>NC_057861.1:756420231-757620231 GCF_019393635.1 Dromiciops gliroides
GGACAAAACCTCAGACCTTCCCATCTTCTGCCTCTTCCGCTGCCTGGACAACAACTCTGAAACTAGCCCCTCTGTTAGATACAGGGAGAAGGAAGGTTCTGGATGGATGAAGGAGCATCTGTGGAAGCCATGAAGGCCTACTGAAATAACAACCACCACCACAAATAGCTAAGATTTGCATGGCACTTACCAGATTGAGAGGAACCAGAACTGGAGGGATGTTCTCAGCCCAAGTCCCATGGCAAAGTGACTGGCTCTGGGGACAATCTGGCTGGTCCCCGAGCCCCCAGCCCCCTGTTTGGGCCAAATTTCAGGCCAAACATTTTAACATAGATAAATTAGGAAAGGCCCCTGATACTGGGAATCCTGAACCTTTGACTAGGACTTGCTACAAACCTGTGGAGGGAACAGTGAGAAGAAGTATTTCCCTGCTTCAGAAGAGCTCTCCCAGGCCCCGTGGCTTCACAGACTTCTCTAAGACCCAGGCCACTTCATTGGACTAAAGTCTAATTGTGTATTTATGAGACACTAAATTTGGCGATTGGCCTCTCTGGGAGGGAGAGCTCCTTGAGGACTGATGATAGCAAATAGTGTGGTGTAGTGAGTAGAGACCTGGCCTCGAAAGCAGGGAGATCTGGGTCTGAGTGCTGCCCTTGGAGTCCACCACCTATGTGGCCAGGGGGACGCCCTTAGCTTTTCTGAGCCTTAGTGTTTTCATCTCTAGAGTGCGAAGAGTAGGGCCTCCAGGGCCCATCCCCCAGGGCAGTGGGTAGCTCAATTAGGAGGACATATGTGAAGCCCTTCCAGCTTTTGTCACAGAGTAAACTTGACAGCCTGAGCTAGTGGGAAGCAGAGACATGATGGGGAAATAAGGGAAGGAAAGGGACGGGAGGAACGACACCCAGGAGAAGAGGCTCTGGTGGGAGCTGCACTGGGGAGTCCCAGGCAAGTGGGAGGCAAAAGGAACACCCTGAGAGTTTGGAACCATGGCTGGTGGAAGGAAGGCAAAAAGGGACAGAGGAAGGAAAGGATAAAGACTTTATATTGTATGGTCCCACTCTGAAAATTTTTCCTCTCTTATGCCCCTCCCTCCCTCCTTCCCTTCCTTCCTTCCTTCCTTCCTTCCTTCCTTCCTTCCTTCCTTCCTTCCTTCCTTCCTTCCTTCCTTCCTTCCTTCCTTCCTTCCTTCCTTCCTTCCTTCCTTCCTTCCTTCCTCTATCCCTCCCTTCCTCCATCCCTCCCTTCCTTCATTCTTTCCTTCCTTCCATCTCCCCCATTAGATTATGAGCTCATTGAGGGCAGAAATGATTCTTGCCTCTTTGAGTCACCAAATATGTGCCTGGCACACAGTAGGCAGTTACTAAATGCCTCTTGATAACTCCCTCCTCCCTCCCTGCCTGCCTCCTTTCTTCCTTTTTCTCCTTCCCACGTAGATATATGTCATGAATCAGTGAAACCCATCAGCTGATGCATACATACTTGACAAACTGAATATGCCTCACCCTTTGGGAGATAACTTGAGCATCAGTGGTCTCCACATTCCCTTCTGAGTCCTGTGACTCTCCTTCTCACCATGACTTCTCCTCCACAGGCATAATCACTGGGTATGGTGCCTTGGTGATGGCTGCCAAGGCTTCAACCCCTTAACACCCAGTGAAATAGGAGGAAGAGGAGGAAAGGGGAAACCGGTGGAGAAGAGGCCCTTCTGGGCCTTCAGCTTCCCAGCTCTTGACTTCATCCCCTCAAATCTGGGAGGGGGGAGTAGGCTGGATAACAGACCTCATCACTGCATCCAGAGCTTGCTCCCATGCTGGGATTCCCAATAGGTAACCAGACAAGATGGCAGGGCCGGTGGGGGATTGGGGGCAGCTGTTTAGTCCTCTGGGATTGAGGCCTGGCCTTGCATTTGCTCCTGACTTTGGGAAAAAGCAGCTGGCTCTGCCTCTGGGCCATAAGGGCTCCAGAACCTCCATCCCACCCCTGACTTGGGGGTCATCATCTGCTTGGTAGGTTAACCAGATCTTCATTGTTACTCTGGTTTTTTGTAGTAGGATGGAGAGAGCTTCTGCCCAGCCATGCTCCAGCATAATTTACACCAGATAATTTCATTAGCTCTTTACTTCTTCATCTGGATAAGGTGCTTATTATCGTGGGAAAGAGGGAAGGAGAGAGAGGGGGGGGGAGAGGGAGGGAGGGAGAAGGAGGGAAGGAGGGAGAGAGAAAGAGAGGGGGGGGGAGAGAGAGAGGGAGAGAGAGAGGATTTATTAAGCACTGACTATTTGCCAAACACTATACTAAGTTCTGGGAATTAAATTAGAAGATCCCATTCTCAAGGGGGCAAGATCCCATTCTAATAAGAGAAGCTATTGGAGAAGTGAGGAGACCAAGGTCCCTATTGCAAGTCCAAGACCTCCAGAGGTTAGGTGGGGCAATCCCTGCTCTACTCTTGCCTGGAACTGGGACTTCATTTGGGGCTGGTGGCTTGTGGGTACATGCCTCCCCCCAAAGTCTGGAGGAGAGCAAGCATCCAATACACAGAAATATAACAGGGCCGGTGAATTGAGAGAATTCATTCTGACCTCCCCCTTCCCCATTCTGTGCTTAGAAGGAAGAACAGTCCAAGGGGAGACATCCTGCTTTCTTTTTCCCCTTTTCTGTTTGGTTGAAGCCTGGGCTAAGCCAACTTCCCACCGTCAGAGCTGGGGCTGTGCTAGTAAATGTTTAACAATTACCTCTCTGGGGAAAAATGTATGTAGGATACACTTTTGAGTTTAATTTGCTCTATTTACATTTTGTCCTTCACTTTCTTAAATTTAGAAAATCAAAATGATAATGTAATGATGAGAATGACCACAGGAAAACTTCCATGAGGGGAAGGCATTTGAGGGCAAGTCATGTAGTTTTCCTTGGCATCAGGAAGTGACGTTTGCTCGTGGGTACTGTCTATAAAAGAGGTGAGGCTTGCTCTCTTGCTTTTATTTTTTCTGGAGGACCTGGGGTGGGGGGGACGGGAGAGGAGCTGGAGACATTGGTTCCCTGAGATAGACTCTCTCTTCATCAAATTCTTATTTTCCTTAATAAATGCTTAAAAGTCTAAACTCTTGCTAAAGCTTATAATTTATTGGTGAGCACTCATTAGATATTTTAGACAGACTAGCTAGAATTTTAGCCCTTACAATAACTTTAAATCATTTGCTAATTTCCCATGTATAAATGCTGACATTGAAATTTTAATTGGGGGGGGGGGAGCAGCTAGGTGGCACAGTGGATACAGCACTGGCCCTGGATTCAGGAGGACCTGAGTTTAAATCTGGCCTCAGACACTTGCCACTAGCTGTGTGATCCTGGACAAGTCACTTAACCCTCATTGCCCTGAAAAAAAAGAAGAAATTTTAATGGTCAGCCTGTGAGAGTCAGCTCCAACACAATCGACCACCTGGACACTCTTGAAGTGTCCTCCCTGCATGGGACTGAATGACTGATCCATCTTTCCAAGAACTATCTCAAGGGCAGGGTCATAAAGCTTTGAGACAAGTTCCTGGTGGAGACTGGAGATTTCAGTTCAACCAAAGCACCTATATGCTAGGTCCTGAGGAGGTGAGAAACAAATGTAATATGCCCTGCCTGCCCTCAACTAGCTTATATATTCCTCTGAGGAGAGTCCTTAGACAGAGAAACAAATATGCAGGCACAGGTAATTTGAAGAGAGAATCTTAACAACTAGGGAAGGTTTCTCACAGTAGGTCAGCCAATCAACAACAGTAAGCACTGTGCTAAACCCTGGGAATACAAGTCACAAGGACAATCTTTGGTGCTTTATCCACTGTGCCACCTAGCTGCCCCCAAGGAGCTTATGGTTTTTTGTTTGTTTGTTTTGTTTTGTTTTGCTGGGCAATGAGGGTTAAGTGACTTGCCCAGGGTCACACAGCTAGTAAGTGTCAAGTGTCTGAGATCGGGTTTGAACTCAGGTCCTCCTGAATCCAGGGCCGGTGCTTTATCCACCTGGCTACCTAGCTGCCCCCAAGGAGCTTACGTTTTAATGGTGAAGACAAAGGAAAGGAATTAAAAAAGGGGGTGGGGAAGTTAGCAGCCACCAAGGCAGGACACAGAAATCCAGAGGCACACAGGCCATGAATGTGGCTGGTCAGAAGGATGATCATACCTTGGACAGAAATGGGAACATTCCAAGAGAAGAATCTTGGGAAATGGCAGCTGGGTATACCTTGGGAGGGTGGGAGGCTGCCGGGCTTGGCCTAGGCAGAGGCCCCTTGTGGCCTGAATGATATCTGTGGTTTCTTCCAGTGTTAATATTCTCTGACTCTAGGACTCAAGGACTGGCCGTCCAAATAGGTTTACCCAGAAATCCTCAGGCAAGAGGCAATAACAGTGACCCCTGAGGGTTACTCTGTCCCATGGCTTGGTATCATGGGGATTTGTTTTGGGGATGCCTGACCTGACATCCAGCTCAGGGCTATCTGATCCTTGTGTCCACGCCCAGCGTGAGGATGTAGCTGAGATGTGGGTCATGCCAGCCCAGGGAGTGATTAGCACAACTGAGGTTGTCTCTATCTTGTCCATACTTATCGGGGTGCACGGTGCTGAAATCAGAGGACCCTCCCTCTGGCACACACTACCTGTGTGACCTTGGGAGATCACTTAACTTCTCTGGCTTCCCTTGGTTTCCTCCTCTGTAAAAGGGGCGAGCGAAGAGCCTTGAAGCTTTAGGGCTATCTATGGTCCTAGGATTCTCTGCCACCTCCCTCCTCCCCAGTAGAAGGTTAACTCTTAGCACATGAGGAGCTATTTCATTTCCCACCCCCACCCCCAGTAACAGTGGCTCACACAGTTCCTGGCATATAGTTGGTGCTTAATAAATGTTTGTTGATTGCTTGGAAGCAGTCATTTGGGCTCATTGTCCATGCCCTTGTTCTTGTGTATATTAAGTATTCTGTGTCATTTTCTGGTTTCATTTGCTGATGGAAATGTTCAGAGGAGAAAGTTATTACAGCACTCACACCTGCGTGAGAGTGCACATGAGCACACACACACACACACACACACACACACACACACATCCATACACACATATCCACCCCCCACCCCCTGCTGCTGCTGCTTCAGGTGACATGAGCTGAAGTGAGTAGTGTGGGGGCTTGTGTGGGTGTGCTTCTGGGGGACGGTTTCTTACCTCAGCAGAGTCAGCTCTCAATGCTCTGATGTAGTAGGAGGAAAACCCACCCAGGCCCCAATGAGGGACAAGGAGGAGGAGGAGGAAGAAGAGGAATCTGTCAGCTGCATCCCACAGCAGTAGAAGTAAGGACTGACCTCTGTGGCATCAGAACCTCCCACCCAGAGAGGATTATTTTAATCTTTTATTTTTGTTATTTTAAAATGCACTCGTGGGGGAGGGAAAGGACCTCCCCAAAGTGCAGTCACGTCAGCCTGTCCCCTCCTAAGGAGCCAGGCCATTCTCTAATCAGATCATCCATAGAGAAGTCCACTTAGGCTGACCTTGGTGAGATCTTTGAAGGCCAGTGGAGTCTCCTGCCAGCCCAGCCAAGGACTGAGTCACAGAATCACAGAATCTCTGACTCTCTGGCCCCACCGACTCCTCCTCATTTCTATACGACCAATGTCTCTGATGAGTGGCCAGCCAGTCCTGCTTGAAGGCTTTCTCTCGCCTCCTCCTTAGGACAGTCTCTGACCGTTAGCAAGCTCTTCCTCACCCCAACCTCATGGGCCTCTTTGGGGCTCGCACTTCCTGCTCCTAGTTCAGGCCTTTGGAGACAAGGCTCATCTCTTGCCCACTTGTTAGTCCTGGTCCTACTTGAAGGTGACTATCATGTTCCCCACCCTTCCCTTTTCTCGTTTCCAAAATAACTCTTCACAGCTCCTTTAATCCTCACAGAATAGGACTTATGGTTCATCATCATCTGGGGCACCCTCAGTTTCTGGCTCCCTGTAATTAGTTTCATCATCTGTAAAAGGTGATGATAACACTCATTCCCAGGGATATTGCCAGGTGCAAATGAGGTTTGGTAGGCAAAGAACTATAGGCAAGAACCTTCCATGGCCATGTGAGCTTGAGTTATTGTTATTAACTATCAGGCCTGGCAGAAAGTGGGAGCCACAGCTGACTAGAGAGGAGCAGGCCCAGCAGGGGTATGTGATAATGTTAGCAGCCCTGCAACAAAAGAGGGAGGAGTTTCCCCTCTATGTTGGGGCCCTGGCCATGCCTGAACTCAACATGGATGGACCTCCAGGCATGTTCACTTGGCATATCTGCTCTGTGCACTAATAATGTGACTAGCTGATGGTGAGCTCCAGATTTAAGGGGTAGTTTTACTCTTCTCAACATGCTGTCATTAATGCCTTTACCTTAAATTAACTATACATCTGATTGACTATATAAGTAAACACATCAGTGGGAATTCACAAGTCATGTCTTTTTCTGAGTGGATGGGGATCCATGAAAGCATTTTGAACCAGGCCAGGGACCCCAAATGCAAAAGGTGGTACCCCAGGGGCTAAAATCACATTTATTCAGACCAGGGCAGACACCTTCAATCCAGGCAGGATAGAACAAAAATGGTTAGCAGGGAATAAAAGCACACAGTGAGCCCTTCCACTGCCCCCCCTGTGGACATCTCCCTTGTCTCCCTTGGGCTCTAATAATGGGCTGCTGGTTGCTAATTGCTCCATCTTCACCCATCTTCTCCACTGATGCCAAGGGTCACCCATCCTGAATCAATCTGACAGACCTTGCCACCCTGGTGCTTGCACATTCTGTGGGCCTCCCCATTGGAAAGACCATTAAATTCAGAGCTGGACTGCCCATGTGACCTCAGAAAGGTCACTTAACCTTTCCTGAGCCTCAGCTCCAGACCTGTAAATCACGCTGTGCTCCTGTTCATGTTGGATAGAACACAAGCTCTTAGGAGCCTTGGCTATAGGATACTTTTGCTTCATATTTGCTTGTTGAATTCTCCAAAATAAGATGATTTGAGAATGCCTTGCTTGCTTCAACAAGTTTAGGTCATGTGGTTCTAGTTAATTATATTGTAGGGGATTAGAACTGGAGTATGTGATTATAGCTCTCCTTGAGAAACCATGGAAGATAAAGCCACCATAGAAGTGGAGATGGGTAAATGTGGTGTACACCACATTCCATCTCCTGCCTCCATGACTTTGCGTGGGCTGTGCCCTATGCCAATTATGATTGACTCCGTTGTCTGAGCAAATAATAATTGCTGTTATTCTGTCTCTGATATGAACTTGTTTTCCTGTGGCTTGCCAAAATGAAGAAAAACCCTCTTAAATGAGCCATCGATGATTTGATTCCCAAATGAAGCTGGGTTTTATTATAGAAGGTTTTAGAAGAGAAAGGCAACTCTCATTAATAAAGTGTCAGACTTGGAGTAAGGAGGACATTTATGGGTCACGGGATCTCCCTTGGACTTCTCTTACAGGTGGTAGATGGCTTGGGAGCCCTGACAGTTGAGGGAGTTCCATGTAGTATGAAAACTATAGATTGTTTGGATTCGAAATCAGGAAGACCTGGGTTCAAATGATGCCTCAGAAACTACCAGCTGTGTCACACTGGGTAAGTGAATTCAATTGATTTGACTCACCTTTAAAATGAGGGAGTTAGACTCGATGACCCCTTTGATGACTTTCAGGTCTAAATCTATGAGTTTATACTTGTCAAATCCTTCATTATGGTCTGGGTGTGGGCTTTGGGGTTGTTAACAGAAAACAAAGCATGCTATTCATTAGGTTTTTTTCTTATTGCAAAATTTCCCAACTTTAAAAAGAAATTGAGAAGCTTAATTCTGCAAGGAAGAGCAGGGTTGCATAGCAAGTCAGGTTAAGTCAAGTCAATCAGCATTTATTAAACACCTACTATATGCCAAACACTGTGTTAAGTGATGGAAATATGAAGAAAAGCAAAACACAGTCCTTTTTCTGAAGGAATTCACAGTCTGATGGGAGAGAAAATCTGTCAAAATAAGCTATAGATACAGGTTAGCACAAAATCTATGGATCAGTCATCAGATTGATCTGGCTTCCAATCTTGACTCCACTACTTTCTGGTTGTGTGGTTCTGGGTAGGTCACTTAGTAACTCTTTTGGCCTTTGCATCCATCATTTATAAATGAAGAGTTGGCCCTAGATGGACTCCGTAAGCCCTTCCTGTTATCAATTAATTATACTATGATGGGAAATGGGTGGCTGACCACGACCACATTCAACTGATGCTGGAAGGTCTGGGCTAATGTAGGTTCATAGAATGAGAATGAAAACATGTCCTAGATGAACTGGACAGGGCACCTTTTGGGTTAACCTGAAACCTAGGGGGTGGAGTATTTCCAGAGTCAAGAAGTCGAGATTGGAAAGTTCATTTTCCTGGCGTTTCTTCCCATCTTTTCTGATAGGCTCTTCAAACAGTTGTTCACTCAAGAGATCTGATGAGGTTCCAGGTGAATTTGATAGCCAGAGCAGGAAGTCCAAAGGAAACTTTGGATATGATTAGGTAGAGTTGCCAAGACTGCAATTTTAGCAAAGCCCAGTGACCTCTACTGTCCCCAGGTGCCGAGGGACCCAAGCTATTTGGAAGCTGAGCAAGAGAAAAGGAGCCGCTTTAGGGAGAGATGGACAGCTCCCGTGGGCATGCTGGGATAACCATTTCCCTTCCTCCCTTCCCAGTGATCCTAACTGGAACCAAGAGCCCAGAGCTAAGCACAATATTTGAGCCTGAGCCCTGGCACTTAATGAATGGCTCCTACCAAAACCAAGCTAGAGGAAACAATTGCAGAGGGTGTTGAAAAGGACCCAAGCTTGGCACAGTGGATAAAGCACCGGCCCTGGAGTCAGGAGGACCTGAGTTCAAATCCAGCCTCAGACACTTGATACTTACTAGCTGTGTGACTCTGGGCAAGTCACTTAACCCTCATAGCCCTGAAAAAAAAAGATAAGATAAGGACCCAAGCCTTGAAAGCTAAGGCAGAGTGTGAGTGTCTGTGCCTTTTTCTTGACCCCAGTCTAGAAGTGAAGGGGAGTAGCATGTGCCTATCACCTACAGGATCATAGAATCATGACATTTGAGAATTGGGAGGGAACTCAAGGACCACCTATCCCACCCCCAGCTGAAAACCAGCCCCCACCAGACCAGACTCAAGCATCTAGACTCTGCTTGAAGGACTCCAGTGAGGAGTGGCCCTCCCATCATGGGGCAAGCCATTGAATTCTGGGAGAGTTCTCCTTGCTAGAAAGTGTTTGGATTGGGTTTTCCCCGACCTTAGTCCTAATTTTGCCTCTGTAGCTTCCCTCCCTGGGTCTGCCCTCTGGGACCAAACTGAACAAGCTTGATCCTCCCTCCCACCCTCCATAACAGCTCTTCAGATGCGGCGCTCTCACATTCACTCTCCCAAATCTTCTCTTCTCCTAAATCAACCTCCCCTCAACCTTCAGCCAGTCCTCACATGACCTGATCTCCAGGCCCCGCCCCATTCTGCTTACCGTTCTCTCTCTGGCTTACTGAGGTTATCCCTATAATGTACTCCCCAGGCCTGAGCTCAGGATGCATTGCACCAGGGCTGAGAATACTCTCTTAACACAGCCCAAGTTCACATTGGCATTTGGGGGTGGTCAGGCCATTTCTGCCTCTCACATTCCACTTGAGGTCTGCTAACACCCCAGGATCCTTTTCAGGCTGAAGTCAGCTTCACCTTGTCTCCCCATCTTGCATTTTGGAAGTTGGTCTTTTTGAAGAGTAAGACTTTTCCTCTGTCCCTACTGAATCCCAGCCTTGGTCCAAGCTCAATGCTGCCCGGACCCCTTTGGCCATGGCCTCTTCCTCCTGCTCCATTAGCCATCCTTTCCAGCTTCCTTCCATCTGCAAACCTGATCCCAGAAAAGGGGAAGGTCTCATGGATGGTCTGGCTTTGAAAACTGTCTGGGAGGGTATTAGTCATATGGCTCTGGGCAAGCTCCTGAGCCTCGGTTTCTTCATGTTTAAAAACAGGCACAGCGATGGCTGCCAGGAGGACTTTGCAGGGTTGTTGCAAATCTCTAATGAGCTTAGCCCCACCAACCTCAAAATCTTCTAAAAATTGGGGATGGCAATGACTTAGCTTCACTTGTGACTCGTGTGGGCTAATGCTGTTTTCCCACATCCTCATTCAATATCCCCTTAGGTGTTGGCATTCTCCTCATTTGTGGGCCATTATCAACAGTCTCTCATTGAGTGCAGGTGCCATCCTGCTGGGAGCTGGGAATACAGAAGGCTGCCACATGCCTCCCACCCTCAAGGAGTTTATAAGACAGTTTAATTCAAATCAACTTAATGCAATTAAATTCAACAAACTTTATTAAGGGTCGAGTACATGCAAAGTACTCTTCTATATTCTGGAATTACGAAGACAGGAATGAACAACAGTAACTATCCCCAGTAAGTTTACAGGTTAGAAAGAGGTTGACATGGGAACCCAAATCAATGACCACAGAAACATTTGTTATTGATAGAACACTTTAAAGTCTAGAAAACACTTTGCAAATTTTATCACATTCGAATCTCACACCAACCCTGTGAAGCAGGTGCAGAAGATTTCATTGTCCCCATTTTACAGATGAACAAACTGAGACTAATACAAGTTAGGAAGAGAGCAAGGGGTTGGTGTGAGAGGGATCCCCTCTAGCTGGGGGCTTACCAAAGGTGACTTGGAGGAAACGGTGCCTGATGTGGGAAGATAGAATGTGGACATATGTAATCCTTATTTTGGAGGTTTCCTCTGAACACTAAAGGTTACGAAGGGCTTGGAGGGCCTCTAGAGTTCTCATGTTCATTGCTCCCACCCAAGAGAAAGCTGGAATCTTCAATATCTCACACTCTCCCAAGGGTGGTCATCCTATCCCTTGGAAGTGCTCAAAGTCATAAGTCTTCAAAGCTGAAATGATTCTGTTTATACAGCAAAGGATATTGAAAAGGTTTGTCCTCAAACTTTGGAGTGCAAAGGCCTTCTCCCCTGCCATGACTTCTGTAGGATGCTGGGTGAAGTCCCAGCAGAGCCAAAGGTCTTGGGATTGACATCTCTGCATTGGTGCATTGCATTGCTCTTTTCTGGGCGTCCCCCTGCTGGGCCGTGACTCTCCATCTCTGCCCTGTTTCTCTTTCAGTACCTGCTCTCCTGGGCTCTGGCCCCTTGTTGGAGAGCTCACTGGCTGATATTTCCTTTGATCATGGCTCAATGACAGTCACGTCTTCACTACCCTCTTTCCACCTCCACTTAGCTTGCCATTTGCTCCAAGAAAGCTGTTACCTTTAGCAGGGATTCTTAACTTGAGGATCACTGAATTTGTTTATTTTTAATGCATTTTGTCAAGTTTTCCAATATAATTGGCTTCCTTCATGATCTTATCCATTTTATCATTCTCGGTAGATCTGATTCTGAAGAGGGAACCCAGAAGCTTCCCTAAATTGCTAAAGGATCCACAGCCCAGAAAAGGCAAAGTTTGCTACAGGCAAAGGGGAGCCATTGCAGGTTTTTGAACAGGGGAGTGACATGCACAAAACAATGTTTTCCAAGAGCAGTTTTCTGTTACCCATAAGCAGGAGTGTTGGAGTAGGGAGGGAACAGAGCCAACAGCCACTTAGGAGGATGTTGCAATCCTTTGTTTTGCCTAAGGTGTTATGGGTCTTAAATAGCATCATTTGCCTGTGTGTTGGTTTGTAATTTTTGTTATGTCTCCCCAACTAGATCTCACGGGCAGGGGCTGGTTCTGTCTTTCTGACCCCATCAGCCCCACCCACATCATACTGAACAAACAATGAGCATTCCATAAATCATTGTTCTATTTTTTATTGGAGTTGTCCTGTCATCCTTCCAACTTCTCTGAAGTTATTTTAGTTACACTGAGAGACCCTGAAGCTACTAACACAATATAGGTCATCATGTTACAATTGATAAATGTTATGTCTGATCCATTTCCTGTTATTGATGGATTTAGAAAATATCTCATTTTAAATTTCCTTTTTTTCTTTTTCTTTCCTTCCTCTTCCCTCCATCTCTCTTCCCCCTTCTCTCTCTCTCTCTCTCTCTCTCTCTCTCTCTCTCTCTCTCCCTCCCCACTCACAGACCTGTTCTCACAGCTGATTTGTACCCAGAGCTTTAACCTGGTCCAGATGTTTCCTCATGAAGCCACCTAAGGGATGCCTGCTCTGGAAGGCTTTCTATATTGGTGCCACCAGATTAGTTTACACATTACAGCTCAGAACTCTGGAGCTCAAAGGCTCTACCAGGTTCATCCTCACAGTATCAAAGGTCACAAGTGTTCACCACCATGCCCAGCTTGAGTTTACTTTCAATATATCTTAGATATTCCTTGTGTTTCTGTTGTTTTTCCCACCTCAACAGAATGCCAATTGCTTGAAAGAAGGAATTAGTTCACTTTTGTCTTCGTCTTCCTAGCTCCATGCTCAGTGCCTGGAAATTTCATTTCAATAAATAAATAAATAAAATGTTTAATAAATGCTTGAGGCAGGAAGGAAAGAAGGGGTGAGGGTAGAAAGTAGGGAAAAGGGAATGAAAGAAGGAAGGAGAGGAATGAAGAGAGAGAAGGTAGAAAGGAAGGAATGAGGGAGGGGAAGGAAGGAGGGAGGGATGAAGGAAGGAAAGACCATGCACCATGCACCATCTTACTCCAATCAAAGAACAAGCATATATTATTATAGACTGTTAGGTACTATGCTAGGCACTGGGGATTTAAAGACAAGAATCAAACTATCCTGCCCCCAGAGAGCTTATATTCTATTGAGAGGCATCAGTATCTGGCCTCAACCTGAATCCTATCAGAAATTCAGAACTACAGATGACTATTGGATCCTGCCAAGGAAGTGACTGCTTGCATACACAAATAGGGAAAAACAGTTCACAGAGCTGTGTCTCTCTTGCTCATTGACTCCTGTACTATCTGGACTTCATATTTGATTATATTTCCTGTGTCATTTTTCAAACTCGATTACAAACTCTACAAGGGGAGGGACTACATCTTTTATTTCCTTGCATACCCCATATCACAGTGCTAGGTATTAATTGATCTATGGACTTGATGGAGACCTATAGCCTGGGCTAGGAAAGAATGGAATGGAATAGGAGCACAGAGGAAGGCCATCTCAAATTGAAACCAGAATCATTTATCTAGACTCCAGCTTATCCTTTTAAGACTTTTTGAGAAGCGGGGCAATTGGATCATAGATCTGGAGCTGGGGAGGGAGGTCAGAAGCCATTGAACCTACCCCCATTGTTTTACACATGAGGAATCTGGATCAGAGAGCTTATGGTTCACTCAAGTTCATATAGCTCATATCAAAGGTACGATTGCAACCTAGAACATTTGATGCTAAGTCTAGGACTCTTTTCACTGCACCTTACTAGAAGGTAATGCCCGAAAAGGGAGGCTCTGAAGGCAAGTGTGGGAGAAAAGGGGTATTAGACTGCCTACCAAACTGAAGATCTACAGAACCCTTGTGCTGATCTCATTATTGTATGCCTGGGAAACCTGAATGGTCTACCAGTGTCATCTCAGGAAATGGAATCACTTCCATTTGAATGGTCTTAGGAAGATTCTGGAGTTCATCTGGCAAGATAAGGTATGGGACACTGAAGTCCTTTCTCAACCTGAATTGTCAAGCATTCAAACTCTACTGCAGAGAATGCAACTTTAATGGGCCAGCCATGTTGTTGGAATACTAAAAGTATGTTTGCTTAAAAGACAATTTTATGGAGAACTCACACAAGGCAGATGCTCATATGGAAGTTAGAAGTGATACAAGGACACTCTCAAGGTCTCTCTGAAAAGTTTTGGAATCAATTGCATGTCACAGGATACACTGCCAAAAGACTGCCCAGCATGGTGTGCCCACATCAAAGAATGTGCAGTTTTCTATGAGCAGAGTTGCAGAAGCTCAAAAGAAATGTGAGGTTAGTAAATTTAGAGCCGTCTCCGTCACAAATGTTCATACGGGATATTTTTGCCTGACCGGTGATAGAGACTTCTTAGCTCATATTGGTCTGATCGGGCTCAGTCAGACACACATAGTGATATTATTTTGGTTCTTTCAGAACAAAGGACAACAGCCATTGGGAGGCACTAAAAGTAATGAATCTGAGCTCCATTTATTCTTTCTTACTCCTTTTCTCATTCGTTAGATTGTTATCCACCATACCAGTCAAGGATAACAAAGGGATAGTCCATAGGTTTGTTTTGTTTTGTTTTGTTTGTTTGTTTGTTTTTTTGGTGAGGCAATTGGGGTTAAGTGACTTGCCCAGGGTCACACAGCTAGTAAGTGTTAAGTGTCTGAGGTCGGATTTGAGCTCAGGTCCTCCTGACTCCAGGGCCGGTGCTCTATCCACTGCGCCACCTAGCTGCCCCTAGTCCATAGGTTTAAAGCAGGGAGGACCATATAGGGGTCAATGAGCATAAACTTGTCATTGTACATATCAAGAAACTGAGGTTCCTCCCAAATGAATCAACTTGTCTAAGGTAACTCAAGTCATAAATAGCAGAGCTGGGCTTCTAACCCAGATTTTTTGACCCCAGGTTCAGCAAATTCCCCAATTTGCATGTCAGGACTCTCTTCTCTTCCCTTCTCTATAGTATGTCACCTGGGGATTTCCTTAGTTCCCATGGATTCAGTTTCCTCTCTATGAAGGTGATTTATTTCTTTATTATGATTTATTTATCAAGCCCTAACCTCTCTCCTGAAATCCAGACTCTCATTTCCAATTGCCTATTAGATATATCAAACAGAATGGCCCATAGACATCTTAAACTCAACATGTCCAAAATTGAATTCATTGTCTTTTCCCCAAAATGTATTCTTCTTCCTAACTTTTGAATTACTGTACAGGAACCACAGTCCTCCTGGTGTCAGACTCTGCTTTTCATTCTCAACCCCCATATTTAATCATTTGCCAAGTCCTGTTGATTCTACCTTCTTGACATCTCCTGAATACACCCCCTCATCTCTTCTGCACCCTGGCTTAGGCCCTCATTACCTCACACCTGGACCATTACAACAGTCTGGGCTTGGTCTTCCTGCCTCAAGTCTCTCCCTTCTCAAATCCATCCTTCACTCAGCTGTTAAAAATGGATCTTCTTAAAGCACAGGTCTGAGCATGTAGCCTAGCCAGTCACTAAATTCCTGTGGCTCCCTATTGCCTCCAGGTTGATAGATATTAACCCCCTTGTTTTTCTTTTAATGTCTTTCACAATCCAGTCCCTTTCTACCTCCAATATATCTTATAAATAGCTTGTTTGTACATAGTTGTTTGCATGTTGTCACCCCTATGAAAAGGGGAGCCCCTTCAGAGTAGGGAATGTTTTGCCTTTTCCTATATCTCCATTGCTTAGCACAGTGCCTAACACATAGTGAGAGCTTCATAAATGCCCGTTGACTGACCCTCCTTTTTTGTTAAATCCCTAACTGGAAGCTCAAGTCCTGGGCCAGTTAAAGTTAGTGGTGTCCCTCTTGAAGACTTTTAAAAGAAAAGGGAGATGAGTCTACACTAAAGCTGAGCTTTGGCCTGCCAGTTCACCCATGACTTGGAAATGAGTCCATATGAAATGTTTCATTTGGCCCTCTCCTTTCCACTGGGCCTGAAAGGAATAATTTGCACTATAAATCTACCTTCTCTCATGAGCACCCTGTGGGGCACCTTGGGTCCAACCCAGAGAGCACTGGTCGGGGAGCACGTGGAGGCCAGTGGATGCAATGCTTCCCTGAATGGATCCTTGTTCCTGGGTTTCTCTCGGGGCCCTTGTCCTTGACAAATGCCTTTCTGAGCCCTGGTTCCCAGTTGACATAAGGCCCTGCCAATGCAAAGGCTTCCTGCTGATGGAGTGTGTGCAGCCTTTGGAGAAGCTCCAGGACTGCAGCCCATCATTGCTCTTCCTTCCCCAGAGAAGGGCCATTCCAGGCTTGACAGTACTCTCCCCCCACAATTCTCCATGCTTCCCCTTCCCTCAGTGCATATGTCGAGTTTATATATGTATAACACAGCAGCTGGATCTGGTTCAAGAGCACTTCATGGGCAAGTCTTCTACTTCCATTTTTTGGAAGGAAATCCAGTTTTGCAGATTAATCACCTCGAGACAATAATGGAACCCCATTTGGACACAGAGACCTCCTTAGCTGAAGGGTGTGTCCAGATGGAGAACATAAATTTGGAAATGTTGCAGTGGTCATAAGTCTACATTTTCTCCAAATTCAATAAAGGAAAAACAAATGAATCTGTAGGTAAATAAATCATAAATTAGCAACCACTTCTTAAAAGTAAGTTTCATGACAAACATGAAAAAAATAAAGGGAAATCACCGGTGATTTCGGGGACAGTTAGATTCTGAGTAAGAGACTCTGATTAGCGATTTGCAAGATGTCTTGCCTGAACCTGGCAGTGATACCTTGGGCTTGTCTGTGACTTTCCAAATGATGTGTTCTGTTACAACCCTAAGAGTTTGTTTTAGAGAAGGGGGATAATTGTTTCTTAACATGTGAACTTTTCCCCCTTTAAAAAAAAAGAAAGAAAAAACCTTGCTCACGTCAAAAAACCCACAGACTTTAAACCTTCCATTTACTGAAACTGAAGGAAGGAAGTCTTCCCCAGGGGACTTCTTTCATTGTGAAAGAGGACCAGTTATTTTGGAAATGGATAGATAAGATCTTTATACACCAAGTACTCATCATTAGTGTCGAAACTGAAGATATTTCCTGCCTCCCCCTGAAAAAAAAAAAAAAAGAACCTTCCTTCCTTATAACAAAGAAAAACACCAGATACATTCACAAAGTAAGAGAAGGTATATGACATTCTGCCTTAGTGGTCCCCCACTTCTGATGAGAGAAAAGCAGTATGTTTCATTTTCTCTGGAACCATTCATGGATTTTTCAATTACACAGAGTTCTCCTTTTTTTGAGTATGAAAAAAAGTAATCACCTTTGGTAACAGTACTTTGCTACCACAAAAGTGTCCCTGGGAGTATTTTTTTAATTTAAAAATTAAGTTCTTATTGAAATAATTTGCTTTTATACCTTCCTTTCAAACTATATCACTCATCTCTCTCCCAGTGAACCATTCCTTAGAACAAAGGGGAAAAATAGTTCAGCAAAACTGACATATCAGACAAGAATGATGGGATATGCAAAATTCCACACTCATAGTGCCCCGCCTCTGCAATAAGGAAAGTACAATTCTTATATCTATTTATCAATCTATTGATTGATGGATCTATCAATACTTTCTCACTCCATCTGGGGGGGGCGGGGCTGGGGGATGAGGTTAATGCAAAGAGGCTTATTCCCACTGAATAGATACACACACAGACAAAGTTGAACCTCGACATGGGGGGGGGTGTTGCCTTTAATTAATTCAGCCACTATTTACTGTATTTCTATTATGGCTAAAATCTAGAGATCCCAAGTGGAATGTGAAGTGCATAGTCTAATAATCACTGAAGGCTACTACTCTTGTTATATATTTCTTTTTTCTTTTCTTTTCTTTTTTTCCCTTTTTTTGCAGGGCAAAGAGGGTTAAGTGACTTGCCCAAGGTCACAGAGCTAGTAAGTGTCAAGTATCTGAGGTCAGATTTGAATTCAGGTCCTCCTGAATCCAGGGCCGGTGCACCACCTACCTGCCCCTCATTGTACATTTCTTTCCTTCTATTCACTTTTTCCTAATAAAGTATAGGATTCTTAGAGGCACCTAGAGACACTGGTAACACACAAGGCTAATAAGGACTCTTGATGTGGGAGGCAGGGAGTTGTGGACGAAAGAGCCTGAACTTGGAATCTGGAAACCTGGGTTCTAATCCCAGTTGTAACACTATCTGGGTGACCTTGGTCAAGTCCCTTGAACACTCTAGAGTTCAATTCCTTCATCTTCAGAGTAAGACAATGAAACTTTGTGAACTCTGTTATTTCCAGGATCAGAAATCTAGAATTCTATGATTTCTATGCTAAACCAATGCTCTAGGTCATAAAGATGCATCCCAGTAGCCAGTGAGAAACCTACCTCAATGCAGCAGTTAAAAGACAACCTTATGTCACCATGGCAGATGTGTTTGCATTGAGTGGCGATGGTGGAGGGAGCATAGGCTGAGATGGGTTACTTCTGTATTCTTTTGTAGTAGGACATGGGACCCTTTATATGACCCTCTGTTGTAGCTTGGGTGCTACCTTATTAATCTATAAAGGAAACAGTGCCACTGCATTGATTATTCCAAAAGGGAATTCAATTAACCAAGTGCCATAACTAAATTACCTACCAGTCAGTCAATAAAACAGTCATCAAGTGCCGATTATGTTCCAGGCAGTATGCTAAGTGCTAGAGTTACAAAGGAAGACAAAAGACAGTTCTTTCCCTCAAGGAGCTCACAATCTAAGGTGTGTGTGGTGGGGAGGGCATCCAAACAACCATGCAAAAATATAGGCAGGGTAAGCAGGAAATAATTAATGGACACAAGAGGGAAACACTAGAATTAAGAGGGCTTGGGAAAAGCTTCTTGAAGAAGGCAGGATTTTGCCTGGGACTTAGAGGAAGCCAGGAGACATACGAGGAGGAAGAGTGTTCCAGGCAGGAGGGCAGCCTGGGAAAATGCCTGGAGGCAAGAGATGGAGGCTCTTGTTTTGTGATCAGAGAGGCCAGTGTTACTGGGTGCAGAGCACATGGTAGGAGCATGAGGCCTAGGAAGACTGGGAAGAGTAGGGCAGGTTATGAAAGGCTTTTTTTTTTTTTTTGGCTAGGCAATGAGGGTTAAGTGACTTGCCCAAGGTCACACAGCTAGTAAGTGTCAAGTGTCTGAGGCTGGATTTGAACTCAGGTCCTCCTGAATCCAGGGCCAGTGCTTTATCCATTGCACCACCTAGCTGCCCCCTATGAAAGGCTTTGAATGCTTAACAAAAGATTAGTTTTTTGTTTCTGTCGGTGACAGGGAGTCACCCAAAGAGCTGCCTAGAAGTGGCTCTGTGGCACAATGAATAAAGCTGATGGGCCTGGAGTCAGGAGGACCTGAATTCAAATCCAGCCTCAGATACTACATACTCAGATAACCTGGGTAAGTGACTTACCCTCTTTCTGCCTCAGTTTCCTCATTTGTAAAATGGGGGTGATAATAGCATCTACCTCATAAGATTGTTGTGAAGATCAAATGAGATAATAGTTGTAAAGCACCTAGCACAGTGCCTGGAACATAGTAGGTGTTATAGAAATGCATATTTCCTTCCCTTACCTGTTCCCTTCCTGCAAGCACAGTAGGGTGAAGAGTCTGCTGATTGTAGTTATGATCAAAATAGGTCTGGAAGGAATAAGACATAAGGAGAGAGGGAATGAGAGGAGACTGCAATAAGATAAAGGCTTTTTAAAGTTAATAATTATGAAAATAAAATATTTGGTGGGTGATGGCAAGATCAAGGATCTGTCCATCTTCGGTGCAGGTCGGTCTTGAGATCTGAGTAGATCCAGGACTTGGTGAGTCAGGGTATTTGAGGGAACATCACCGTGTATGGTGAAGCTTCCTAGTATGAAAGGAATAACATGGAGGTGGATACTATGAAGCAGGAACTGAATTTATTGAGAAAGGGAAGAGACTATCCTGGAAGTCTGTGGGAATTAGCTGCCAGATTAGGAATCCCATAATAAATATGAATATAATGAGAGGTTGCTGAGGGATAGCACTGGAGAGTCTGGAATTGGTAACGAGGCTATGAGGAGTCTGATTGCCCCTCTTGGATGAGCAAGTCAAGGAGTTGAAAGAAGCTGCAACCCATCCTGGAAGGAAGCCCAAGGATGTAATATCTGTGGGGAGGCACAGCTCATGAGAGAAAGAAGTGGTAAGTAAAGGGAAGTTTGTCAATCATAGACTAAGCGTTTCAGAGGGCAAGGTGGAAAGTGTGGAGAGATGAGGACTGGAAGACTGGGGCTGTTAGCACTGAGGCTTTATGGGCATAACAAAGCTGAATGGGGGTGTTGTTAGAGCGTTGGGTTTGCTTTTAGGTGGTCTGAGATTCAATGTCCTAAGCATGAGGGAAATTAGAGATGAGATAATATTATCTGCCAAGGAATAAAACGCTGCTCATAGCAGGTGCAGAAACACCATCAGCCATAAACTTGGGCCCACAAACTCTTTCCCAGATCAGGTGGGAGTGTCCCCATTGCCTTCTTCCAAGGCAGACAACTAGAACTATTATTCCCTTTATTGCACTTGAGAAGAACAGACAAGGCCAGCATGGGTGAAGCTGCTCTCTGGCTCAGTCACTTGCCAATGGACACTGGTCCAAGCCCAAGGCTTCATTCCAGTTGGTGGACCATTTTGTGAAGAGGACTCTTTTGTGGGGGACTCAAGCAACAAACCCAGATAAGGCAAAGCCGTACGTTAGAGAAGTGGCCAGGTCTGATTCAGCAGCAGTGATAGGAGCTGTTCCCCAAAAGAGAGACCAGAGACCTGCTCTGAGTGGCAGAGCAATAGGGCATGAGAGGCATCGGTTGAGGAGCTTTCTGGGGGCTACTCAAGGCCCATTTGTAAAATTAGAAATAACATCCCACATGTAACTTTGAGCACCAGCAAAACAAAATAAACCCAAATTTAGATTGAAAAATGTATTTCTCTGTGACTGTTCATGCATTCATTCTTCTCTTCATGACTATTCTGTCATCTCTGCTTTCATTGGCTTCTGCATTTCACCTTTTCTCCAATTGTTGTTTCTATGCCTAGAAATCTTTTGCTTCCCTCAGCTTGTATCACTTCAGAGACTTTGTCCCATCTTTCTTCATAGTCCTCCCACGTACCATTCTTTTTTTTTTTTTTGTGGGGCAATGGGGATTAAGTGACTTGCCCAGGGTCACACAGCTAGTAAGTGTCAAGCATGTGAGACCAGATTTGAACTCAGGTCCTCCTGAATCCAGGGCCGGTGCTTTATCCACTGCTCCACCTAGCTGTCCCCCCACGTACCATTCTTAATGGCCATTGAATTGATAAAGCAGTCCTCCACTTACAGCTGGCTATCTATGTTGCTTCCACCTCTTTGCAGTGATTTATGTAGAAGCCATATTATTTTCAAGAGATAACTCCCCCTTTCCCAAGAGGACAATTGGGGTATATCACCAATCCTGGGATTAGCAGGTCAAAAGGTGCTGCTTTTTTTGGGGGGGACTCCTGAACCCCTACAATGCTTCTGTAACCAGCCATCCAACCCAGTCAGCACTTACTAGATGCAGAAGCACCAGGGTGCATTGAATACAGAGACCTGACACCTTCTGGATGTAGAACCCCAAGAAAACATTATAGTGCTCTAAACAAAGTACAGCAAAACTCCCAAATTGCATCGAGAGGGAAATTCTTCACCTCAGCATTCCCTATACTAACAAAATTCCAGGTGGAGTCTCTATCTCTAAACTTACTATGTTCTAGGCCCTGTGGGGGAATGATATTCTCTGACTCATGGAGATTACATTCATTGGGGGAGACATATTTCATGCACTATAAGCAAAGAGGAGAGGGGAAAATGTTAGTTAACTTCAAGTATTTCTTTTTTTTTTTTTTTAGTGAGGCAATTGGGGTTAAGTGACTTGCCCAGGGTCACACAGCTAGTAAGTGTCAAGTATCTGAGGCTGGATTTGAACTCAGGTCCTCCTGAATCCAGGGCCGGTGTCTTATCCACTGAGCCACCTAGCTGCCCAACTTCAAGTATTTCAAAGGCTGCCATGTGAAACAAGAACGATACTTATTCTCATTGTCCCCAGAGGGCAGACTTCAGATCAATGGGTAGAAGTTGGAAAGAGGTAAATTGAGGACCAAGGTCAGGAAAAAGCTTCCCTATAACTAGAGAGTTCCCAAAATGAGGTGGACTGTTGAATAAATACAGTTTCCCCTCTCATGGGAAAGGGATCAAGTAAAGTCTGGATGACTATCTTTGTGGTGTTTTCTTGAGGAAATTGTTGTTCAGGAATGGATGCCTTGACATAGCAACTGATATCTCTTCCACTGTGGAAATTCTGGGATTTTAAGGCAGCTCAGAATTTCAAGATATGTGTTTCTGTTTCTCACCAATCCCTTTGATTTTGGCTGTGTTCCTTTTATTAACAGACATTTTGTCGTTTGGTTGATATGAAGTGGTTAGAAGCTTGCAAGATCCTAGATCTCAAACTTTTTGATTCCAGGTCCCTGCTATACTCTTTTTTTCTCTGTTTTGAATTTTATTTTCCAAATTACATATAAAAACAAATTTTGACATCAATTTTTTAAAACTTTATGTTCCAACTTCTCTTCCTCCCTCTGTTCTCACCCCCACCCCCAAGAACTCTTGCAGTGATACTTAAATAGTCATGGAAAACATCTCCACATTAGGTAGGTTGTGAGAGAAAACAGATAAAAACAAAACTTCAGATGAAGGAACTGTCAAAAAATATGCCTCAATCTGTTTTCAGATACCATCAGTTCTTTCTCTCTAGATGGATTGCAGTTTTCATAAGTTCTGCAGAGTCATATTGGATCATTGCCTCGCTGAAAATAATCACATGCTTCCTAGCAGATCATCTTACACTATTGCTATTATTTATATAGTACATTTCACTCTGCTTCAGTTCATGTAGGTCTTTCCAGGTTTTTCTGATAGCATCCCGTGTATCATAACTTTTATAAAGTACCTTAAACTTGACAAATAATTTTCTTCACAATAGCCCAGCAAAGTAGGTACTATAGATTTTGTCATTATAGTCAATCATCATAACAATTTCTCTCCATCCTATTCCCTTCCCTTAATATTTACTCTATTTTCTATCTTCTTTTACTCTATTCCTCCTCAAAAGTGTTTTGCTTCTGACTGCCCCCTCCCCAGCTCTGCCCTCTCTTTTTTCACCCTCCTCTTCCCTCTTACTTTCCTGTAGGGTTAAATAGATTACTCTTCCCAATTGAGTGTGAATGTTATTCCCTCCTTGAGCCTACTCTGAGGAGATTAATGTTTTTAAGCTAATTCTGTGTTCTCAATTTTTCTTCCTTCCTCCCTCCCTCTTCACCCTCCCTATGAAATCAAATATAAACAATATAAGGCATACATGTGCAGTTATGCAGAACATCTTCACCTTCCTCAAAACTGTTTTGCTTTTCACTGCTCTCTCCCCCAATCTGCCTTTCCTTCTTTCCCCTTTCCCCCCATCTCTTTCTCCTCCCACTTTCCCTCAGGGCAAAATATGTTACTATACCCACTTAATTATGTATGTTATTCCCTCTTTGAGCCAGTTCTGAAGATAGTAAAGTTCACTTACTCCCCCCACTCCTTCCACCTCTTCCCCTCCCCTTAATAAGCTTTTGCTTGTTTCCTTCATGTGAGGTACCTCTCCCCAGTCCACCTCTCCCGTTCCCCCTAGCCCAATGCATTCCACCTATTCCTAAACCCTATTTTAAAGATGTCATCATGGGTTAGCTAGGTGGTACAGTGGACAAAGCACCAGCCCTTGACCCAGGAGGCTCCAAGCCTAAATCTGGCTCCAGACAGAAGCTGCCCCACCCTTCCTGCCCCACAAAAACAAGGATAAACAAAAAATAAATGCTTTACAGCTATCATCCATATTCACTTCAGACCTGTGTCCTCTAAGTGTATTCCTTTCAGCTACCCTAATACTGAGAAAGTTCTTATGAATTAGAAGAATTATCTTCCCATGTAGGAATGTAAACTGTTTAATCTTTTAATATCCCCCATGATTTCTTTTTCCTGTTTACCATTTTATGCTTCTCTAGGGTCTTGTATTTGAAAGTCAAATTTTCTATTCAGTTCAGGTCTTTTCATCACATAAACCTGAAAGTCCCCTTTTTCATTGAAGTCCCATTTTTTCCTCTGAAAGAGTATATTCAATTTTGATGGGTACGTGATTCTTGGCTGTAGTGAAAGTTCCTCTGCCCTCTGGAATATCATATTCCATGCCCTCTGGTCCTTTAATGTAGATGATTCTAGATCTTATTTTATCCTGATTATAGCTCCACAGTATTTGAATTTGTTTTTTCTAGCTTCTTGCAATATTTTCTAATTGACTTGGGAGCTCTGGAATTTGGCTATAATATTCCTGGAGGTTTTCCTTTTGGGGTCTCTTTAAGGAGGGGATTGGTGGATTCTTTCTATTTCTATTTTACCTTCTACTTCTGGAATATCAGGGCTATTTTCCCTGACAATTTCTTGAAAGATGCTGTTGAAACTCTTATTTTGGTCATGGATTTTCTGGTAATCCAATGATTTTCACATTATCTCTTCTGGATCTGTTTTCCATGTCAGCTGTTTTTCCAAGGAGATATTTCATATTGCCTTCTATTTTTTTATTCATTTGGATTTGCATTATTGTGTCTTGGTTTCTCATAAAGTCACTAGCTTACCTTTGTTCAATCATAATTCTTAGGCAATTATTTTCTTCTGAGACCTTTTGTATCTCCTTTTCCATTTGGCTTTTCAAGCTGTTGACTTTTTTTTATTATGACTCTCCTGCATTGCTCTCATTTCTCGTTCCATGCTTTCTTCCACCTCTCTAAATCTTCCTTCTATCTCTCCTACTTTGTCTTCAAAGTCCCTTTTTAGCACTTGCATGGCCTGAGACCAATTCATATTTTTCTTGGATGCTTTGGATGTAGAGGCCCTGAGGTTGTTATCTTCTTCTGAGGGTGCACTTCGATCTTCCTTGTGGCTAAAGAAACTTTCTATAATTCTCAACTTTCTTTGCTTGCTCAACTTGCCATCTTTTACCTGACTTTTAACTCACTCTTACAGTGGGGCCCTACTTCCAAGCTATACTGTCTGAAGCTTCAGAGGATCCCAGTTGTTTTGGTTTGAGGGAAGGCAGGTTTTTCTTTTGCCTAGCCTGTTCATAACCTCAAGCCAACTTACTAATTAAGCAGCCATCAGAACTTTGTTGCTGTGGTGGTTCTTAGCTCTGAGGAGCCAGTGCCCCTCTCCGACCTGGGCCTCCCGCCACTCAAGATTTCTTCCTGGTTCCCTGCTGGGGTGGGATAGCCAAATTCCTCCTTAGGTCCCACAGACACCCCTGTATTTTCCCCTAGGCCAGCCGTTCAGCACTCTCACCCAACTGTAAGCTTATTTCCAGAAGACACTGGTGCTGAAGCTGATTCAGAGGCTTAGTGGTAAGATCCTCTGGTGCAGTGTACCTGGGATCTATGTCGATGTGATCATGGGGTTGGACTCTTCTTACAGCCCAGCACGGTGCTCTCTAATCTGTCTTTGGCTGTAAAATAATATCAACCTGTCTTTTGTGGGGTTTTTTGCTCAAGGGGTTGTTTTGTGACTGTTTTGGGGTCTCCCTGCTGTACTCTTAAAATTATTGGGTACCCCCCAAAAGCTTTGGTTTATGTAGGTTATATCCACATATTAGTATTTGCCATATCAGATGTTGGAACATCTTAGTAAGGATCTAGGTGAGGGCAGTCATAGAGTTCCAGGCCTGAAGTTAGGAAGACTCATCTTCCTGAGTTCAAATCTGGCCTCATACATTTCCTAGCTGTGTGACCCTGGCCAAGTCACTTAACTGTTTGCCTCAGTTTCTGCATCTGTCAAATTAACTGGAGAAGAAAATGGCAAACCACTCCAGTATTTTTGCTAAGAGAACCCCAAATGGTGTTATGAAGAGTTGGACATGACTGAAACAAATGAACAACAGAAGTATTATCATGAGAGTAATGTTGATCCTATTTAAAAGGTTATAGGGATCTCTCAGGGTCTCTAGACCACACTTGGCAAACAACTGACCTAGTTTAAACCATTCATTTTGTGGGTGAGGAAACTGGGTCTAAGTTAAATTACCCACAGCTCTAAGTATCAGATTCTGGGTTGGAACCCAGATCCTTAACTATAGAGTCAATATTCTTTCCCCCATCACCTTTTTTTCTTAAGCTCAGAGCTGTCATAATTTTCATCTATAGTCAAATAGAAAAATCCTTTAAGTAACTGCTTACAGCACATTCATTCCTGTCTTTAAATATCTTCTGGATGTTTGGCCAACTTACTTATCCTTCAGGGCCCTTCATTATGCCTAGAAATTACTTACAAATGCCTACCTTGATTTTAGTCGGCTAGAGTAGAAAGGCCTTGAGTTTGAATTCTACCCTTGTACTTTTCTAGCTGTGTGACCCTGGCAAACCACTTTATCTCTCTGAGTCTTTTACTCGCACCTCCATCACAAGGATGTGATGTCAGACTGAAAGGAAAGAATTCCTGGTAAGCTCTGCAGATATTGGTGCTCATGGCCAAAGCCTCTGGCTTCCCTGCAGGGAGCAGCACATCTTGGCTTCCCAGGGCAAGCCGGCTCTACCTTTGGCCTTCTGATGAGGATAACACCCACTCCTCCCATTGGAAACTTCAGGGGGAATTTCAGTAATTGGTGAAGATTTAGAGAAAGCAGAGTTTGCCATTATTATTCTTGCAGCTGGGCCAACATAAACCGGTTTATTAAATAGGCAATTTCCTGCTGCTTCGACACTTGCAGAGCAGCAGATTGTCTTGGTGTTGGCCAAGGGTGGCGTTTTTACTTCTTACAGGAACATGGAGGGAGGGTTGGCTCACCATGTCTCTCTGCTTCCTGGAGCATGGGGCAGCCAGCTGGCAGTCTGTCCTGCCATTAGCCCACACCTCACCTTTCTGGCCAGGGAAGTCTGGGTCCTGCCAACAGCAAAGGAGGAAACTTGAATTTCCCAAGTGTGTTGAGGGGGCTTAGAGAGAAACCTAGAACCCAACGATCTGTTTCTGGCCTATCACCCTGAGTCCTTGTCCCCAAGGACTGCCCATTACTTTCCATCTACCATGGGGGCCTATGTCCCAAGGTGGCTGAGCAGTTTCAGGAATCCCAGGTTGGTCTTCCAATTCAGGATGTGGGAAGCTGAAAAAGAGGGACCTGCAAATTTTCTGAAAACAACAACAACAAAACAATGTCACGGGGCAGCTAGGTGGTACAGTGGATAAAGCATCGACCCTGGATTCAGGAGGACCTGAGTTCAAATCTGGACTTAGGCACTTGACACTTATTAGCTATGTGACCCTGGGCAAGTCATTTAACCCTCATTGCTCCACAAATAAATAAATAAAAATGCCACACCTTCTCCCTTCCCCAGGTCCCTTTTGGGCAAGAACCTAGTGCTGGAACATAGGAAACATTTTATTAAAATGTGTGGAATTGAATTGTTAATAACTACAGTACTCCAAGGGTAGAATGGGTAGCTTCAGAATCTCTGGGGAAATTATAACAAAGACTGGGTGGTCTCTTTTTGGGATTGTTCTAGAACAAATCCTGTGTTGGTGTGGGTTGGACTAGGTAGCCATTGAGATCCTCTTCATCTCTGACATTCAGTGATTTGGTAAATGGCACCTGGAATCTCTGCACAGTCTATGGTCAGGATGTGGACAGCGACCTCTTCCATTTTTTTTCTATTTCCTCCTATTAATGGGGAATGGATGTCCAGCTCTGCAGAAGTGGAAATGGGATCTCCCAGGATAAAAAGCCCCCAAGTCACTCTTCAGGAGGGTGACTGCACTGAAGACCAGGGCCTAAAAGGGGAAATAGGCCATGTGCATGGGACCCATGCCACATGAGTCAAGGAGGAAGGGGGAGTCAGGAATTAAGGTGAACTTTGGTTTTTCAGTTCCATGAGTTAAGCTGTGACTATGTGCAAGGAACTGTTCTAAGTACAAAGGATGGGGAGCGGTGTAACTTAATTACGCCAATTTTTCCTGAGGTTCCTGAACAGCCAGCCAGGTTGTCCATCTTTATTCAAACTGGCTATTACTTAGAAGAAATTAGGGCTTGGAGTTCCTGGCTCTGGATCTTGTGGTCAGACCACTAGGACTCACTGTCCTTTCTTTTCAACAATATGGAATAATGGTTACTCATTAATGAAGGATCTGGACAGTTTTTTGAAGGGAAAGATGTGAAGTCTTCTCTTCCCATGTGTATTCGTTGAAAAAGCCACCCCTCTGGTGGTCTTGGAAGTGTTTCTGTAATTCAGTTGTGGTTTGTTTCTTCAACTAACCTAGGGTTTTCCTTCTCCTCCTTTCTTCCTTCCTTATTCCCTCCCTTCTTTCCTTCTTTTTCCTCTCCCTTTCTTTTTCTTTTCTCTCCTACCCTCCCTCTTTCCCCACTCTTTCTCCTTATCTTTCCCCTATTCCCACTCTCTGTCTCTCTCCCTCTTTCTGTTCCCCTCTTCCTCCTCCCCTCTTTCTTTTTTTCTTCCTTCTCTTTCCTCTTTAAAGGGATGAAGGAGGAATACAAGAGGGAATGACTGGTGAATGTCCATTGTCTTCCTTTTGGCCTATAGAGATATAAGATTATTTGGAATTGGTATACCAAATATATTCTAACTGCTTAGTCTTCCCACAGGACACTCATAGGCATCTTCACTCAATATTGCCAATATCCCAAACCTGTGGTGAGAAACAAATGAGCTAATGCCAGAAAAACTTTTGGTTGTCATTCTGTCAGTGTGAACCATTTCAGAAATTGGGGGAAATCAGCAGTCACAGATGAAAGAGCCTGTCCCTCTTAACTCCCATCCCCTCTACCCTTCATCTTGTGGGAAATTCCTGAAAGCTATTTTCTGGGAGGGGCCCCTACCTCAGTGTCAGTTTAATCTGCCAATTATTTGCTAAGCGCTATATGAAAGACACTGAGCTAGAGTCAAGGGCTACGTAGATAAAATGAGATAGCCCTGTCCTTCATCTGCTTACATTCTAGTAAGGGATCTCATGCCTCTGGTTCATGGATGGAATCCTATCTTCCTTCTCACGTAGCACATACTGCCGCCCTGTTGGATCATTGCTCTGTCCCCCTCCCCCACAGCGCTTGGTCCTCAGGGGAAAGTCTGATTCTCCAGCCCCATCCATTGACACAGAGGTCTTTTGTTGTCATGGTGCTCCCATCTTCTATCTTTCTTCTGCACCAAAGAAGCAGCACTTAATTACAGTCCACATCTATCTGGGTTAACTTATGTCTGTACTAGCACCTCTAACTTCCAGTGGGAAAAATCTTCTGCCTTCTGAAGTATAGGAAGGGCACATATCTCTTATGCCTTATCCCCACTGCCCTGTGTAACTTCTGCCAAAATCTCAACTCCTCCCTTATTGGCTTTGAGATCTTCTTCAAGTCTCCCGCAGCCAACCTGTCCTATCCCTACCTCCATTATCCTCTTCCCTCTTTCCTGGTGTTTCCAAGATGACTTTGGCATGTTTCATTTTCTTCCACATCTGCAAATTCAGCCCTTCACAATCAGGCTTATAATGCTGCCACCACCCTTTTCCTTCCCAAAGAGTAAGGAGACTTAAAATCCATCTGGACCCTATAAAACAACATGGCTCTTTTCAGTTCCAATTTCACTAGGGAAGCCATAGAAAAATTCAACTCTTTTGGAAAAGGCAGCAGGGAGAAGTAGGAAAAAAGATGAAGCTGGGGATGAGAAGTCATAAGTGTGAACTCATTAAGCCATGTGATCTTGGTCAAGTCAATTTAACTTTACTCCTTTCTTAGCTTCCAATGTGATGATCTGGAAGTGAGAATGATGCCTGTCCTGTCCTGCCTACAGCCAAGATGGTAGATGTGGATACATCTTAGGTTACAGATCACTACACAAGGATGACCTCTGATTATTTAATTGGTTGTTCATGCTTTGGGTATAAAATGATTCTCCCCTTTCTTTTTTGTAATTTTTTATTTTCTATATTTTTTAGTGAGGGAATTGAGGTTAAGTGACTTGCCCAGAGTCACACAGCTTGTAAGTGTTGTGTCTGAGGTCGGATTTGAACTCAGGTACTCCTGACTCCAGGGCTGGTGCTCTATCCACTGTGCCACCTAGCTGCCCCCTCCCCTTCCTTTTTAACTTTCCTTCACTCTTATTTCCCCCAGCCAGTCAACAAACATTTCTTGAGCCCTTACTGAGTGCCAGCACTATACTAAACACAGGGGATACAAAGAAGGGCAAAAATATAGCACCTGCCTTCGAGGAGCTCACATTCTAACTGGGAAGACAACACACACAGCTAGACACATAGAAGATATATGCAGATTAGATGGGAGCCACTCTGAGAAGAAAAGGGAGGGAGGAGCAGAGGATGAAACTGAGGCTTGGAGTCCCAGTCACTGGATGATTGGAAGGATGGTGATGGTAAAAGGAAATCTGGGAAACAGAAGACAGTTGTAAGGATGGGGGACATAATCAATTCTACTTTGGGCATGTTGAGTTTGAGATGCTTGTGAGACACTTAGTCTGAGCTATCCCGAAGTCAGCTATTGATGTGGGACTACAAGTCAGGAGAATATACAGACTCAGAATCAGGTATATAGATATGATAACTGGACCCATGGACACTGATGTGCTCACCAAGTTAGAAAGTGTAGGCGAGAGAAGAAGTAAGAAAAGTCAATCTCTTACCTCACCTATAGTTTAACTGCTATTTGCAGTGGACATCTTATCTACTATGAGATCTGGGTCACCATGAAAAAGGCATCTCACACTCTTGGTATGTAGGTGCCAGACCTCTACAGAGAGAATTGTGCCAATATGGGTAGACCAGTTGAGGTTACCACATCCCAGATATGCCAGCAATTGAAAGTTTATCAGCAAAATCTCAAGGAAACCTGAGGTTTATTTGTCACCTGTGATTTTGGGATAATGATGGATAGACTTTCCTGAAATATATTTTACTTGTTTGGACTCGTCGTCCTTTTCTGAGACCCCTTCCACATAACTATCATATACATGCTCTGATCTAAGACCCTGATCATAACCCTGTCTCCTTAGCCACTCAGGAATCTTCAGGGGCTCTTTGTTTCCTCTAAAATGAAACAGAAACTACTTGTTAATTCAAACCCTTCACAATCTCGCGCCCCCACCTCCTTTCTAGTCTTATTTTATATAGTTCCATTTTATGGCATTTTCCCAAACTGGCTTGTGGCTATATGTGCCATGTCATCTCCTACCACAACATCTTTGCCCAATGTCATACTACTGTCTAGGATACACTCTTTGCTCACTCTTGCTTCTTGGAAATCCTAGATTCCTTCAAAGCACAGTGCAAGTATTACCTCCTATACAAGGCATTTATTTTCCTTCAATTGCCAGTAGTATCTCCACCCCCTTCCATATTTAGAAATGTTTCATATTTGTAAATAAATATATATGTGTATATATGCTTTTATGTATGTTTGCATATGTGTGTATAAAATATATACTCTATGCTATATAAATAACATTTTACACATACACATATATTTTTTATATATGTATGCACAGACACACATAGATGTGTATGTATACATATATTTCTCTTTGTTGAATTGAGTGGAATTTCTCAGACTCTAAAGGGTTTCATTTCTCAATTGGCATAGATTATTTTGTCCTTCCTCTTTTCAGGACAGTCAACTCTCCTCTAAGTGGCCCCCAGAGAGCAGCAATCACCTCCTCTCCCTGCTTCAAGAAGGAGCAGCCAGATGAGCTGGGGTCTGTCTGCCTGAGCAGGGAGTGATTTTTCCTCAATTGGAAGTATTTCGGGCTGTGCGTCTCCAGAAATGGTCTCCTGTAAATTTAGTTTCCAGAAGCTTCAATAACAGGAAGGCTTCATCGTGGGAACTGTGTTCCAAGGAGGAGAATGCTTTTACCATGGGTAGAAATAAACGTACCAAGATAGAAAGAAGACCGGATGATCTCCTTGCCATCATCCTTTCACTAGTACTGTTAGCTTAAAAATGACCAAGGAGTATCATTTCACTGGAAAAACAAAACAAAACAAAACAAACCAACAACAAGAAACAGCAAACCAAACCTGACTTTTGAAGAGGTCTTTCTGGCCAGATGCAATTTCTATCAGCTTGAGCTCTCCTGACACTTGGTTTATGTACAGATTTAGCCTTACGCCCTTGCTTGAAGAGCCCATTGGAAAATTGTCTGAGGCAATTCAGGGGCATAGAACCTTGCTGGTGCTCTCTTCTGCTGTTGACATGACCAAAGAAAAAGTCCTGGGAACCATAAACACAACATGTATTTACCTTTATTTTTTTTAGCCAAGAACACAGTTAAGCTCTTTAGAAATTACCTCCCAGAGGGGCAGCTAGGTGGCGCAGTGGATAGAGCACCGGCCCTGGAGTCAGGAGTACCTGAGTTCAAATCCGGCCTCAGACACTTAACACTTACTAGCTGTGTGACCCTGGGCAAGTCACTTAACTCCAACTGACTCACTTAAAAAAAAAAAAAAGAAAAAAAAAAGAAATTACCTCCCAGAGCTCTCAGTTTCCCAACAGACTTGATGCACAGAACACAAGCAGGAAGGCCTGCAGACAGGTTGGAATTGTGCCTCAGTTTAGCTCAATTCAATTGAAAAAGAAGAGAAATAGAAGTTGGTCTTCACTCCCAGCATCCCCCTGGTGTGACTCTCTGGTTGTTAGATCTGAAACACAACAGTCTTTGAAGACATTTTTTTAAGTGTGTATCCCCCGAGAGGGAAGCAGTGGGGAGGCTTGTGCTGGGTATGAGCTTTCAGTCTGTGGCATAAAGACAATGAGGAACTCTGAAAGAGATCTGTAGCAAAACCCCCCGATCATTATCCAGGAAATGAATGGTAGGAATGCAAGGCAGACTGAGCATGAGGCAAAGGGGAAAGACAAGAGGTGGCCAGCCCTAGAGTTCCAAAGTTAACCCCAAGATGTCAGGAGAGGCTGGAAAGTCTTCAGCAGGTTGGGTGGACTCCTTGGAGGGAGATGATGGGAATATGTGTGCCCGAGTTGCCCGGGATGGGCATGCATGGAGGCTGTGGACCTTGATGGAGGGATTTTCCAAGTTTGTGAGATTATATCTGAGTCTGTGCCCTGCCTGGTGCTAGATGCTAGGGATGGAGAAACAGAAAAGAAATGGCTGCTTCTCCTTCTGGGACCTCATGTTCTATTACTTTTGTAGCAATCGTCATCCTGTCATTCATGGGAGCTCCTGGGGACTAGGATTTATGCACCTAATAAATAGCCCATCCAGCTAACGAAAGCATGTTCTACTGTTCTTTCCCAAATACCATCATTCTGGTTACAGCCTAGGAAGAAAAAAAAGGACAAAATCCTCAGCTTGGCATTTAGACCAGGTGAGACTCCCTGTACGTCATGTCTCCCTTCCTCATGTGGATTCTATAATAGGTGGATTGTGTTGGCCTCACTGGCCTGCAGAGTCAGCTGATCCATGCTTCTCATCTACTTTTGGGCACTTTACTGGAGAAAGGGACTAGACTTCAAAATTAAAAAAAAAAGGCACTAGAGCTAAGCCCTGCTCAATGGGACCCCCCCCCCCCTGATTCTCTTGGAGGTTTTCTGAGAGTCAAGCAACAGGTTAGACGCTACTTCTGGCTCTTTGGGAATGTTTATCCCTTATCCTGTGGCACAGGCCAGCAAACCAGGAGTGCTGACAGTGACTATCAGCTTCCCACACATTTAGATTGGGGTTGGATTTTTGAAGGGAAAGGTACCATTTCCTTGAATCAGCCCTAAGAACCAACCTTTGACTCTGGTAGGAGGTCCCTCCCAGGCTGACACATAGATCCCAGGGTCTGGCCTGCCCTTGACTTCTCCTGTCTTCCTGAGCTGGGGTGGGAACTTTTGGAAGGATCGAGAACATTATCTAATCCTAGACCAAAGACAAGACAAAACACCGCCTCCTTGCAATTAATGGCCCATAAAGGGCAGGCTGAAACGTCATGGTAGGGCCACCATGGACAGTTTTCTGGGCACTGGCAGAAATTTTCAAGAACCTCAGAACATCTGGCTGCCAATTTCCAGACCTTTCCCCCCAATCTTTTATTTCTTTCTGTTAATGATATTATGAAATATTCTTCTTCATTTTTCCTTTGTTTGATCCAGGCTTTCTGTGCACCACTGCATGCCCTGTTTATTTTAGAATAGATAATATAACTCACATTTTGGGGGGAATTTAAGGTTTGTGAAGCTTATCCATTTCACAGATGGGAAAAAAGAGGCTCAGTGTTACACCTCCAGGGTTGAGTAACTTTCTTGTTTGAGGCAGGATTCGAATTCATTTCTTTGTGACTCCAGCTCTGATTCTCTGAAGCCATTGGGCTTCTAATATCTCTTATGTCAAAATGCATGGAATCAACAAGATCCACACTTCTTGCCCAAATCGTGTTATCCATACACAGCTCAGAATAGCCACCAGTCACAGTTGATCTTTGAATACACTGGACTCACTACTTTACATGGTAATTATTCTTTCCAAAGCACCTGGTCCATGATGCAATTTAACTGTAAAAATGTTTTGATGATAAAAAGATGGGCAGAATGGCCAGTGATGTCCAATTCAAATAGAAATGGAGACCACTAAGCCATGCATATTGACTTAGAAAGCCACCTATTAACATTATGTTTTGTTGTCTTTTTATCTATTTTGTTAAAAATAATGAAGTTCATGGCTTCAAGGGAGCAAATGAAGGGAATGTGCCCCCTTACTGAACTCTGTGTTCTAGAAGGAAGGAAGGAAGGAAGGAAGGAAGGAAGGAAGGAAGGAAGGAAGGAAGGAAGGAAGGAAGGAAGGAAGGAAGGAAGGAAGGAATGGGTGGATGGATGGATGGATGAATGAAGGAAGGAACATTTGTTAAGCACTTCCTGGGCATCATCTTTTGTGATCCTCCAATCTCCAGCACTTTCACTCCCAAAGGACATTGTATCAATGTTATCCAATCCACTTTGTATACAATTGCATTTAAGCTCCTTATAGTCACGCTGTTGACATTTATATACATTGTCTCTCCATTAGAATGTAAGAATTGTTTCTTTCTTTGTGCTTGTATCCCCTTGCCTAGCACAGTGCCCCCTCCCCCTTCCCCCACAGAGTAGGCACCTAATAAAAGCTGGTTAATGGATTGATCAATGCGAGGCACTTTAGAAGGACTTTAATTCCTTTGGGGCATGCAAGTCCTTTAGGGTAGCAGGAGCAGCAGCCCCTTCCTCCAGCTCCAGTGCCTGAAGAAATCACAGAATCATGTATTTCCCAAGGAGAAGGGACCTCAGTGGCCCTCTAGTCGAGGCTAGATCTGGAAAAAAATCTCACTGGGAGACCCCCAAGCAGCACTCAGCCAGCTTCTCTTTAAAGGCAAACCAAATGTCTCCTCACAATGAGCCACAATTGGCTTCTTTGCCTCCTCTATCAATAGCCCCTCATTCTTTCCTCTGGAGTGAACTGGAAAGGTTTGTCTCTTTTTCATATAGCAAGCCTTCGGGTACTTGAATACAGCTATTGGGTCAGTTCCCTCTGGGCCTCTTTTCCAGTCTAAGGAGCCTTATCTCCTCCCAAATTGAAGGCTACCCAGTCCCCTGAGACTGGGCTCCCCATCCTGTCTTTGGGGTCCTGGGAAGGCACTGGGCATATGGGAGTAAAATGCAGGTCTCCTGACTCCAAATTTAGTGTTCTTTTCCATTTGCCAAATGCCTTTTCTATTTTGTCTCTGAAACTAGCTCCAGGAGACGATGGAAAAGTGTGGTAGACATCCTCTGAGACCTCAATATAACTTAATATTGCTGTCTGAACACTGTCCTTAGAAGACTCCCTTTGCTTGTCTCCAGAGGACAGCCCTATGAGCAGAAGGTGAAAGTTCCACAAATCCAGTTTGGGCTTGATAGAGGGAAAGCCATCCTGCCTTAGTGAGGCAATGGTTCCATGGGACAGGATACTGCTCAGTAATGGAGATGCCAGAGTAGAGACTGGACCCCATGCTTCTTAGGTAAGCTGGGAAATGGATTCTTTTTTCAGGTAGGGGTGGATTCCATGGCCTCCAGTGGCTCTTCTATCTTTGCTGTCTTGCCACACCTATGGTGCTATTACCAAGGAAATTGGGATGCTAGAGATCGATGTTTGTTGTTTGGGCCAAAAGGCCCCCAGCTTCCTCTTTTTTGAACTCTCCCCTTAAGTCTCTGAGGGTCTGGGCTTGATTTTAACTCTCAAATTTACCCATATACTCTGGACTTGTGGAAAGAAGAAAAGGCAGGGACCACGAGGCAGTTAGGTGCCTCAGTGGACAGAACTCTGACCTTGGAGTCAGGAAAAGCTGAGTTCAAATCTGACTTCAGACATTTACTTGCTGTGTGACCCTGGGCAAATCACCTGATTCTGTTGGCCTCGGTTTCCTTAATTGTAAAATGGGGATAATAATACTACCAACCTTTCATTTGTGAGGAGCAAATGAAATAATATTTGTAAAGTGCTTAGCACAGTGCCTGGCCCATAGCAAGCAATTATACCCTCCCTCCCTTCCCTTCCCTTCCCTTCCCTTTCCTTCCTTCCTTCCTTCCTTCCTTCCTTCCTTCCTTCCTTCCTTCCTTCCTTCCTTCCTTCCTTCCTTCCTTCCTTCCTTCCTTCCTTCCTTCCTTCCTTCCTTCCTTCCTTCCTTCCTCCCTTCCTCCCTTCCTCCTTTCCTTCCTTCCTTCTTTCCTTCCTTCCTTCCTTCCTTCCTTCCTTCCTTCCTTCCTTCCTTCCTTCCTTCCTTCCTTCCTTCCTTCCTTCCTTCTTTCCTTCCTTCCTTCCTTCCTTCCTTCCTTCCTTCCTTCCTTCCTTCCTTCCTTCCTTCCTTCCTTCCTCCTTTTCTCCCTCCCTCCCTCCCTCCCTCTTTCCTTTTCTCCCTCCCTCCCTCCCTCCCTCTTTCCTTTTCACCCTTCCTCTTATAGGAAAAGCAGTTTCTGAAACCCATCAGGACTGCAGACCAGAACTGATAATGCTTCCTTTTCCTTGTCTCCTTATCCTCTCCTGAGGGGCCATGATGCTGATGTCTCTCTCAAGAGCCAGGGAAGCTTCTCCTCTACTCACAAAAGTCTGTTTGCCTTCATGTATTTAAAACTCACCCTGTTTGCTTCTGTATCATAAAGTCATTTACTGTCTGAATCCCTAAACTGTGTGCATTGTTTTTTGAATGTTACATTGAGAGAAGATGATTGGTACTATACTGGGGAGGGGGAGAAAGATAGACTTCCATTTTTCTTTTCATAATGTGATTTCTGCCTTTGGGTTTGTGAGTTCAAAAGAAAGTGATTAATTTACTTTTAAAACTTTCTTGATCCCCCCAACTCTTCATGCCTTCAGACATGAAATGACTTATTATTTATTTGTACATAATTAGAGTTGTCTCCCATGATATAATGTATGCTTTGGGGGGGTAGGAATTATCTTGCCATTTTCTTTGTGTCCCTAGCATTGGAACAAATACCTGATACATAGTAGGCAATTAATAAATGCTTGTCGATTTATCAAACATCTGCCAGTCAATTGGTTGGACATCTATATTGCCCATTGGTTGTCTCTTGTGTCAGAAGAGGAGCAAGCACCCAACCAGCCAAGCCCTGACACCCTGTTCCATGACTCCATAGGACCACTGGACATTTCCACACCATCAGAGAAACCCACGTTCTGCTTTCAGCAGAAGCCTGAGGGTGGGTATGAGATTAGATGCTGGTTGTTTCTTTAGCTTAGACTATGGCTGGGTCCCATGCCATGGGATATCCAAGAATCAGTGGAAGGAAAGACCTTGGTATACAAACCCAAAAAGAATGAATAAGGCCTTAGGAACAAAGCTTCAGGCAAGGGGTGATGATGCTAACCTAAGGCAGTCCCAGTGTGAGTGGAGAGAAGGATATCTGTATGAAAGATGTTCTAAGTGCTTCACATCTCCTGCTTCAGCTGCCTCCGTTGCCATTGGAACAAATTGTTCCCATCTACCCATTCTCCTGGCGGAAGTGTTCACATGCTTGGGGAAGACACCCAGCTAACTCACTGATGCATTTGAGACCTTTTCTATGTGCAAGGCAGATGGAGACATGAAACGGGATTGACTTTGGAGTAAAAAAAAAGGTGGAAATTGTAAGATGTGCTAAATGATTGGATATGTGGAGTGAGGGCAAGTGAGGAATCAGGGATGATCATGAGGTCATGGACCTGGGAGACTGTCAGGATAGTGGTGCCTTTGGCAGGAACTGGCAAGTTCTGAGGAGGGGTGTGTTCGGAGGGAAAGGGAATGGGTTCACTTTAGGGAGTGTTGAGTTTCACCGGGCTCTCCAGTTTGAAGTATCTAATAGGTCACTGTTGGTGCCGGACCCTCAGGAAGCAGTGGGTTGCTGGAGGTTCAGATCTGTGAGCCAGCTTTGCAGAGATGATAGTTAAAATAACTAAACCAATGAGATGACTGAGAGAGCGGGCGGCTAGAAAAGGTTCAAGGTGGAACTTTGGGGAATCCCCACCGCTAGGGGGAGTTATCTAGAGGAGGATACAGCAAAGGAGACTGAGAAAGCACCCTCAGACTGGGAGAGAGGAGCGAGCCCCCGAGAAGAGAAGGGAGTCCACAGCGTCCAGTGCATTGGATAAATTGAGAAAAGTTCGGCCTGAGAACAGATCCCAGGCTAGCTCCGCACCCCCCACCCCCGACCACGCTTTTGAGGGACCTCGGCACCTTTCCTGAAGCCTTCCCATCTGACTGGGTGCACCGGCCCAGGATTGTTGGTGCCCCCAAGTTGCTATAAATACATCGGGACGATGTAATTACCCAACAGAACCCAAATGGCGCCAAAGCCCTAGCTCGAGGCTATTGTGTGAGGCTTTGAGGAGCCTTTATAAATCTGGGCGCTTCAGGACGCAACGCACATGCTAAAATAACAAAACAAAAAACCCCCTTCATTATGAGTTTTCTCTGGAGACCCTATGGGCTCCACAAAGGTCAGTGCAGCCTCTTGAGTACACAATAAAACCCTCCATGAATCTCTTCAATTCTTTTCACCCCCACACACTTAAAAAAAAAGCCAGGAAATTAAATGCAAAAACACAAAACACTTACTGTATGTTTAATTTAAAGGATAAAACACAAGGTTGGAATAACACTGGGGCAGGGACACGTGCCTGGAGAAGGCAGGAAATTCCGTGTTTAGGCTGCCGCCCTTCCCCTCCCTTCTGTCTTGGGGATACCATTACATACTGCTCAGCTCCGAAAGGATGAAATATGCCCCAGAGATGAAGAGACACTGTGGAGCTCTGCGGGCTTAAAAGTCAGAGGGGGAAACTGGGGGCCCAGAGCTTGAGGCGTGGCTCAGGAGGGACTCAGACAAGTGCTCTGTCTCCTGCTGTCTTTGAGTCGTCACCCCCAGTAGAGACCAGGCAGAGCTCATCCATCTTTGAGGCCTGGCTCATAAAAAGTGAAGGGGTGTGTGTGTGTGTGTGTGTGTGTGTGTGTGTGTGAGAGAGAGACAGACAGACAGACAGACACACAGACGGACACACAGACAGACACACAGAGAGACAGAGGCGGACAGAAGAGAGAGAGGGAGGGAGGGAGACAGAGACACAGAGAGACAAAGAGACAGAGACAGAGAGACAGCCTGAGTGAACACAGTGGGGATGGGGCTCACAGGGAGTATCTTTAATGGGGGATTTGCAATGTTGAAAGAGAAGACTTTAAGTTCAGCCTTGGATGTCCAGCGAGATGCCTGACTCTGGGAAAAACACCCGTGGCCTCTCAGTTTACTCACCAGCAAGTTGGAGGGATTCAGTTCCAGTAAATAACTATGGATTAGGCCTTTACTGTTGCCATTGTTTGTCCTTTGGTTTTGAAGAGAACCAATGATATCATGGGGTGATGTCTTGACTCTTGGGTGAATTGTATTTAAGTGAGGCAGAGTTGTACAAAGTCAGCAGCCACACTTTCTCTTGCAGAGAAATCAAAGTCCAGCGGCAGGACAAAAGTCAGGACAACCGGTGATGGTTTGGGATGCAGTACATGACCAAAGCACCTTCGATGTCTACCCAAGCTCTAAGTGCTCCACATCTCCTGCTCCAGCTACCTCCATGACCATTGGAACAAATTGTTCCCCCCATTCCTCTGGGGGAAGTGTTCACATGCTTGGGGCAGACACCCAGCTAACTCACTGATGCATTTGAGACCTTTACTATGTACAAGGCAGATGGAGACATGAAAGGGGATTGACTTTGAAGTCAAAAAGACCTGGGTTCCAATTTTACCTCTGATACACCCTGGCTTTGTTTAGTGCCCCAAACAACCCTTGAAGTGGCAGAGAAGTTGCAACTGGCATTGGGAGAGAGTGTTTCTTCTTCCATTGTGCCCCATCCCAGTGAATTTAAAGGTCAGTGTATTTAGAGCTAGAAAGGAATACAGACATCCAGTACTGACCCTTTTCCCCTCATTCTCCCATTTTACAGATTAAGCAGCTGATCCCCATGGAGATTAAGTAAATTGTCTAATATCACATAGATAGTGACAGAACCAGGCTTTGAATCTAGAACCTTTGACTTTGTCCATTAAAAAGTCCAGAATTTTGTTCAGTTTTTTTTCCTTACTGGACCATGATACCTAAATATACAAGGCCCCTTGCTAGATTCTGAGAATGTGAAATCATAGATTTAGAATCAGAAGGAGCTTTCAAAGCCATTTGATCCAACTCTTTTATTTTGCACAAGAGGAAACTGAGGCCTAGACACAGGAATAGCAGAGGCATGATTTGAACCATAGTATGTCACACTTTGACATGTGTCTTAGGGCCCATTTTCCCATGAATGTACACTCTTGTCTCAGGACATTGCCACCATGCTCCTGAGTGGTCCCCCGCCTTCCTCCAGCCTTCTTCCCTTTCTGCTTTCTTTTGTGTGTTGTCTTCCACGTTTAGAATGCAAGCTCCTTGAGGACAGAGATTGTCTCTTTGCTTGAATTTTTATTTCCACTGCCTGTCCCTTACCAAGCACTTAATAAATGCTTGATGCCCTTTGTACCCTTTTCATTTAGCCAACAAACCAATCCCAAATCAATGTACATGGACTTCCTATCTAGCCCACAAGGCTCCATCTCCATTGCAGGAGAGAATCTGAAAAATCCCTTGCTGTGTCAAAGGTATATACACTATGCCTGTGGCATTCTCTTCTACCAATCTAAAAAATCTAAACATTGTACCTCAACCTGAAAAAGAAAAAACAAAAACAAAGGGAAAAATGTCTCTCCCAGAATGTCTAGTCCTTGAGGAAGTCATCCTAGCTTTCAGTCATTGTTATTTCCCATTCCAAATACTTATAGAATCATAATATCTGAGTTAGAAGGGACTTCACCACCACTGAGACCCATCAGTGTCTAGAACAAAGTCCTTTCTACAATATACCTAACAAGTGGTCAGCAAGATGTTGCTTGTTGCCTGCAGTGTGAGGGTACCCGCCACATCTGTAACCAGGTCACTCCACTGACTGAGAGTGAAGTTTTCCTAATATCCAGCTGAGATCGTCCCTTTGGCAGCTTCTGGCCACTGTGCTTAGTTTTACTCTCTGGGACCGAACAGAACAAGTCTAATAACTCTTTTATGTGGCAGCCTTTTGAATATTTGAAATCAACAAACATTTATTAAGCACCTATTATGTACCAGGCATTGTGTTACATACCACTATGTACTCAGGACAGCAATCATATCCTGCCTTACCTTCCCAGTCTTCTCTTTCCTAGTGTAAACATTTGAATTCCTTCAACTGACCCTCCAAGACCAAGACCATGAACCCCAAGACTGGAATCATCTTGGTTGATTTCCTCTGGACAGATGTTCATCTAACCATGCTTCTCCTATCTTATACAGGTGAAGCTAATTATTTTAAGCTGAAATGTAAGATTTTCCATTTACCCCTAGTAAGGTGTCATAAAATTTGACCAGTGATTTATATCAAAATCATCAGCCTATAATTTTCAATCTGTTCTTCACCCTTTCCTCACTTCTTTAGAGATCAGACCTCCAGACTTGTACCTAAGTGATTTTCCTGCAATGTAGATCTGACCACGTCACTGTTCTTCCTTCACTTCCATAATCTGCTGTCTCCTCATATGACCTCCACATGCACTCCTCTGATTGACATTCGAGTTCTTTGCACCCTGGTCCCTTCTGATATTCTCATTCTTCATCTTCTACATCCCTCTCCTCCACACTCTGTGGGCCAGAAATACTAGCTTACCTTCTGATCTTCACAACAAATAATCTATCTCTTGTCTCTGTGCCTTGTTACAGACTGTCCCCCACGACAAGAATGCCTTCTCCTCTCTCCCATGACTTCTTTCAGAGCTCTGCTCAGATTATATCTCCTGCATGAGACCTCTGGTTCTTCCAGCTACCCATGCCTTTTCCCCTGAGGTTACTTTCCATCTACTAGGAATGCATCCTATAGACCCTGTTGTCTCTGCCATTAGACTGTAACATACTGGAGGATGGGGGCCATTTTCCTTTTTGACTTTGTCACTCCAGTACAGCACAGTGCCTGGCATGTAGTGGGCACCAAGTAAATACTTGATTGATGGGTCCTGACATCTTGCCCATTCTTTCATGATTTTTCACATATCCCTGACAGGGTCTTCACAATCACAGCTGCCAGTTCTTTCAATACCCAACACCTTGGGTTAACTGGGCCCCCTGGCCAGAACTCATTGACTTGTGACCCCTAATCTCATTAGCTCTGTGCCCTGGGGCAAATAACATAACCTAGCTGAAGTTTGATTATCTCACTTGTAAAAAGGGACAAGAAAGCTAGAGTACCTGCAATCTGGGCTTGTTGGGAGAATCAAAGATGCTATTCCATGGAATGGGTTTTCCTAGCCCTAAAGTAGGATGTGTGCATGCATCCATAGATATTCAATTTATATAACACCTTACGATTTTAGAAAGCACCTTATAAATGTTATCTAATCCCCACAACAACCCTGGAGAGTAGGGGCTATTACTATCCCCATTTTCCAGATGAGGACACTGAGGCTGAGATAGGCTTACCTTGAGTCACATGACTAGTAAATGATGAGGTCATGATTTGAACTCAGGTCTTCCTGACTCTTAGGACAATACTCTTTCCACTGTGCTCCTGAGCTGCCTGCCTGCTCCTACTCCTCCCTGTCTTTCCTCTTATTCCTCCTCCTAATGCTTTGATTCTTTGCCATCTAGTTACTAATCATGGGATTCAGCTCCTTAGGGGCTAATGATTTGTCTTAAGTCCTTCCTGATCCCCAGATTTTTCTCTTGGACAGAGAAATCAGTAGCAATATCAGAGTTCATCTCTTTGGCTTCCTTGCTGTTTGTTATGAGTAGCAGCACATCCCTCCCCAGCCACAGCCCTCTCTTTTCTTTTCTTTTTTCTTTTGTACTCCCTCATTACAATGATTTTGCTTTTGTTTGTTTTGGGTTTTTTTTTTTTTTTGGCAGGGCAATGAGGATTAAATGACTTGCCCAAGGTCACACAGTAAAGTGTCAAGTGCCTGAGGCCGGATTTGAACTCAGGTCCTCCTGAATCAAAGGCTGGTGCTTTATCCACTGTGCCACCTAGCTGCCTCCAGCCCTCTCCTTTTCTTGATGGCACCAAGGCAGGTCTTCAGCTTCCTAGCAATGAAGGCTGTCCCTAGCCTTCCTCTGGCTAGGGCTGGATGGCCACTGGCCCAGGGCCGGCCATCTTCCTTGCATTCAGGAGCATCTGTATCAGGCCAGCCAGAAAGCCCTGTCCTCCTGGAGTATATCTGTGCCCCAGGTCATGACAACTTTTATACCCCGTTTCGTCAAATAGCGAATTTTTACAGGCAAATTGCACGTCTATTTCCAGTTCAGCTACAGTGAGCCCGTTTACAATGAGTAGCGTGTATATTTTTACAACTACATTTGTACCACTAGAAAACAGAAGTGTACAGACAGAGCCCTGAGCTTCACCCCCAGGGTGGGGTCGTTAGACTGTTTGGGCTCAGCTAACTAAACAAAGCCAAAGAAAGAGGCTTTGTGCCTTCCAGATGGTAAGTATCCCCATCATGAGGCCAGGGGCTGGATTAGATCACCCAACTATGAGGTCTTTGTATGCATAGTAACGATGGGTTCTATACATGTATTATCCATGCCCTGTTAGAGTTGCTGGGGAGCTTAGAGATCAGCTAACATAAGACCCTCATTGGATGGAGGAAGAGGAAACCGAGGACAACTTACTCAAGGCTTTGTAAGTCCCCCTCTCCAGAGTCCTCTCGATCAGAATTAGAGGCTCTTTGGACAACACCACAGTTTTACAGCGTATGACATACATGGAGCTATGCACGTTGTTAACCTTGATGTGGCTGTAAAAACAATGCTAATTAGAGGGCAGTTTGCTGACAGGACTCTGAGAACTGATCTGATTGTTTTGGGGTGGAGGGCAGGGTGTAGCCAGCAAACACCCAGATAATGACTTCCTTGAAACATCACTTTTCACTCCCTCCCAGGCCAATGTTCCTTGAAGACATAATTTGGGCCCTTCTGGGTTTTATTTCTATACAAAGTGAGGCTGAAACTTTGGGTAAATCATTTCAGCCAGTCTGACAGGGGTGACATGAAAGGATTTTACTTTAACTTTTTTTGGGGTGTGTGAAATGATTTGTGTTAAATGATTTTCACTTCCAATTATTCAGCCTGAGAGCTAGGGAATTCATTTGTGAGACATAGCACATTGGAAGAGTGTGTCTATTATACTAAGAGAAATGGGGAACCATTGAACATCTTTGAATAAAGGATGTTCAGACCAGTTCCTTGGGAAGATTATTTAGGCAACTAGATAGGATGTAGATTCTAGAAGGGAGAGACTTGAGGCAAAGAGATGAATCAGGAGGTTATCACAGGAATCCAAGGGTAGCACTCTTTCTGGGGCTACTCACCCAAAAGCTAATTCTCACTGATAGACTGAGTCGCCAGAAGGGTGAATGTTGCTTTCTTTCAGAATTCTAGAATTGTCCCTGAGGGGCCGTGTTCCTCATATTTTTGCTTAGGAGTTACCCCTGGGGTGATTCTATTAAAACTTAGCCAATTGAGTCTATGAACTTTTTTGGTTTCGTTTGTTTGTTTGCGGGACAATGAGGGTTAAGTGACTTGCCCAGGGTCACACATCTAATAAGCGTCAAGTATCTGAGTCTAGATTTTAACTCAGGTCCTCCTGAATCCAAGGCCAGTACGTTATCCACTGCGCCACATAGCTGCCCCCTTCCATGAACTTTTAGTAAAGAACTTTATTGTAAAGACAGTTGGTATAAAACATTTCCCCCAAAACCTAGACATACCCTCCTACCAATATGTACAGCATCCATGGAAAGTGTGGGCACAGACTTAAGATACATTGGTAGTATGCTACACATATGGTAAAGGGGCACCTCCCAACTCCTGGCATTGTAAATCCTCTTCTTTCTTCATGTTGTCTTCAGAGTATTTTATGTATATACATCTATGTTGTTCAGGACACATGCATATATATGTATATATGTGGGGAACATGTACATATACACATACAAATCTAGGCATAGATGATGCCCATATGCATATGCATACATATACATATATGCACACAGAAATACATATACACATACACATACACGCACATGCACAAATATATGCACATATAGATATATGCCCCAGCCCCATGTATATGCATGTATGTGTATGTGTATTTGTGTGCACACATACGTGTGCATGTATACAACCACACACATATCATATATGTGCATGGATGCATCACATGTGTGTTTGTACATTAACAGAGTGGAGTTCTACACAGGGACAATGATTAGAATAATAGAAAGATTGGCTGAAAGGTTCTTTCCAGGGATTAATGCTAATCAGGTAACTTTTCTTAGAGCTAGAATTGAAAAGGGGAGCAGACAGGATGAGGAAGGTACACGGTGAGGGCCATGGCTTGACAAGGGTGGGCTTGTTGTCTAGGGGTCTGCACTGGGGTCAGACATGGCCAATTTTCACCAGCCCAGTGTCCCAGGGCGAGTTGATGCTGGTGGGAGGTGGATGCTAGAGTCCAGGAACATTGAAGACGATGACAGGAACTTGTTGGAAACCATTGGTCAGGATCTTCGTGAGTCTCTTCCCCTGTTGCCACACTAGAGAGGCAAAGAAGCTGAATTGAGAAAGCAGGAAGGCAGAAGCTTCTGCCACAAGCCTTGATGAGCTCATCAACCTCTCTCCCACTCAAATACAATTCATAATCTGTATATAAAAGTACGTGTGTGTGTTTAGAGGGTGGCTGGCCTTTGGGCTGAAATTCTGAAGCTTCTAATATGACTGTAGAGATGAATCTGATGGAAGATACCGAGAACAAAAGGACAAGGCTATGACTTTTTAATGAGAGAGCTGTACAGCTCTGGTGAGGTGGTATTTTCCTGTGTTTGTGTCTGGGGGAAAAACAAAACAAAACAAATTTTAAAACTTGTGTATAGGGGCTGTGTTGTAAAATGCCTGAGGACTTAGGGTCAGAGAACACAACAAAAACTTCAGAATGACTCAGCTTGTAAGTTTTGAACTCTTCCAGACTCTCTTGGGTGTGCTTGTAAACACAGAGACTTTGCTGGATAACTGCTCCTCAGGTACCTCAGAGCCAGAATCCTTTTTGAAGACTGGGCTGAAGTCACTGACAACTGATGTTCTTTCTGCCTATGATGTTCTGGGATTCAGAGATTCCAGATCTAGACCCTGCAATCAGAGGGCATCATTGCTTTCTCTCTACCACATTTACCTTTTGGTTAGGCTGACTGAGTCCTCCCTGTATCTCTTCTCATCCCCTCTTCGAGATGTTGAATCTACACACCAAGGCAGAGGGTGAGTAAGGATTAAGCCAGGGAGACACTATAAGAAGAAAAGCAAAAGGAATCATTAACGGTCATGGCCCAGAGAGAGACAAAGCTGAAACTATAGCAATAATCCATTAAGCATGACTAATCATCGCACTGTAGGAAACCAAGATTTCCTCTGTATTTCCTGAGGCTTACTTGAATCCAATTCAACATCAAGCACCTACTATGTACCAGGGTGTATGCTAAGTACTGTGCTAGGGAATGAAAACATCAAAAGAAAACATTCTGTGACTTCATCAAGTTTATATTTTATTGTAGGAAAGAACAACAACATAGAAAATGAAATACAAAACCTTTTAAAGTTAATTTCTAGTGGTTAATAAAGCAGAAGGTGGGGAAGGTGGTTGAGTCTGGATTGGCATCCTGTTGTAGATAGCATCTGAGCTGAGGTGAGGTGAGGAGGGAGAGCATTCTGGACAAGGGAATTGTTGTTTGTCATTTGTCCTTCATTCTCAAAGATGACCAATGATGAAGGAGGAAGAGGAGGAGGAGGAGGGGATGATGGTGATGGTGGTGGTGGTGGCAGCATTGCCCAACTGGAACTTGCCTATTGGGTCTCAAGGGAAGTAGCTACTACTCCTCACAGATTTTTGTTTATCCCCCATTCTCAAAGAGGACCAATGACATCAGGAGGGTGATGTCTTGACTTGCAAGTGAATTGGATTTAAAGACAAGGGGAACAGCTTTTGCTGTTTGCTTCTCACACACACAGCATGATGTGTGTGAGAAGCAGCAAAAAGGTAACTTAGAGTCTATGAAGTGGATGAATTTGAAATGACCCTGAAAAGATTATCCTGGAGCAAGTCTGCAAAAGGCTTTAGGAGCCACACAGAAGAGCTAGTTTTGTATTTCAGGGGCAAAAGGATGTCTTTGGAATTTCTTGATCAGGGAAAAGATGCAGTCAGAACAGCTTTAGAATGATCAATCTGGAGGCTATGTGGAATCTAGGTAGAAGAGGGGAGAATGGAGAATAGCACTAATGAAGAAGTGATTTCCATTGTCCAGGTGAAAGCTAATAATTCCCAGGAGCAGGGTGGTGGCCTTGTGAGTGGAAAGAAGATGAATGAGAGAGGTGCCAAGGAGGTAGAATTGACAAAATCTATCAACTGACTGGATGAGGTGGTAATTAGAGATATAATTAGAGGGTAGATATTTGAGAGATAACCTAAGTGTGTGTGTGTGTGTATATGTACACACATACATATATACATATACACATACATATGCATGCATGCACACATACATACACATATATAACTTCAAAATATATAACAATTTAAATATCTATCCATCTATCTATATATCTTTATATCTTGAAATTATCAGATACCCAAGAAACACAAACAAAAATATGACCACATTTCTGGAAATTGTACAATAAAATTTTCCATAATTATTGAAATTGAGAGATAGATATCAGATTGACAAAAGCTACCAGATGACAATTTGAATAAACCCCGAATTCAGCTCACTGAGACATATTATCACCCAACTCCAAGACTACAATAACAAAGAAATGATTTTACAAACAGCCAATAAAATATATACTGAATATGTTTTTTTCTCCAAAGAACACCAGTATGAATCACAGGATTTTAAAAATGGAAGATGCAGACTGAGAGAAAAAGCTGAAAGATAGTGTATCAAAAATCAAGAGAAGCTCAGCCTTATCCCCAAATTAGCTGCCAGCAAAACTGAACATTCTATTCCAAGCAATGTTGTGAATATTGAGGGACAGTTGATTGATAGGCCACATACTCCAATGTTCATTTAGAACAGCAAAAAGACTTTAGAAATGTGTAAAGATAAGACCAGTGTTGGGAGGGATATTGATATAAAAATCCTGCAAAATGCTCCAGGATAAAGGCAAAGCAAGGTTAACACAGGAACTTTTTCATTACCCACTAAATGCAAATTCTAAAATCTACTCTGTTTAGCTTCCAAAGGTTTTTGGAACCTATCTTTGAAGCCTCATATGGCCCTCCCACATTCTTTAATGCAGTCAAACTGGTCTTCTCTCTGATGTGGACAGGTATCTTTTATCTCCATGAATTTGCCCTGAACTCTGCCTCCTAGAATTCTTTCTTCAAGAAACAACTTTAAGCACTAGCTACATGAAACATCTCTTGACACTTCCAACTGCTAGTGCCTTCTTCCCAAACTACCTTCTATTGATTTGTGTTTGTATTTATTGTGTATATCCTTACATGTCTATACATGTGTGTACAGATGCATGAATATACATATATATGCATATACATATAATATGCATGTGAGTGTGTGTGTGTTTGTACAACAGGAAAAGGTTTTAGATAGAAGGTGGTCCTTGAATTGAGTCTTGTAAACTAGGGGTTTTAAGAGGCAGCAGCAGATTCCAGGCCCAGGGCAAGAGCTGGAAGGCCCAAATCAGGGACCATCTGGTAGGCAAATTTGTCTGGAACAGAGAGGACGAAAAGGGGAGTCATATGAAACAAGCTGAGAAAGAATGAAGTGGCCAGATCGAGGAGACCTGTATTTTTTCATTGTTAAATTTTATTTTTAATTTATTGAATAAAACAAGGATTTCCATAACACAGTACAGTAAAAATGAAGATTGCACATGAGACTGCAAATCTATTATGAGCAACTGGCCATTACTTTCAAATAGACATCAAAATTATAGTGTAGATTTCTTTTTTCTTTCCTTCTCCCCATGAATGGAGAATTTGCCTTATGTTTTTGAAGCATTAGGGGATACTCAAGCTTTATAAGCAGGGAGGGACATGGATTTGTTTCAGGGATGTTAGAGATTTGAGAGAAGACAGAAGAGATCAATCCAGTCACGGGACCTGGTTGCCCTCACTTCCCTCCTAGTAGTACTGAAGAAGCTTGCATTAGGGATTGTGGATTTGCAGTCAGTGATCGGTGAGAAGTGGTGGAGCCTTGACAAGGTGCGATGGGTTGGAGAAGGGCAAATATCCAGCTGTTCAAGGCAAGGTAGGAGAGTTTGCAGACTGCAGGCTACTGGCTTTGGCTTGGAGAACTGGCAGAGTTCTTGGCCGTGTTCTAGAAGAAATAATTTCAAAATAATAGCTTTCCAAGTATAAGGTGAAAAAGGCAATGCTAGGAAGCAAATTGTCCAAAAAAAAGATCTGGTAGTTTCAGTGGGATGCAGGTTCAATGTAACTCTTTGAGACAATGATTGGAAACCTCTTCCTACCTTAGTTTGCTTTACAAGAGGCATAGTGTACAGAACATGGGAGATAGCTTCACTGTACTCTATCCTTGTGAGACAACATCTGGAATACTGTGGGAACCTCAGTAGTGTAGTAGATAGCTTGGAGTCAGGAAGACCTGAGTTTGAATTCTTCCTCAAACCCTGGGTGAGTCTCTCTCAGTTTCAATTTCCTTGTTTATAAAATGTATATAATAGTAGCACCTACTTCACAGTGTTGTGAGGATCAAATTCATTAACATGCAATTTGCAAACATTAAAGAGCTATAGAAATGGTAGCTCATACATATATGCATGTATACACAATAGATATGTATATGCATACATATGTGTACATATGTATTTATAACACATTTATATAATGTACACATATATAATATGTACACACACACACACACATATAGGATTCAATGGAATTAAATTCAATGAAACATTTATGAGTTTTCTTGATTTTTCTGCAGCATTTGCCACTCCCCCCCACCAAGTTTCTTATCGCTGGGTTCTCATGTCAGTGCTCTGTCATGGTTCTCATGTCAGTGCTCTATTGTGCTATAATAGTTCTCCTGTCTGTGGGACTGATGCTCCTTGATCTCTTTTGCAGGTTTGTCATTGTCTACTGGATCTTCTCTTTTGCTTCTGCTCTTTCTTTCAGTGGTTGCATCGGCTTACATGGGTTCATTTATCATCTGCATTACACAGATTACTACCAGGTTGGTATATTCAGCCCTCATTTTTCTCCAGAGCTTCAGTCCCTCATCACTTATTACCTAGCTGAAATTTTCATGGTCCATAAGCACCTCAAATTCAGCAGGTCTGTGACAGAACTTACCAGCTTCCCTTTCCAACCAAACCAATCCCCAACTTTTCTTGTGAAATCTAATAGTCTTCCTGCAATGCAGTCATAAGCTGAGCTTCATGCTTGATTCCTTGCTCTCCCTCAGTCCTTATGTGCAACCAATTGCAAAGTATTGCTAATCATACCTCATCATAACTTATGCCATTACACTCGGCCCCTATTGCCTCTCACTTGGACTAATTCGATTACCTCCTAATCCATCTCCCCTCATCCAACCTCTCCCCCTTCCTATCCACTCTTCATGTCTTTGCAACATCAATAATCCTGCAGCATAAGCTGACCATTGTCACTCTTCTTCCCAACAAGCTCTGATAACAATTCTGCCTTTAGGTTAATAGATGAGCTCTATTAACCTAAAGGTTAACATAGAAAGGCCCTCATAGTCCAGCCCCAAATGGCCCTCACACATTCTACATTCTAGCCCAAATGGCCAGATTTCTAGAGCTCAATTCTGGGATGGCTTCAGAGTAACAAACATTTTGGAAAGAATGCCTTTGTGACATCAATCCAAATCCGACAGTGGTGCCTGCCCTGGTAAGATATATACAATATCGAAGCTGGCTTAGTCTAGGACCCATTGGAAGATGGGTCTAAACCTGAATCTATGTATGGAGGTTAGCTTCCCATACAATCCTAGCCCTCTGCTGGTTCCCTCCTCTTTACCAAGAAGTTGTGGACTTTCTGGAAAAAGACCGGGGATCCAAGGGTTTCAGAACATTTCTCCACTGGCGTAGCATGTGGCTTACTTGGAATATCACTTTCTGCTGAAATCCAAATTTAATTTTCATTATCCTGTCCTCTGGAAGGCCAAGGCAACCCAAGATTTCCATGTGACAGAAATATAACCCTGTGTGTTATCCAGAATCAACAGCGCCTTCCTGGCTCCTTTTGGCCAGAGCTACACTGTGTACTGGCCACAGGCCTGGCATATAATGGATGGTATTTGACCTTGCCTACGCCTGGAGCTTGTGTCCACAGGTAGGCAGTGTCTGCTTGTTTGCAGGTGCGCTGAGGTGCAAACATCGTGTGTTTCCCCCATACTACCCCTCCCTTTTGTGACTTATTCTACCCCAGCCTCATTTCTTTATCCAAAATGTTAGCTCAGCTCACAGACCACTCCAATATTCTGTTCCTCACCATTATGTTGTTTTATGCCTTTCAGAGTTAGTCTTCCATGTGTAATCGAACTTGGAGCAAACAGACACATCTGCCAGAGAATTCCGGGCCCAGTCATGGAAAGGACGTTCTCCCTAGGGTCAGGCATCCTTTAACAAATGTGCCTTCCCTTTGTCCTCCACCTTTATTGATCTCTGCAGCTGGTGAGTTTTTCTGCCTTCTTTTCCTGGACTGAGTCTAGCTTGTTGACTTCAGTTGGATGGAACCCCTCAATCTTATATTCCTCTAGTTTTCCTTTATAATCTACCATTCAGAACCATGAGCTGGTTATCCCGGCCCCTTTTGGCAGGCCAGCTTCCAAAGCTGGAGGCAATTACACTGGGCAAGGAGATGTGGGAGGGTCATTTCCAGAAGGCACACATCTGCCTATGTGGAGTTCCTATCACTAGAGGGGTCTTGGCCCCAAGAAGTTAAATATCAAGAAGCAGTGTCCTGGTCAGACCCATACCCACCCACCTCAGGTCTCCAGGGAAGTTCTCAGGGAACTCACTGGCTGCTTCCATGCTGCCATGGTGGTGCTATGAGAGTCTGTGAGCTGTTGCTTAGGGCAAGAGAAAACTTTTCAAGGTCTCTGATTCTTTATGAGATATTGAGAGATCAAGAAGGCATTAGAACAGAGCTTCTCTAAGAGAGCTGGACCAGCTCTGACATCCACAAGAGCCTTCCTCCTCCTCCTCCATGCTAAGAAAATGAGGTCCCTGATTAATTAAGTGGGTGCTTTGTGTTCACCTGGATGAATGTGTTAGGTTCAGATAACTGGGTGGAGACCTTCCCAGAGATCACCTAACTGCTTTAACCCCCCAGTCTATATTCACAAAGCAAAATTCAGAATTTGAATTCCCAAGGGAGTTTCTCCTGTATAAAGCGGGGACTGCTTGCTATGCATTTTACCCAGAGAGTCTGAAGAAAGCATCTCCCTTTCTTTCTATCTTGATGCTTTTGTTGGAAGCTATTGCTAATACATTAGTTAGTTCTTTACTCTTCCCCGGAGCTATCAGATTTCTGTTGGCCGTTAAAGATTGGAGTAAGGACTTGGCTCATGATGGGACTGATATAGGAAGATCTCCAGTGGAGGGAATTCCCTCTAGGACTGTGTTTGTACGTCTGTGCTTGTCTGTGCATGTGTGTGTGCGCATGTGTATGTGCGCACACACATGTGTGTGTGCTGAAGGTGTCAGAGCTCAATCAGAGCACTGATACCCAAGAGAAGGTAGTGTGCACTGGAAAGTGTTCAGGATGGGGAGCCATGGGACCTACGTGCAAATTCGGACTTTCTCATTTAGTACCTATATGACCTCCACAGGGCTCAGTTTCCTCTTCTGCAAAATGGCTAGATTGGACTTGATGCCCTCTGGGGTCCCTTCCAGCTCCAGTCCTAGGACCCCATATATCACTTCACCTCAGTTCATCTGCAAAAGGAGGGTGCTAGACCTGCTGACTCCTATGGTCCCTCTCACCTCTGCATCTGTGATTCTGTGACTAAGTGGAAGGCTGAGTACAGGAGTGGGATTTCCAGCCACCTGGTCATTATCTGATCAGGAGGGAAGATTTAGGGGCCTGTGGCCAAGCTGACTGGATGGCCTGACCTATTTCCCCAGAGCTCTGGCCCTTTGAGGTGAGCTGCCCGCATCCCCTGCCACGCCCTGAGTGAACATGGTGTCAGATCACCCATGGGCCAGGCTTGCCATGTTCCTTGCTAAGTCAGGTACAGAGAAGATAAGAGAAAGGGGAGAAAGAGAGGAGACAGAGGGAGAGAAAAAGAGAGAAGAGAGGAGAGGAGGTAGAGGGAGAGAAAGACAGACTTTTCCTACTCACCTTAGATAAAATTAAAACCACTTTGGAATTGTGGAGGGCAGCTGATCGGAGATGGGGAAGGGGTGGTGGTGATGCCAGCCTCTCCCTTTGTGATGCTTGGCCAGCTCTCTGGCTTCCTTTGTGGTTTTATTTACTTTGGCCTGAGAAGAGGGTGCTCTGTCACTAGGGAATGCGAATCATGGATGACTTCACTCAGACACACTGCACCAGGGCAGCCCTACCATATATACTCATTAAAAGAGCCAGAGAGAGGGTGTGGCTTTTCCTCCTGCAGCCACTGGGAAGGAAGCCCTCCACCCCCATCTTCCAGGCAGCACAAGTGGGCCAGAAGCTTCTCGCAGGTTCATGATTAGCCCTTTCAGATCTTCAGGTCTAAACTGGGCTTTCTCCATCTTTTCCTCCTCTTCTCTCTTTACATGTGTCTTTTGTCTGTGTTCTTTTAAGATCTTTGCAATGGGAAATTCTCCACCATTTTGGGACCATCCTTCATTTCTTCATCTCTCCTGATCTTGCCTGGATACAAATGGAGTGCATGTGCTATTCTCAATTGGCTTTCACCCATACTATGTGACTGGCCATCTTTTTTTGTTTTCTTGGTTATACATTTCTCTGAGGACAAGTTTTATGCCACTTCTCCTATGTAATGCCTTCCTTATAATGTGTTTCAGTCTGTTGTCCATGTCTTACAGTCTCTTCTTGGGTGATCTTCAACCTTAGTAAATCAGAAATGGTCATTTTTGTTGACTTGCAGCCATGTTGATGGGCTGTCCCTCCATGATGTGGGAGGGTTGCATCATGGGAACAATCTCCATGTCAATAAGATCTTAGATTTTTTTGAATAAATGAGCATTAATCAACTTAAAGATCTTGTAGGATGAGCCCAGACTTTAGAGTGAGATAACCCAAATTTAAATCCCAGTTAGACTTCTTTTTTTTTTTTTTTTTTGGTGAGGCAATCGGGGTTAAGTGACTTGCCCATGGTCACATAGCTAGTAAGTGTTAAGTGTCTGAGGTCGGATCTGAACTCAGGTCCTCCTAAATCCAGGTCCGGTGCTCCATCCACTGTGCCACCTAGCTGCCCCCAGTTAGACTTCTTACTAGCTATGTGACTGTGTGCAGGTTATTTTGTTTCTCAGGCTCTCGGTTTACTCATTTGTAAAATATTGGAATTGGAACTGATGACCTTGAATGTCTATTTGATCTTTCTATCTGTCATTCTATAGGATTATCCATCAGACAGTCAGTAAATAGATGCCAGGCATTGTTCTGGGCACTGGTTACACAATCACAAATGACTCAGTCCATACTTGTACAAAGCTTACTTTCTAATGGGGACATAACAAGTACATGGATGAGCACATGCAGAATAAATATTTTAAAAGCTATGCAATGTACTTAAATCCAAGGTTGCTTGAGGGGGGGGGGTGTTAATGCCTTGATTGGTAAACAGAACAAAGAACAGAGATCAAAGAGTATTGACTAGAAGCCCAAGAGTGACTATAAAGGACCATTCAACTGGAATCCTTCATATTCTTTTTTTTTTTAGTCTTCCATATTCTTGCTGGGTTTTCTTCCAGTCTCTTCTCCTCTAGAGCTGTGGAAAGGCTTGAGGGTCGCTAGGACTCTCTCATCCTAATGACTAATGGCACCATGGCTGTCTAATCCTTGCTTATAAGTTACCACAGCAGATTTGTTCTCCAAGTCAGGTGCTGGCATTCACTAACTAACTGTGTGGGCTTAGACAAGTCACTCTACTCTCTGTGCCCCTATTTCTGTTTCAACAATTTGGGCCTTCAAGTCAACTGCCTGATGTGGGAGCTGTTCTCTTCCAATGGGTCCCTGACATGCCTGGGACATCCACCATACCAACTCATGAAGGAGAAGACCAAATGCTGCATTCTCCTGGCCAAACTGTCTTCCTCTCTTTTGGGGGTCCCATGGCATGACTGTTGCCAGTCCTTCAGGAAACAGAAGCTACTCCAATCTGGGTCAGAGGTGCATGGACAGATAGCAAGCCCCACACGGAAGGCTGTGATTTGGGAAGGACACAGCCAAGTCACATGGATGAGTTCAAAGCTTTTGGGCTCCTTGTTATAACATTCATTTTAAAAAATGGTTCCTGTAATGGAGTGTGTTTCATTCAGAAATGCCCAGGGCTCAAGGTGATGTTTAGAGGGAACCTTGGGCCTTGGAGCTAGAGAAAAGACCTCAAATCTGGTGTCCGCCCTTCCCCTGATACATGTGAAACCTTGGCCAAGAGCCAAGCATAAGGCTTGGGTTCTTTATCTATAAAGTAAAATTGCTTTTCCTGATCTCCCTCTGTCCACACTCTGTCCAGCTCTAAAGTCTATGTTAATATGCGGATTTCTTTTCAGGACCCACAATTTCCTCAGTGTTGGGAACTTCCAGTCAGAAATATCATCTCCCAAGGTAGGTAGTGACCTGCTCTGCAACTTAGAATCTTCAAGAGCTGCTTGGGGCACTGAGAGCCTGAGACATGTCTAGGGTCACACAGCCAGTTTGTGTTTGGTGTGGCACCTGACCCCAAGACTGGATAGATCTCTCTCTACAATGGCACGTTGTCTCTTTACTGGGAAATGCTGTTTCCCCAAAGCTGGAGAGGTCCTTCATAGAAGCAGCAGCCCCCAGATTCCATTCCTGGGGGGGAGTGACTCAGCTCCTGTGATGGGACACATTAGGATTCCAGAAATAGATACTTTGCCCTCTGGCATGTTCCTTTAATAGGCCTCTGCCCCCACTCCCTTGTCCCCCACTGACTGTTTACAGTTGTATCACCATTTTACACAGTCAGGGAATGATTAGCAATTGCCTGCCCTAAGAACTGATGTTCTGGCTCATCGGGCACTGTACCCTATTCAGGGCAGGATTCTACACTGTCCTAGTCTGCCCTGGTTCTCCAAGTCCACTGTTTCTGGAAGCAGGAAGTTCCCTTTATGCATCACTCTGCCTTGAAAGGTGGGTGGAAGAGATGTCAGGGCTTGTTTACTCCAGACCAAGTCAGAGACTTTATTTCCTAAGATCTCAGGGGTCACATTCACTGGGGTTCTATAAGACTAAGGAAGAGAAGCAGTAGGTGAAGACAGAAGGTAGTAGAAATTTTGCTCTATGCATGGGTTAATCTCATTTTCTCCTTTCATAGTACAAGCCTCCCAGCCTTCACTAACACTATGCCTTGAATGCCTTGGGTACTAGAAAATGGTCATTAAATTTCAGGAGATGACATTGTGAACAGAGCCTTTGGTTTAGAAAACTTTCCTTGAGAATGAGGTTAAAAAAAAACACTACAACATTCATTAGGCCTGTATTGGATCAGAGATTGCAATCAATGGAGAGTTGGGTTAATTTTTCCATAGTTTCAATCACATTTTTCATTTTCATGACTAGAATTTTTTGGTGAAAAGCATATTCAGAGGAGACATGCTGTACTATATTGATTTGATATTGTTAGCCTGAATGCTTGCTGGGAATTAGGACTTTTTACACCCATCTCTGGAGACCTAGACATGTTATATCCTGATATTCTTCCCAGAAACTTGGTTGGAGGGCAAAATATAAGATTCGGAACTTCCCAAGGAAAATGTGGGGGACAAGCTAAAGGGAGTGGCTTTGTGAGGAGCTCATCATCTCCCCCTAATATATAGTTCATGGAAATCAAGGAATTGGACTTTGGGGACATGGGTGGCATCTTTTTCCAAAAGAAAGTATATCAGAAGCCACTCACAGCACAATTTCAGGGCAACTCTGGGGATATGTTATTACTTGCCTCTGTTTATTTCATGAATAATTTCTTCTTTTTCTGTTGAACTCAGGATCTCCCACTCAGTGTGGCGGATTCCCCATTTTTATACCTGGCTTCATGGATATTTACATGAATGGAAGTTTCTTGTCTTACATAACTATATTCCTATAGGCCTCACATTCTAATCTTCTCACCCCAAACTCTTTAGGGATCACTCAATCACCATTTTAATGGGTAACTCTATCATACATTTTAGGACTGACATTTCATGCCACAAACAGAACCCATGTGAACACTAGCAAGAAATATCCACTGCTACATTGTCCAATGACAAGAAAATTCTCAGATTACCTCCCTGTCCCCGTCCTGGCCCAATCTGACCCTCTGTGAAGTAGAAAAAGCCAACAACCCACGAAAGCACATGGCACCTCATTTTCACTTCTTTCTTTAAAGGGTACCTCTTAGAAGGGTTAAAAGATTGTAACAGAACCTGGGAATGGAAATGTTCAACCTTTGCCTTCTAGCCAATGCTTTCTTCCCTGGCTAGTTTAACCCTCATTGCCTGGGCAGTAGCCATGGTGCATAAATCATGACAGTCCTTAAGAATAGAGCCCCATTAGTGTCTTCCCAAAGAATGATTCTTATTGTGCTTTTAGCTCACAATAATGTTGGCAGCTAGAGGAATCTTAGGCGATGCCAAGGCAGTTCCACTACTGTAAATACTTTTCAACTGTTTCCATGAGATTGAACCATTTCAGAAACTCAGGGCACTCTCACTTTGGGTGCATGAAGAATAGATGTCTGAAAAGAATCAGGAAAAAGTTGGTGCATCGACTTGGAGAAGTCTATGTCATCCCTTCTGCTTGGTTGATCCCCATATGATCAAATCCTTGCCATTGGCTCTTTTCTTTGAAGCCGTTTGGCTTTTCCATTTTCTGTTTGGTCTGAGATACCATTCATCAGTAGCACTTCTGCCTTCTCCTTAGGCCTCAGGTACAGGGGGTCTGTGTCTAGACAGTAGACACAAGCCACTCTCCTTTATGAAGACACAGTAACTGACTGGGGCAAGTGAATGCCTCCCATGAAGACTTTTGAAGCCCAACATTTATTCCTCAAAGATTGGGATGATTTCTCTTTCAAGATGGGGGATGGCAAAGGAACTATCAAAGCAAAGCTAAAAACACTGCCTTTATGATTTGGTATAAATACATGTAATTTTTTTCTGTAATCCTGCTCCCTTTGTTTTGTTTGATGGACTCGCAGTGTTTAGAATTCCCTGGAGAAGTTCTTCAAACCTCACAGAGAGGATGGACAGGCCAGTCTCAAGTTAACTGGGCTTGGATTTTGGGGGCCTTTTTCATTTCTCATGCTTGAATTGTACTTGGGGTTTCTTTCATAACATGCCCTGATTTGCTTTGAAAGAACAAGGGAAAAAAAACAAACCAAACAACTCCATCTGTTTTTGTGTCTACTTGAGTTTCAGGCCCATAGCAAACCACTGACTAGAAAAATCAGGATCCTGCCCATTGCGTCACTGGATCTGTAGGGACAAATGAAGTATTTGTCAATACTCCTGCAGAGTCAATACTGCAGGAACAGCAAGGCATAGAAAACCTTGCATGTCCTTCACCTTATTGTAATAACCCACATATATAGATCTAACATGGATGTTGAAGGCAGTGGGAAAGAGACAATAAAATCTTAATAAAATCAGCCTTTCTGAAAATGGCAGAAGAAATAATTTCTCTTCTTTGGGGTTCTGACCCTTACTTACAAAATAAGGGGGTATACTAGATGGTTCCTTTGAACTTCAAGAGTCCATGATTGAACATGTCAGTGAATTATCAGGTAAGAAGAAGAAATGATACATCCTTACATTCATAAAGAGAGCCATGCTTTAAGAAGAAAGAACTAGAGATGCATGCAGTGTGGCACTCTGGAGGAGTGTTGGATTCAGTTTCAGAGGACCTGGGTTCAAATCTTAGTTCTCCTACTTACTCCCTGTGTGACCTTGGACAAGTCCCTTAACTTCTCTTGGTGACATCTATAAAGTGGGTGGGGTTGGACCATTTGGCTATTTACAATACTACCTAGGTTTAATTCTATGATTCAGTGAATATTTTATATAAATTATGAAAAGGAGGGAAGGAGGGTGGGAAAAGAGAGAGAAAGAGAGAGAGAGAGAGAGAGAGAGGGAGAGAGAGAGAGAGAGAGAGAGAGAGAGCTATTTGCTATGGAAGGTGGAAGCCTATTCTGCTTAGGTCAAGCTAAGGACATTGGGTCATTCTATTCCATCATACTCCAATTCACTTTAATGGCTCTTGACAAAATAGAAGTATGGATCCAGTGAAGCACCACATATTAGTATATCAGCATTTCTTGTATCTTCCAGGAGTTAACAGTCTGTGGTATATCATTCTAGGTATTGGCACTCAGTAATCCTTCATGGCAAGGAGACCAGTGAACCCTTCTCACTGGACTTGTCCGTGCATGTTTTATTTTCAAGTTTGCTAGTAGCTACTCCATTCCTTGGTCCCTTTTCATATATGGGATCCATTTCAAGGGGAGTTCTGGTTTTCTGGGCCCCTGGTCAAATTGAAAGTCTTTGGCCATCCTTTTAGTGTGGAGGATAAAGTGCAATATTTGGAGTCAAGAAGCCCTGGGTTCAAATCCTACCTCAAACGGGCAGGTTGCTATTGTGCACCTAACTTCCCTCATCTGTCCAATGAGGATAACCATACCTCTCAGGTGTATAGGTTGAGAGAATATGCATAAAGCACTTCACAAACTTTAACATATACATGTAGAGATGTTTTCTCTCACCATCATCACCACTACCACTACCCTGTGCCTCGTACAGTGCCCAGTACAGTTGTCACTGTTCATTCATTTCCACCATGTCTGACTCTTTGTGACCTCATTTAGGGTTTCCCTCAGGGTTAAGTGTCTTACACAGTAAGTGCTTAATAAAAGCTTATTGATTAATTGCTCCCAGAAATCTATAAAGATACTGTGTTAGGTCTTGGCATTCAATTATCTATTTACTTGCCTTATTTACTAGCATGTTAGTCTTAGATCATCAACTGGATTCTAGACTCTTTCAAGGGGCCATGAGTGATATCCATTTCCTAAAAACACCTAGATGTGTGTTGGCCATACACTATAACGTCCTGTCCATAAAATCTTCATCAACACAAACCAGCATTTCTGGGGAAATGTTTGGTGGAGAGTGAGCGGAAGGGCTTGGCTGAGATTCCTTCCTCCCCGTGTTCCCTGCTTCCCTCATCATGGGTGGTAGACACACCACCTCACCTTGCTTCCATGGGTCCTCCATCCTCAATGCTCCACGGGACACGTGGCCATACAGAGTTGAGATTCCTATAATTGCCCAGGCACAGGGATGATTTTTTGGAGCAGAACAAGCAAGTTGGAGTTGGAAGCTGGGGGGGGGGGTTATTGCAAGTCACAATGTTGAATGAATGAGAGGACCCTGGAATCTCTATTTAGCAGCTGACATGGGCAAGGATCCTTTCACTGGAGAACATTTCCTAGGCAACAGATAATCAAACCCCTCCACACCCAAGCCTTTAAACCAAAATAATCTCTCTCCCACCTTTCACTCAAAAGCCCAACACCCAAGTTGAACCTGGCTTTGGATAAGGCTGGGTTATGGAGCTTGGGATCTCCTTTCTCATATTCTGGGAGTGCCTGAAATTAGACTGTCCTGATTTCCAATACAGAATTATAGGATACAATAACCCAAGAAGAAAAAAAGAGAAAGAAAGCAAGCCCTTCCTAAGTCTCCACACCCAACTCTGCAACATATCCTGAGGTTGGTTATGAAGAAATGTTAGAAAAACAGGATATCACAAGTCTTCCTAATCTTCAGAGCCACATTTAAAGGATGGATAACATTAACCAGGCTTAAAGTTGAGCTCCCAACACCCTTCCCCCATTACAGAAACTAACAGAGTCCTCCAAAAGGAACCTGTGCTCATAAAGATTCTGGGCTGGCGTTGGCCTCTGTTTGTTAAAGGAAGGTGGCCCACCAGCAAAAGGTGTGGGGCTGATGAACATCCGTTGATGAAAACAGAGGCCATTCTGGGCCATATCTCTTCCAAGTTTCCTCCCATTCTGCAAGAAGGTTGAGCCAGATTAAAGAAGGAACAAGAGGCCTCCAAGAAACCTCAGATGAGTCCTGGAAACAGGTTGTTTTTTTTCTTTCTCGGATTACGTTAGTGTTTCTCTTCACTGTGGGTCCAGGTTGTATCATTCAGCCGTGCGTACTGTCCACCCTCTGTGCTCAGGCTCACAGCCATCACGACACTCAGCTAGAGCAGGGGCTATGCAGGCATGCCATAGCTAGATCTCCTGCAGGGAAGGAGCAGCTGCCATTTTGCTAAAGGCTAGTTAATTGTGCCCTGACCCACTCCGTGTTGGCGCCGTCTAAGAGCTTTGTGCCTTTTCCTAGTTTCTTCATCTCTAAAATTTGGGGATTCCACTAGATGGCCTCTAAGATTCCTTCCAGCTTTCTCATTCATTCATGCCTTCACTACACCAGCTTTTCTTATTTGCTAAATTCTAAATGCTGAGGGTACAGAAATTAAAGTGAACCAACTCTGACCCTCAAGGAGCTTACATTCTGTTGGGTGGGGTGCTATGTATATTACATATAAATAAATGCAAAATACAGATATACAACCGAAATGCAATAGGTGGGAATCTCCAATAGAATGAAAGCTTCCCGAGGTCAGGGACAGTAATTTTTATGTGTGTGTGTGTGTGTGGGGGGCAATGAGGGTTAAGTGACTTGCCCAGGGTCACACAGCTCATAAGTGTCAAGTGTCTGAATCATGTGCCTGAAATTAGACGGATTTGAAATCAGGTCTTCCTGAATCCATGGCCAGTACTTTATTTACTGTGCCACCTAGCTGCCCTCAACAGTATTGCTTTATCCCTATCATCTTGCATGGTTTTTAGCATGTAGTAGGCTCTTAATAAAAGCTTGTCAAATTAACAAAATAATTTCAAGGTGAGGGGTACTAATAATTGTAGGTAGATCAGGAAAGGTCTGGAATAGGAGAGGACACTAAGCTATGCCTTGAAGAGAGCTGGGGAATCTATCAATGTATCACCCCATGATGCCATTAGCCCATAACTTTTTTCTTCAACACTGTATGACTCTGGGTCTTTCCCAACCTCTGTTGAGCAAATCAGACCTGGAAGGGATTCGGTGGCCATGTGGTCCAATGGAAATCTGAATCAGAATCTTCTCTGCTATATATTTGATAACTGATGATCCCCCAAGACAGACTTTGTGTGAAGATCTCTTGTTGTTGGCTCCCAGAGACAGCCCCGTTCTGTATTTGTATTGCCCTCCTCGCTAAGAACAATGCACTTTTTACATCCTGGAATATCTTTCTCTGTCTCTACCTCTGTCTCCCTCTCCATCTTTCTTTGTCTTTCTCAGCAGATGAAGATTACGTTCACTTTGTAGTTGCTCATTACACTTTTTGGCTCATATTGACATTGGAGTCCATGTTATGTGATCTAACTAACTCTGTCCTTCTGCCCCAAGAGCTTTGGCTCCCTCAGGGTCCTGTTAATTGCTCTAAGCCCTGCATCCCTCAGCCCCATCCCAGTTAAAGGACAGGATTCCTATAGTCTATATAGTTGTATTGAATAATAGAACTCAATATCATGTCCCTTGGGTACCTGATAATTTAGATTTTCTGATGTTTATAACTGTTCCTTCCATCCCATTGAGATGGTGCAGAAATGGCTTATACGAAGAGTTTGCTTTCTTTGTGAATTCAAGATCCCTTGAGGGCAGGAGTTCTAACCTGCTTTGTGGCATGGAGGTCCTTTTGGCTCTAGTCTGGTGAAGTTAATGTGCCCACCAACCCACTCGGAATCATGTTTTTCATGTATAAAATAAAATATGTAGATTTTACAAAGAATATCAATTATATTGAAATTCATTTTTCAATTTAAAAAAATAACAAATTCACAGTCTCTCTCCCTCCAAAATCTACCCATGGATCCCTTGGGAGATCTATGAGCCTAAGTTAAGAATGCCAGCTTTAGGGTGATTCAATTATATTCAACTCAAATTTATTGAGTGACTACTATGTGTAAAGCACTGCTACTCCATGCAGTTGGGTGCTGGGGTACAAGGAGATTTCACTGCCACATAGAAGCAGGGCCTTCCCTTCTCTGGGCAGAAAGCATATACCCATATAGCACAGAATGGCATCACCAGTCTACTAGAAAGCAGCCAGGGAAAGGTGGATCAGACTGGTGAGAAGTAACCTTCCAATGACCAGCAGATTGTATGCTCTGTTGGGCTCCCTGAGCCTACTGAACTGGACTAAAAAAGAGGGGAAAATGCCAAGTGATGAAAGGGCCTTGTTAGTGCTAGTAGCACCTCTTGGAAGACTAGCAGCTCTGGTGTCTGCCCAGTGCATAATCCCTACCTTGGCCATAGCTCTTCTGGCCCTGCTCCAGTACCTAGACATCCCGAACATCTTCTGTCACTCAAGAACTTTTACTCTTTGTCCTTCTTAGAATAAAAGGTCACATGAACTACAGAAAGCAGCATTTGAATTTGGCTACATGATTCTTTTTTTTTTTTTTAGTGAGGCAATTGGGGTTAAGTGACTTGCCCAGGGTCACACAGCTAGTAAGTGTTAAGTGTCTGAGGCCGGATTTGAACTCAGGTACTCCTGACTCCAGGGTCGGTGCTCTATCCACTGCACCATCTAGCTGCCCCTGGCTACATGATTCTTGAAATCCCTACAGCCTAGAGGAGCTAACTTGAAATGTGAACGCTTTAGATCTTCTCTTCAGCTGTCACATCAGTCTTCCTTAAGCATAGATCTAATCATGTCCCCTCCTAGTCAATAAACTCCAGTGGCTCCATCTCCCTTTACGTAGCTAGGAGGTACAGTGGCCAGAGCATTGGGGCCCAGAGTCAGAATGACCGGAGCTGTTCAAATCCAGCCTCAGATATGGCCTAGTTCTGTGACACAGGCCAAGTCACTTAACCACTGTCTGCCTCAGTTTGCTCAACTTTAAATTGGAATTAATAACAGCACCTCCCTCACAGGGTTGTTGTGAGAATGAAATGGGATAAGATTTGTAAAATGCTTAACAAATGCTTGTTTTCCTTCCAGGATCAAATGTAAAACACTCTAGTGTTAAAAGCCCTTCTAACCTGGCTTGAGTCTTAGGCCTTACACCTCCATCCACCACAAACACATACGCAAACACACACACACGAACACACACAGACTCACACAGACACATAAACACACATACACAGACACACACACAGACACACAGACACACACAGACACACACATACACACACATACATAGACACACACACAGACACACACAGACTCACACAGACACACACACAGACACGCACATAGACACACACAGACTCACACACACACAGACACACACAGACTCACACAGACACATACACACACACAGACACACACAGACTCACACAGACACATACACACACATACACAGACACACACACACATAGACACACACAGACACACACATAGACACACACAGACTCACACATACACACACAGACACACACAGACTCACACACACACAGACACACACACAGACACACAGACACATACACACATACACACACATACACACATACACAGACACACACATACACACACAGACACATACACACATACACAGACACACACAGACTCACACACACACATACACACACAGACTCACACAGACACACACTTACACACACAGACACATACACACACACATAGATACACACACACAGACACACACAGACTCACACAGACACATACACACACACATACACAGACACACAAACACACACACACTGTGTTTTGATGACATTGAGCTCTTTGTTGTTGATCGAACAAAAGATCCTCCCTCTTCCAAACCCTCCTCTGCCATGCCTAGAATTTTCTCCCTTCTCATTTCTGCCTCCTGCCTTCCCTGGCTTCCATCAAGTACCAGATAAAATCCTACCTTCCATAGGAAATCTTTCCCCATCCCTCCGTTCTAGTGCCTTCCCCCATTTACTATCTCTACTTTATCCTGTGGAGAACTTGTTTGTACAGAACTGTTTACATGTTGTCCCCCCATTAGACTAAGAGCTCCAGTAGGGTACGGACTATCTTTTCTCTTTCTTTGTATCCCCAACACTTAGCACAATGCCTACCACATAGTAGGTGCTTAATAAATGTGTATTGATTGACTGGCCTGAGTGGATTAATTTTGTTATATCAAATCCCAAGTGTTAACAGGGAAGCTCAAAACTTCAGGTGGACAGTAAAACCCAGGGTGGTTCATTTTCCAATCTGTCCCCCTCCCATGAATGTTTCTTAAGCATAAGTTCAGATAATTTTTAAAGGGTGAATTACTATTGGTGCTTCTCTCAGCCACAACAGTGCCTTGGTTCTGTGGGAGCTATTCTGGACAGTTACCCATGTACCTCCTGACTGGAGCCCCCTAGGAGCCATCCTGTATGGGCAGGCTATTCTAGAGATGCAAATCACATGGCAAAAGCATTTACTTAAGACAAGCAGCAATGTAAACAAGGAAGTGATTCAAAGAGTAAAGGCATTCTATACACCCACCCAGGGTCAGGAGCAATTTTTCCTTTGCCTCCCAGGGAGTTCTAATCTAATCCTCATTTTACTCCTCCAATTTCCAGTAGGAGAAGACAATCACTTCAGAAGCTGCAGCTCTAGGGGTAAACAGCTGCTTTTTGCTTCTTGGAGATGCATTCCTTGGAGTTCTTGGGGAAGGTCGAGGAATGCAACTGTTTTCCTCAGCTCTGGAATCAACTTGGTTCCATCAATTGCTAATGTCTTCTCCTTTAAAATTATCTTCTCTTTACCCTGCATTATCCTGTGTATTATGAATTCTTTATTTCCCTTTATGAAGGGCCTTGAACATCAAACAGAGGATTTTACATTTGATCCTGGAAGAACAGGCATTTATTAAGTACCTATTATGGGTCAGACATTGTGCTAATTTATTTACAAATAAATTAGTATATATACCTATATATGTCTAATACATATACATATGTATATATATATATACATGCATGTATCCCTCTGTAGTTATATACCTATATGTACATACATATATATATGTATATATATATAGAGAGAGGTAACTATCTAGCTATCTAGCTAGATAAAGCTATCTATCCATCATCATCTAGATAGATGATAGATAGATAGATAGATGATAGATAGATAGATAGATAGATAGATAGATAGATAGATAGATAGATAGATAGATAGATAGATAGATGATAGATGGATGGATGGATGGATGGATATAGATAGATAGGAAGTGAGAGCTCAGTTTCTGTGACCTTGCAGAATTGTTGTCCTCTATAATTCCCCATGTGAACTTCAAAGCACACACAGGTTTTGTTTCTGGTCCGCTGTGACCATATGGAAATCCATGTAGGGAACAGTGTCAGCTGAACCACTTGCAGATGCTCTTAAGGGCTGGCTCTCTTTGCCCAGTCTCCCATGACACTTATGGTATTGCCCCAATTAGAATGTAAGATCTTGATGAGTTTTCTTCTTTGTAACCACAGGGCTAAGCATAATGACTGACACACAGTAAGTGCTTAATAAATGTTTGTTGATCATTCGAATAATGGTTCCAGGCAAGACTTCTAGGCTTGGTCACATCATGGTCATTCTGTTCCTTGTGGTCCTCACTTCTGTCCTTCCAGGTTTAGCGAAGCCTGGAACCCATCCCTCACATGTCCTGGGGAGAATACCATTCCTTGTCATCCCTCTGGCAGTCTTGCTTTTTAAAACTACCACCTCATCACCCTCCCCCATCAGAGTCCTCATCTGACCTCACCATGCTCAGTGGTCAAGCATCCTGCCTTCTGGGAAATGGAATCCATAGGATTTTCCGAAATAAACAAGCCCTTTTCAGCCCATGCCTTGTGAGAATTTGATCCTGAGGTCATGGCCACTACATTGTAGTCAATTTCATAAGTAATTAAAAATTTTTTTTAATATTTGGTAAATTTCATAATTATAGTTTAGTAGAGAGACGCTTGATTTGAAGTCAGACCTGGGTTCAAATGCTGCCTCTCTCATTTTCTAGTGGGGGGAATCAAGGATTTATATTGTAGGGCTTTTCCTCTGAAATATTTTATTGGTACTTTTTATTTTGATATCACGATTATTTCCCTACACTGGCCCCCTCCCATTGGACCATCATAACAGAAAAAAAGAAACAAAAATAGTTTAGCAAAAGTAACTGTGATAGCATGTCCCTTACCCCATCCCTACCCACAGTCCCCACCTCAGATCCCCATGTGCAAGGCAGAGAATAATACTTCTGTTACCTACATTCAAGAGTTGTTTTGAGACTCAAATGAGACATATACCCAAAGTGCTTTATAAACTACGTGAGGACACATGGTATAATGGAGTATAGGTTTGAAGTCAGAGAATCTGGACTCAGATCTTGACTGTTTTTTTTTCCTGGATGACCTTGGATATGTTGCTTCTCTCTCTAGGCCTCAGTTTCCACAACTATAAATTTCATAGTTGCCCTCTTCTGTCTTTGTACTCCCATACCTAGCGTTGTTCCTGGCATATAGTAGGTGCTTAATAAATCGCCTTTTGGTCAGTTGGTTGGAGGAGGATCCCTTCCAGCACTAACCTCATGTTTCCTGTGTCCATTTCAAGTTACTCTTGCATCTCTGCCATCTGTTGTTTTGTATAAATATTACCTTGCCCTCTTCCTTGAGGGGTTTCTGGCCTTTGCTCCCTATAGGACCATAAGGGAGAGACTTGGGCTAGATTTAACTTAATCAAAGGATCATAGACTTAGAGATGAAAGGGATTTCAGAAACCACTGAGTTCAACGCCCTCATTTTGCTGATGAAGAACGTGAGTCAGACTTGCGCAAATCCACACAATACTCAGGGGCAGAGCTCCTCTGATTCCAAATAGGATGCTCTTGCCACCTAAGGTTCTGTTTTGAAGCACTGTTAAGACCCAAGAAGTCAATAAATATTTATTCACAAGTAATCCTTTTTTAAGAAAAACAGTGAGAATCCCCCCTTAAGATTATTTGTGACTTTTTCCAACAGAGTCCCCCAGTCCGTCCCCATACCCCATACTCACATTACTCCTTGGAATATTGAGTGGTAGTTGCTGGTTCTTCTGAAAATATAAAGCAAAGGCCTTGGGGAAGTGAAGCCTTAGAAAGAGTTTCCTGAAGACTTCCCAGCAGGTGGGAAAGCTGTTGGATCCTCAAATCAAATTGGAGGGAAAAACCAAAACATCAGTTGAGATAGAATTGTTTGAAATGGGTCCTTTTAGCATAGGAGGATGTAGGGAGGAGGCCAAATATGAAACTGTGGCTTTCCTGAATTAAGCCAGGAAACCTCTCCCAGAAGGGCAGGCCTACCTCCAAAGCATCTTGTTTGCCACCTCAAGTATTTTTCTTCTGTTGGTTTGGTTCTCCGACACCTTGGGGGGTTCTCTGTCAGCAGTTACATTCCGACTGGTGTGATTTGTTCCTAAGGTGACCACGGAAAGACAAGACTTTGAAGGTCATTAGGGCAAACACATTTATGGCCTCATTGATCAAGCTCAGAGCCTTGAATTGTTCTCCAGGGGAGGTGAGGAGAGGAAAGGATCGAGCTGGATGCTCAATGTGCAGTTTCAAATACTTCCCCACAATGAATTTCTTCCTCCATCAGAATCATTCCAGTGGTTCACATTGTAGGGATTTCCCCTCTGAGATATTTATTGGTGCTTTTTATTTTGGCATCACCATTATTTCCCAACACTAACCTCCTCCCCATTGGACCCTCCATCATAATAAAGAAAAACACTTGCACAACAGTAACTGTGTCTGAAAGCACACACACCATTCCATTCCTAAAGATCCCTTCTTCTCTACCAAGAGGAAAAGAATGTATTTCATGATCTGTCCTCTTATAAGACATAGTTCTTTCTTTTTCATTGGATACAGTTTGGCACCTTATCTGCACCTTGTGGACTTCAAGGAGTTGCGTAGGGCACAGAAAATTTAAAGGATTAGCCTAGGATCTGTGTCTCAGAATGTGTCAGAGGCAAGATTAGAACCCAGGTCTTCCTTCTCTATCATGATGCTATGCTACGCACTGACAGGTGGTTATCATGTGTAAGCAAAGATATTGCTATCTGAAGACACTGAATGGGACCTCTGATAAAATGGCAGATTACAAATGATCTCCTTTTCTGCCCACTGGTGTACATGGTTGGCATATCCTTGTACTCACTCTGATTCCTTCTTTGTTCTCTTCCTTTTCTGTCTGAGCCTGTACAGTTCAGTGGAAAGAATAGTGTATTTGTATTCAGAAGACTTCTATTTCAGCAATGGCATCTATCACCTGTATGACTTTGTTTGAGTCTCTTCCCTTTCTTTGCCTCAGTTTCCTCATGGGTAAAATGAAGACATCGGATTTGATGATCCCTAAGGTCCCTCCTACTGCTCAATCCTGTGGATAATTCAGGGACTCCTTGGCTTCAGGTGAATGCTGAATGAAGTCAAAGAGGTCCCAGTGGTAAATATTTAAGTCTGCCTTCTCACTAAACAAACTAACAGACATTTCTAGTGACCCAGCATCAGGGCACTTTTGTGTGCAAGTGTGTAGAGATCTATTTATGAGTTTTTAACGACCTTTCAAGCCATCTGACAAAACTCAATTTCTTGGATTGGTTTTGTCAAATAATAAAATGATTTGACGTAAGTGTAATTGAAAGCAGATGTGGAAGCGTGGAATTCAATCAGTCGTTCTGTCTTTTTGAGGAGGGCTCTTGACTGATGCCAATCAGTGTCTACTTGCTAGTTTCCCAGCAGCCCTCACATCTGGGCTGTGCTGTCCTCTCTTTGTTAGGGGAACACCCCTAAACATATTTATGCAATGCTTAGCATTTAAAAAAGCAAGGCCACATGAAGATTAGGTCAAGTGGGGAAAGGGTTTCCCTGGCAAAGAGCCTCTACAGGTGTCATTGTATTAAACACTTCCCTGAATGATTTGATCGTTCATGGCCTTAGGAATCTCACCCTCCCTTCAGGTGACTTGGTTTCTTATTCAGACAAATGACAATAAAAATACCTTCCCCTTTTACTTTACTTCTCACTCATGAGAGTGAGAATCACACTTAACCAAAGCAGGAGGTATAGTACAATATCCTGACAGTAACTTGGAGAGGCCTCATAGGCGAGGTAGCTGTTGTATTAGATTTTAAAGGATGGTTGGAACTCAATAGGAAAAGAGGAGGAGGAGGGAACCCAGACATAAGGACGGATTGCAGCCTCTTAGCCCAGTATAGCTTCCACTCATAGGCTTTTAGTAGTTTGGACCCACTTTCAGATGCCATGGCAATGTCTTGGGACAGGAAAATATGTAGCTCTTAATCTTGGCCCCCTCCCCTTTCCAAGAGAGATCACATAAGCACCAAGGGGGTCAGAAGCATCACAGTGAGAGGCTGGAATGTCCTGGAAAAGAGCCAGCCCTTTGAAATGCTTCTTGGAGGGTATTCACTGGAACACATTTTTTGCAATGAGGTCATGCTCCCCTTCGGTCCTTGATCCTCTGAAGAAAAGATTCATATAAATGATAGATATGTTGATATTTATCTATATATCTGTTCCCTGCTCCTTTATTGAAAAATATATACCCATATGTATATATATATATACATATACACATGTATAAAATAAATATATATGCATATAAGTGTGGCTAGATAGATAAATGTAGAGATAGATATTTGTAGATGTAGAGATTGTTATAGACAGATGGATAGACACATGGGGGAAGAGGAGAATAAGCATTTATTTAGCGCCTAGTGTGTGCCAGGCATTGTGCTAAACACTTTACAAATATTATCTCATTTCATCTTCACAGCCATCCTAGGAGTGGGGCTATTATGATTTCTATTGTATAGTTGAGGAAACTGAAATGAGCAGAGGTTAAGTGACTTGCCTAGGGTCACACAGCTAGTAGCTGAGACAGGATTTGAATTAAGATCTTCCTGACTCCAGGCCCAGAACTCTATTCACTGCTTGCCTTAGCTGCTCCAGATAGATAGGTAGATAGATAGCCCAATAAGCATTTAATGCTTTCCATTCTAAGTACTAGGGATACAAATATTAAAATGAGATGGCCCCTGTCCTTAAGCTGCTTATAGCATAATTAAGGTAGGTCCTAGTGATGGTGAATAGAACAAGAAGCTGGTGGACTGACATTCCCTTTCCAGAAGCAATGGTAATGTTGGTCCGGTTGCAGTTCCCAGAGCTAGAGATGGAAAAGAGTAGGGGATGGTGCACGAGGCCCATCAGAATGGAGGGAAGAAACACAGCTGGTTCTGGGGCCAGCCGTCAGCAGTCAGGCCAGCACAGCCCCTGGGTGTCCAGGTTCATTGGGTCAAAGATAGATCATGTTGCTGAGTGAACTCTAAGTGACCCCTGTGGTTCCAAGGTGACTCCCATCCACTCTGGCACTACCAGTTGACTGGGATAAATCTTTAAGTGATGGGCTGAGCTCTGTCTGCAAATGAAGTGTCTTGGTGATGCTTTCACCTTTTGTGCTTGTCAGAATGGAGTGAGCTTAAGCTGGACAAAGCCCTAAATGAAGAGGCCAGGTCACATGCCCAGATACAGCTGCAGCCAGAAGGGCGGAGAGGACACCAGTAAAGTTCTGGGATTGTAAACTCCATACGGACTTTCCAGCTGCTGCTGCGAGGAAGAGGAAAGGGAGCAGGTTGCAGTGTTAATAATAGCAGTGAATGCATTAACTCATCAGTAAAGGGTTGTCATGAGACCTCTACAGTTCAAGTATTCTTTACAATATCATAGTTTCCGATTCCAAGTCACCTTCTGTCTATTTGGAATGACAGGGAATGACTGGGGCTCATTCACCTTTTGACTGGAGTCGCAAAGAGTAGAAGCAACTTTCACTTCTTTGAGTGCCAGAGCCATCTTCCATAGGGAATGGACACCAAGCCATGCCCCTTCAGAAGCAGCAGAGCTTGGAATTCAGGAGCTCAGAGTTTGCTTCATTCTCTGTGGCTCAAGGGGAAAAGATTCCCTCTCTCCCTCCCTCCCTCCTCTTTCTCTTCCTCTTCCTCCATCTCTGTTTCTCTATCACTCTCTCTCTTTTTTACTTATTATGATTTTGGGGACTGGACCTATGGTTTCCTTGATATAGAGACCCCCCACTCCATGGGCACAGACCACACCCATCCACCATGTCTAGTCTAAGACAGCTCTTGGGCACTGAGCAGTGAGGTGCCCACTTCCCCAGGCTCAAACAAATGATCAATCTCAGGAGCCCTTTTCACCTTCTTTCATGGAGTTCAGTTATTTAAAGATACATCTTGAGAAGCATCAGGTGTAAAGTAGAAAACACTGCACTTGGTGGAGAGGGAGAAGTCTGAGTTTAAATATCACAATTCCCCTCCACTCCTAGTTCTGTGTCTCCTGAGTTACTTATGAGTATTTCTGAGTCAAAAGAGCAGTGCTCTTTTTGGAAAGGCTCATGTCTCCAAACATCTTCTCCCCATAGAAAGCTCAACAACCTGGCTAAAAGAACACACAACTAGGAAGCAGGAGACCTGGCTCTGACCTGCTCTTCTGACCCCAGCTCTGGCCTCTGTTGCTCTTCACGGGGTTGCTACAAGGATCAAATGAGATAATACATTTCAAAGTACTTAGCGCAGCGCCTAGCACCCAGTAGGCACAATAAAAATGTGGGTTGCCTTGTTCCCTTCCCTGTGATGAACTTGATGAACTTGAACAGCTCAACAAGGCAGTCAACATTTATTAAGCAGATATGATGTGCTAAGTACTGTGCTAAGCCTTGGGGACTCAAAGAAAGGCCCCAAACAAAAAACAGTTCCTGCCCAGGCAGCTAGGTGGCACAGTGGATAAAGTACTGGGCCTGGATTCAGGAGGACCTGAGTTCAAATCTGACCTCAGACACTTGACACTTACCAGCTGTGTCACTGTGGGCAAGTCAGTTAACCCTCAATGCCCCCCCCCCAAAAAAAAACCCAACAGTTCCTGACCTCAAGGAAGTCCTAGTCTAATGGAGGAAATAACAACTGTTTAGACAAGCTCTGAACAGGCTACATTGGAAATAACCAAGACAGGAAAAACTAGCCTTAAGGGGAACCAAGACAGGCTTCTTATAGAAGGTGGGACTTTAGCAAAGCCGGAGACAGAGATGAAGGAGGGAGAGAACTCCAGATCTGGGCGACAGGCAGAGAACATAGCCTGGAGTCTGGGGATGGACAGTCTGGTAGGTCACCTGGGAGGTCAGCTTCACCTGATTGTGGAGTATTTGGGGGGAGGAGGGGTTGGTATGGAAAGTGTAAGGAGACTGGAAAGAAAGATGGCTTTAAAAGCCAAACAGAGAATGTGATATGTGATCCTGGAGGCAAAAGGGAATGACTGGAATTTATTGAATTGGAGAGTGGGTTACATAGTCAGACTGTGCATAAGGAAGATCGATTTGATCATCAGTGAGTCTGTGAAAGTGAAGTCTCATTTGACCCCACTTGAAATCTGCCTCAGTTTCAGCTAGAATTGAAAAACAAAGAAAAATCCCTTCTTTGTGATTATAGTAGGTTAACTCCACTCTCTGGGGGCCTCAGTTTCTTCTTCCAAAATCAGAAATGGACTAGATTGTTCCACTGGGCTAGCCCTAGTTTACGGGATTTATTTAGGTGGAAGGTCAGTTATAAGACCTCTTTCAATACCTCCCTAAAACATCTATTTTCAGAACAACCCTCAGCAATTGACATTTTGGATGCAAATGTTATGAAACCACTGACCTAGTGAGCATCTAATTATTAAAAATAACTCATTTAGATGCACATGTAAGAATATTTTTAGATGACTAGCCTAATCTGGGGGGACTAATCTGACTGGGGTACTTAATCTGGGACTGTTGACTGACTGGCTATCTGACTGCTATTAATTTAATGTGGGCTGTTTATAAAGTTCCACCACACTGTTCCCAAATTGATAAGCAAAATATTAAGAAGCCTCTCCACTAAATAATCAAAGCAGAGTTTAGTTATGAGATACTATTGAAAATTAAGAATACAGGGAAATAAAATGTACAACCTGACTGCATTGCGGTGTGTCTTTCCACTGTGTCTCAACCTTTTTTTTTTAATACAATAAGGGCCTTAGCCACCTCTCGCTTCAGGGTATGTTACACTTTCCCTGCTCAGCTTTCTTCTAACTCCTCTTAATCTTCACTTTCTCCACCTTGTACCCTGTGCTGACCCTTCTGTGCTCAATGTAGCCTCCTGGTCAGTCTGTCTGTCTGTCTGTCTGCTCTGTCAGTCTGCCCTTTGCCGCCTTTGCCACCCTTCTAATCTTGTCCACCTCCCTTAATCTTGTCCGCCAGTCTTTCCTCCTTGCTCCTAGTCCTGCATTACTGTTCGTCTCGTCCCCCTGAGTCTAACTCCCATGTCTATATATACCTTTTCTTCTCTCCATTCAAATCTCAGGGCTTCCTGCGCTCCCACAGACCAAACTAATCCGACAGCCAGGGCTGCGGCTGGGGCTGGGGGGATGCTCAAGCATCCCGTGCCTCAGCACTGGCTATCTGGGATCTTTCGGATAGCTCCACTCAGGGTGGAGGGAGCTGGGGGCTTTTTCCCCCCAGATGTCTGACCTGGTGTCTCATACAGCCCATGGGGCTTTTTGGCTCAGTTGAAGCAGAGGGGGAGGGGCACCAGCCCCTCCCACACAGAAGAGACCCTGAGGGCCTAAGGCTTTCTAATCTCAGCCCAAAGGTAGGGTCCCCAAATCAAAATAAATTTCCACACACACAGGAGGGAACTAACATTTATTTAATGTTTACTATGTGCCAAACATTGGCAAGTGTTTATGAATATTATACTCTTGGGAGACAGAGCAGCACAGTCCTTAAATATGAAAGGTTCTTTGGTGCCCCCCTCCCCCCATATAAGGTGCTATCCTCCTACCTTCCACCTCCAAAGGGTGCCCTTCCATATCCCCCAGGTGAAGTTAGTGGCATTTGTGTCAGGTGCATTAATTCTTAGCTGTAGCTCTATCTCTGTGGTTTGGGAGAGCCACAATTTTCTCTGTATCTAGTAGAGAAAAGAAAGGGAAAGAAACAAACACTTATTAAGTGTCTGCTTTATGCTAGGTACTGTGTTAAGCACTTTACAAATATCTCATTTGATCCTCACAACAAACCTGTGGGGTTTATAGTATTATTATCATCCTCATGTTCTATTTGAGAAAACCAAGGAAGGCAAAGGTTAAGTGACTTGCTCAGGGTCACACAACTAGTGTCTGAAGCTAGATTTGAACTCATGTCTTCCTGACTCTAGGCTCAACTAACTATAACCCCACCTAGCTACCAGGAAAGCTAGGCACCGAACTCTTCCCTTAGACTCATTTAAGAAGGACATTTAGTATGTAGTGATATAGGAGACTTAGATGATGGAATTAGAAGAAATTTCATCATTATTTGTGATAGTATTTTTTTATCCATAACCTTCCCCATGAAATTATACCCTTAAAATCCAGTCATATCCCAACACTTTATTTGGAAGCCAAATAAATTACTCTGTTCTCATAGAAATTAATTATGTCAAGAAAATAGTTCCTGCTATTTGGAAGTTGAAAAAATCACCCCTTTGCTCTTATAAAGACATATACTCCAGCAGAGCTTCCAGAAAGAGACTGACGCTACCCCAACCCCTTTTACATTTCTCCCCTTTCAGACAATAGGACTATTTGATCACTTTTTCCCACTTAAGTCAACTGAGGTAGGAATTCAGTTCAATTCAATTCATTAGACATGTATTGAGGGGCAGCTAGATGGCGCAGTGGATAGAGCACGGGCCCTGGAGTCAGGAAGACCTGAGTTCATATCCGGCCTCAGACACTTAACACTTACTAGCTGTGTGACCCTGGGCAAATCACTTAACCCCCATTGCCCCACAAAAAAAACAAAAGAAATGTATTGAGTTCTTCTTATGGGTAGGGCACTGTGCTAGACATGGAAACAGAAAGAAAAAATAGTCCCTGGCCTCAAGGATCTTTCATTCTTTTGGAGGTAAGCAACACATGAGGGAACTAAATACAAAATATTGAGTGATCCAATGTTATTTTTGTTAAGGGTTAAACACCTTTGATTCCGATATCTAAAATCCCCAATACTCATATCAATACCTTGCTGCTTACTTCTACATTTCTGTAAAATATATACCCTTCCATGGCAAAAGAAGCAGAGTCTTGAACTATGTTGATTGTCATTCTTATTCAGCTTAAGTTTTTCTTCTTTAACCCCTCTATATTGTCTGTCGGGCTTTTCACCATACAAATGCTTTATAAGATTACTAATTAAAGACAAAAGCAGGTTAGCAAAATTATGAACAAAACGAGTATATCTGGAATTTAAAGGGCTTTCTAAGGTTGTCTCAGAAGCACAGCCAGGCTGGGGAAGGGCTGAGCCTGAAGCTGCAAATGTAGTTAGAGAAAGTTGAGCATGCGCATCAGTTCTCTGGACTTCCCAGGCAGGGGAAGCAATGGGCTTGGCCATGGGAGGAGTAGAGGGTGGGGTCTGGAGAGGAGGGGAGGGACCAGAGCAATTTGAATCAGACTTGATTTTGAACTCAGGCCTGGATTCCTCTTCCCCCACTTTGCCTCCAGGTGCTAGGGGATTAAAAGCTTCTAGAGGGTGGGTCATTGCCTCCAGGCATGCAAAATTAAAGCAACAATTACTGTTAGAACTGGGAAAAGCTGCGGGAATCTCTTCAGGTTTTTCTGAAAAAGCATGGTTGGGAGAGGGGGAGATATTTCCTTGTGTGAGTAAGTTGCTGGCTCTTTTAACAAAAATAAAAAGAAAAATAGAAAATCCACAAAAACAAAGCATTAACATGATCTTATCTCCCATTTGTCTGGTTAAACAGACTAAAATCAAAAATAGGGTAATTAGGGAGTTTAAAAGGTCCATTTGAAAAAATTTAAAGGAAAACACAGCCAGTACGCCAGTACTTAGCAGTTTAAAGGGTAGGGGAAATTTCTTACCCAACCGGAAGATCAGAAGTGAGGTTCAGCTTTCCTCTTCGTGGTCAGCCATCTGTTAAGGGTTAAAATTCTAGCTAAACTGTCTAAAATATCTAATGAGTGGTCGCCAATAAATTATAAGCTTTAGCAAGAGTTAGACTTTTAAGCATTTATTAAGGAGAATAAGAATTTGGTAAAGAGAGAGAAAGGCCTAGATTCCTATCTATTAAAGGGAGAGCACATTTCTAGCTCCGCTCTCCACCCGAGTCCAGAGGAAAGAGAGCGAGCCTGAGCGCCAGTCTCTTCCTTCCTCCTCCCACTAGCCCGCGTCACTTCCTGACTCCTGGTCTTGCCCTCAAAGGCCTTCCCTTCATGGGCAGAACTCTTCTACAGTAAGTATCCAGCAGGTGGCGTTATTCCAATCGTTACATTTTCAAAGGAAGTTAATGTTGCTGATAAAATATCAGGAAAGGCACCCAAGCTCTCCTTTGAAAATATTAGGGAATCTAAAGTAAATACTCAGAGAATTAATATTAAGACATATGAAAGACATCTCTTGAGTAACACAGGTCACATAACTTCAAAGTACGGTGCACATTTATGACTATTCTTGCTTGGTGAATAGTGAACTTCTTTTCTCTCCTGAGACATTTCGGAGGTCATGTGCAACAAAAAAAAACATCTCTTTGCTCAAGAGTTAGTAGTAATATTTCCCTCCATTTCTTTCCTTTTTTCTTGCCCATTCCTGATTTTTCCATTTTGGATATTCTCTTAAGCTTTTCTTATGTTAGCTAGGAGTTCAAAGGACATTGAGGAGTTTGACAATGCAAAGTTTCACAGGGGCCTTTGTAAAACCCTCTCTGGGTCCTGGAATCCATTTTTAGAGTCCATCTTGCCTGTTGGGATTACAAAAACCCAAAGGAATAGCTACCCTTCAATTGCTTTGATTTATATCAGATGAATAAATGCAAACTATATGCAAAGTAGTTTCTGGGGAGGATTGGGGTGAATAACTGGGGTAAGCAAGATAGACTTTGTTAATTAGCAAGTGGTCCTTGAGTTGCATCTGAAAGAGAGTTTGGGTTTCTAAGTGATTGTGGAGAAGAGCACAAAGGTTCTACTCTTGGGAATCAACATGATGGGAAAAAAGGGAACAGGAGATGTGTTACTGAACTCCTACAAGGGAAAGTCTCCAGTTGGAACAAATAGAATGTTCAAAGCAATCTTACTATTCTAGATCAGTAGCTTACCCATAGTTGCAAAAATGTCATGGGTATATGTTATCATCTGCTGTTGACTTTGAAGGGTTGATGCTGAAGTGAAATGGTCTTCCTTTTAGTTCCTTCACCTTACAAGTCCAGAGACCTGTCTTTGGAATATCTGGCATTCCTTATCCATGCGTCTGCTTTAAGACTTTTTTTTTTTCCAACCCCAGATGAAGAAAGAACATGAACAGGTGTAAGAGAATTGGAAAATGCAAGTAAAGGGGCCTGGCTGATGACTGAAGAAAATTCATAGGGATGAAAGAATGCCATCTTGGAATAGAAAAAAATGCTGACCTAAGGGCACTGTACTTGGGTTTAAGAATTCGCTGTGCTACTTTCCAACTATGCCATCCTGGCCCAGGTCCTTACCTTCTTTCAACCTCAGTTTCTTCGGCTAAAAACTGGAGGGGCCAGGGGAAATAGCTGTACTTCCTGCATCCCAGGAGGGTGTTGAGCATCCTGCTTAATCCACAAGGTGTCTGTTTTAATGCTGATCAATGAACTCATCACTTCAAAGGAAATGAATCAATTCGTATATAGTCTAATGAAACAAAATGGGATGTATTGCAAAGCAGAGATTAGAGAAACCTTCAGAGCTCTTCTTTAGTGACTGCTTAACTTGCTCTAGGACCCTGAGCAAGGGAATCACACATAGAGGGATGACTGAGGGAATGTCTGGGCCATTGGGCCATGTCTGCCTTGCCTGTGCCTGTCATCAACGTAGTCAGCACCTCTCACTTTCAGAAACCAAAATGACAGAGTTTATAGCTTCACTCTGTTTTGTAATTGATGTGTCTTTTCTTAAATTTTACTAGAATAGTTAATTAATGGTCTACCCATGAGTGTACACTAAGGGAGAGAGAACTTCAGGGAAGAAGGAACCAATTGTTTCATTGAACTCTGCCCTGCTTTGGTCATCTCTAGAGCATCATATTTCATTTGGGGGCATCCCATTTTAGGGAAGACATTGATAACCTGGAGAGCATGCAGAGAAGAGCAATCAGAATAATGAAAGCCTGTGAGTTCTGTTATCGATCACCCTTTAGTAGCCATCCAAAATGGTGGAAGAATGCAACAGAAATTAATGTTTCTATGTGATAACCATTCAATGGATAATCTTCTAAGGCTAAGACTAGAATCTTATGGAATCTTCCTGAGATCAACCTGTTTATTTTGTTTTCTGGGAAAAAAATAATAAGGCTAGAGAGTCTAACATAACAGGACTTAAGTGCAAGCTTATGTAGAGAATGGATTGTTATAGTTCCTGCAACATAACATGGCATCAAATCAAAACTTTTCATGGGATCAGTCTGAAGGCTGAGTAATAGTCCTACCTCTCCATTTTCTACATTAAAATAGGATTCTATCACGAGCCACAAAAGTGAGAGAGCTCTGGAATTTTTGTCAGATTCTCTGTGAAGGAATTTGAGAAGGGAATGGATCAGAAGTCCATCGGCTAAGAAAGCAGGGTTGACTCCTGAGTACCATGAATAGAGGAATGGGCTGTCCTGGTAAAATCACTCATCTGGTGAAATGCCCAATGCATTCTATTACCCCAATAGAGTGGAAATTTCTTGAGGTCAGGGGCCATGTCAATTTTCTGCTTTTGTATCCTTGGTGCCTAGAATAGTGCCTGGCCATAAATATTAATTGGTTAGTTGATTACTGACTCATAGTTTGAGTTTATGGGCAACCACCCTTGGCAATAAAAGTGACAATCTGAAAAAAATTCAAGGTGCACCCTCCAAAAACCACTCTTAGGAGACAATATATAGTAGCACAGAGACTGGGAATCAAAGAGATTTGGGTTCAAACCATCTCTGACATTTGCTGGCTGTGTGACTATAAGCAAATCACTTAATTTCTGTGAACCTTTGTTTTCTCATCTGTAAACTGGGGAAAATCACAGCCCCATTTCCTGTCCTATGAGGCTGTTCTGAGACTCAGATGAGCTAATGGATATGAAGCATTTGTTCATATGGTGGTGATACTGTTACTATTTGTTTGCCCTTTAGAGAGTCGGTCCGGAAGCTGTCCTTGTAGGTCTCTGTCAGTCCCGCCAACACAAATCAGCGTTCTGGTAAGTTCTATTTATAATTCAAGTCAGTGGGAAAACAATGAGGCAACCTTTTGAGACAGGGCAGGGGAATGCTGAGACTCGCCCGGCGAGCCCCACTCATCAGCTCGATTTATCATCCATTACAGAGTAAAACAAACAGAGCCACTGGGTATAATCCTTAATGATTCTATGTGACTCCTGATAATATTTATCGGGAGTGTTTATGGAAAGGCAACTGAAACTAAAAAGAGAAACACTGTAGCCTGGGGATCATTTCTCTTCTCTGATGTGTAGGGACTCTAGGGAAAACATGAGAAGCCTATTCTTGACTAGCATTATCATCCACTGAGGCAGCTTCCTCCAAGGACAGGGAAAGAAGAAGGCAACCTCTGGCCCTTCCTGCTACTCCATCCCAGAATGCTTTTCCTGAACTCATTTTCTTCATTCAAAATCATCAACATCAGGAAACATTTCACAGATTACCCGAATCTTAGAGTAACAAGGGGCCTCAGAGACCTTGAGTCCAACACGAAATGAAACTGAGTATGAAGAATCCCTTCAACGCTATGCAATCCCAGTGACCATTCAGTCTCCCTGCAGGGAGAGGGAGCTCACTACCTCTCAGGGCAGCTCATTGAACTTCAGGGGAGTTGTAATTGCTACAAAGTTTTTACTGACGTCAAGTCTAAATCTCTCTCTCTCTGCAAATCGATACCACCAGTAAGAATGAGAACAACAACTTTCACCCATTATTTCCAGTTCTGCCCTCTGGGGCCAAGCAGAACAAGTTTAATCCCTCCTCCATGTGACTGCCTCTTAAATATTTGAGCAGCTCTCTCTTCCCCTCCCCTCAGGTTTGCTCTTCTTAAAGCTAAACATCCCCAAAATAACTAAATGCTTCTTTTTAAAATTCAATTTTAGGGGCAGTTAGGTGGCACAGTGGATAAAGTACTGGCCCTGGAGTCAGGAGAACCTGAGTTCAAATTCAGCCTCAGATTTACTAGCTGTGTGACTCTGGGCAAGTCACTTAACCCCAATTGCCTCACCCCCCCAAAAAATTTAGTTTTTATTGTGAACTTTAAATTACCAGCAAATACAAACATTTAAATGTTAAAAAAAATACCCCAGGAAGTCATGAAAAACCTAAGCTTCTATTAGGGATAGTTTGTTTATAAAAAATATGTATGTGTGTGTGTGTGTGTGTGTGTGTAAATGAGTATATACACACATTATACTGTGTGTGTACACACATTTGAAGCATACAAACATATATATATATATAGTGAGTTCAAAAAGCTTTAATTACTTAAAAGTATATTTATAGGTTTGGAACACTCTGAAGTCAGTCAGTTAACAAACATTCATTAAACACATACTATGTGCCAGACACTGTGCTAAATGCTTGGGATACATGGAAAGGCAAAAACATGATCTGTGTCCCCCAGTGAGCTCAGTCTAATGGAGGAGCTCATAACTTGCATTTCTTGCATTTCAAGAAAAGACGGGGATACTCTGCATGTTTAACATTCATGACAATGGATTGGTGGAAAGAATGCTGAGCATACCATGAAGTAAAGGAAATTACTTTAAGAGCTTTAGAGAGGAGAAACACGCACATGATGCCAAGCTCTTTTGGAGACTGACTCCAGACATTTGAGGAAAGAAAAAGATAGAAAGTAAGAGACAGAGAGACAGAGAGAGAAAGGATGGGACTTTAGAAGCTGAAAGCATAGAAGGCAAGTGGGCTTCTGTCCCTGATTTCCAGATTGTCTCCTTTGCTGTTTAGGAGAATTTCCCCTTGGGTGAGATCCAGCCATTCTTTTGAGTTGAGCTGAAGGCCCCTTCTCCCTCCCATGTAAAGAGCTCATTCACTCATGTATTTCCCTAGCATATTCTGATCTACATAACTGCTTAGATCTGTCTGCTGTTTGTATGGATAAATGGATTTTCTTGTTATTTACTACTTTTGATGATCTTTTGTCGAACTAATATTTGGAGGTGGGGGAACATGTCAATCTGGGGAGAATAATGTAGAAATTGCTTCCCCCTTCTCCCCTTTCAAAACTTTAAGGGATAATGACCAGAGAAGCACCTTTTTCATTTGAAGCCACTACATCCCCAGACCAGTAGTACTTAGTGGGAAAGCTGCATCTAATTCTAGTCCAGTAGTGTGTTGGAGACAGGAAGAAATGGTAGCCAGCCTAGTGGTACACCTAGTGGCTTGACTGTCCCTTCTCACTCAACTATTCTCTATTCCTCACAGGAAGTCTAGAGTTCCCATGGGATCCATCTATGTCTCCCAGTGAGCTTTGGATAATCCATATGAACCTACATGTGTTACATGGGTGGGAACATGAACCTTACATATATGTGTATGTATGTATATATGTATATATATAAATCCAACAAAGTAGTAACAAGACCACTTTATTTATATCCCTTTTAACCTTTTTTCTTTTGTGTATTAAACTATATTTTAATGTTCTTTTAATAAATTTAAATATTAAAGGTCATATCATTAAAATATTGAAGGGAAAGCATATTTTTCACAGCTATGACTAGAGAGACAGCTCTGCCCAAAATAAGAAAGAGACATGGTCATAAAAGATAGAGTAGAACTTTTCAAAAACATTAATCAAAATAAATGAAGTTAGAATTAGAAGGGAAGCAAGTAATGGGGAAAAAAACCTTCACAGCAAATGCCTTCGATATCAGTTCAATTTCCAAGATAAGTAAGGTATTGATACAAATGTATAATAACAGAGCCATTCTCCAATAGATATGAGGTTAAAGAATATAACTAGGTATTTCTTTCTCAAAAGATCAAATGCAAATTAACAGCCATATAAAAATGCTTCAAGTCACTAATAAAAAGCGAAATGCAAATTAAAATTTCTCTGAGGTTCCAATTCAAACCCATCAGATTAGCAAAGAAACCCTAAAAGTTAAATGCCAATCACTGGGGGAAGTGAGGCAAAAATAAGTATAGAAGCTCTATTGATGGTGCTGTTAATTGGCCCAACCATTTTGGAGAAGGGTTTGGAGCTTTGCCCAAAGAGTCATTCAACTGGGCATGTGACCTAGAATCAGGGCTCTTAGGTATCTAGCCAGAGCAGATAAAAAATAGAGAGAAAGAATCCATTAGAATAAGGATTTTCATAGCAATCTTTTATCCTGTAACAAAGAATTGGAAACAAACAACAAAATAGCTGACCATCCCAAAGAATTCTTACTGAACTCTTCTATCCTCTCCACCCCTCCCCAAACTGGAATGTTTTCTTTTCTCCTCTCCTGGCTGCCAAGCCATACCTCTTCCCTACAAAGTCAAATTCAACATTTTTCCCTTCCGGTTTCCTTTCTCTGACCAACTCCATTCTATTTGGTCTGCTCAGTTTGAGCAGTGGCAAGAATCCTGGACTTGAAGACACAAGACTTGGGTTTGAATTCTGACTCTGCCATCTCTTGGCCCTTTGACCATTCAGCAAACGCCTCTCAGAGTTTCCTTGTCCACATGTAAAATGAAAATTTAAAACTCTCACCCAACCTCATTCACAAGTTGCTGGGAGATATGGACCAACTGAATATGTACAGAGTGCCGCTTTGTCACTGAAAATGACTTTTTTACAAAGTAAAAAGCTGTTATTGTCCTCTCAACCCATGTCCTGTTTGTCCTATGTCATCATGTATATATATGCATGTTTCTGTTTCCCCAAATCTCGTTTCATTTGTGTGTGTGTGTGTGTGTGTGTGGAGAGCATTGGATTGTAGACTCCTACATGTGAGAATGGGATCTTCTGTGTCTTTTCTTTGTCCCCATTCACTGGACATATGGCCAACATTACTACCAATACTCACATTATTATAGGGCCTCAGTGTTTATAAAGTGCATTTCTTACAACCCGGTGAGATAAGTGATTCATGAATGAATGTGTCCATTTTGTAGATGAGGACACTGAGGCCTGAAGAGGTGAGGTCCTCAAGGTTATAGATATGGTACTCAAACTTGGGTCATCTGAATTTCTTCTCCCTCTCCAAGATAAATCACAATGTTTTAGTTGACTGGGAACTGAAGAATTAGGGAATTTTTGATAGTGTGATTTTCAGATAGATAATCTTTTAGGGGAACTGGAATGAAAGAGCTCTGCTCAGTTATGGGGGAGAATCAGAAGAGAGGGAAGACAAAGTTTTGACATGCCCGTAAATTCTCCTTTGGTAATATGATAACCTATTTCTTCATATTTCTCTATTACTCCAAGGCTGCCAGAGCACATTACTCATAACACCCTGTGAAATAGGTAAAACCAGGATTACCTCCCTTGTACAAATGAGAAAATCAGGACTTATTAAGGGCAACTCACAGTCCTGGGATTCTAAGACCAGAAACCTACCTACCTTTCTTTCTTTCTTTCTTTCTTTCTTTCTTTCTTTCTTTCTTTCTTTCTTTCTTTCTTTCTTTCTTTCTTTCTTTCTTCCTTCCTTCCTTCCTTCCTTCCTTCCTTCCTTCCTTCCTTCCTTCCTTCCTTCCTTCCTTCCTTCCTTCCTTCCTTCCTTCCTTTCTTTCTTTCTTTCTCTCTCTCTCTCTCTCTCTCTCTCTCTCTCTCTCTCTCTCTCTTTCTTTCTTTCTTTCTTTCTTTCATTTTTTTGCAGGGCAATGGGGATTAAGTGATTTGCCCAGGGTCACACAGCTAGTAAGTGTCAAGTGTCTGAGGCCAGATTCGAACTCGGGTCTTCCTGAATCCAAGGCTGGGGCTTTATCCGCTGCACCACCTAGCTGCCCCTCCAGCAACCTTTCTGTTACATGATCAATCAAGAAGCAGTTTTTAAACACCTTCTGTGTCTCTGGCAATATGCTCATGAGAAAATAAACACTGCCTACCCTCAAGGAATGAACATTCGATCAGGAAAAGAGCATGTGTGTACATATACACATGATATACATAGATGCCACCCGCCCAGAGGCTGTTTTTAAATATTGCTTTCATCAAGGGACCTATATGTACAACAATATTTATAGCAGCTCTTTTTTTTCGTGGCAAAGAATTGAAAATTGAGGGGATGCCCATCAGGTGAGAAATGGCTAAACAAATCATGGTATATGATTATGGTGGAATACTTTTGTACTTTTAGAAATGATGGGAGCAGCTAGGTGGTGCAGGGGATAAAGCATCAGTCCTGGATTCAGGAGTACCTGAGTACCTGAGTTCGAATCTGGCCTCAGACACTTGACACTTACTAGGTGTGTGACCTTGGGCAAGTCACTTAACCTCCATTGCCCCACAAAACAAAACAAACAAAGAAATGATGAACATGGTGGTATCAGAAAAATCTGGCAAGACATATGAACTGGTGCGAAGTGAATTGAGCAGAACCAGAAGAACATTGTATACAGTAACAGGAATATTGCAATGATGATCACCTGTGAAAGACTTTGATACTCTGATCAAGACAATGATCCAAAGCAATTCTGAAGGACTAATGAAAAATGCCATCCACCTCCCAAGAGAGAACTGATAAATTCGGAGTACAGATTAAAGTATGATATTTTCACTTTTTTCGTTTTCTTGCTTTTGTTTACGACATGTCCAATACGGAATATATTTTACACAATTTCACATGCATAACAGATATCATATTGCTTAACTTCTCAAAGGGTGGCAGAGAGGTAAAAGGGAGGGAGAGAATGTGGAACTCAAATTTATTTTTAAATGTTAAAAATAAATACACGGGGGCAGCTAGGTGGCACAGTGGATAAAGCACCAGCCCTGAATTCAGGAGTACCTGAATCCGGCCTCAGATACTTGACACTTATTAGTCGTGTGACCCTGGGCAAGTCACTTAAGCCCCATTGCTCTGCAAAAATAAATGAATGAATGAATGAATGAATGAATGAATGAATGAATGAATACATACATACATACATACATACATACATACATACATACATGATGACTTTTTAAAAAGTAGAAAGAAACATCTACCCAAACCATGGCACAGTTTCCCCTAGTGCACACTAAGCTTCTTGGAGAGAGTAGGCTAATAGAATTGCGTTATTTGGGGTTGAGAGGGAAACCTGCCCCCTTACATTCCTTCATGTAGTCATCTAGGAGATATCAGGTTGGTTAGAGGAAAGGTTCTTTAGCAAGGTGGTGGTCCTCAGGATTATCCAATGGGTTAACTTGGTCCACTTCATTTGGAAGATGCCATTCACTCAGCATCAGGGTGGGGTTTGGGACTCGATTCAGATGTTAACAATATACACACATCTATGAAAGAGGATGCAGAACCACCTGCAAAACTTCCTGCTTGTTTTCAAGCTTACACAAAAGGGAATGAGAATGGCAAAAGGCACAAAAGATTTCCCACTGAAAGCACGTGGATGCAGGAGCCTGCAGAGTCTATGGGGTAGAGCTCATGAAGGGCTGAAGCTGGAGTGTCTATATGGGGACCATCTTTTCAAACTCTAAATGAGCTCAGTGTAAGGTCCTTTCGGGCAGGGCCTATTGTCTTTGGATCTCTGCATGCCAGTGCTTAGCATGGTATGCTTCATTTGTCAGGTGATTAAGAGATGGTTTACATGAACTATCCAGGGACATTACTTTTGCAAAAACTTTCTAGAGACTATATTTTCTTCTTGAATTTTCTTCTGAACAATCATTCAATCAGAGCAATAGCCACTGTTTTCACGGAGTTTATATTCTATGGGAAGTGACAAACAACAACGATATATTTAGGTAAATGTAAAATGGAGACAAGGTAATGTGAAGGGGGATCAAAGATTGGGGGACATCAGGAAGGGGTTCATGGAGAAAAGAGGTGCTTCAGCTAAGGTTAAAGGAAATTAGAGGTTTCCTCTAGACATAGATACATGTATCTGTGTGCATCTTTGTACCTTCTGTCAACTGGAGTGATCTAGATTAGAATCACGGACCTAGGGTGGGACTTCTGAATTCGTCCACACCAACCTCCTCATTTTGTGGATGAGTTAGCTGAGACATGTGCTGAGCAGACACGCCCCAAATCCCATAGTAAGTGTCAAAGGGAGGATTTAATCCTAAGCCTACTGCTCCCAGAACCCTTTCCACTGCACAATTTGGTGGAAGGAGGTCTATCATCATAAGGAAAGTGTTGCAGCTGCTGGAGGAAAGCTTCATGCAGGACTGTCTCTGTCATGGAATTGGGCTTTGTTGGGGTGAGGGAAAGTCTACTCCCTTGTCTGAGCTTAAGGTCCTGGAGTTTTGAGCACACAGGTAAGAATAGGGCTCATTTTCTATTCTGGTCACTAGATCCCCAGCATGTTCCCTTCTCAGACTGTAAGCACTTTGAGAGCAGGGTAAAGCCACCTAACTCATGTGGGCTTCTCCATAATATCTCCTGAGATGACCTACACATCGTGGGTGCAAGATATACAATGGAGCCTGACAAAGGGAGAGCATTGGTTTAATGCCTGCTAATACTGTCTGCCAAGTGGGCATCCAACCTCCTGTCCCCAAAGAGGACCACAGGAAGCACAAACATCACCCCAAGCAACCTCAATGCAGAATGGAAAGCATGGGACCTTGACATGAGGCTCTCCCTCCTAAGCACTTGGGGGCTTTGTAACTGAGTATGTGGAAGCTGTAAGACTTCAGGGAGCTCCTGGCTTCAGCTGCTCTTCCTGAAGGCTTTCTTGACTTGCTGGGTGTGCTCACATTTTCTCTGCTGTCTTTTTGCCAGTTGGAAATCGGCAAAGGAAATAGCTCCATCTGCAGCTTCCTCCCTGATTACAAGGAAAGTAAATTATGCCTGAGAGGAAGGTAGGTGGTAAAGAGGTGATTGGTTTTCCATTTGTGCACTTTTCCATTCGGTGGCAAGAATTCAAACTCTGGGCACCTCCAAGAGTGAGTGGAGTGGAAAGAATATTGAATCAGAAGTCAGAAGACCTGAGTTCTTGTCCAGTATTGGCTCTCTAGTATTAGCTTTGGGAAATCCAATGAGGAAGCTACCTAATCTCAATTAAATCAAATCCAATGAGGAAGCTACCTCACCTTAACTAAAGTCACCTCAATTTATTCCATTCCAATTCAATTAAACTCAATTTAACTCAATTAAATTAATTTCAACTCAACTTGGGTGATGAGGAAGTGAAATTTGTAAGAGGAGGCTACCCTTTCCAGAAATTGGAAGGAAGCTCATTATAGTGGAAAGAACTTTGGCCTTCGAGTCAGGAGAGTATTGGATAGTTCTGTGATCTCAGGCAAATCTCTTAACCTCTCTGAGTCTCATCTTCCTCATTTGCTAAATGAGGAAAAAAACGCTCATTTTAGCTGTCTCACTGGGATATGTAATGATTAAATGAGATTATGAGCATAAAGCATTTTAGAAATTTATGGTCTTATGCTCCCTATTAAAGTTGGCCATGAAAGGAAGGAAAGAAATGGGGATATCCCTTAAGGGGAGAGGAAAGTGAATGAATGAATGAAGCACTATTTGTGCACATTTCTGGGGAAATAGAAAAAAGTAAGACCATTCTGCTTAAGGAGCTCACAGTATAATGGAGGAAGCAATTACACACATGTATGTATATACACAAAAATGTATATTTCCACATATACATTCATATATACACTCACATACACATTTTTATTTTTTATTTTTATTTTTGCAAATATCATCTCAGTTGATGAAAGGATCACAAATTGAAAGTCGCAATTGACCTGAAAGGCCATTGAGTTTACCCTTCTCATTTTACAGACAAGGGAACTGAGGCACAAATAGATTAAGTGATTTCTACCATGGAAGAGCTTCATAAGATCCTAAAGTGCTTTTCCCATCATGGTCTCATAAGGTGGAAGACCATAACCTACTGCATAAGGATGGTCATTATCACTATTAATGACTCAATAATGAGAACAAGGTCAATAAAGGACAACAATCCCTTTAAAATATTGCTGCTTATATCCAACTTTTCCAGTCTATTCAGAAATATTTAATTTCCTTGGACATAAATGTATTAAGAATTGATTGTTCATTAGGTGCCAGGTAGTGTAACAAATTCTGGGCATACAAAGGAAAAAAGGTTGATATCCTTAGGAAGCTTACATTCTGATGTGAGAAGATAGTGTGTTCATAAATGGTTATATACAAGATATATGTGGAGATGAAATAATGTAACCTTCTAGGGAAAGACATTCATATTTGGTGTTGGGAGCACTAGGAAATGCTCTCTGGTAGTAGGTAGGATTTGAACTTAGTCTTGAATGAAGTTGGGGATTCTAAGAAGGATGAGTATAAGGAGGTCATTGTATGTGCCAGGAGTAGGCAGTGAAGAGGCACAAGAGAGAAGACAGGGCTTTGTATGAGAGGAGCAGAAAGCAGGTGAGGCTCAGTAGAATGGTGGTGGGGGTGGAGGATGGCAGGGGGTCAGTACTGTTGATGGCCTCTCACAATGCTGACTTACAGGAAAATCTGAGGGCCACTTCAGGGTCTAACAGTCCAATGGAACCTTGCCAAAACAAAATCTCATGTCATTGCAGTAGGATTTCAAAAGGGATCCAGAAGAGAGTTCAGATTCTGTGGCAGAGTGGAAAGGGTGCTAGATGTGGTGTGAAAAGACCTGGGTTCAAACACCTATTTTTGTTCTTTGTCCCCATGGAACCTTGGGCACTTCAGCTTGTGCTCCCTGTCAACTATAAAATCAAGGAGTTAGTCTAGATGGCTTCTAAACGTCCTTCCAGCTCTAAATAGATGTATCCACAATCCTACAGTCCTAGACCTAAAATGGAGAAGGACCTCAGAGGCCATGTAGTCCAACTCCCTCTTTTTACAGGTGAGGAAACTGAGGCTCATGGAGATAAAGAGACTCACAATAGGTCACAGCAAAGGTCCGAGATAACATTGGAGGCCAGATCTTCTGGTTTCAGTCAGTGCTCTTGTGGTCTGTCTCCTTCCACTTCTTCTCTGCCTCCTCTGATGGGGGCTTGAGTCTCAGAGGATTTGCCATTGTGGGATCTGTGGCTTTTTTCTCAGTAGCCCAGCTGTCACTGAGCAGCCACTCCTCCTGGACACAAAACATATCTCGGACATCTGGAGGCCACAGGAAATGGGCAACCCAGCCCCAGACACACTTTCTGCAGAGCTCCTGCTCTGCACCTGGGAGCTTGCAAGTGCTGGAACTGTATTTGCATTTCTCAGGCCCAATTGAACTTGACCTTGATCAAGCAGGGAGTTCATGGAGAGCCTGCATTTCATACTTTTTCCATCATCCAGACGGTGCAAGTGTCGGACACCTCTGCCTACTTAGTGGAGGTGGAAGAAATGTGTCTGGAAGCGAAGTCTAGAAGTAATTCAAAGGCAGGGGAGCCAATGGTGATAGGAGGCTGCTCCGTGGGACCCCTGCCAACTTTCTGTCTTGCAAGTTTCACCATTTCCTTGTTTCCGGCTTCTAGCTAAGCGGGGCAGCCTCCTTGCCAAGAATGGCCAGAACAAGTGGGTTGGGGTTTCCACTGGAGGTTAATTTAAATGTTTCACCTTCTATCAGCTTCTCGTTCCAATGACATCAACTTCCCTAGACAGTCAAAAGCTTTCCCAGACCTCTCCTTAGACTCATACTGCAGAATCACAGAGCTTTGGGACCAGGATCATCAGGAGATGAAGCTGTCCTCTGTCCTTCTGTCTGTTACTACAACGAGTGATACATCAACAAAGTGATGGTCATTTGAGACAAACCAAAATGGATTTTCAGAATGCTAGCCTCAACTCTAAAAATAATAATGAGCCCAGAATAGAAAGCAAGGAGGGATGGCCCAGGACTATTTCTCTGTCTCTCTCTTAGGTTCTAGTGGCCTCCTATCAGTTTATGTTTTCTTAAAAACAAAACAAAACAAAACAAAACAGTGCCCCTCCCAATAAAGTGTTCTTTAAGAGGTGAGCTGATAAGAAGACTAAGGTAGTTCCTGTGTCAGGGACAACCATCTAGTTTTGTTTGCTTTTTAAATCTTTCAATATCTTAACTGGAATGAGACCCAGGGTAGTGATTTCACAAATACCTATTGACTCGGTTTAGGATTACTCCTTGAAGTTACTTTCCCCTCTAGTCTCCTTTCATTCTACTCCAGGGGTGGGGGGGAAATAATGACTCATTGTTTTCTTTAAATGATACCATAAATGCCTTTCTTATAAGCACCTGTATTCTTTATCTCTAGAGAGAAATCAGGAAGAACAACTATTAAGGGAACTTTCTTTCTATTTGGCATATGAGATTGAATTTCTGAATTCACTTCAATTTAATTCAGCAAACATTTATTAATCACCTACTGGATATGAAACACTGTGCTCTGTAAACATCAGTGGGGGCTGGGTCATAGACCCATAGGGCGATGACAGAGCTGGAAGAGACATAGGGGTCATCTCAGCCATCTCAACTCAGGGCCAGAGAAGGGGAGGGGATTTGCTCCAGGACTCTTCAGCAATCAAAGGATTTGCATTCTCCACATTGTTGATGTTTGTTTCAGTAATGCAGATTATAACCTGTCTGTAACTGCCCATCCATGGCAATTCCTAAATAATTCCTATCACTTTGCCCCTGGAAACACCCAAACCAAAGGCCTCCTGCCTTCTACTCAAGGGAAGGGGCAACTGTTATACAGGTAAGTGAGGGAGAGGAACCCTGTCATGGGCAAAGAAACTCACTTTACCAAGTTATCAGGTTCCCCACCTTCTGTGCAAGATAGTTTTCAACTTGAGGAAAGGGGTAGGTGGCAGAGTAGGTAGAGATTCAGCCTTTGAGGCACAAAGATCTGGTTCATGTCCTGTCTCTGGAACAGAATGGCTTTGTTTCCCTGGACAAGTCACTTAGCCAATGAATGTCTCAGACAACAGAAATAAGGATAATAGAAAAACTGAGGGAAGACAGAGCATGTATTAGGGAGAATCGGGAAAGGTTTCATAGAGGAGTTGGCATCTGAGCTGCTCCTCAAAAGAAGACAAGACTTCTGAAGAGCAGAGGTGAGGAGGAAAAGCATCCCAACCATGGAAGCTGGCATATCCGGATAAACAGAGAGGGCAAATGGTGTACAATTAGGTTGGATGATAGCTTTTGGTCCAGTTTGCCTGGAAAGAGTTCGTGAATAGAACTAATGACAACCATCTTGGAAAAATTAGGGAAAGGCCTAGGCTCAGGGGTGTGTGTGTATGTGTGTTTAAATTTTTGTCCTAGAGTACTAGAGAGCCAAAGAAGATTTTTTTTTTTTTGAGTACAGAAGTGACATGGTCAAGACCTGAACTATAGGAAGGATGGGTTGGGTTTAGGGTTTAGGAAGGATGAATGGGGGGACACTGGAAAGAGGGACAACAATTAGGAGATAGTTGTGGTAGTTTAGGTTAAAGGTGATTGGGTCCTGAATTAAGGTAGTAGTTGTATGAGTGGAGCAAGCAGACAGATGAAAGAAAGGGTTGTGAATTTTAAATGAAGATTCGGAACTTACTGAGTATGGAAAGATGAAGGAATGGGGGCAATCCAAAGTCACTTTAACATTATGAAACTTGTTGACAGAGTAAATAGTAGTGTCCTCAACATACATAAGGAAACATCGGGTGAGGGGAATGTTTTGAGGGGAACATTTTCTCTCTCTAGGCTTCTCTGAAAATGACCGATTTTGTCTGTGGGTTGGACCCAAGGATGGGCTGGAAACAGTTAGTCCAGCTTTTGAGAGTCAGTTTTGTTCAATTTTCAGAGTGAGAATTTATTCCTTGATACATACTACAAATCAAGGCTCAGTTTATTGTTTTGTTGATTTTTCTAGACTCAAGAAAGTGATGGAGAAATGTTAATAATACTAATTAAGCTAAAAGTGTGTCCCATACACATTCTTTCTTCTTTTTTTGAAAGCGATTTGTTTTATCAGAAAACCCTGGTTTGGATCCAGGGGCCATAGCAAAGAGACAAATAGGACCAAGGTACTGCTGATCTCTGACAAAGCATGGCAGTTCCCTTCCATGTCCCATCCTACCTCCTTGGCCCTTGGACAACTGTAGCTACATTTCCTGAAGAGGCCACTGGGTGGCACTCCCAGAAGTTGAAAGAGCAGTCAGTCCTCAACTGTTAACCTTTAAACCTTTAAATCAGATCCAGGTGCCAACAGCAAAAAGTTGGTCACCGCAAATGACCTTTGAACCTTGAAGCACAAAGCAAAAGTCATCAGCAAAAAAGCAAGAGTTGAAACTCTATAATAGGCCAGCCAGTGAAACAGAAAGGGTGCGGAAACTGAGAGGTAGGGACCCGCTCCTGATCAAAGACCTCTTTGTTTCATGAAGGGGAGAGAGCAGGAAAGCCAGTGCTCATTTTCAGTGTTTGCAAGCGAAGTAAGATGGAAATCTTGCTGGCTTTCTCAGCATAAGACTCAGCTCTCAAGTGGTGCAGCCTCTGGGCCTAGGCAGAGCTCGGAGAAGGGGGAATATGGCCAGTGCTCTCTACTGAATGCCTCATGCCCTGGAATCCAGGGTGCAGAACTGTAACTCAGTAAGGCTTTCTGCTCCACCTGTGAGATCTATATTGTGATAGCCAGCTCACCTTTTGTCAGCTCCTTCCAAGGTCAACAAATAGAAACACCTAGTGTTCCAAACCAGCACTACCTCATAAGGAGAGTATCCCAGGCACCTCTGCTCAATGCCAAGATGCCAATCAGCATTTGTTTGGTGCCAACTGTAAGCAACCGGAGAAGTTTAGCATGCTACTGTTTCCTTTTTTTCCTTTCCTTTCTTCTTTTCTTTCCCCCCATTTCATTTCCCTTCTTTTTTTAAAAATTTTCTTCCCATTCCTTTCTTTCCCTTTCTTTTCTTTTCCTCTTATCTTCTCTTCTTTCCATAGACCAAGGTACAATGTCAATAAGATATATTAATTCAATAAACTAGCAGCATATCTGTTTCCACAAAGCAGATGAAGATGACAGCAGAGTTTGGGCCTGGAATTGGCCACGAATAACATGTCCAGTATCATTGTATCTATGTGGGAGTCAAAAGAGTCACATGCTGTGACACTCACCACAGTAGGTCTGTCTTCCTGAACTTCCATGGTAGACTTAGAGTCCTTTAAACAAAAAACTTTTTAAAAAACAAACAAAAAAACCCCAACACCCTCATGAGAAATCCAAAGCCCTCCTGGGTCAGAGGCTTTGTCACTGGCTTGACCCATAGCCAGCAACATTCACACCCTCCTACTCTGGGTCATCTTAACCTCCTTCTTTTACTCTGTGTTGGATAACTCCATTAAGGCAGCAGAAGAAGGATAACCATCTGCTTAAGAGGACGTTCCCTATCCTTCCCCACAACTGTAGCACATTATGAAAACTGAACAGAGGGAGGAGAGGCAGAGCATGTTAAGTGTCTCATTAGGACCTCTGTCTGGTTTTCATTATACCCACTGAGTGATTTTCATTAGGCCTGTGGCCTCAGTTTCTCATGAGCTGGGAGTATGTAGGCCAACACCAAGTGTCAGGCTTGACTGAAGATACATTGCATTTGTGACCAAAAGTAACATGACTTCTGAGAGTCCCTGGAAATTTCTTTCAGCACAGACTAAGAAGACATATTGATGTCATTTGCTCTTTCTTGAGCAACTCAAAGTTGGGAGGGAAGAAGAAACTTTTTCTAGCTTCACCAAAGCCCAACTTCCAATGATGTGGTAGAACTAGGAAACCCTGGGGAGCAAATGATGCCAGAAATATTGACCCAGTATACGCAGAAAGGAAAATGGGGTGGCCTATCCTGAGACTTCAAGGAGCCATTTATCCAAAAGACTGGTCACCTAACCCCTCCTGAGTTCTAAGTATAGAAACTGATGAAAGAAACCATTGATATACAACAGAGGTATCAAAATTTGGGCCCACTGGCCTTACAGCAAAACTCTTAGGTACTGCTGAACCAAATTGAAATATAGTTAGGAAATATTTAACAAAATCAATACAATACAAACATAGATAATGATAATTGTTTTTTTAAGTTAATATGCAGATCAGCTAGGTGGTGCAGTGAATAAAGCCCTGGCCCTGGATTCAGGAGGACCTGAGTTCAAATCCAGACTCAGACACTTGACACTTACTAGCTGTGTGACCCTGGGCAAGCCACTTAACCCCAATTGCCTCACCAAAAACCCAAACCCAAAACAAACAAAAAAAGCCCAATAAGTTCGGGGCAGCTAGGTGGCACAGTGGATAGAGCATGGGCCCTGGAGTCAGGAAAACCTGGGTTCAAATCTGGCCTCAGACACTTAACACTTACTAGCTGTGTGACCCTGGGCAAGTCACTTAATCCCAATTGCCTCACCAAAAAAACCCACAAAACAAAACCAATAAAGTCAATACGCAGGCCACTGGGGTCCATTTCTATTTGAGTTTAATGTATAGCAACCATGATATGGAAGGGCCTTCTTTGATAAATATTTGTCTTCTTAGCTGGTTCTCTCCCTTTCTTTCCTCATCCCACCATAAAAATGATCAATGACATCTTATTTGAATGTGAGTCTTTTCCCTTCTACTTCTACAGCATAAGGATTTAGCTTAGAGAAGACTGTCTTGATAGTTCTCTGTGTGTGTATGTGTGTGTGTGTGAGAGAGAGAGAGAGAGAGAGAGAGAGAGAGACAGAGAGAGACAGAGAGAGACAGAGACAGAGACACAAAGACTGAGAAAGAGAGAGAGAAGAGAATGCTGGGGGCAGGGGGGGGGTGTTCTGTTTGCTCCCAGAAGACAGAACTAAAAATTATGGATGGAAGTCTCAAAAAGACTAATTTAGTCTGATGTCAGGAAAGAAAACCAAACCAAAACAAAACTTCTCATGAAATTTAAGAAGACCCAACAAGGAATGGGCAGCCTTGAGGCTAGTGCCCTCTCCTTCTCTGGAGGGCTCCATGCCAAGGCTAGATGACCACTTTACCAGGGAAGACTTGTAGAGAGTTTTCTCCTTCAGTTGTAGATTTGACTGCACAATCACTGAGGTTCCCAACTATTGTTGGGAACTGTTTCCTCTTCAATTTTCTGTTCTCAGGGAGTTACCTTCTTGGAGGTGCTTCACATACATGAAGTGGAAAAATCCTAGGATCTTTACCACAAACTTGGTATGCAAAAGGAAATCATCTATCATTATGTTACAACTTTCTAAATTGGTCGGTTTCATGTGGATAGAAAAGAAAGGCAATGGTGACTCATGAGACTTGAGGGCAGCAAGGAGATGCATCTTGCTGAATTATCAACTTGCTAGTCAGTTAGTTCTTCGGAGGCATGATAAGAATGACCTTTCTTAGACATCTCTAGGCAGTAAAGTCTTAGGGAAGATATTTGGTCATGAAAGCAAAGGAAATGGTTTTTGATGCTGCTTACTCAATCTGTGTTTGATGTGGACCTGAGGAGGGAAGTCAGACAGCCCAAGAGAAACATTTGTTAGATGTCTATATGGGTTTAGAAATATGCTCTCCACCCACTGAGCCCAAAAGAAGAAAAGAAAGCTCTCCATATAAAGACATTCCCTAACCAGCAGAAAGCCCAGTTGGGATTCCCTAGGGGCAACAAGAGAATGCTGATTCACTAGGGAGACAGTGGGGTGTGGTCTCTGCCAGACAAGTCCCAGCTGCTGTTGGGGCTGAGAAAGACTGGGATCTTCTTTCTTGTTAGTGTCTGCACAAGGTTTCCAGAACTTGCTTTGGGATTTGGGGCTGTGATCTGGTTGTGACCCAAGCTTGGGAGAACACAAGTATTTCTCAGATTTCTTTGCGTACATGCCTTGCCATGCAAACTTGGGTTTGCCAGTCTTTGGGGGCTGTTTCTAGTTATGTTGGATCCCAGAGAGGCCCTCCTGGAAAGCCAGGGAAAGTGGCTTCTAAATCGATACCTTAGGGTAATGGACCCACAACTTGTGTCTCAAGTAGCAAGTCTGGGAGGAAGAGAAGAGTGGGGAACGAGGACACAGAAGACCCGAGTTCTAATCCCAGATCTGTCATTTCCTACCTGTGAGACCTTAGGTAACCCCCTCCAATTCTGGGGCTCAGATTCTTTGTCTTTAAATGAAGGGCTAGGATGAGACCATCACTAAGCTCCCTTCCAAGCTTATGTATATAATTAAGAGAAATACATTTTACCCATTTCTCTACAACATTTCCAGCCTCCTAAAAATGTCCTGGCTGCTTCCCTTCATGACGAGACAGCTTCATCCCTTCTCTTGGGTACATCCCCGAAAGCCTTCTGGGGAATATGTGTTCCACAATTCATTCTACAGAACTATAATGTCCATTCTCAGCTATGGCAAATATAATTCATGTATCTTCCCTTGTGTGAAGGGATTCTATCTGGAACTTGGGGCCTGGGACTTTGGCAGTGGAATGGGGAGTCATTGTTAATTAAGTCTAGGACAACAAGAGGACAAATTTGGCCCCCAAGCTTTGAGTGGCAAGCCCAACAGAGAAAGAAGATAGGACAATGTGCTGAAACTGATCTCGGCCTTTCCAGGACTTCATGGACTCCAAAGTTTCATTGTGAGAACCTGATCTCTCAGAAAGTATTCTGTTATTGCCAACCAGGCAGAATCGCTGACAAAACTAATTAAAGGATGTGAACCTTATCCAGGCTTTCATTATCTGACCCGCTAATGTGGGTGGGACCCAAACCAAGGGATTTGGGGGCCAAGGGGAGATAAAACGTGAAGAATCTTAAGACAGTAGCAGGTGACTGGCACAGCCCAACTCGCTTCCCTTGCCCAGCAGCATGGAATCCGCTCAGCGGCTTTGGTATCATCTCAATGGGAAAAATGCTTGGAAAAGGCATTGGGAGTAACCAAGCTTGACTTTTCTTCAAGTTATCCTGTTGAAGAAATATGCATTCAGCTCCTTCCATAGACAAGATTCTCTGCCAGGCCCTGGGGATACAAAATGGAAAAAGAACCAGTCCCTACCCTTGAGAAGTCTGTGTTATTGGAGTCTGACATACATTATCCTTTCTTAGGCTTCCTGGCCTGAGATCAGGTCAGGGAGATAGATCAGTCTCAGTCTGGCACCCTGTGAAGATGCCCCTAGAGATCAGCTATTTTCTTGCTGCAGAGGCCAGGTAAAGGTGGCCGTTGGAAGCATAGGATATATCTTCCTCCCTCCCTCCCCCTCTTTCCCTTGCCCTTGCTCTTTCCCTCCCCTCCCCTACACCCAAGGAATAGAAGAAAAGAATTAGGGTTCTAGACCAGAAGCTGAGCAGGAGCTCTGAAATCTTCTAGTCATCCCTTTCATTAAACAGATAAAGAAACTCGGGCTTAGAGAGGAAGCATGAGGATAGGGTCAAAGCCCCTTCCTCATTTTCCTGCACTGCAATGGCTTAGAGTTGGTACTTAGCTTTTTCTTACCTGATATTTTATTTCCCTACAGGAAATACTTGGTGTCTTATTTATTTTTCTTCATTAAAAAAAAAGTCGGGTGTAAGCATGTGTATTTTGGCATTTGTGGCCATGATTACAGCAGAATGGCATTCATTGACCCGGCTACCCTGGCTGATTGAAGGCTAGCTATGTGAGGGTTGTGTAATGATTTCTGAATGTTACACGATAATCCTCCCGAGTGGAAGTCTATTATTACAATCTACCTTAGTCATCCCAGGGCTTTGTCAATAGGAGCCTGTTTGGATCACAGCTGAGATTTGCCTGTGAACCGGTGTTTTCAGAAAGCATTACATAAGAGAGGCTGTCTTTAATCTAGGTCAGGGCAAGTCCTGCAAGAAGTGGGACTGACCTCTCAGAGGCCTCCATCTGGACCTCTCAGCCTCTTCCCGTGAGCTGTCCTGGAGGCGAGGTGTTTCTGGACGCATCTTTTCTCCCTTCTTTATCTGGGGGCTCCTTGTGGGCAGGGCTGAGGCAGCCTCATGTCCTGGGCCCAGCACTGAGCACAGAAGTCTGCCGGGCCATTGTAGGCTTGACAATCTACAAAAATCAACCCACCGGCAAGCATTTCTGAAGGACTCATTAAGGGCTGCTCAGTAGGTTCTTGGAAAGAGTTGGGTGATTTGAAGTTATTTGTCTGTGTCTCACCAGCAGCAGCAGCAGCAGCAGCAGCCATACTGCTAGGGAATTATCAGGCCCTTCATGAATGCTGTTGTAAATGTTCTTAGAGATGACTGAGAATACGGGAATGTTATGAGATGTGACTGAGAATGTGAACCTGTTATTTCTAACGATATGGAAACCTGGTGTCATGCTTGGAAAGCATCAGAAGCAGCTAGATGGATGCAGGAGTGAAAGGAGAAGAAGGGAAGGCAGAAGGTTTCGATTCCTGATTCTGTCACTTACCAGTTGTGTGACTTGGGCTCATGCTATAGAACCTCTCTGGGCCTCAGTTTCCTCATTTGTAAAGTGGGGATACCAATATCTTCACATCCTACTTTCCATGACTCTTCAGAGGAAACCACCATATAAACCTGGAAGCATTAGAGAAATATATCCAATACTTCGAGTATCCCCCAGGGACCCAGATGAGAATTTTTGGGACTGCTTTTGAACCTCCCCATCTCTGGTGACCTGGTTTAATATAGAATCACTTGCAAATGACAAACTATTTAACTTTCCAACTTTTAGAGAAAGATTTAGTGTTGGGAAAACATTGAGGCTGATTCAGTGATGAAATACAAGAAACATGTAAACAATGCAATTAAAAATTGCCTGGATTCCTCTTTCAGTGTATTTGACCAAAGAAGAAGATGCTGGGATTGGCTTTGAGAATGGACGAGTTTGGGTGATATTGGAAGCTAGGGGTTTCTGGCTGGCTATTTATGTTAAGAATATAACAATGGATTAGAATGTCAATCATGAGCTAACCACCTGCCTTCAGTTAAGAAGACCTTTACATAGGTCTACATGGTGCAGAATTAATTTCTTTTATAATATGATAAGTAGAGTTATTACTCACAGCCCTCTGGGTAACTCCCTTCTCAAAACAAAACAACAAAACAAAACAGATGCAGCAGAAAAGGTCAGGTAATTAGCATTTCTTAAATACTTACAGTGTGCTAGGCATTGTGCTAAGTACTGGGGATTCAAAGAAATGGAAAACACCTGCTCAGATCTCAAGGCACTCACATTCTAATGGGAGAGAGAGACAACGTGCAAGCACCAAGCTCACATAAGGAACAAAAGAGATAGATAGAAGGAAATCGCAGAGAGAAGTGGCCAAGAGTGGAGGGAAGAGAAGAGAGGAGGGTCTCTTGCCCAAGGCAGACTTTGGTCTGAGTCTGGGAGGAAGCTGGTTGATAAAGGTGAGAAGAGAGGTCTTCCAGCTACAGGAGATAGCCAGCTGAAAGACGACAGACACCAACAGGAAAACACACCATTGTCTCCAGAAGTGGAAAAATATGAAAATTTCCCTAAAGCCTAGAGTAAGGAAATGAATTAAACATGGCTCCCCATACCATTTTGGAATTCTGAGAATTGGCAGGTGCCTCCTGAAGCCACCTCTTTTAAATCCTACATAGCCAATCATCCTCTTATGACCCAAACAAGGGGTCAAATGATTTCTTGAAACATTCTAGAACTTCTTGGCTTTCTCCCAGACAAAAAGTCCATGAAGCAGAGTCTTCCCTTTAATTCAAGGAGCACTTTGATGCTGGCAGTGGAAACTACTAGATTTGAAATCAAAGGAAGTGGGTTCAAATCCCACCTCAAATTTTTGGGTAAGTCTTTTCATCACTATTAATCACAGTTTCTTCAACTATAAATAAGGGGGCTGGACTAAATGACAGTAAAAGTCTCTTTCATTTCTAAATGTCTGATTTTATGCATCCAAGGAAGGGAATTCATAATTCAATGTGGACACAGCTCTGTCAGTCCCTTATAGAAAGGGTTTCCAGATGTGTCTCCCCCGGAGAGACTTGCACTGCCACCCTCCTGAACTATTACAGGAGAATTAAAAAGGACCCCAGTGACCATCCAGTCCAGCCCAGACAGAAAAAGAATCCACCTTAATACAGCTAACTAGTGATTCTCTCATTTTCTAACAGTTCCTTCTACCTGTCCTCTCTTCAATCTATTCTTCATAGATCCATAGGGATCTCTTCTCTAGAAATCTCTTCTCTAGAAATCTGATTATGTCACCTTTCACAGTGCACCCATCTTCACCAGCTCTGTATTGCCTCTTGAATTAATTTTTTTTTTTTTTTTAGTGAGGCAATTGGGGTTAAGTGACTTGCCCAGGGTCACACAGCTAGTAAGTGTTAAGTGTCTGAGGCCGGATTTGAACTCAGGTACTCCTGACTCCAGGGCCGGTGCTCTATCCACTGTGCCACCTAGCTGCCCCTTGAATTAAATTTAAACCTGTTAGCTGGATAGTTAAAGGCATCTCTTTCTGCCTCCCCCCCCCCATTTTGTCTTTTTGCTAGTTGTTGTTCATCCTTTGTTTTTGAAGAGGCCCAGTGATCCGGCAGGGTGATGTCTTGCCTTGTGCTTGAATTGGATTTAAGTGAGGCAGAGTTGTTCAAAGTCCTCAGCCTTGCTGTCCCAGGGTCATTGAAATCCGATGGCAGGCTGACTGGGAGTGGCTTGGAATTCAGTGGATGACCTTGGTGTCCGCAGCATTGCTTTAGCTGCCTTCGTGGCTGGTGGAGCAAATTTTCCTCATCTGCCTATTCTGTTGTGTGTGTGGGGGGGGGAGAGGAGGGCACTCCACCTGCTTGGGGCAGACTTCCTCCTAACTAACAGGAGCATTTGAGGCTTTTCGGTTGCCCTCGCTTGGTTTAGCCCACCTGTCTAGATGGTTTGCTGGGGTGTGGCTGTTGCACATGCTCTAGACTTCTTGAATCCACAGGTGAAAGTTGGGAGGTGGATAAACAGCCCTGAAAAGGGCTGGGCAAGCCCTCATACCAGAGGCACTGGGCCTCCCTGAACACCCCATACATACTACTCTTAGCATCATTTGCTGCTATGTATTGGGGTCAAACTCACAATAATCCATCCTATCCATGAGTTGCTAAGGTCTTTGGATCATATCTTTAGTGTCAGGAAGGACTTGTAGGTCAGTGAATTCTATTTTGCATTGGAGAAACAGGCTCTGAGAGATTGTGAGTCTCCCAAGATCACATAGCCACTAAGTGCTAATGCCAGCAATTGAAATCAGCTCCTCTAACTTTGAACCCATAACTCTTTTTAAACTAGACGATAGTGTCATTTTCCCCAGTGTTATTAATATGTTGAATGATCTTTTAATTCTCTTGGAATCTTTCCCTTTTTGGCTTATATTGAAAAATGGCCCCAGGTGTATTCCACCCTGCTCCACCTTTAGCATAGATTTCCTCTGTCTGTATTTGCTCTGATCCTGTCATTCTTTATGACTTCACCTTCTTAAGAGCCATCACTACTTCTTTATATAACATATCCAGTAATGAGGTGACAGAGTCCAGATTTCATATTTCCATGATCTTGATAATGTAAACACATGGAGAAAAATCATTGCACATCTGTTTGTCTTTGTATCTATTTGTTGTGCTCTTTCCAACTTTAGCTGTGAATGCTCTCAGAATGATCTGGTTTAGCTGGGCCTCAAACCAACTTTTCTTCAGGCTCCTTTTTTTCACAATGCAATGGCATTTTGTTGTTTTCATGATACTGCTAACCATAATTACTTATCTTCCTCCTCCCATATACTTTTTCCAATGATCTTGTACTCCCAATAGATGTTGTCCTTGCTTGTCACATCTCTCTGTACTGCAAGGAGATAAAATTTTTGTAGGCTGAGGTGATTTCTTGGAGCATTGTGGCAAATGCTTTCCAAGGGTTAGACTTTCTCATTCTGATGTGTGATGGGGTAATTTTCTTTGGCAGTATCTTATCTGACTATAGAACCATAAGCTTACATGAAGGCAGAAATTTTGTATTATTTAAATTTTGTATCTCTTCAAATGTCTAGAAATGTTCTATATTCAATAGGTAATGAATGTGCTTAATAAATGCATGAATTGGTTAAATGATTGTGTTGATTAAATATGAACAAGTCTTTACCAATGAAACCATTGGTTATTCTGGATGATGGAATAACATTAAGCCCTAATTAGTACCAAGGAGGATCCCCCAATTAATATGAATGCTTGAATAGTATGTTCCAATGTTAGTAAATATGTTTTTTCTTAAATTTTATTTCTACACAGTTGACCTTACCAAGGCTCAAGTTAAATAGTCCATTAAAGTATTTATTGAGTGCCTTTCAGTATGCTGGTGCGCTTGAGAGAGACAAATGGGATAAATTGCAGAAATATGATAATTAGCATGAATTTTGGTACCCACACTAGGTGCTTAATAAATGTTAGAATGGATTAGATTGGGCCAAAGTGAGTCAGATATGGTTTGGATGAAATTGAGATAGGTGTGACAGGTCTCAGGAGGCTGCCCAGGGAGTACTCCATGTAATGAAAAGCCAAGAATTGTCAAAATATAGTAGAGTAGACACAAAGTATTTTGGAATCTGGGAAACTTAGAACATAGCCAGAAGATGGAAAAATGGGTCCCAGAAACCCAAGAAAAAATATCTTGATTGGGAGAGAGGTTTTTGGCTTGTAGGAGCCAAGCCAACTACTGTCTGGGCCCACTCGGCCAAGAGGATGTTTCAACTTGAATCCAAACAATATAATATTTAATTAACATGGTCACATATGATGTTCTTCAGGTGTGTCTGACTCTTTGTGACTGCATTTGGGGTTTTCTTGACAAAGATACTAGAGTGTTTGCTATTGCCTTCTCTAGCTCATTTTACATATTAGGAACTCAGGCAAACAGTGACTTGCTCAGTGTCACACAGCTAGTATCTGAGGCTGGATTTGAACTCAGGTCCTTTTGACTCCAGGACCAGTATTCTATTACATCACCTAGCTGCCCCACATATGATATCTCCAGGTAATGGGATATCTATGTACCAATCTCTCAAAGAGGTAAGATATAGACAGAGATGGGCACAGTAAGAAACAGAATAGTATAAGATACTAAGGAAGGAAATTATCTGGTTGATGGGAGATGAGTACACACACTTAGCTTTGATTGAGACAGGAGAATGCTCCAGAGTGCTCTGTTTGGGCTATATAGCAATAGGGAGCCAGTGGAGATGTATAAACACACATGTTCATAGTCTAATTACATTATCATATGTTTTTTAAGGTCCAGGGACATACTTTGGGCCCATTATGTAAATTATTTGAAAAATGAAACAGACTCAAGCTGTGTGTCAATTGTTGCAATTTAGGAGCCCTTGAACAAGGGGGCCAATGTGTTGTGTGTTGGGCACTGACCCAGAGTGATTCAAATGTGATCACATTTACTGGGGACTGAACTGAAACTGACCCATGGCTAATAATGTTGGGAAGTTAAGGAGAGAGAGAAAAAAACTTGTTAATTTGTGGGAGAAAAGAACCATCCTGGCAGGGGCGTGTGATGAAAAATCAACTGAATTTAAAGCTTTGAGTTTGGAGTTGGAATCCTGGCTCTGATACACACTACCTGTGTGACCTTAGACAAGTCACTAAATTTCTCTGGACCTGGGTTTCCAAGGGATTGGATTAGATGAGATAATGTCCAAGGTCCTTTCTAACACTAAATCTTCTGATCTTCTGATAAGTCCTAAATGGTTTAGATGTTCACTTGCCTAAAGGCAGGGGGCTGGATCAGATGACCTCTTGAGCTTCCTCCCATCTCCAGAATTGGACGATCTCATAAAAACACCAGCTGAACCCCTTTGAGGAGGAAGCAGCTGTTTTCTGTAAAATTCCCTCAGGAGGAGAGGAAGGAAGTCCAATAATCCAGATGTAATCTGGAATAAGGGAGGAGTAAGGGAAAGAAGGAGAGGCCAGCAAGCCAGGCCTGAGAGTGTGGCCACTGGATGGTCCTCAGCCTGGCCATTGTCCTGCTGCCTCCACTGCCCCTGGCTCAAGCTGAGGCAGAAGAGAGCAGGCTGAACAGGTGCAGGGGAAACTGAGGCAGACACTGACTATGGGGAGGAAGAACACTCTTTGTTACAAAGGTACAACTAAGTTATCTGTCCAAGGGGAAGCAGCAGCAGATTCATGCAGGACAAATAGAGGAGAGAAGAGGGGAGTGAAATCAAGAAACCTGCTTCTCTTTGGATAAGCTGCCTTATTGGTACAAGATGTCCCAAGTGTGAACACATGCATCTGGCTATACCACATTTTAAAATGTGCAAAGCACTTTGGAAACATCATCTGCCTCCCCACTTACTTTGGGTTTACTTTGTAGAGATTCTATAGCAGTTTATCTGCATGTGTCATGACATACACATGGATTATAAACAACCCTGTCATCACACTTTGATCTTTGTACCCTCTGCATTGGGCACATCATTTTGCACATAGTAGAACCTCAAAAATATCCACTGATTCAAATGAACCCTCACACAAAGCCTGTGGGCAGGTAATCTAGGCACTATTATCCCCACCTGCTAGAGGAGGAAAGAGCAGGAGAAAAGGGGGAGTGAGACTTGTGGCCTATTCGTGTTCACAAAGCTTGCAGGTGTTGGAGGCAGATCTGGAACTCAGACCACAGGATAGACCCACCCAGTGCCTACAGGTGAACACAGATGTTCTCCTATCCCAACCCAATGACCCAAAGGGCCCCAATTCCTCCCCCCTCCACTTCTTCCAAAGCTTCCTTCACCACCATCATCTCACTCTTAGTGTGCTTCTAACCACTGTCCTAAAGGGCTCAGGGGCTTCTTATCTTTGAACTTGGAACCACAGCCTTTTCCTCCAGACAGATTTGAACACATCCCATATGAACAGCCAGTTGGTTTTACTGTAAGATTGAATTACTTAGGGGTTAAGAGCAGTGGACAGGCTATGGATGGTAGTCCTCATTCTTTAAGGATCCCCTCTCTTCCTGCACACTCTCTCCTGGGCTTTCATGATATTGCTGTTTCTCAGGGCCCTTAATGATATTGTCCTCCCTGCTACATTTGTGACCACTCTTTACCAACCTTCTTTGGCAGATCATCCATACCTCCTTCTGGGTAGGGCTTCACCCCAAGGTCTATTCTGGGGCTCTTCCCTCCTTTAATCCTTCTCCTCACACCATCCTTTGGTGAGCTCATCAGTTCTGATGGGTCTAATTATCATCTCTATGCTGTTGACTCCCAAATTTTCATTTCTAGCCAGTCTTTCTCTGTTTCTTTCTCTGTCTTTCTCTTTTTTCCTAGAGTCCAGTCCAGTATCATCAATTGCCTATCAGAAATCTCCAATTAGGTGCATTTCAGACCTTAACATGAACAAATTAGAGCTCATTATTTCCCCCCTAAACCTCCCCTGCTTCCTAAAAATCACAATTTCTTCTGAAGGCAGCACCTTTTAGCCATCAAAGTCATCCTGGATTCTTCCCTGTATTCTCTCCCAGCCAATTAGTTTCTATATCTTGTCACATCTCTCTCCATAATATATCTGACATCTATCTCCTCTAGGCTCATGTCACCTCCTATGTGAAGTCTTTCTTGATCCCCTCAAATGCTAGTGTCACCTTACCAAAGGATCTAGATTTAATTTTTCTAAGCTTTGAATGTACTTACATATGTGTATATGATGCTTCCCTGATATAATTTCAGCTGATCCAAGGCAGAGATTGGTTTTTTGTCTTTGTATCTCCATCAGGTACCATAGTCCCTTGCACATGGTGCATATTTAATTGATGCTCATTGATTGATTGTTTCACTTCAGAAAACAACCACCTTACTTCAAGCCTGCATCACCTCTTAGATGGACTATTACAACAGTTTCCAAATCCATCTCTTTGGCTCAGATTCCAATTTTCTCTTCTTTTCAATTCATCCTCTCCCACATCTGTTAAGCCAATATTCTTAAATCCCAGTTCTGACCAGGCACTTCTCAGGAACTAGAGTGGCTCACTATTGCCTGTAGGATCTAATATAAAGGCCCCTGGAAGGCTTTGACAGCCTTTCACAGTATAATCCTTGCCCACCTTTCCAGTCTTCTTTGTTCCTCTGCATGCACTCAAGGATCTGGCCACACTAGCTTACTTTGCTGTTCCTTGAACACAACTACATCTCTCATCTCTGTTTTTGCAATAGCTGTCCTCTTTGTCTTGAATATTTTCCCTTTGTATCTCAACCTCCTGACTTTCTTTAAATACTCAGCTCATGGACCTCCAGGTCCACGACGAATAAGATGAAGGACTACACATTTTCTCTGGTCCCCATGACCTCTCACACCTACTTGAAACAGAAGCTGTGTGCCAAAGATAAGAGAACTTCAGCTAGCTCTATGATCTAGAACACCCAGAATCCAAAGAAGGTTTTAAAAAATCCAATCAAATGATGCTCCCTGATGCTGTGCTCACTCAGCACATATCCCTCACCTCCCACTGCTGCCAGCAATGAGGCTGCAACAAAAAGATTCAGGGACTGGACACATGGGCTTCTAACAAAACCCTAGACTCCAGGTTCTCCTCCTTCTTGTTAGTGCCACGGAGATCCCAGCTTTAGGCTGCAGAAGTTAAGCCTAGCTTCAACAGACAGCCAAAGTGGCCATCGTCCTGCAGGAGTAAAATCCTTCTAGGGCTTTAACCCCTCAGCACCAGGTTGCAAAGTTATGAACTGCTTTGTGGCACACAATCTTTTAAAAAATATATTATAATGTTATTATATATATTATAATATGATATGTATATAATATTATACACACACACACACATATATATAACCTATATCAGATTACCTGCTGTCTAGGGGAGGGGGGAGGGGGGAGGGAGAAAAATTTGAAATTAGAAATCTTATAAAAAAGATGTTGAAAACTATCTCTACATGTAACTGGAAAATAATAAAATACTTTTATTAAAATATATTATATCTCCCTAAATTACATGTAAAAATAATTTTTTAACATTTTAAAAAAAGTTTTGAGTTCCAAATTCTTTCCCTCCCTCCCTCCCTTCCCCATCCCCTCCCTGTGGTGGCAATCAGATATAGGTTATACATGTGCAATCATGGAAAACACTTCCATATTAGTCATTTTATATAAGTACACTAAGATAGGAGAAAAAAAATGAAAGAAAGTGAAAAATAGCCTGCCTCAGTCTGTATTTAAACAGTATCCATTTTTTTTTCTGGAGGCAGCTAGTATGCTTCCTCATTAGTCCTTTGGGATAGTTGGATCATTGGGAATAACTAACTCATTCACAATTCTTAATTGTACAATATTGCTGTTACTGTGTGTTCTCCTGGTTCTACTCACTTCACTTTTCATCAGTTCATGTAAGTCTTTCCAAGTTTTTCTGAAATCATCCTGCTTGTCCTTTCTTTTTCTTTTTCTTTTTCTTTTTGTGGGGCAATGAGGGTTAAGTGACTTGCCCACGGTCATACAGCTAGTAAGTGTCAAGTGTCTGAGGCTGAATTTGAACTCAGGTCCTCCTGAATCCAGGGCCAGTGCTTTATCCATGGTGCCACCTAGTTGCTCCCTGCTTGTCATTTCTTATAGCACAATAATTGTCCATCAAAAATCACATTCCACAGCTTGTTTAGGCATTTTCCAAATTTATGGACATCCCTTCAGTTTCTAATTCTTAGTCACCATGAAAAGAACTGCTATAAATATTTTTGTACAAATCAGTCTTTTTCCCATTTTTTATGTCTTTAGGATATATATAGCAGTGGTATTATTAGATCAAAGGGTATGCACAATTTTATAGCCTTTTGGACACAGTTCCAAATTGCTATTCAGAATGGTTGGTTCAGTTCACAACTCCATCAACAATGCATTAGTGTCCCAATTTTTCTATATCTCCTCCAACATTCATAATTTTCATTTTTTTGTCATATTAGTCAATCTGATAGAAGTGAGGCAGTACCTCAGAGTTGTTTTGATTTGCATTTCTCTACTCAATAATGATTTGGGGCATTTTTCATATAACTAAGGATAGCTTTTATTTCTTTGTCTGAAAACTGCCTGTTCATATCCTTTTACCATTTATCAATTGGGGGATGACTTGGATTTTTCATAATTTTACCTCAGTTCTCTATATATTTGAGAAATGAGACCTTTATCTGAGCTGAGATACTCGTCGCAAAAATTTTTTCCTTAGTTTTCTGTTTTCCTTCTAATCTTGTTTGTATTGGTTTTGTTTTTGCAAAAACCTTTAAATTTTATATAATCAAAATTATCTATTTTACATTTAGTAATGCTCTTTATGTTTTCTTTGGTCCTAAATTCTTTTCTTATCCAAACATCTGACAAATGAACCATTTCATACTTTCCTAATTTTCTTATGGCATCATACTTTATGTATTAATCATGTACCTATTTTGACCTTATCTTGGTATATGGTGTGAGATGTTAGTCTATATTTAGTTTCTGCCATAATGTTTTGCAGTTTTCCCAACAGTTTTTGTCAAATAACGAGTTTTTGTTCCATAAGCTTGGACCTTTGGGTTTATCATACACTATCATATTCCATTACTAGGGTCTTTCACTATAATGTAATATGTTCCGATCCATTCCACTGATCCACCATGCTATTTTTTAGTACCAGATTATTTTGATAATTACTGCTTTATAAAATATTTTGAGATGTGGCATTACTAAACCACCTTCCTTCACATTTTTTTCATTGGTTTCCTTGATATCCTTGAGCTTTTTCTTCTTCCAGATGAATTTTGTTATTTTTTCTACCTCTATAAAATACTTTTTTTGATAGTTTGATTGGTATGACAGTGAATAAATAGATAATTTAGGTAGAATTGCCATTTTTGCAGGGCAATGGGGGTTAAGTGACTTGCCCAGGGTCACAGTGTCAAGTGTCTGAGGCCAAATTTGAACTCAGGTCCTCCTGAATCCAGGGCCGGTGCTTTAACCACTGTGCCCCTTAGATGCCCCCAATTGTCATTTTTATTATATTGCTTCACCTTACCCATGAAGAATTAATAATTTTCTAATTGTTTAGATTTGATTTCATTTGTGTGAAAAGTGTTTTGTAATTGTGTTCATATAGTTCCTGGTTTGTCTTGACAGGCAGATTCCCCAAGTATTTTATGTTGTCTATAGTTATTTTAAATGGAATTCCTCTTTCTATTTTTTGCTACTGGACTTTGTTGGTAATATATTAAAATGCTGATAATTTATATGTGTTTATTTTGTGTCCTGCCACTTTGCTAAAGTTGTTTATTGTTGTTTATGTATTATGAATTGAGTTGTTTATTGTTAAAGTTGTTATTTCAAGTAGTTTTTTAGTTGATTCTCTAGGATTCTCTGAGTATACCATTTGTAAAGAATGATAGTTTTGTCTACTTATTGTCTATTTTAAGTCCTTCAATTACTTTTTCTTCTCTTATTGATATAGCTAACATTTCTGGTACAATATTGGATAGTAAATGTGAAAATGGGCATTTCTACTTTACCCTTGATTGTATTGGGAAGGTTTCTAGCTTTTCCCCCTCATAGATAATGCTTGTTGATGGTTTTATTTAAATATACTTAGCATTTTAAAATAAGCTCCATTTATTCCTATGCTCTCTAGTGCTTTTAATAGGAATGGGGGCTATATTTTGTCAAAGGCTTTTTTTGCATCTATTAAGATAATATATGATTTCTGTTAGTTTTGTTATTGATATGGTCAATTATGCTGATAGTTGTCTTAATATTTAACTCACCCTGCATTTCTGGTATAAATCCCACCTGGTTATAGTATATGATCCTTGTGATATATTACTGCAATCTCTTTGATGGCATTTTATTCAAATTTGTATAACAATATTCATTAAAGTATTTGGTATATAATTTTATTTCTCTGTTTTGGCTTTTCCTGGTTTAGGTATCAGCACCATATTTGTGTAATAAAATGAATTCGATAGGACTCTTTCTTCATCTATTCTTCCAAATAGTTTACATAGTATTATGATTCATTCTTCTTTAAATGTTTGGTAGAATTTGCTTATGAATCCCTCTGATCCTGGCGATTGTTTTAGGACGTTCATTGATGGCTTGTTCAATTTCTTTTTCTAAGATTGGATTTTTAAAGTATTTTATTTCTTCTTTTGTTAATCTGGGTAATTCGTATCTTTTGTAGATAATCATCCATTTAATTTAGATTGTCAAATTTATTGGCATATTAGTCAAAATGGCTCCTAATAATTATTTTAATTTCCTCCTCATTGGTGATGAATTCACCTCTTTAATTTTCAATACGAGTAATTTGTTTTTCTTCTTTCCTTTTTTAAGTCAAATTAACCATTGGTTTGTGGTTGTACACAATTTCATACCACAAGAATGGTAGCTCTCTAAACTGCTGGTGCTGGACCATAGAAGTGAAGAACAGAGGGAATAGGACAGAATACCAAGACAGAACACTCTGTGTGTGTGTGTGTGTGTGTGTGTGTGTGTGTGTGTGTGTGTGTGTGTGTGTGTGTGTTTGGGTATAGTGGTGGTGGTGGTCGTGGTGGTGGTCATGGCAGTGGAACTGTGTAGACAGATCTGTATCCTAAATAGATAAAAGAAAAAGGATAAGGACCTATTTGCACAAAAATATTTATCACAGTTCTTTTGTGGTGGCAAATAATTGGAAATTGAGGGTATGTCTGTCATTGGGGAATGGCTGAATAAGCTGTCATATGGTTGTAATGGAATACTATTGTGGCAGAAGAAATCTTAAGTTAGATGGTTTCAGAAAAACCTGGGAAGACATATGAACTTATGCAAAATGAAGTGAACAGAACCAGGAAAAATTTGTATACACTAATAGCAATATTGCAAGGATGACCAGCTGTGATGACTTAGATACTCTGAAAAATATACTAATCCAAGACAATTCCAAAAGATCGCAGATGAAAAACAGGACAGCTAGGTATCCCAGTAGTTAGAGCACTGGCCCTGAAGTGGGGAGGACCTGAGTTCAAATCTCATCTTAGACACTAGCTGTGTGACTCTGGGCAAGTCATTTAACCCCAATTGCCTTAAAATATCTGTGGCCATATCCAGTTGTCCTGATAATATATCTTGCCACTGGACCCAGATAGTTCTGGAGGAGAGAGTGAGTTTGTACAGTATTCCTCATTTAAATCCAATTCATTGCAAGTCATGACATCCATCATGGTCCTCTTAGAGAAAGAAGGACAAACAACAACAACCCTGATGAAAAATTCTATTCGTCTCCAGAGAGAGAACTTACTAAATCTGAATGTCTATTGAAGCATATTTTTAAACTTTATTTTTGGGATTTGGGATTTTTTGTCTGTTTTCTTTTGCAACATGGCCAATATGGAAAGACATTTTGCATGACTTCATATGTGTATAGTCAATATCCAAAAATGAGCTTCTCAAGAAGGGGGGAGGGGCAGGAGGAAAGGAAAGAACTTGGAACTCCAAATTTTTAAAAAATGACATTTTAAAAAGTGTCATTGGAAATTATTTAGTGAAATAAATAAAATATATTAAAAATAATGGTACCTATCTTGTTAAGTGCTATACTAAGTGCTTAGTCTAGTGCCTGGCACAGAGTAGGATGCTTAATTAATATTAATTTACTTTCCTTCCCACTATCAACAAGCATATTCTAGGACTCATAGTTGAAAGGGGGATAAAGATGTATCACATTAGTGAAGTTGCTGCACTTGGAGTGACACAAAACTGTTCCCTGAGAACTCATCTTTTAAACACCAATGTTCTCCCAAGCAATGCTTCATGGTCCTGATCCTTGGGACACAGAATTATAGTTCCAAATAGAAATATAAAGATATACAATGGGTCTAAAGAGTCAATAACTTGTCAGCATTGGTTCTTTCTAGCTAGAAGGTATGAAAATTATGTCATCAGTCAATAAACACTTATTAATCACCAGGCAGCTATTTTGTGCTAAGCACTCGTGATACAAAGAAAGACAAATTACAGTCTCTGTTGAAGGAACTCACAATCACTTGGGGGAAGACAACATCTAAATCAAGCTGAAAAGATGGGAGGAGAGATGGTGAATGAAAACTGCCCATCTGGGAGCATGATGAAGTCCAGAGGAATGTAGCCCAATGGGAAATGATGATATGCTTGGGCTGAATGTCCTCCTTCAATGGAGGCCCTGGGAGGAATTCTACTAATGTCCACATCTCCAATCAGGGGGATGGAGAGGCCCAAGGACAGGGAGTACTGAGGACATATGAGTTTTGGGGTAGATGTGATCTTGCAGATGATGCATTTCTGGAGATTATAATGAAGTCCATGAGAGCAGCCAGGTAGAAATGAGCTTTGTTCCCTTAGCCCTAATCCTGGAGTTACTCAGTCCTTTTCTGGTAGTTCTAATACATCCCCCCTCAGCTCTATATTGAAACTGTAAGCTAGGTTTTCCTCCCAGGATTCCTCTCTTTTCTTTGATAATTCCCCTCTGTTTCTTTCTGTGTCTCTTTCTCTCTATCCTTCCTTCCCTCTGTTCTTCTCTCCCTCTATTTTTTCTCCTTTCTCTTCTCTCCTTGCTTGGGTTACTAATCTGGCCCCAAATATTTTGTCTCCTCTTCCAGAGTCCTGGAGAAACATTCTTTTTCTTTCCTGAAATTCAGATGAGGCAGCATACCATCAGTGCCTATAACATCTTAACTGATATCCATATTCCCTGGAATTGATCTCACTTTTTCCTGAATGCACACTGTACGTCATCAACTCTGCTCATCTGCTCCATACTTGGTTGTATTTTATGGCCCCATCTTGGAGTCATTTAAGAGAGGATACCTAGTGCCATGGATAGAACACTGGACTTGATGTTAGAATGGCCGAGGCTTAAGTCCTGCAGCTAGTGGAAGTGACAGGATTCCAGCTGATTTATTTAATACCTCAAAAGATGATGCTGTTTAAAGTGCTGCCCTCACAATGCCAGCAAATCTGAAAAACTCCACTGTGGCCACTGGATTGGAAAAGATCAGTTTCTGCCCCAATGCTAAAGAAGCACAATGACAAAGAATGTTTGAATTACCAAACAATTACATTCATTTTCTACACAGCAAAGTGATGCTTGAGATTCTGAAAGCTGGGCTTCAGCAATATGTGAACCAAGAACTAGCAGAAGATCAGGCTGTTTTTTGAAGAGGCAGATGAACTAGAGACAAATTACTAACATTTACAGGATTATGGAGAAAGTAAGGGAGTTAATGCCAAAATCTACTCCTGCTTCAGTGACTATACTAAAGCTTTTGACTGTATGGATCTCAGGAAAATGTGGCAAGTCCTCAAAGAAGTGGAAGGACCAAATCATCTTATCTGGTTCCTGAAGAACATGCATGCAAATCAAGAAACAAGAATTAGAACCAAACATGGATCAACTGATTGGTTTAAGATTGGGAGAGGCATATGACTAGGCTGTATATTGTCACCTTATTTATTTAACTTAATGCGGAGTAGAGTACATCATGTGAAATGCCAGGCTGGATGAATCAAAAGCCAGAATTAAGGTTGTCAGGAGAAATATCAACAGTTTCAAATATGTAGACAATAGTTCTCTGATGGCAGAAAGTGAAGAAGAATTAAGACATCTCTTAATGAAGGTGAAAAAGGCAAGCATAAAAGTTGGCTTGAAGCTTAACATTAAAAAAACAAAACACTAAGATCATTTGCAACTGGTCCCATCATTTCTTTGCAAACAGAGGGAGAAGAAATGGAAGCAGTGCCAAATTTGAGATTCTTAGGCTCAAAGATCACTGTAGATATAGATTCAGCCCTCAAATTAAAACCCTTGCTCCTTAGAAGGTAAGCTATGGCAAATTTGGACAGCAAACTAAAAAGCAGAGACATCATCTTGCTGACAAAGGTTCACATAGTCAAAGCAATCATTTTTCTAGTAATAATGGATGGCTGCCAAGAGTTGGATTTTAAGGAAAGTTAAGCACTTTAGAACTGTGATGCTGGAGAAGACTTTTGAGATTCCCTTGGACAGCAAGGAGATCAAATCAATTCAGACTGTTCATTGGAAGGACAAACACTGAAGCTGAAGTGTAAATTCTTTGACCACATAATGAGAAGATGGGAATCATCGCAAAAAACCCCCCTGGTGATGAGAAAGCTTGAAGGCCAAAGGAAAAGGAGATGGCAGAGGATGGGATGGAGAGATAGTATCATGGAAAGAACAAATGAGTGTGGACAGATCTTGGGAGATACTGGAGGATAGAAGGACCTTGTGTGCTGTGGTGCACGGGGTCACAAAGAGTCAGATAGGACTGTAGGACTGAACAGTCACAACAATGAATTCTACATTTGACTTTCACTAACTATGGAACCCTGGAAAAGTCATTTTTCTTTGAATTTCAGTTTGTTTATCTGTAACATCAGAATAATGAGTCCCTACTTTACAAAGTGATTTGCAGGATCAAATCAATCAATAACCAAGCATCTATCAAGCAATTACTATGTTCCAAGACTGCACTAAACACAAGAATGAACCAATAAGTTCCATTTTATGGAAAACATTTTGCAAATCTTAAGGCATTAATTCAAAGCCAGCTGTGGTGAGTGTTACTTCCTTTTCATCAACCTTAGTTGTCCCTCTATTTCCTCACCATCTTAGCCCCCATTACCAGTTTTAGTAATACAGGTTTAAAATGATCTCTCCCAGGTAGGGGAAACAGTGGGTCTAGTACTGGGCCTGGAGTCATAAAGCTCTGAGTTCAAATACAGCCTCACATATTGATTCCCTGTGTGACCCTTCACAGGTCACTTAACCTCTGGGTTCCTGTTTCATTAACAGTAAAATGGGGATCATAACATACTTGTAAGAGTGCTTAGCATAGTGCCTAGCACATAGTATGTGCTTTTCTAATGTTTATTCCCTTACTTCACATCTGTAAAATGAGGCAGCTGGACTAGGTGAACTTCATGATCCCTTCCAGTTCATATATTTTGATTCTATTATTTGGTGATTCCCCTCTTCATATTTCTGCTTTTCTGCCCTTGCAATACTTCAAGAAGTTCCCTTTTCTCCCTGCCCCCCAACTCCTCTTCAGCATAGATTCCTCCCCATGGAAAGGGATTTGTAGTTGTACCTTCAGAAAATGGTCACTTAGTGGAAAAAGCATGTTCCAAACCCACGTTCCATTATGATTCCCTCCTGGTCCATCCAGACAGGAGTAGATGTTATGTTGTTCTGTGTATTTGTGTTTCTCAACAGGGGAGGGAGGTGTTTAATATTCTGCTATTCCATCAGGTAAGAGCAAGAAAAGAGTTAGTTTGTTCATCCTCATTAGCTCAGGAAAAAGCTAAATGACCCAGAAAAGGCCCCTGGTAAAGCCTGGGGTGAATTGAACAGCTCATTGACTCTGAAAAACTAGAATGTGGATCCTAAATACAAATCAAGACATTTTCTTTCCTTCCCATCCCCGCTGCTGCCCAGACTGGGAACTTTTTCCAATCCATGTTCTGTATAATAATAGCATTCCTGGGTAATTGTTGGTATTTCAAGTGAAGGATGTTTTGATACAGTTCTCTGGCTCTCCCCCCTCCTCCTCCTAAGAAGAATGAGCATTTTAGGCATTTGCAGATGTTTTGGGGGCTACCTTGGTTGGGACTATTAGAACAATAATAAACAGGAATAACTTTTCTCCTCCTACTGTAGGAAGGATGAAGACTTGTGCAGCTTTGGCTGACCACTGACTTATCACAGGTCATTGACACAGAGCTGGATGGCTTGGTAAACTAATCACTTACTTCTTTCATGTGGTGCTGTATTATTCTGAGTGCATCAGATGGAATTAGTCTGATTTCAGAGGTGGCCCCTGGGAACCATAACCCAATTCGGAGATGCACCAAAAATGATCTGGCTGAACTCACCAGCCTGGGTCCATGGAGGGGGAAAGTTCAGTCCTGCACTGGCCTGCTATGCACCTTCATAGACAGGGAAGTGAAAAGGAGGACATTGCTTGAGGAGATGGAAATTCATAGTATGTGTGGGGATATGGGGGCACATGGGTGTGTTGGGAGAGAGGGATGGAATAATTCAGTTTTATCCAACAAATATTTATTGACACCTACCAAGTGTCATGCTCAGTGAGATGCAAAGACTAACAAAAATCCCTGCCCTCAAGGAGTTTAAATTCCACTAAGGGAAAACATGTATGGAGAGAAATAAATTCAAGATACCTACAAAGTAAATACAAAGAAATTTCATGGAGACAAGAAGATAATATTAACAATTGAAGGAACAGGAAAAACCTGGTATGGGAAGGGGAAATGGAACTATGCATTGAAGGAAGCCAGGGATTGTACCCGGTGGAAATGGGGAAGGATTTCTTTCCAGGTATGGGGGAAAGCCTATGCATAGATCCAGAGGCTAGACATGAAATGTTGTTTGTGGGGAACCTCAAATAGGTCAGGTTAGCTTGGTAGTAGAGCATGAGATGGGGAGGCTGGCACCAGATTGTGAGGGTCTTTAAGGACCAAGCAGAAAACTTTATAATTTATGACTGATAAAGGAGGGATACTAATCTATCAGAATTACATATGATTATCAAACTATGGACTAACTAACCTAATCAATATGGGGGTGGGGAGAGAAGAAACCTAATTAAAGAATCTATTTGATCCTGAATTCAGCCCACATTGAAATAAACTAATATTTAATTATCATATTCCTATATCTGTACACAGAGACATATACATAAGTGTGTACTTAAATGTGTGTGCATATATATGAATCAGGCAGTATAGCAGCCTTGAAGCCAATAAGATGAGTTCAAGACCCATGTTTGTCACATATTAACTGTTCAATCCTGGGCAACTTATTTCCCCTCTCAGGGATCTAGGCAACTCTTGAAGATTACAGAGAAGGTGCCCACCTGTATTAGGAGAGAGGTTTTCCTCTCCCACCTGAGAGTTTCAAATGGCAATGGAAACTCAGATCCAGTCCCTGGCCCTCTTTATATTTCTACAAGCCACCTCTTGCTATACCCATTGAAAGGGTTCCCTTTCAATGTTTCATTGTCGTATGCCACTCATCCTGGAGTTTTGAAGGATTAAAAGATTAAAGATTATAAGCCCTGGCAGAACTTTCCATGATGGAAAAGCTGTGTATGATGACCTGATAGCATACTACATATCTGTCTTCTCAGGCCTCTCTAGGGTTGGAGAGCTTCATTGTAAGAGAGTTGTGTTAGGCCATGATTTGTGTGTGTGTGTGTGTGTGTGTGTGTGTGTGTGTGTGTGTGTGTGTGTGTGTGTGTCACAACAGTGTATGAAACTGGCTAATTCTTGGCTGGCTAGGATTGTGCACTCCATTGTTTGGAGGCTATACCCACACAGGAAATCACAGGTACCAGAAATGTCTGTCTGTTCATCTGTCTAATGATTATAAAGCAATTATTACAATTAAGGGACCAAGAGATCCCAGATACTGCCCCAGAAAACACTTGATCTCTCTGCAAAGTGTAAAAGTATGGAAGCCAAGGGCAATCCTCCATCCACCATTTTGGAGAGATAAGAAAGCTTAGTGCAAGATCCAATCAAATCAGATTATCTCTGCAGCTTTTATAGGTGTAACCAGGAGGGTGACAAATAGACTTCAAATATGACATATTAGTCAAACTCTGTATAGAAATTGACTCCTAATATTCATGAGGATAGAATCAGCAGATTGGGACTCTGCTACCTTGGGACCAAATATGCCAGATAAGGGAATAGAAAAGGAATTTAACAAGATGAATACTAGAGGAGTTGGTGGGTCTGACCAAGAACACTGAGGAGAAATCCGTGATGGAGGTGTCATCATTTTAGAAGTACAGAGGAAAAAAAAAGAAGTACAGAGGAATCTATTTTCAAAACATCTGAAAGATATTGACAAAATGGGGGAACCACAAGTATGATTATTACCCCAAGATGCTAACTGAGAAGACATCAACAATTATGAATTATCTATCAGACTTCCCACTGTTGCTGCTCCAAATTTTTTCCTAATGTTCCCAGTTCTACTCCATATCACCAAGAAATATCAAGTTAATAGCATTTATTCAGTACCTACTATGTGCTAGCCATTGTGTCAAGTGCTGGGGATACACAAGATCCCTACCAGATGTTCTCATCTCCAGCTTTGCTGAGAAAAATCAAAGCGATCTATTATGTGTGCGTCCTTATTTCTTCTAATACCTCAAAATCTACAGGAATCAGTCATCCTTGTTTAATGTTCTCTGTTCTCAGATGATAAGATGGCCCTTCTCCTTCCCAATAATAACCCTTTCTTTTTGCCCTCAATCTCATCATTTCTTGTATTTTTTCAGGAACTGGCCCCATGCATTTTCCCCTTTCTCTTACATTAAATCTTCATTATTGCAGAGAATATACTCAGGTTTCCCTATTTTTTTTTAAAAAGGGAAAACATAAAACAAAGTAAAGGACTTCCATTTGACTGTACCATCCCTCAAGATTTCTCCTTTATGTCTCTCTTCCCTTTTGCTGATAAAGTCTTAGAAAGAGTAATTCACACAAACCACTCACTTCTCAACTCCTTGTATTTTGGTTCCTAGCACTATCACTCTTCTGAAACTAGCAGACTAGGTACTGTGCAATGCCTGGCATATAGTTGGTGCTTAATAAGTGCTCATTCCCTTCTCTTCTCTTCCCTTCTCCTTAGGGCCTAACATATCATAGGCAATGCCTATGTTTTAATTGATTGCCTGGAATTTTTGTACTGGGTCTTTGCTTTTTTTTCTTCATCAGCTCCCAAAGATTCAAATATCATCTCATATCCAGTTAGAGGATTGCAATATCTCTTTATTCAATTCCAGTCTCTGCCCTGGGCAGAAACCAAAGGAAACTTTTACGTATGAAAAAATAGGAATATGAGGGAGTGACAGGGTCCAGAGGAAAAAAAAGAATAGGTTTTTGAAGATATACCCACATATCTATTGTACGTCTCTGCCTGGAAGTCCTGTAGGCATCTCAGTCTCTACATGTTGAAAACATGACCAGTTATCTTCCCCCCAAAACCGTATTTCTCTGTTAAACATCCTTACTTCTGTCAAGGGTATCCCTGTCCTTTCAGTCACCAAAGTTTACAACCTCAGACACAAGGTCAACTCTTTTCTTATCATTACCCTTCCTTTGGACAGCTAGGTGGCACTACAGTGGACAGAGAGCCAAAGCCTGAAGTCATCAAAACATCTTCCTGAATTCAAATCTGGTCTCAGATACTTACTAGCTGTGTGGCCCTGGACAAGTCATTTAACCCTGTTTGCCTCAGTTTTCTCATCTGCAAAATGTGGATAATAATAGTACCTACTTTGTAGGGTTCTTATGAGGACTGAATGAGATAATATCTGTAAAGCACTTAGTACTATGCCTGGAAAATAACACATACTTAATAAATATCCATGCCCTTTCCTTTCACCTTACATTTCTCTGCCTTAGAGAGGGAGAAGTGGCTATTCCATGCCTAGAATTTTCTCCTTCCTCTTTCCTGTCTCTTAGAATTCTTATCTTTCTTCAAGACTACATTTAAGGGCCAGTTCCTGAAACACAAAAGACTAAAGAATCTTTCTTGGCAAACAGAAATGGTTTTAGGTTTAATATTCACTCAACTGTATCTATGTAGTTTCCTCCCAAGAGGGTGTGAGCTCCTTCAGGTCAGGTGTTGCTTCATCTTGGTTCATGTCCAGAGTCAGGCAATGTTGGGAGTTGGGGTGAGTGTCCCCCCCTGCTCCCAATGAACAGCTACTTTGCCCAGAGATTCACAGCCAAGAATCACCCTTTATACACATTCATCTGCTGATTTTGTGTTACTCATGCATGAAGGACATACCAATTCATGTTGGAAAGGACAAGAACACATTGCTCCTATAGGAGAAAGGGCCAACTGTCTCAATGACCCAAATAATTGATCGTCTTAGAAATTTGTTATTTGATAATAAGTGAAAAAATGCTTTGCAAACCTCCAAGTGCCACATAAATTCTAATTGAGATTATTTTTACTGTTCACTAACCCTAATTCCAATGGAAAGAGAGAAAAAAAAGACCACAAACCCACAAAATTAAAGGAATTGATTGTTGATGATTATTAATGGATTTTTAGAGTAATTTGGAGAAGTTGTGTGGTCATCAATGAAGTATCATAAAGAATTTCAGTTTCTGCTCACCTGCAGTTTGGTATTAGCCATTGGCAACAAAAATGACCTCAAATCTTAACTGTTGAGATGCCTTTGGTTTGGGGGAATGAGGTATTGTTGCAAATGGTCTTCAGAATATGTGGTTCACATTCAGAAATCACATCTGTTTTTACATTTGGAAGTTTTAACTCGCTCTCCTATAGTTTTACCTTTGTAACAAATACTCTCTTCTCTCATGATGCCATTTTGGTACAGGCCCCTATCCTCCCACACCTAGATTATCATAGTAGCTGCTGGTTGGTGTCCCCTCATCACATCTCTCCCTGGCCCAATCCATTCTCCACTCACATTCTCCACTTGCCAAATTAATTTTCCTAAAGCCCAAGTCTGACCATGTCACCCTCCTACTCAGTAACCTCCAGTGGCTCTCTATCACCCCAGGATCAAATATAAAATTTTTTGTTTGGCATTAAAAGTCTTTCATAACCTGCCCCTCCCCACCTGCCCCGGCTTTCCAGTCTTCTTAGACCTTGCATTTCCCATGTATTCTTTGACCTAGGGACACTGGCCTCCTGCTATTCCTTGAAAAAATACTCCATGTCCTAACCCCAGACATTTTCATCATGCCTGGGATGCTTTCCATCTTTGCCTGTACCTCCTGACTTCTCTGGTTTCCTTTAAGTCCCCTAGAAAAGCCCACCTTCTACAAGAAGCCTTTCCTGGTCCCCTTAACCAGGGGCCCACAACCTAGCGGTAGTCTGCACAATTGTTACCTCCTTGCCTTGGGTTCTGCCTTCTCTGGAGCTCCTGGATGCTTGAGAGAAGCCTCTGAGTTGGAAGAAGCCTTTCTCCTAGGGATTCAAGTCTAATATCTAGGGAAATAGAAATTCCCTCTATAACATGAATGAGAAGTAGCCATCTGAACTCCATCTGAAAGTCTTCAGTAATGGGAAAACTCATTCCCTAGTGTGGAAGTCTATTCCATATGAGGCAGATATAAGTCCAAGGCGTCCTTGGTTTTTCCTTTTTCTGGAGCTGAAATATATTTTTCTGCAACATTGTTCATTTCATCTACTTTTACACTCTAGGGCCAAGCAAAACAAACCCAAACTTTTTTTCTTATGCCACCCATTCAAATACTTTCAACACAGCCTTCCTTGAGGTTAAACATCCCCAAATTCTTCAGACAAAATTTGCACAGCACAAGTTTTAGTCCCCTCACTATTTTGGAGACCTTTCTCCAGAAGTGCTATACTTGGCCAAAGATGCTCCTGAAGTGTGCAGACCAGGGCTGACATAGCAAGACTGTCCTTCCTTATATAGCTGCCCAAGATGCTGTTAGTTCTTTTTGACTGTCAGATCACAGTACATATGTGTGTATTGCAATCAGCTAAAAAGATGAATTTTGACAACAAAAAAGTAAAAATAAATTAAATTTCCAATCCTCCCCATCTGCAAAGCATATATGAGCTATGGATTCATCATGTTTCCCCAACTTATATTTGAAAACATGCTTTACATCAACTAAAGGTCTTTACCTTTGCTCCTAAATTTGACCCATTATTCTAGTCTGTTGGGATCTTTCAGATAATCATTCTGTCATCCAGTATCACAGTTCTCCCTCTTAATTTCCATGGACAAATTATATGACTAATGTTGCCTAGCCCTTTATCCAAGCCATTAATAAAATAACTGTCCAGGCACCTGTACCCCAGCGGCAGTCACCAGCTAGTTCCCATCAATTCATCCATGGTTCTACTTTGGGTATGGTCATTTACATGGTGACAAAGCCACCAATGTGTACGATCATCTAGGCTACCTCTAACCATCCTGTCCCAAAGGAATTCGAGAATTTTTTATTTATAGGATTTAGGGATAAAAGTTGTGTAGAGCAAGAAAATCATGTGCCATAGTTGGGAACCCTGCTTCTCCATCTCACCCTGTTGTAACCTGACTCTGTGCATTTGTTGAGTTGTTTCCATCATGTCTGACTCTTCATGACCCCATTTGGGCCTTTCTTAGCAAAGATATTGGTTTGCCCTTTTCTTCTCCAACTCATTTTACAGATGAGAAAGCTGAGGCAAACAGCATAAAGTGACTTGCCTAGGGCCATACATCTAGAAGTGTCTGAGGTCATATTTAAACCAAGGAAGATGAGTCTTCATGTCCCCAGGCACAGCATTGTCTCCTCTATACCACTCAGCTGACCTATATGGCACCTTTCTTTCTGTCATTGATCTCCTTGGGGTATGTTCCTACCAGTGGCATCTCTGGGTCAAGGGGTGTGGACATCCCACTCACTTTTCTCAGATGATTCTAAATTATTTTCTGGAATAATTATACCAACTCACAGCTCTACCAACACATGTGCATGTCTATTTTAAACCTAGCCTCGTTGAGTTCTCTTTGCAACCACATGTATCTTTTTGGATATTACTATATTTTCTTCCTCAATGGAATGATTTGTGACTGAATCATCAGAGTTTGAGTTTCTACAGTAGTGATAGGAAACTCGAATCAAAATGGGGTCACTAAACCGTAATAAAGATTTCTAGGCCCCATAATGACTCCCAAACCCCCATATTAATAGGATCTATGTTCTATTATAGTTTTATTTTGCTATTTCCCAATTATATTTTGATCTGTTTCAGTCCACTGAGTATTTGACACCTCTGCTTTAGAGTATCTTATTTCTCTTAAGAATGTTCCTACCCCCTTCTATCTTCTAAAATGCTTTATTGTTGGATGTCTGAGGGTTAAGGAATTTAACATGTGAGAGAATGAGGGTAGAGAGTGAAATCCTGTAAATTCATTATATTAATATATATCTGAGTGAGACCTAGGTTCAAGTACCACCCCTGAAACTTATTAGCTGTGTAACCATAGACAAATCACTTCATGTTTCTGAGTCTCAGTTTCATGATCTGTAAAATGGGCGAATAATACTTTTATTACTTATATGAAATTGTTGGATTATTTCAAATGAGACAATAAATGTAAAGCCACATATAAATGTCATTTATTGTCATTCTTATTTCTGTTATAAATAGATTTCCTCCTAGATCATTGCCTTCTTGTGGAAGAGGAGCTTGCATAGCTCAAGGAAACCATGAGCTATCTGTACAGGGTTACCAAAGGTGGACAGGTCATACTGGAGAGTTCTGATAAAAGGTTATCCCCTGGAGGAGGAAATGGCAAACCATTCCAGTGTTTTTGCCAAGAAAACCTCATGGACAGTACTGAAATAATAAAATAGATGACATTTGAAGATGAGCCCCTCAGGTCAAAAGGTATTCAACAAGTTAATGGGGAAGAACAGAGAACAGTTACAAGTAGTTTCAGTACTCATGGAACAGCTGAAGCAAAGCCAAAAGGAAGTTTGGCTTCCAATGTATCTGATGATGAAAGGAAAGTCCAATGTTGTGAAGGTCAATATAGCATAGAAACTTGGAAGGTAAGATCTAAGATCCAAGGTAAGCTGGATGTCGACAAACATGAGATGGAAAGATTACACATTGATACCTTGGGCATCAGTGAACTGAAATGGATAGGAATGTGTGAATTTAATTCAGGTGATTGTTACCTTTCCTCCTGTGGGCAAGAATACCTTAAGAAGAAATGGAAAAGGCCCCATATGTTACTAATCAATAAAAGGGTGAGAAAAGTAGTACTAAAATAATCTCCAAAATGACAGAAGGATATCTGTTTGAATTCAAAGCAAACCATTTGACATCATAGGAATACAAGCATTCCAACCACTCTAACCACTGATGCTGACAAGGCCAAAGTTGATCCGTTCTATGAAGATCTATAACAACTTCTAGAAACAACACAAAAAAAGATGTCACATTTATTGTGGGAATTTAGAATGCTAAAGTAGGAAATTAAAAAAAATGATTAAAATAACAGGGAATTGGGGGCAGCTCAGTGGTGCAATGGATAAAGCACCAGTCCTGGATTTAGGAGGACCTGAGTTCAAATCCGGCTTCAGACACTTGACACTTACCAGCTGTGTGACTCTGGGCAAGTCACTTAACCCTCATTGCTCTGTAATAACAACAACAACAACAACAAACAACAACAAACAACCACCACCACCACTACCACCCCAACAACAAAAAACAAGGAATTTTGCCCTTGGAGTACAAAATGAAGCAGAGAAGAGACTAATAGAATTTTGTCAAGATGACTTGCTGGTCACAGCAAACTCTTTTTCAACAACCCAAAAGGTGACTCTACACATAGACATCACCAGCTGGTCAATATAGAAATCAGATCAATTACATACTTTGTATCCAAAGGTGGAGAAGCTCTATATAGTCAGTTAAGACAAGACATGGAGCTGATTATGGTTCAGATCATGTGCTTCTTATTGCAAAATTTAGACCTAAATTCAAGAAAGTATGGAAAAAACCCTTAGACTGTATAGGTATGACTAACATAATATCCCTTATAAATATGAAGTAGAAGTAATGAAGAGATTTAAGGGATTACATTTGGTAGAGTGCCTGAGGAACTTTGGACAGAAGTTTGCAATTTGTACAGGAGGCAACAACAACAACAAAACATTCCAAAAGGGGGAAAAAGAGCAAGAAAGCAAAATGACTGTTGATGAGGCTTTACAAATAACCCAGGAAAGAAAAAAAAAGTCAAAGGTAAAGGAGAAGGGGAAATAAATATGCAACTGAATGTAGAATTCCAGAAAATAGCAAGAAGAGGTAAGGTTTATAAATACTCATTCCTAAATGAGCAATGCAAAGAAATAAAAGAAAACAATAGGATGGAAAAGACAAGATATCTTTTCAAGAAAATTAGCAACATCAAGGGAATATTGTATGCTAAAATGGGTACGATTAAAGACAAAAATCTTAGGGACTTAGAAGTGGAAGAGATCAAGAAGACGTGGCAAGAATATATAGAAGAGTATACTAGAAAGATTTTAACATCATCAAAAAAACCATGATGGGGGAGTTACTGATCTAGAGCCAGACATCCTGGAGAATGAAGTTAAAGTGGGGCTTAGGAAGCCTTGCTAATGATAAAACTGGTTCAGGTGACAAAATTCCAGCTGAACCACTTAAAATCCCCAAAATATCTAATTTAAGTGCTTCACTCTATATGCCAGCAAATTTGGAAAACTTAACAGTGGCCACTGGATTAGAAAAGACACTTTTGAATTGTGGTGCTGGAGAAGGCTTTTGAGAGTCTCTTGAACAGCAAGGAGATCAAATGAGTCAGCACTTAAAGAAATGAATTCAGACTATACTTTGGAAGGAAAATACTGAAGCTTAAATTGGTTACATAATGAGAAAACAGGACTCATTAGAAAAGACCCTGATGTTGGGAAAGATCGAAGGCAAGAGGAGAATGGGATAGCAGAGAATGAGATGGATAGATGGCGTCATTGCAGCAATCAACATAAGCTTGGAGAGACTTTGGGAGATAGTGGTAGATAGAAGGGCCTGATGTGCTATGTATGATCCATGGGGTCACAAAGAGTTGGACATGACTGAATGACTGAGCAACAACTACAATTATATGTAGAAGTGGCAGCTGTAATAGTTCTTTTTCTAGACATGATTCATCAGTCTTGGGGTTTCCCAATGAGGAAACTCCCTCTACTAATGCATAGGGACACTAAGAGGTTACTTAGCTTTCTCAGGGTCAGACTCTAGTATATGCCATACGTAAGATGCAAACCCAGTTCATCTTGATTCCCAAACTAATTTGCTATCCACTATCCCAAATTGCCTCTCAAAACATTTTTAAAATTCAGTACATATTAATATTATTATTTTAAAAAAATATTCAGAGATAGGAGCCATTCTTTGTTTAACAGTGAACAATGCCAACAATGACAGTCAAAAGGTGATAAGAATTCTGATCTGTCAAAAGAGAATGAAGCTCAACGTGTTAAGTCTCTCTAGACCTCTCTTGGGGGAAGGAGGGATGAGAAGGAATACACAAGTCTTCCCTAATTTCATTTTGCAATGCCATCATCTTCAGGAAGGTTATCATAGCAAGCACTTGAAAACAACGGCCAAAGAGTTCTACCCTCCTAGATTTAGAACTGGAAGAAATCTAATAAATCATTTTGACCAGTCCTACCATTTTACAGTTAAGGAACCTGAGGCCTAGAGAAGTGATTCACCTAAGATGACACAGTTACTAACTGGAAGATCTAGGATTTGAACTCAAAATACAGAATTATTTCCATTGCACTACTATTCCTTAGGGGCAGTTAGGAAGTGCAGTGTATAATGTGCTGGGCTTGGAGTCAAGAAGTCTCATCTTCCTGGGTTTAAATCTGGCCTCAGACACTTCCTAGATGTGTGACCCTGGGCAATTCACTTAACCCTGTTTGTCTCAGTTTCCTCATATATAAAATGAGCTGGAAATGGCAAACTGATATCTTTGCAAAAAAAGAAAAACCCAAATGACATCATGAAGAGTCAGACATGACTGAAAAAACAACTGAACAACAACAAAAACATCTTCTTCCAGACAAATTGCTTGCATATCCCTATTTGAGGCTTTAAGATCTACCTTCCCTCTACTGACATTACGGAATCCATGGTCAGGGAAGAGAACCAGATTGTTGAATAACTTTAACAGCATTTCATGTTGTTATGCTTCACATCTTATCTAGCCATCCACCTTGGCCATCTTGACATCTGCCTTGCTGCTGCACTAATTCTCCTTACCTACACCTATATTCTGGACCAGCTGGGCAGGAAAAAAGATGTACCAAACTCTATGGTCTACTCTAGATTGGAACTGCTCTCTTAAGCTTGAATGGTGAGTGAGTGTAAACTTAAGTAGCTGTAATCCACCATGTCTAGATGGCGCCGTAACTTTGGACAGTGCCATGCTTCACCTCCCATTTTACAATCAATACATTCTGGTTTTCTTGCCACATGCTCTGACACCATGCAGTGCACACACACACATACATGCAGTACTCACTCTTACACACATGTAGCACATACATGTATATACTCACAAACATGTAATTAATGCCCACACACTCATATATAATCATGCACATGCGTGACCACACCTGTGTGTGCATACACACATGTACACATATGCAAACACACACTCACACACATATACACACAAACACAGAGAGACACATTCTACTTTTTGCTCTAGGCTTGGTAATACCACTAGCACTACTGAGTAGCAATTGTTCCTGGAAAGAATGTAGCAAACAACGACTCCATGACTTCACTCATCATCTCTGTAACTCATCAGACCCTCCCTTGGCTGCCACTTTCCCATATGTGTTTTGTCCCCCATTGGAATGTAAGGTCCTTGAGAAGAGGGACTATCTCATTTTTGTCTTTGTATTCAGGAGCTGGGCACAGTGCCTGACACATAGTAATTACTTATTCATAGCTTTTTCATTCATTCATTCCCCAATGAATCATAGAACTTTAGAGATGGAATGGACTTGAGATATCATGTATTCTAGCCATTCATCATATCAATAAGGAAACTGGAGCTTAGAGTAACATTCCAAATAAAAGTTCCATATGAATAACTCACAATGTATATATCCTTATCTCTGGATAGAGTGCTGGACCTGGACACAGAAAGATCCAATTAAAATTCAGCTTCAGATACTTACTAGCTATGTGACACTAGGCAAATCATTTAGCCATGCTCAGCCTCAGTTTCTTTATCTGTAAAATGGTGATAATAAGAGTACTTAACTACCAGAAATTTTGTGAATGAGATAACATGTGTAAGGTATTATACAAACTTTTATCAATATTAGCTATTATTATTAGAAAGTGCTATATACAACCAGCTTGGAAGAGGAAACAGAAACTGATCTTGTTGAATGACTTGTGCAAGGTCATGCAGCTAATATTAGTTTATCGTTAGGAGACTCCAAGCTAGAATTCAAGTCTCCTGACAGTTCCTGAATCTTTATCTTATGTGATGAGTTTTCTCTGGTCCTAGAGTATAAGACTGAAGAATGTTTAGAGTTGTTGATTTTGTTGTTGCTGTTGGTGTTTTCATTATAGGACAGAAGAATAATGCATATGAAACATTTCATAATTTCAATGAGCAGTGCCTTCACCTCATTCCTGCCATGTCTGTGTCCATCTCCGAATCCCTGCCCAGGACAGGCAGCTTGAAGCTTCTGCTACTTGCTGCTTGGGGATGCTGGGGCTCCACCCAAACTCAAAGGTCCTGCATTGCCAATTCTCTGTTCTTCATTCTCTTTTCTGTCTCTGTATGTGTGTCTCCATCCCCATCTTCTCTCTCCTTCGAGTGTTTCTTTAGCTTTTTTTTTTTTTTGCAGGGCAATGAGGGTTAGGTGGCTTGACCAGGGTCACACAGCTAGTAAGTATCAAGTGTCTGAGGCTGGATTTGAATTCAGGTCCTCCTGAATCCCGGACTGGTGATTTATCTACTGTGTCACCTAGCTGCACCCCGAGTATTTCTTTAAAAGTTTAACAACACTATACTGTTGGGGAAGTATATAATGTGTATATAGCCTGGTCTCACCCCCTAGACCTCATCTGACAATGCATCATGGGTTTACCAGCTCCCTACAAAATCTCTAAGAAATACATGAATTAGAAGAGGGAAAAAGGTGAGAAACACTTGTGTGCTCTCTGAAGCTCCAAAAGTCCAGATGGGAAAATAGATGGTTAATGCATGGTGCTGTGCATGTATATGTGTGTATGTGTGCAGACATTTACGCTCAGGAATTGTTTCTATTTCATATTTCTTTGGCTCCCTCAGAGAACATATTTTTTGTAAAGAGTAGTAGCAGAGGAGATGAGTTCATATGGACCTAAACCTAAATGTAATATTTGAGAAGTACATGGTTTGGCAAATGTTGTTCTTCCTTATGTGAATTTCCAGAAGAAAAAAAAAAAGTTTCCTTATTGAAGCCACACAGTGTAAAATAATGTGGCTGCAAACTGGACATAGCAAAGTTAGCTCTTCAGCTTATAGACTTTCAGAGCAGTAGGGAATCTTCAGGGGTCTCTCTTTTAACTCCTTCATTTTCCAGATGAGGAAATTGAGGCTTAGGGAGATATTAAGCATCCTGCTGGAAGAGGGGGAACCCCTGATTTTCACCAGATTTTCATCTGAAGAAACCCCTAATCTATCAGAGGTCAGTTCTTCTGGGATCTTTCAGGCCTTTGCAGAGTAAACCTCCAAGTGAGAAACTGACAAAACAACAACATTACCCGTTTTCTCTGGAAGGGGATGCTTAATGAGTCACCTGGAGTACCTTAACTGTCTGGGAATTCCTAAAGTCATAGAAACCTATTATCAATCATAGAAACTGAACTATAATTATGAAAATAGTAACTAGCAAACACATTTACCAAAAAAGAGATATAATGTATCCTGATCATTCTCTATAACTTCCTGTCTAAAGGACATTCTAGTCAGTCCCTACCCTGGACCTAGCAGTCTTGCCTGCCCATGAAGCTACACGGTCTTTCTAACACCTAGCAGAGAGAGACAGAGACAGAGGTGGGGGTAGAGAGAGACTGAAAAATAAAGACCACATAGGCAGGCCTCCATTCCATGCCTCAGTTTTCAGCTCCAGGTCAGAGGAGACCCAAGGGAGGAGGAGGAGGAGGAGAGCATTAATTTCTATCTTTTGCATTGTCATTCTCCTATAGGGCTGGAGGTCTTCGTCAAGAAAGCCGTAACCTACTAAACAATGGAAAGTCACTCTCCAAATCCTGTAACACTTTGGGGGATAATCTCTACTGATGGGAGTTAGGTGGAGAAGGGGTAGATGTTATGCCACTCTTTCCTATTAATTGGAAAGTAAGATCCTAAAAATAAATATAAGAATAATTATAGAATAAAAATGTATTATCTTTGAGCAATGATTTTTCCCTAGAAAATGACCTATGAAACAAATGTACATACACTGTGTCAAGGTTGCAAGATGCTAAAACTTTTTAAAATGGCAACTTCGTGCAGCTAGGTGGTGCAATGGATAAAGCTGTAACGATTGGAATAACGCCACCTGCTGGATACTTACTGTAGAGGAGTTCTGCCCATGAAGGGAAGGTCTTTGAGGGCAAGACCAGGAGTCAGGAAGTGACGCGGGCTAGTGGGAGGAGGAAGGAAGAGACTGGCGCTCAGTCTCGCTCTCTCTTTCCTGAGGACGCTGGCGGAGAAGGGAGCTAGAAATGTGCTCTCCCTTTAATAGATAGGAATCTAGGCCTTTCTCTCTCTCTTTACCAAATTCTTATTCTCCTTAATAAATGCTTAAAAGTCTAACTCTTGCTAAAGCTTATAATTTATTGGCGACCACTCATTAGATATTTTAGACAGACTAGCTAGAATTTTAGCCCTTAACAGATGGCTGACCACGAAGAGGAAAGCTAAACTTCAGTCTTCTGATCTTCTGGTTGGGTAAGAAATTTCCCCTCCCTCTCCCTTTAACTGCTAAGTACTGGCATACTGGCTGTGTTTTCCTTTAAATTTTTTCGAATGGACCTTTTAAACTCCCTAATTACCCTATTTTTTATTTTAGTCTGTTTAACCAGACAAATGGGAGATAAGATCATGTTAATGCTTTGTTTTTGTGGATTTTCTATTTTTCTTTTTATTTTTGTTAAAAGAGCCAGCAACTTACTCACACAAGGAAATATCTCTCCCTCTCCCAACCGTGCTTTTTCAGAGAAACCTGAAGAGATTCCCGCAGCTTTTCCCAGTTCTAACACTAATTGTTGCTCTAATTTTGCATGCCTGGAGGCAATGACCCACCCTCTAGAAGCTTTTAATCCCCTAGCACCTGGAGGCAAAGTGGGGGAAGAGGAATCCAGGCCTGAGTTCAAAATCAAGTCTGATTCAAATTGCTCTGGTCCCTCCCCTCCTCTCCAGACCCCACCCTCTACTCCTCCTATGGCCAAGCCCATTGCTTCCCCTGCCTGGGAAGTCCCGAGATCTGATGCGCATGCTCAACTTTTTCTACCTGCATTTGCAGCTTCAGGCTCAGCCCTTCCCCGGCCTGGCTGTGCTTTTGAGACAATCTTAGAAAACTCTTTAAATTCCAGATATGCTCGTTTTGTTCATAATTTTGCTAACCTGCTTTTGTCTTTAATTAGTAATCTTATAAAGCATTTGTATGGTGAAAAGACTGACAGACAATATAGAGGGGTTAAAGAAGAAAAACTTAAGCTGAATAAGAATGACAATCATCACCATAGTTCAAGACTCTGCTTCTTTTGCCATGGAAGGGTACATATTTTACAGAAATGTAGAAGTAAGCAGCAAGGTATTGATATGAGTATTGGGGATTTTAGATATCGGAATCAAAAGTGTTCTGAATTCACTCAGAGTAATAATGTCAGTTCAGAGGTTACATAGGATTTCTATGCCATTACATATACATTTTGAAATTAATGGTATGGGTTTATTTTCATAGAGATTTTCATGCTTTTGAGATTGGGTCTTATACTTAGTTTCTAAAACAAGGAGAATATCTGTAAAAGTTTTTTATAGTCATGTGATCAAGTTTATATTTTATAATACTCTTATTAATATTAAGTTCATATTCATTTAGATTTCCCTAGTTTGAATTTCATTGTCTTTTATTGTTCCATGTGTATTTTTTTTCTATTTATTCATTTCTAATTTTGAAACATTGCAAGATGGTTTTGATTTCATAATACAATGTTAATTCTAGGAGTATTGTGCTCCCATATTCTGAGTTATTTGTTTTTGTTATTTTTCTCAACTGATTATTTGATCAAACTCTTTAAAGCATTTCCCTGGCAAATTGGTTGCCATGGCAAGTGTAAATTGATTCTAGAAGTATTATTTTTGATAAGCATATTCCAAAAAAAAAAAAAAAAGAGGGGAACATTTGTAAAAGTTTTCTTTGGGATTGTGTTGTGCTTTAACTTGTATTTAAATATGTTCAGATTTTTCAAAAAGTAATTGTATACTAAGTTTAAAAAAAAGGGGTATTATTTGAAATTGTTGCATAATTATATATTGTGTTCTGAGTCAAGATGTATTCACATTTTTTGCAATCATTTATTATCCTCAATTTTAAATCCCTATGAGACTTGGATTATGGGAACTTATCATTTAAGACATTAATTGCCTTTATTCTGAGTTATCAGATGCCAGTTGGCCAAGATGCCATCCAATCACAAGAGGAATACATGCAAGAGCAGACACTGAACTGTCACATGAGGGGAGACATGCATGAAGTCAAGGTATGGTCAAGGGAACGGCTTTTGACAAATGTTGAGGTTGGATTCTCTTGGTTTAATATTTTATTTTATTTTTCCCCACAATATTGTACAGATGGCTGGAAGTATTGATCCCACCCATCTCACTTCTACACCTGGCTTCTATGCTCCCTCCTATATGCCTGATGCCATGGACCATCTTAATCCCATGGATCTGATTAAGTCTGACTCAGTTTCCTCCAATATGTTCGGTGGCATGGACGTATATTCCATCCACCTATTTTAAGCCTGGCATACTGTATGAGCAGTACATATTGCTCAAGTGTGGGAATGCTCATATCCCATCATTTCTCTGTTCTTTTATGGTAACCCCCATAATTATCTCAGGTGTCATGATAAATACAGTGTTGAATTTGGCCTTGACACCTGTTACCAATTATATTAGATTTTTTAATTTCTCATAATGGCATGAGGATAATTAGGCAGATGATGCAAAAAGTGATGAAACAAAGATAAAAAAATTATTTTTAAAAATTAATATCGCAGCAATTGTCTTCTCAATTACTCTCCATAAGGGGGGACTATAATAATAATGTAATTTTAAAGAATGGTTCAATTTTTGTTTTATTGTATGTTTCACATGTTAACAACTAAGATTCTGTATTCCCTTAGACATGTTTTTGAGAACTTTCATTGTTTGATTTGATTATTGACAAAGCTATTTTAAAGTTGTATTAAGCTCAATTTTGTAGGAAATTTCCTGGCTGATTACCAGTATCCACACATCAACCCCTGAAAAGACTTCCATTCCACGACTACACCTAGAGGATATCTGAGAAAAGACTTTCAGAGACTTTAAATGAACAGTTTTGATTTGTTGTTTTTGTTGTTTTTTTTCTCTTTCTGTTATAATATACACCATCTGTAACATGTATTCTCTGCAGAGGCCCTCCCTTTGCAAGACTAATGTCAAAGCGTCGGTTCATGAGGACAAAAAAAAACGCCCCTCTGGACAAAACTTTCCTCTCTTCCTTTTCTATATTGTTGTTCACATATTATTAGTTAGCAATAGTTATCATATTGTTTTTACTGTTCCGTCAAGGAAACATTTTGTTTCTTGAGGAACAACAGGGGGGACTGTAACGATTGGAATAACGCCACCTGCTGGATACTTACTGTAGAGGAGTTCTGCCCATGAAGGGAAGGTCTTTGAGGGCAAGACCAGGAGTCAGGAAGTGACGCGGGCTAGTGGGAGGAGGAAGGAAGAGACTGGCGCTCAGTCTCGCTCTCTCTTTCCTGAGGACGCTGGCGGAGAAGGGAGCTAGAAATGTGCTCTCCCTTTAATAGATAGGAATCTAGGCCTTTCTCTCTCTCTTTACCAAATTCTTATTCTCCTTAATAAATGCTTAAAAGTCTAACTCTTGCTAAAGCTTATAATTTATTGGCGACCACTCATTAGATATTTTAGACAGACTAGCTAGAATTTTAGCCGTTAACAAAGCACTGGCCCTGGAATCAGGAGAACCTACTCAAACACTTATTAGCGTGTGACCCTGGGGAAAGTCCCTTAATCCTGATTGCCTCAAAGAAATGGTGTCTAAAATCTTTACTCATGAGAACTCTCGTAAGTACCTTGTGAGACAGAATATTCTTTTAAAAATACAAACTGAAAACCATGGTCATTTAATAAATACTAAAATACTGAAGACAATTGATGATATTCATAAACACTGAAGATAGATTGTTCTATATGAGAAATATCTAGTTATAAAGATATTAGTTTAATTATAGAGAGCACTTTAAGGTTTGTAGAGCAGTGTGTGTGTGTGTGTGTGTGTGTGTGTGTGTGTGTGTGTGTGTGTGTGTACATGCGCACACAGGCAATCTCATTGGTTTAATCTTCCCAAGGACCCTCGGAGGTCAGTTGTCTGATTATTTCCATTGTCCAGATGAGAAAGCTCAGGCTTGAGAGATTGAATGACTTGCTGTAAGTCATGTAGTGAAGGGTGTGAGGATTCCCGAGTCTGAATCCTCAGGTGTGAGGATTCATTCCCAAGCCATCACTCTTTCCACTCTGTTCCTTAGGAGAAGGGATGTCCTGAATATAGGAGATCCCCAGAGGTCATGGGGTCATTCATTTAGAACTTCAAGGTCATCTACTTTAAACTTCTTGTTTTACAAATGGGCAACTGAGGTCTAGAGAGACTGACGGACTCAGCCAAAGTGAGAAATCTGGGATGGCAACCTCTCTGGGGCTCAGTTTTCTCATCTGTAAATGGGGGTTGGTTTTGGTGTTCTCTGAAGTTCCGTCCAGCTCTGGATCTTTGGTCTTATAAGTCTGTGTCCCTCTGATTCCAAACCTAGGTTTTTCTGCCACGTTGGTCCCAAAGTCAATCTTACAAAGCAAGGATGGCAGTCAGGGAGGAGGAATATGGATGATGTGCCTATTGAAGCTACCTCTCATTTCTGGGGTCAATGACCAGAGAGAGGCTATCTCGCCAGCCTCATGGGGGTACTCTGAAGTCTACATTACAATGTGGTATAAAGGAGTGTTTTGTGAAGAGGGTAGGCAGGAAAACTCCAAACATAATTCATCGAATGTCCAAAAAGCAGAACAAAATCATGACTGGAATGGAATTGGGGGGGGGGCATAAGAGAAAGTGAGGAGCTTTTGCTGCTACTACTGACTTTATGCACACACCCCATAATCTGTTGTTAGAAAAGAATTAGAGGCATTTGCAGCCATGACATTTTCATAAATGTATTTCCACTTTCCTCATAAGGGAATATAAACCAGTCATCCTATTGGGAAAGCATTTCACCTCGTGGTTAGGACAACATCAGAAGCCAACAGACATTACAGGGATGTATTGAATTCTAAAAATGTCATCTCCAGACCACAAAGATTCCCTGATAGATAAGGCTATCTCAGGAATATGGTGGGAAGATTCCTTGTGGTCTAGGGACCTGGAGAAACAGCCCATGTCTTTGAGACTTGGTGACCTCAAGAGAATCCACTGAGGCTGCTGCACTAACAAGGGCATGACAGAAGTCCCTGGGATCCAGATCCTCACTGAGAGGCATGTGCAGCTGTGCAGTGTACATGTATGCATGCTTATGGATGACATGCTGACGTTCCTTGAGCACAGCAGGTTTCTGGGACCTTTCCCAGCTGTGATCACTCACTTCAATGCTTGTTCACTATCTGACTTGAGCTATGTATGCCTATTGGAGACACCAGCTGGAGATCAGGCAATGAAGTAAGAGAAACAGGGCAGCTCTAGTGCAGGAAAGATTCCCTTTTGTCTTTGTAACACCAGTGGCCTACCCAGTGCTTGCTCTATAGCTTCATTCCTCTCCTGGCTGAACCCAAGCTGTCCTCTACCATGGCCTCTTTGTCTCCATTCTCCCCTATTCTTCTCAGCTGTCTTTTTGCTTTGTCTTCCCCCGTTAGAATATAAGCTCCCTGAGGACAGGGAGCAGCTTTCTTTCTACTGACTGTTGAAGTAAATATTAAAAATGGATCTCTATTCACCCTTAAAAATGTTACCTCCAGCACAGATTTTTTTTTTCTTTTCTGCATAGAGGTATCATTAGGTCTAGCTCTTTTATAGATGGCTCTTCACTAGTCTTTGTCACAGCCCCAGGATGCCACAATGGGGAAGTGGGAAAAGTTCAGAATCTGAAGTGAGGATAGAAGAGGGTTTGAACCCTGCCATTGATACCTGTTATATGTTTGATAACACATTGGAAAAATCACTTAACCTCTCTGGGTTTGTTTACTCATCTGTCAAATGGTAACCCTAGTTATCTCATATTGTTATTATAAGAGAAAAACAAAACAAAACACTTCATTAATCCTAAAAATGCCTTGTCAATGTGATTTCTTACCATTTTACCCATATTGCTGAGCTGCCTTTGAAGTGCACTCACTCCATTCTTGGTGCCAGGATAGTAAATGATCAGAGGAATGATGGCAGCTCTGTTCTCTTTTTGCATTTATGTGTTCATATCCTTCCTTCCTCATTTGTAACTTAGAATAGTCTCACCTAGCTGGGCTTCTCAGAAAGCTTTGTTTAGATTTGCTGTCCCCATACATGGTTCCTCCTATTTTGTAAGGTAATATGTGAAGTAATCTTTCCATGTACTCTTCTTCTTTTTCTGGCCTTGTTTGAAAATGGGCTTCTAACCATCATTGTCTTTGGCTGTGTTGCCTTGTCCCTTGTCACAGAGAAGAAAGGTGATGTGGCATCTTTAAATAAGAGAAGGATGCTATCTTCACCTTTAGCCAAATCAGTGATAAAAATGCTTAAAGGTACCAGTCCATGAACAGATCCTGGGGTGAGGTGGGGGGAGGGGCTTGCCTCTACATGCTTTCTTTCAGGTTGCCATAGAATTCTTACTAACTAGTCTTTGGCACCTAGCTGGCAACCAGTTACAAATCCATCTAATTGTACTACTGTTCAGCTCACATTCCTCTAACACTGTTCATAAAACTAGCATACATAGACTTTTGCTCTAACCAGATAATAATCTAATTGCACATAGAGAGCTAATTCAGAAATATCTTCCACATTAAAAACTAGTTCAGACCTAGTTTATTTCATTTCAAGAATGTATTGTCTCAAGTGCAATGAGACATTGTGAGGTACAGGAACAATAATAGTAGACCTGGAGCCAGGAAGACCTGAGTTAAAATCCTGCCTTTGCTAGCTAATAGCAATTAGCTCTATGACATGTGTTGAATCACATTTCTTGTCAAGCTCAGTTTCCTCAACTCTAAAATGGAGAGAATAACACTAAAACTTCACAAATAAGGGGTTTGTTGTAGCCAATTGATTTATGGATGTTAACGTGATATGTAACATAAGCTATTGTTCAGGGCTCAGTATAACCCTCTTGAAGAAAGTATTCTTTTGAATGATGATGTGTACCTAAAATACTGAAACTCCAGCAAAGATACCCAATATTACTATAAGGAGCTAGAAATCATATGTGCATCAATATGATACAAAGCCCAGCTAGAGGACACCACTTTAAATTAGATGGCTCTAATCAGGGAGCATTAATTCTATAGTTAATGCTATAATTCTTAGTCAACAAACAGTTATTAAGCAGTTACTGTGTGTTGGGCTAAGATATGTGCTAAATTTGGGGGATAAAAAGAAAGGCAAAAAACCCCACTCCTTACCCTTGTCCAGAGAAGCAACACAAAATGACTTTAAACAATCAAACTCTATATGGGAAAAATTGGAAATAATTGACAGAGGGAAGGCACTAGAATGAAGAAGGCCTGTGAAAGGCTTCTTAAAAAGGTGTGATTTTAGTTGAGATTTGAAGGAACCCAAGAAAGCCAGGAGGTGAAGATAAGAAGAGAGAACATTCCAGGAATGGAGACTTCTAAGTGAAAAGGAGATGTGTCTTCTTTGAGGTAAAGCAAAAAGTCCGATGTCACTGAATTGAAGAGTAGATAGGATGGGAGGATGTAAGGTGGAAAAAGACTGGACAAGTAGGAGATAGCTTAAAAGGGGTATTGGACATCAAACAGAGGATTTAATATATGATCCTGGAGGTGACATGGAGCCTCTTTGGTCTATAGAATAGAGGGGAGTATAGTGAGATCTGTACTTTAGGCAGATCACTTTGAATGGGGAATGGACTGGAGTGGGGAGAGACTTGTGGCATGAGGATAGCCCGATAGACTCTATTACGAGAATTCAGGCATAAAGTGATGAGAGCCTGCATCTGAGTGTTAGCAATGTCAGAGGACAGAGGGGGTGTTTGGGAGAGAAGTCCCAAAGATGATAGCTACAAGCCTTGGCAGCTGATTGGATATGGGGTTTCAAGGAAGATGCCAGGTTTATGAATGGGAAAGGATGGCCATATGTTCAACAGTATTAGGGAAGTTCGAAAGAGAGTAGTTTTAAAGGAAAGAGAATGATTCCATTTTAGACATGGGAGTTTAAGACATCTATAGGACATCCAGTTCTAAATGTCTAATAAGCAGTTGGAGATGCAAGGTTGAAGATTAGCAGAGGTTGGGGTTGCATATGGAGGTTTGGAAGCACATTTTACTATTTGAAACTTGGGGCTTCAAGCAGAATATGCAGGAACTACTACATCGAAGTCAACCTCAGAAGCTCCAATATGTGTTAATTTGTTCAGAGAGCTAAAATCCTAGAAAGCTACGTGGAAAAAAATTACCACCATAAATATGGAACTCAGCATAGAAAACTCATATACAACTTCATAGCAACAAGTCCACATATAAGGATATGAGTTGTATTGGGTTTCTCCATCATGTTCAGATACTTTAAAGCTACAGGAAGGAATCAAGTTGTAGCCCAGACAACCCAAGGGTTTGAATAGAACTACTTATTCAAATTAAAAGGCAACGACATCCATCTAGGAAGCTTTGATTTGTGTTGTACTGCTCTAAATAGGTCATGGGATATCTAGGTGGTGCAGTGGATAGAACATTGGGATTGGAAAAAGAAAGATTCATCTTCATGAGTTCAAATCTGGCCTCAGACATGAACTAGCTTCCTAGAGAGTCAGACATGTCTGAAAACTACTGAAGAACAACTAGATAGAATTATTTGCATCTAACTAAAAGGATTATTTGTTACTACTAGGAGGCTAGGAGTTTACATAGAAATCACTTCTCAAATAACATTGCAAAGGCCCACCTAGGGACCTTTCAATTATTTTGGACTGTTACCCCCAAATACAAGCATTTTCATGACATTCAGACATAAAGCTTCTGGGTACTTTATGTCTGGCATATTTTGTTTCTTGGTCAAATTTTCTCCCATAGTTTTCACTGCACTGCCCTGTCCCTGCTTTAGCCATGGACATTCAGTATCACTATAGATATTGGTAGCATTTGGATGATCTTCACATGATGTCAATTTTTAAATAGAATCTCTTGGCTCTTTCAAACTTGGCAATATCTCCTGGCCTATAATCCATGGTGGTCCATCCCCTTGACATTTGCTTAGTAGGAGCACTATTTGGCAAGACACTGAAGTATATCATGTAATAATGATTCTTCTTGTCTTCAGGTGCACAATAAAACCAGCTCTTCTAACTTTTTCATTTACTTTCCAAGGAGAACCTATGGGCAAGCTTTCTATTTAGCTGCTCATAATTTATGTCTTCTGGTTTCCTTTACACTGACGTTGTTGTTATTAATGTTACCCCATTTCTCTAGTACTGTTTTCACTCATTGGTCAACATTGGACAAATATCTCACAGTTAGGCTACCAATATTAAATTAATGTTTCAATAGTTTATGGTTAATAATCATAATATTGTCTTTAGTGATCTACAATTGCTGTTCATCTTAATACCTTTTGCCATCTGTTTGCCCATTCCATCTCCATCACAGGGTAAGAGTGGGATGGGGCACAATAGAATTGGAAATCCATTCAATATTTATATCTGTTACATGGATTGCCATGGCCAAAAAAAATAAATTGACCCTCAATTTCCTCCTTCCTTGGCCAGAATGGTCTCCAGATGGCAGGCACAACATGTTCCTGGAGATATTTGCTGCTGCCTCAGTTTGGCAGGACTAGCTTGAGCTTCTACTCTTTAGGCATAGCCTTCAATAACTCAGGGTTAACTGCAGCTTGTGTGGAGAGTCAGACTTTTGGGGAAGAGTTGTGCAGTTGTTGAGTGTGACATTGATAGGGTTTCTTCTTGACCATTAATTGGCTGAGGTTTCTGCCAACTCTAAACATCTCTGATTTAGAGTCTTTAATGCCCCCCACCAACTCTTACCCAGATTTTTCTGTTTTGGGGGAAATCTAGCCCCACACGGTTGTAGCTCCTTTTCAGCCTCACTGATAAAAAAAACACCTCCTCATCACTGATCTTTCCAAACTGAAGTTTCTTCAACTTTCCTCACCTCCTACACCTGGGCACCTTATCAGTGCCTGCTGGAGCCAGAGATGGGACTTTTTTGGGAGGAAGCCTACACACAGTGAGGCGACCTGAAAACCATGGAATCCAACAGCCCTGGTGACGTGCAGATTAGTCACTTGACTCTCTAAAGGTTCTACTGTCAGTGCACAAGTTGTTTCCAGAGACAATACTTGCTATCCTTTGCTACTTAAAAATTCTTAGTCATCAATTAGTCAGACCATTCCAAAATCAGAAAGGAGAGATTGCCTCTAGGTTTCTTACATATTTTGTACAGTCTCCCAAGTAAACCTTTTGAGATCATATACCTTTTGGCTCCTGTGGCTGAGTCTACACCCACAACTGGATGGGCCAAACAAGCTTTAGCTAATCATTGGAACTGAATGTGTCTTTGTGAAGGGCTGATGTGGTTGTGTGGAGACATTCAGCCCATGCCAGGCTAAGGCTTTCATGTATGATGCCATTGGCTTTTCCCTAGGAAGAGCATATGCCAGGTACATGTCCTCTCACCATTTAGATTTCTAAAATTTATTCCATTCCTCTGCCCCAACTTGATTTTTCTTAGAGAAGCTCCCAAGTCTTCTGTTTCTCTGACTCTCAGCTGAGACATTGTCTTATATTTTTACAGAAGAAATGGGGGCCTTTCATGATGATCTCCTCTTCCCCACTTCCACATCTCATGCCACATCTCCTCCTTTACCCTTCTCTCACCAAAGAGGTTGCCCTTTTCCTTACCAAGGCTGCCCCCCTCTATCTGCCCAAGGGATCCTTTTCCATCCCATCTCCTCTAACAGATCGACTCCCCCTCTCATTCCTACTCTCTCACTTATCTTCAATCTCTCCCTGTGTACTAGCTAATTTCCCTACAAATATATTTGTTTTCTCATCCTCAAAAAAAAAAATACCTTCACTTAATCCTTCCATCCCCACTAACAATCATTCTATATCTCTTCTTCCCTTTGTGGCCAAACTCCTTGAGAAAGCCGTCTACACTCAGTGCCTCCACTTCCTCTCCTCTCACTCTCTTCTTAAGCCCTTATAATCTAACTCCTGATCTCATCGTTACATGCAAACTGCCCTCTCCAAGTGACCAGTGATTTCCTCATTGCCCACATTTACAGCCTTTTCTCATTCCTCATTCTTCTTGACTTCTTTGTAGCCCTTGACGCTGCCAATCATTCTCTCTTGCTTGATACTCCTCTCTCTGGGCTTTTGGGAAATCAGTTTCTTCTGGTTCTTCTCCAACCTATGTGACTATTCCTCTCCTGTCTCCCTTACCGAGTCCTCATTCAGATCACTCCCCCAACCATAGGGGTCCCACATGCCTCTGTACTGGGCCGTCATCTCTTCTCCCTCTATACTAGTTCACTTAATGATCTCAACAGTTCCCATGTATTTCATTAGCATGTCTATATGCTCATGATTCTCAAGTCTAGCTATCCCACCTAACCTCTTTGCTGATCTCCAATCTCACCTCTCCAACTACTTCTGAGACATCTTCAGCTGAATCTGCAGTAGACATCTTAAATTCAATGTGTCCAAAACCAAACATATTATCTTTCTTGTTAAACCCTCCCCTCCCCTCCCCTCCACCTTCCTTATCACTGGAGATGGCAACACCATCCTCCTAATCTCTCAGTCTACCAACCAAGATGTCATACTCACCTTCTCACTCTTTCCTACCACCCACTCCATATCCAATCTCTTTCCAATGTGTGTTGATTTTACCTTTGCAATATCTATTGAACACACCACCTTCTCTCCTCTGACCCTGCCCCCACCCTGAGGCAGGCCTTCATCACCTCACACCTGGACTCCTGCAATGGGCTGCTGGGAGGTCTGCTGCCTGTCTGCTGGTCTAATCATGTCACCCCCATACTCAAGAAACTCAGGAGGCTCTTTTTTTGTCCCAGAATCCGCTGGGATTTCTAGCTCTTCAGAACCTGACCCCCTTCTCCCTTTTCAGTCTTCTTCTACCTTAATCCCCAGCACACACTCTTCACTCAGTGACACTGTTTTCCTGGCTATTCCTTGAACAAGATACTTCATCTCTCAACTCTGGGTATTGTTTTCTGTCTTACCCTCATGCCTGATTCTCTTTTTCCTCATCTCTGCCTCTTGGCTTCTCTGGCTTCCTTCAAGTTCCAACTAAAATCCTCCCTTCAACAGGAAGGCCTTCCCAACCCCCACTAAGGCTGGTTTCTCTCCTCTGTTGATTATTTCCTATTGAATTTTGCATATAGTTGGTGTGGAACATAGCTTTCCAAAACCCCTTTGAATTCTAGTGCCCTCCCTCTGGTACTTATTTCCTTTTTATCCTGTATGTAGCTGTTTTGTATATATTTGTTTTCTTGTTGTCTTTCCCATTAGACTGTAAGCTCCTGGAGGGCATGGATTGTCTTTTGCCTCACGTTGCATCCTCTGCTCTTAGCATCATGCCTGGTAGATAGTAGGCACTTCATAAATGGCTATAGTCTGACTGAGATCACTCAGAAGGAATCAGGATTTTCAGATGTTCTTTCTATTCTGGAAAAGACAAGAGGTAATTGTCCTTTTTTCCAGCCTGGTTGGGCTTTCAATTGATCAACAAGCATTTGTTAAGTACTTACTATGTGCCTGACCCTGTAGATCATTTGAACACGTTGATGGGTTTAGTATTGTAAAAGGTAGACTTAAAAGGAACCTGAGAGTCCAGTTTGAAACCCTCATTTTACAGAAGAGAAAAGATGCTATTTGCTGTAGTTCAGAATTGGACCCAGCTCATCTGACACCAGTTCCAGCGCACACTCTTTCTCCCACACCACACTGGCTCCCTAGACACACACAGCTCAACTTAGAGCAAGGAATATTCGGGCTCCAGTGCTTGCAGTCACTCTGCTCTCTCACTTCTAAGGGCTAGAGGATCTAAGTTTAAATAAACCACAGAAACCCCATTTCAGGTGAGCTTTGCTCCTAACCTCATTGGCTGGGAGAGCTGTTGTTACCTTGCTGAACTGTGGGAGAGGTGAGGGGGTGGCTGGGGGGAGGGAGGGAGGGAGATGCTGAATGCCAGTGACAGTTAGAAAGGGATCAAGGAAAATTGTGGATAGAGTAGCTCCTTATAGATCCTGTATCCTGTGATAGAGCTGGCATCCTTCTCAGTTCAAGAGAGCATATTTCATCATTGTGAGTGCTCCTCTCAGAGGTGCTGAACTTAGCCAATGCTCTGCAAGAAATCCCTGCCCCCACTCTGCTCTCTTATCCCACTCCCCCCCCCAAAAAAACCCCAAGAAATTAGAAAAAATGAAAATCCTTTCCTTGGTGGTATGTTGTCTAAAATCTAATGTGGGTCCTAATCTGCCCCCCCCCGTTTTTTTTTTGGGGGGGAAACTGGCTAAGATTTACTGATAAATTCAGCAAGGGTTTAGGCTTTTAAGGATTTATTAAAGTGTATTATAATTTAGTGAAGAGAGAGAGAATGTAAAACCCTAGTTTAGATCTATTTGGTATAGCCAGAGAGAAACCCTTGCTTTTCCTAGCAGTCCGCGTGAAGTCTGCTACCACGCCAAAGTCCTGGATGAAAAGAGGGACCCTTCTTTTCTCTGTCTGCCACCACCAAGCCAGTTCTGGATGAAAAGAGAGCAATCCAGTGAGCCAGCCTGAACTTCCTACTTCCTGTCTCCCTTCCCAAAAGGGAAGGTCCTTCAAGCTGATTGGTTGAGAGTGGTCTCCTGTGGATGGCATCATCCACAGCCTCTGAGAACAAGAGGTCACTCAGGGCCAGCCAGGCATGGTCTTGATTTAATCATTCTTAAGTAGATTCTCCGTCAGTTTCTCAGCTTCACCCAATTCAATCAATTCCAAATCAGTCTTTAGGTGGGGACCCTGGGCATCTGCCAAATCCATTATTTTATCACATTCCCCCATGTGCTTCACTAAGAAACAATTGTTTCTTTAATGAAGCAATAATATTAGATACTTATGACTAACAAAGTAAAGGGAATGAAAAGAGAAAATAAATTGACTGACATTAACAAAGGCTAAAAGGGGTTAGGGTATGGATATAGCTCAGTTCTTTCTCTGGGACATGTTCTGTCTGTCTGTCTGTAGGTCAAGCTTTTCCGCCTTGGTAATACCTGCCCACATTGGCTCTGTTAGCCCAGACTTGGAGAACTTGAAAATGCCACATAATGACTAGAAAGGATAAAGTAAAAAAGAAAACAACCTTATAAGTATTCAGAATTGAGGTCAATGCCATGGCCAAACTTGACTTGTGAGGACTTATGATGAAATTCTCCTTTTGTTCATCAGTGAGATGGTTGACTAAGGCTATGGAATAAGGCACAAATTTAACATAAAGTGTGTGTGTGTGTGTGTGTGTGTGTGTGTGTGTGTGTGTGTGTGTAGGAGACATTACTGGGGGACATTATTGGTCAGCGATATAAAAATAATAAAAATTTTAAAAGAACACAAAGTCAACTTTATACTATGTTGAGACAGCAGAATGTGGTGTTGGTACATGAAATCATGAATTGGGATCAATGAATCAATCAAAAAGCCTTTTAGGGGACAGATAAGTGGCTTAATGGATAGACTGCTAGGTCTGGAGACAGGAAGACCTGAGTTCAAATCTAGCTTTAGACACTTACTAGGTGTGTGATCCTGGGCAAGTCACTTAACCTCTACATGCCTCAATTTCCTCATTTGTAAAATGAGGATAATAATAGCACCTACCCATCAGAGTTCTGAGGATCAAATGAGATAATTGTAAAGTTTTTAACATGGTGCCTTACACATACTAAATACAATTGAAATATTAGCTGTTACTACTACTACTACTACTACTACTACTACTACTACTACTACTACTACTACTACTACTACTACTACTACTACTACTACTACTGCCACCACCACTGCTGCTGCTGCTACTACTACTACTACTACTAAATTATTACAATGTACCAGGCCCTGTTAAGGGTCAAGGTTGAAATGGATTTACGACTTAGACATAAAAGGTAATATCCTAAGTAAATTAAGGGAGCATGAAAAAATGTACCTGTAAGATCTATGGATCAAGGAATAGTTTTTGACCAAACAAGAGGTAGAGGTGATTATGGGAAATAAAATAGATAATTTTGAGTACATGAAATAAAAAAAAAAACAAACTTTTACTCAAATAAAACCAAGGTAGCCAAAATTAGATGGAAAACAGGAAACTGGGGGGAAATTTTGCAGCAACTTTCTCTGGCAGAGGACTCATTTCTAAAATATATAGGGAACTGAGTCAAAATTATACATGAAAGAGCCATTCCCCAGTTGATAGATGGTCAAAAGATATGAACAGGAAATTTTCAAAAGAAGAAATCAAAGTTGTCAATAGTCACATGGGAAAATTCTCTAAATCACTACAGATTAGAGAAATTCAAATTAAAACAACTCTGATGTACCACCTCACACCTATCAGATTGGTACATATGACAGAAAAGGAAAATGACAAATGCTGGAGGAGATATGGAAAAATTGGAACATTAGTGCATTGCTGATGGAGTTGTGAACTAGTCCAACCATTCTGAAGAACAATTTGAAACTATGCTCAATGAGCAATAAAACTGTGTGTACCCTTTGATTCGGCAATGCCACTATTAGGCCTGTATCCCAAAGAGTTAAAAAAAAAAAAGGGGAAAGGACCTATTTATACAAAAATATTTATAGCAGCTCTTTTTGTTGTAGCAAAGAATTGGAAATTGAGGGGATGCCCATCAATTGAAGAATGGCTGCCTAAGTTGTGGCATGCAATTGTGATGGAATACTATTGCGCTGTAAGAAATGATGAGCAGGATGCCCCCCCCCCCCGAGGAATTTGCATTATGGATCTTGACTCTAATTGGGAAATAAGACACTATGAAGCTAAGGCCCCCTCCTCCCCACCCCCCCAATCTCTGGAATTTGGCCAAGAAAGCCCATGGCATAGCATAGGTAGTGTTCTTCTCCTTCTCCCTGTCCTCAGAAGGAGAGAGCAAGCTGCCTCATAAACAGAATGTTGGATTGAGTTTGAAAATCTGTGTTGGAGGCCCAGCTCCCTCGTTCTCTTATAGTATGTCCCTAGGCAAGTCTCCTTGCCTCTCTTTTCCTATATATAAAAGGAAATGGTTGGACTAGTATCGTATGTTCTTCAAGGTCTCTGCCAGCTCAGAGACAGAATGCAGTGGGAATCAGGATGCTAGAGCTCAATTCCTAGTGACTGACAAATGGTCTTTCTTTTGGATGAGTGAATTCTCAGCATGCAGGAGGGATAATTTTGGAACATAGGGCACTTGTGATAACAGACCTGGATGGACGCAACAAAGATCCTTGGATCTCTGGGTCTGGCAAGCATCCACATGAGAGGTCTAGCTCCTGGGCAGAAGATGGCTAAATGAGCCAACCAACCAATAAGCATTTATTAAGCACCTAGTATGTGCCAGACACTGCGGTTGATGCTAGAGACAAGATGAGAGAGGGCCAGACTCGGACTTTCACCATCAAAGTGTCTGCCTTTGGTCAGTCATGCTGGGAATTCCACAGAAGACAAAGGGGCAAGCCATAGTAATGAGAGCCCTGAGCTGGGAGATATGGAGTCTGCCTTGCAGTCCCACCAATTTTCATAGGCACAACCCAGAACCCTCACCCCCAGGAGAGCCAGCAATCCCCAGGCAATGCTAGTGGAGGTCATGGGCCATAACAGAAATTGGCAGGGCACTAGTTGACTCCACACCCTAGTGGAAATGGAGGGCACAAAACCTTTCCGTAGCAAGTACGAAACTAAGCCATGAAGCTCTATCACTGAAGGCAAGAGTTAATGATAAACACATCAGGAGAGTGCCCAGAGATGACAAGACTGTTCCAAAACATGGGCTTGCAGGCCATCACCTTCCAATCCGGCAGTGCTGGGGTGGCATGCCTCCACACCTAACTCTGTTTGCACAGAGAGAAGAGAAATAGCTTGGGAGAGCCCCAGGGAGTATTATGTCTTTTTACCGGTGTCCTTGGGCCACATTCACCTCCTTCTTTCAGCAGCCATATTGATTCTCATTTGGGTCTTCCTGCCAATGCTGGTAAAGCTAGCAGAAGGAAGGGAAGCCTTGTCATGGTTTTACTGGAAAGGCACCTGGATAGATACAGAAACCCAAGGGGAGGTGAGGAAGGAGGAGAGAGGAGAAATGGAGTGAGGGCAGAGCTGTGTGTGTGTGTGTGTGTGTGTGTGTGTGTGTTCATGTCAGGGGCAGGCTGGTCACAGCAGGGGCACAATAGGTAAGTCTGAATGACCACTTGTTAGGATCTTTGTGGAGGGACAGATTGGACTGGTTCAGAGCATCATAGTTTGGGAGATGGCTAGAACCTTGGGAGTAAGGGTGCAAACCTCCTATTTTGCAGATGAAGAAACTAAGCCTCAGAGATGTTCAAGCTCACATAGGTTGTTAGTGAAAGAGGTGGGTGTTCTTTCCCCCATACTATACTACTTCTCAAATTGGCCACTGAGGTTTCTTCCAACCCTGAGATTCTCTGAAAACTTCCAGTGGTCTGGAAGTAGGAGTCAGAGGACCCAGTTTCAAATACTACTTTTGCCCCTCAATGCCTTGGGCAAGTCAGTTGATAGCTCTGGATCTCAGTTTCCTTAGAGGTCAAAGGAGAGGCCTGGCCTAGTCAGTCTCTACTGTCCCATTCATTTATGATCCCAATGACCTCATTTGTAGTTTGCATTATTCATTCCTTGGGTTGGCTGACTGTAGAGTCCTCAAGTGTCCATTCCCCTCCTCCTTCCCCCTTCCACCATGGTTTCTTGCCCCCATCTACACCCAGCAGGATCTCTTATTCTCAGGGTACTTGATAAGATCTGAGGTGGAGTCCCATTGAAATCTAATCCAGATTGACCTGAACCAGAATTCGAGGCTGGAGATAAAGGGCAGCTGTAGGCTGATAACCTGAAGTGCATTCAGGACATCTAGTTTCCTTTCCAGTCATTGATTTTGTAGCTGACCATTGGAGTCTATCTGCAAGACAAAGAACATTCCAAAGAAAATATCTTCCCAAAGGATGAACCTAGATTGGCCTGATTGCGCGCGTGTGTGTGTGTGTGTGTGTGTGTGTGTGTGTGTGTCCTTTCCTGGGCAGTGACAGTTGCCAAACATTCAGAGAAGAGGCAGAGTGCTGGTCAAACAGGGTGGGGAGCAGATATGTGCCCTCAGGGGAATGGTTCTGAGGCTGGTCACCAGTTTCAACCTAGGGAAGACATACAAAAATATGATATGATGGAAATCAAAGGAGGAAAAGAAAAATGCCCTGGGATAGCAGGGATAGACACCTTGAAGCTACCCAGTGTCTCTCCTGTCCCAACATGTGGCCATAGAGCAAAATGCAAGTGACCTTAGAGATCATTTGCACCTACCCCTGCCGATTGTACAGATGAACAAACTGAGGCTCACAGAGGGTGGGATCATCAGACATGCAGGCATCAGAGCTTCAAGTACAATGTGTATCACATACTAGCTGAGTGATTTTGTTTGAGATAAAACTTCCCATAAGCCTCAGTTTCTTTATCTGAAAAATGGGGCAATACTATTTCTACATTTAGGATTATAGATTTACAAGTAGAATTCCTCAAAGGCCATTTAGCCCAAACCTCTCAGTTTACAGAAAGGGAAAATGAGGCTGGAGCTAATTGAGTTACTTGCCCAAGATCATGTAGATGGTGCACATAGGAAGTAGCATTTGAATCCGGGTCTTCTGACTCTACAAGCAGGTTTTTCCCCCACTTTACTGATGCCTCCTTTACTGTGCTGGTGGAGGACTGAAGGGGACGCCTTGTAAGTAAAATGCTTTGTAATTAGCCATCAGGGAAACTCTAACATTTCCCACCCAAAGTCCAACTCCCAGAGCTGGAGGATAGCGTTTGGGGCTGTGGATCTGCTCAGTGGCATTCTGGAGCATAAGACTGACCCCGGGGATGTTGTCAGAAAGAAAAGACAATGACAGCAGGGGATATGGCCTGTTTCTGTTGAGGACACCACCTTGCAGTCACCTGGGTTCACAAAGAATTCTCTTAGCCTCTTCCTTTTGCCTCATCCCACCCCAAGGCTGGGCACTTGTCAGGGATCATTGATTCTAGCCCTCTGTATTTCCTGTATCCAACCTCTTCTCTACTTACTCAGGTCTCCTCCACTGGACTACTGAAATAGCTTCTTAATTGTTCTTGCAATAGAATTCCTTAGGTGTTGCTGAGAATAGAGTTAGGGAGGCCTGAGTTCAAATCCTGCCTCAGACACCAGCTTTATGACTCTTGGCAAGTCCCTCTGTTTGCCTTCTAAAAGGAAGGATAATAATAGTGCCTTCCTCCCAGGATTGTTGTGAGGATCACATGGGATACTATTTGTGAAGCATTTAGCTCAGTGTCTGGCATATAGTAGGTGCATAATAAATGCATCTTTCCTTCCTTTACCTCCTTCCAGCTTTATCTCTGCCTCCCCTCCTACACTCTGTAATCCAGCCTTCTCTTGCACATGAGGCTGCATCTCCCAGGAAGCCTTTGCCCTGGCTATCCCACATGCTTGGAAGACTCCCCCTCCTTGTTTCTGATGTGAAAGTCAGTCTCTTTCTTTGAGATGACATCCAGGCTCTACCTTCTCCATGAAGCCATTTTTGATCCCCCCACCCCCAACATAGAGTGCAGGCTCTTCCTACCTCACAACCTTCCATTAATCTACTTTATAGTTGTTTCTACTTATTCTCTTGCTGTGTATTTTATACACACCTGGACAAGTACTTGCCTTCTCCATTAAAATATGAGTACTTTAAAGGCAGGTTCTGTTTCACTTTTGTCTTTGTATCCCTAGTACTTAGCATGATGACTGGCACACAGGAGGTGATTAATAAGTGCTTATTAATAAAATAATTATTATTTTAGCCTTTCTGATCCACCTTTCCCACCATGCCCAGACTAATTTTTCCACAGAGGGCTGGAATGTGTTCCTCCATTCAGTTTCCTGCCCTAACCCCCTATTGAGTCTGTCAGTCAGTCAGTCAATGAACAATTAGTCAACCCCTACTACATGCCAGACACTTTGAGAAGGACTGGGGATACAAATACAAACATAAAAAGATAGCCCCTGCCCTCAAAGAACTTTCATTCTGTGGGGAAGACCACTCATGAAAGGGAGCTAGAGAGGAGGCTGTGGAGGGATGGCGGTAAAGTCCAGGTAGTTACAAACAGGGAGAGGAGAGGAATGAAGAATAGTTACATTCTCTGCTGAGGATTCCCAAAAGCCAAGAGTCATTGCTCTCAAGGACTCAGTCTAATTGGAAAGACAACATACAACTCTGTACAAACAAACACTCGGCAGAATATATTGGACTTCATTAATAGAAAGGAGGCATTAACATTAAGGGGAATTGGTGAGATTCTTTCTGGGACTTGAAGAAAGCCAGAGAAAGCAGGGGGCAGAGACGAGAGAAAGAGCATGCCTGACATGGGGCACAACCAGAAAAAATGGCCAGTCTGGAGGTGGAGGGTGTTGTTCAAGGAGCAGCCAGGAGGCTGAGGTCACTGGATCTCAGTGTGCATGCAAAAGCATCAGGTTTGAGAAGGCTGGAAAGGGGAGCAGGTTATGAAAGGCTTTGAAGACCAAACATAATTTAAAATGTGATCCTGGAAGTGTTAGGCAGTCACTAGAGTGTATTAAATAGGCATGACATGGTCAGACCCAGAAGAATGATTGGACAACTGGGTGGAAGGCAGACTGGAGACTAGATGGGGAGAGATATGAGGCAGGGAAGCCACTCAGAGGGTGAAAAAATTATTAATGAGCTAAGCTAAATCTGAAAAAATTTATAACTGTACTTACATGGAAAATTATAATTATATGAAAAATTATAACTTTAGAAAAATTATAATTGGTCCAAAAGTCCTGCTGTGGTCGCCATTCAAATGTAAAAATATTTTAGCTAACTTGGGCCTAATTTGGCTGGGGGGCCTAATCTAACTCCAGGGACTAATCTGGGGACTTTTGACTGGCTGGCTATCTGACTGCTATTAATTTAATACGGGCGTGCTTGACTTCCGGGGCAGGGCCAAGATGGAGGAGGAAAGGCAGTGAGCTCCCGAACTCATGACACGATCGCTCCAAAAAACATCCAAATAATGCCATAGGAAAATGCCTGGAGCAGCAAAACTCACAGAAGAACGTGCTGAAATCATCTTCTAACCAAGAACGGCTTGGAAGGTCAGAAGGAGGGAGCTGCAGTGCTGATACAGGAGTTGGGCCCAACCCCACAGTCACCCTGACACAGATCCAATCTCAGGAAGTCCTCACCAGAGGAGACCCCCCCCCCCAGAGCCTCTGAATCAGCTGAAGCAACAGTGTCATCTGGAACTAAGCTCACAGTCTGGTGAGGGGGCTGAACCCTGGGCAGGGGAGAGACTACAGGGGTATATGCTGGTGCTAAGGCAGAATTTGTATTTTACACCCCTGCTGAGAACCAGGAGGTAGGCTCGAGTAGCAGTGGCCCAGGTGGGGGTGGGAAACAGGCTCATCAGAGCTAACAACCACAACACACAAAGCTGGTTGACCTGCAAGTTGGTCTGGGGTCATCTAGGACCAGGAAACAGGCCGGGAGAGGGAAGAACCTGATCCTCCTTAAATCATACCACCTGGTACTTCTTAAGCTTGGGATACTGCAGCCTGGAAACAGTGCCCCACTTTAAGGAGCTAAAAGTCTAGTAAAAGAAAGGCAAGATGAGCCAACAGAGAAAGGTGAGGACCATAGAAAGTTTCTTCAGTAACAAGGAAGACCAAGGGACACCTTCAGAGGAAGATGTCAACATCAGGGCCCCTATATCTAAAGCTTCCAAGAAAAATATGAATTGGTCTCAGGTCATAGACTAAAAAAGGACTTTGAAGATAAAATTAGAGAGTTAGAGGAAAAAATGGAAAGAGAAATGAGGGTGATGCAGGAAAGACATGAGAAAAAAGTCAACAGCTTGAAAAGTCAAATGGAAAAAGAGGTACAAAAGCTCTCTGATGAAAATAATTGCCTAAGAATTAGGATTGAACAAATGGAAGCCAGTGATTTTATGGGAAACCAAGACACAATTAAGCAAATCCAAATGAATAAAAAAATAGAGGGCAATGTGAAATATCTTCTGGGAAAAACTGTTGACCTGGAAAATAGGTCCAGGAGAGATCATTTGAAAATTATTGGTCTACCTGAAAACCACGATCAAGGAAAGAGCTTAGACATCATCTTCCAAGATATTCTCTGGGAAAATTGCCCTGAAACTCTAGAAGAAGAAGCTAAAATAGAAATTGAAAGAATCCACTGATTACCTCCAGAAAGAGATCCCAAAAAGAAAACTCCTAGGAATATTATATCCAAATTCCAGAGCTCTCAGGTCAAGAAGAAAATATTGCAAGCTGCCAAAAAGAAAGAATTCAAGTACTGTGGAGCCCCAGTCAGAATAGCACAAGATCTAGCAGCTTCTACATTAAAGGGCCAGAGGGCATGGAATATGATATTCCAAAGGGCAAAGGAAATGGGACTACAACCAAGAATCACCTACCCAGCAAAACTCAGCATTATCTTTCAGTGGGAAAAAATGGGACTTTAATGAAAAAGAAGACTTTCTGATATTTGTGATGAAAAGATCCGAACTGAATGGCTAATTTGACTTTCAAATACAAGACCCTAGAGAACCATGAAAAAATTGGAGCTGGGGGACATACCTGGGGTCGTACAGTGGGCAACTGTCTTGTGTCTGAGGCCAGGTTTTGGCTGGGATCCCCCTGGGTCCAGGGGTGATGATTTTTCCACTGTGTCACTTAGCTAGATGATAACATCTTTAGGGTTAAATTGAGGGGTGAAAGGAATTCACTAGGGGAGGGGGAAGGGCAGAAGTGAAGTCCTACATGAAAAGGCTTACGGGAGTGGGGGAAGAGATGGGAGAGGAGCAGGGCAGTAAATGAACTTTACACTAATCAGAAAAGGCTCAAAGATCTTAAACTCATCAGAGTTGCCTCAAGGAGGGACTAACAGACACACCCAACTGGGTGGAGTAATCTATTTAATCTGGGCTGTAAATGAGCCTAACACTCATCAAAATTGGCTCAAATACCTCAATCTCATTAGAATTGGTTCAAGGAGGGAATAATGTACACACTCAATTGGGTGGAGTAATCTCTACAACCCTGCAGGAAAATAGGAGAGGAAGAAGATAAAGAGAGGGGCAAAAGAAGGAAGGGCAGAGTGAGGGAGGGGACAGACAGAAGCAAATCCCTTTTGAAGAGTGATAGGATGAAAGAAGATGGATAATAGAATAAATATCATGGGGAAGGGAATAGGATGGAAGGGAAACAGTTAACAATAGTAATCATGAAAAAGAGAAAAGGGGGAAAAATTGTACAGAAAATATTTATAGCAACTCTTGGTGGAGGCTAAGAATTGAGAATCAAGGGAATGTCCATCAATTGAGGAATGATAGAAAAAGCTGTGTTATATGATTGTAGTGGAATGGTCTTGTGCTACAGGAAATGACAAACAGGATGATCCCCGAAAAACCTTGAAAGACTAATGAACATCGACATATAGTGAAGTGAGCAGAGCTGGGAGGACATTGTGCATAGTGACAGCAGTATTGTTCAATGAGCAATTGTGAATGACTTAACTACTCTCAGCAGTGCAATGATCTAAGACAATCCCAAGGAACTAATGAGGAAGCTTACTATGCACCCCTATAGAAAGAACTTCTAAAAAGAACACTTGTGGATTGTACATATATAACCTGGTTGTGATCTTGTGGAGGGGGGAGGAAAGGGAGGGAGGGAGAAAAATTTGGAACTCTAAATCTTATGAAAATGAATGTTGAAAACTACCCTTACATATAAATGGAAAATAAAATAAACGTTTGTTGCTAAAAAATGAATATGGGCCATTTATAAAATTCCCCCCACTGCTCAGCTCCCAAATTGATAAGTAAAAGATTAAGAAGCCTCTTAATTAAATAATTGAAGCAGAATTTAAAGATAAAGGTTAAGAAATGCAAATTATACTACCTGTCTGCTTTTAATAAGGGCCTTTGCCACCTCTTACCTTAGGGTATGCTCCAGCTTTCTCTAACTTTCACTCTTTTTCTCCTTCACTCCAGCTTCCCTGTGCTTTCACTGCTCAGCTGCTTTCTTCTAACTCCAAGCCCCTTTTACTTTGCCAACCCCCCTTACCGTCTAACTTTCCTCTCCTTACTGCTGCGCTGAACCCCTGTGTTTCTCTTTCACCGACTTTTCCTTCTATTTTCCTAGTGCTCCAGCGTCCCCGCTCTGTCTGTTGTCCCTTCCTGTCTTTTTGTGTTGTGTGCAATTTTTTTTTTGTTTTTGTTTTTTTTGTTTTTTTTTTTTGTTTTTTGCAGGGCAACTGGGGTTAAGTGACTTGCCCAAGGTCACACAGCTAGTAAGTGTCAAGTATCTGAGGCCGGATTTGAACTCAGGAACTCCTGAGTTCAGGGCCGGTGCTTTATCCACTGTGCCACCTAGCTGCCCCCCTTCCTGTCTTTTTAATCTTCCAGCCTCTCCCAACCTCCATACGCCTGCTTCCTTCTATATATATGTTCCTTCTCTCCCCTCAAACCTCGGGACCTGTGTGCCCTTGCACACAACAAGTTAATCCGCTGGCCAGGCACTCGAGGGGCCTGTGCCCCCTGCTGCATGCCTGAGACTTCTGCATGAACTGCACTAGAGGCCGGTTGGCAGGAGCCTGGGATCTCTGGGGTATATACCCCCAGGGCCGAGGGAGCTGGGGCTTTTGGCTTTTCCCCCCAGCCATCTGACCTGGTGTCCCGTAAAACCCATGGGGCTTTTTGGCTCAGCTGAAGCAGAGGGGGAGGGGAACCAGCCCCTCTTACACAGAAAAACACCCCTGAGGGCCTAAGGCTTTTTAATCTCAGCCCAAAGGTAGGGTCCCCAAATCAAAATAAATTCCCACAAGGGCCATGTAAAACAGGGATACGACTTATTCCATTTGGCTCCCAAAGAGGGGAACAAGGAGCACTGGATTAAGGTTGACAAAAAAGCCAGGCAATGTCAGGAAATGCTTCCTAACAATTCAGGTTGCTCCAAACAGGAGTGGGCTTCTTCACATTGGTGAACACTTACTAGAAAGTTTGCTGAGCAAGTTCTTCTTCAGGGATGGATTGAACTCGATCCCCTAGCTCTGAGGTTATTGTGGCTATGGAATCACAGGGTCTGGAGAAAGAAATGACCCTGGAAACCTTCTAGTCCAGTTCTCTCCTTCCAGAGACAAGGAGATCAGGGCCCCAAAACGTCAAGTGGCCACCTGGGTCACGTAGGTGGGGAGGAGCAGAGAAGTAAGTAAGTGATAGCAAGTACTGCCCCCCCTCCCAGGTCATGATCCATGGTTCTAGTCCCTCCTGGAGACATTTGCAGTCTGGGGTCTATGAGGATATACTCATAGTGGTGGTGGCAATAGCCAAGTACTTTCTTTTGAAATAAACAGTCACGATAAAAATATCTAGTTAACCGGCTATGGAAATGTATCCTCTCAGATTCTCTCTCTCCCTGTCTCTCTCTCTCTCTCTCTCTCTCTCTCTCTCTCTCTCTCTCTCTCTCTCTCTCTCTCTCTCTCTCACACACACACACACACACACACACACAGGAAGTTGGTCCTGTTTTCTCCCAAAATGACCGAATAGCTTTTAAGGAGTATGAAGCGTTTTGCATACGATCTCATTTGATCCTCACAAAAGGTTTTTGAGGTAGGTGCTTTTATTGCTCCCATTTTAGAGAGGAGGGGACTGCGGATTAGAGACACTAAGTGACATAGACAGGGCATCCAAGACAGGTTTCAATCTCAGACTTCCCTGAGGCCACATCCAGCACTCTATCCTAGAGGCATGGAGTGGCCAAAAGGAAAGGATGAAGAAGGAACTTAAAGGTGGAATTCCCCGGAGGATATGGGGTGACCTCAGAGCCAGAATCTTCACCTCAGTGACTCTGTGGAATGGCATGCTCCAACCTTCCCTTGCCTGTTGTTTATAGGAGCAGGAATGAGAAGAACAGAGGCCTTTGTCAGTTGTCTTTCCTCATGATCCCCTCCCCCTTGCTCGGGAAGATTCATAAGGAGGATGAAACCCTTCCGTATCTAGCTTGGTATCTCTACGTTTCTGAGATTCCTATCACCCTGGCCTGCAGCCTGGAAAATGACATAGACACCTGGGACAGTCCCCAGCTAATGATCTTCCTCCATCAGCACATTCAGATAAGATGGCTGTATCCCAAGATGGGATCTCTTAGCATCCTGGGATTCAGTTGCCCAGCAGAGACTCCTGGTTAGTCATGGGCCATGCAGGGAGAGGCTGCCCAGGACTGATGGGCATCTCGACAGGCCCAGGTTTCCTGAGATGTTTCCCCTCTCTTTACCTCCTCCTACATGTACTCTCAGAGGCAGCTGGGATGTCTTTCTAAGCTGTTGCTAGGAGAGTAGTTAAGTTCAATCCCCTGTCCCTCGGCTCCACCCCCAGTCCTCCCAGTGCTACGAAGGAAGGATGTGTTTGCAAGTGAGCAGGAAGGGATACCTTCTTCCTTGGGCCCACATCCTTTCGCCCAGAGATCTGTAAAAAGGGGGAGATGGTGAGACTCTTTCTGAGGATCCCTTTGGCATGTGTGTAAGTGACCAGAGAGTGCTGGGTTCTTTATGAGAAATCCCATGTTTAAACCTGAGCTCTGAGGCTTACTGTCCATATGACCTTAAGCAAGGACACCTCTGGCCATTTGCTCCCTCATCTATAAAAGGAATGAGTTGGGCCGTGTAATTTGCAAGACTCTTTGAAGCTGAAAATCTCTGGTCCTGTTTTGTTCTCATTATGCAGAGCTTACAAGCATCCACCAATTGGAAATAGTTTCTGTGCCTAGAAGGTGTCTGGAGGTCTTTGGTTATATGGCTTATGATCAACATGAGACTCATTTGTGGCATAATAATACTAGGGAACATTTATAGAGCAAAGACATTTGCTTTACATGTGTCACATCATTTGATCCCCATAACAACCCAATGGAATGTGGGCTTTTATTATCTTCATTTCACAGGTAAGGAAATAGGCTCACAGAGCTAAATAGTCTTTCTTAGGATTATGTAGTTAAGAAGTGTCTGAGATGGGATTTGAAACCATGTCCTTTTCATACTGTGTCCAACACCTAGAGAAACTGGGGTTTGGTTCGGAAAAACCTTGTGCTTGTAGCAGCTGCAATAAAGCCAGAACACCAGTTAAAGCAAACACAACTTTTGGGAAGGCATTGCTGTCTGTTAAATGATGAAGAAATCACAGTCCTGTCTTCTTCTTCTCTGATGGGTGATAGTTTTTGGGAGGAAAGACTAAGGTCAACCAAAAAGCCAAAGGGAGCCATGGAAGAATTCAGAGGAAGGGTATGACTATGAAGCAGGTAGATTGGTTTGGGAACCCTGTGAAATACGGATTGGAGGGTAACAAGATGAAAGTGAAGACATGCTCAGAGGTTATCATAATAGCCAAGGCAAGGTTGAAATAAGTGGCTGACTTATGGAGTGGCAGTGGGAGTAGAGAGAAGAGGGGGTAGTAGTGACAAAAATTGGTCACTGATGTTACCTGAGAGGTGAGGGAGGAGAAGAAGAATCACAGAGGATACCAAGGTTTTGGGTGATCATGCTTCTGATGGAAATGGAGGAGCAAGTATTGAGGTAAAGATGCTGAGCTCAGTTTTCCAAACATGTTGACTTTGAGGTCCTGGTGAAAAGCAATGAATCATGAATCTAGAGCTAGAAGGGTCCTCAGATAAGTGGATGGATGGATGGATGGATAGAGATCGATGGATGGATAGGTCCAGATGATAGATGGGGAGATGATAGAAAGATGCATAGATAAATGGTGGATGCAAAGATGATAGAGGATAGATAGTTGTTTAATAGAGAGGAATAACAGATCCGTGGATGATAGACAGATGCTGAGAGATGGAAAAAACATTTGTTAAATACGTACTATGAAAAGACAGTATTCTAAGCACTGGTGACATACACACAACTAAGCAAGGGAATCCCTCCCCGAAGGAGCTTACATTCTAATGGGGGGAGACAAGTGAAGGGGAAGTGGAAAGTGGGGGGGGGGCCTATGTAAGGCTTGGGGACAATGAAAATCACTGTGGAGGCCCAGATCTGGGTAAACTAAGGCCAAAGCTGGGAGCTTTCTAATAGGTGAGTACTTCAGAGGAAAGGGTTCTTGAATAAAACGATATAAAGAGATATGGGGACAAGGACTGACAAAGCCCTTAAAATTTGGTAGTTGGGGTGGACTCTTACATTTCAGGGCAAAGGGGAACAGGAGACGGATTAAATGGAATTGAGGAGTGAGGGTGGGTCATAACAACCAACCAAAAAGTAGATTTTAATTTTTTTAGTTTTACTTTCTCAGTGACATGTAGAAAATTTAAAATGCGTCTTTTAGAAATTGAGTTCCAAATTCTCTTCCCTTTCCCTTCCTTTCTTTACCTCTCCTTAAGAAGGCAAACAAAGTTGATATAGGATATACATGTGAAGTCATGCAAAACATAGTTCTGTATTAGTCATGTTGCAACAGAAAACACAGACCCAAAACAAAACAAAACACCAAGAGAGATAAGTTTAAAAGTAGGCTTTGGTCTGTGTTCATATTGCATCAGTTCTGTCTCTAAGTCATTTTCCATCATGACTTCTTTGGAATTATCTTAGATCATTGCACTGCTGAGAATAGTTAAGTCACAGTTGATCATGCTTACAATGTTTTTGTTAGGGAATATTATGTTCCTGGTTCTACTTCATTTTGCATTAGTTCATGTAAGTCTTCACAGTTTTTTCTGAAACCATCCTGCTTATTCTTTCTTTCTTTCTTTTTTTTTTAAGTGAGGCAATTAGGGTTAAGTAACTTGCCTAGGGTCACACAGCTAGTAAGTGTTAAGTGTCTGAGGCCAGATGTGAACTCAGGTACTCCTGACTCCAGGGCTGGTGCTCTATCTAAGGCGCCACCTAGCTGCCCCCTCCTTATCATTTCTTAGAGCAAAACAGTATTCCAACACAATCATACACTTCAACTTAGCCATTCCCCAGTTGATTGGTGTTCCCTCAATTTCTGATTCTTTGCCACAACAAAAAGAGCTGCAATAAATATTATTATACATATGTATCCTTTCCCTTTTTCTTTGATATTCTCTCTTTGAGCCAAAGTCAGTGACAGGAAGGTTCAAACAATGCTCACCTCTTTCTTCTTTCCCTTTACTGTAATAAGTCTTTTGCACCACTCCATGTGATACAATTTGCCCCATTCTGCCTCCCCTTTCCTCTTCTCCCAGGACAATCATTTTTTCACTCTTTTTTTATATCATCCAATCAAAATTAACTTATACCCACACTCTCTAAGTATACTTTTATCTGTCCTAATAGAGATACAGTTCTCAAGAGTTACATGTATCATCTTAACGTATATGGATGGAAACATCTTAAACTTATTGAATAACATGTTTTCCCTGTTTTCCCTTTTTATGTTTCTCTTGAATCTTGTATTTAAAGATCAAATTTTCTGTTCAATTCTGGTCTTTTCATCAGGAACATTTTAAATTCCCCTTTTCATTAATGTTCATCTTTTCCTCTGAGATATTATGCTCCATTTTGCTAAATAGTTGATTCTTGGTTGCATTCCAAACTTCTTTGCCTTCTGGAATATCATATCCCAAGCCTTTCAGTCCTTGAATGTTGAAGCTGCCAGGTTCTGTGTAATGACTGTGGTTCCTTGATAATTAAATTGTTTTTTTTTCTTGCTGCTTGCAGTATTTTCTTCTTTACCTGCTAATTCTGGAATTTGGAATCTACATTATTCCTTGGGGTTTTCATTTTGGGGTCTCTTTCGGGAGGTGATCAGTGGGTTCTTTTTTCTTTTTTAAAAAATGTAGTATTTTATTTTTTGACAATTTCATATAAAACAATTTTAACATTCGTTTTTAAAACTTTGAGTTCCAAATTCTCTTCCTTCTTCTCCTACTTTGAGAAGGCAAGCTATATGATATAGACTTTACCTGTGTGGTCATGCAAAACAAGTGTCCTATTAGTCATGTTGAGAAAGAAAACAACATAGACAAAAAACCTCAAGGAAAATAAAGTAAAAAACAATTATGCTTCAATCTATATTCAGACATCATCAGTTCTTTTTCCGGGAGTGGGTCACATTTTTCCTCATAAGTCCTTCAATTCTCTTGGATCATTTTATCGCTGAGAAGACCTAAGTCATTCATAACTGATCATCTTAATATATTGCTGTTACTTTGTACACAGTACATTTCACTTTGCATCAGCTCATGTAAGTCCTTCCAGGTTTTTCTGAGAGCATCTTGCTCATTATTTCTTATTGCACAATAGTGTTTCATCATAATCAGTTACCACTTAGCCATTCCCCAGTTGATGGGCATCTTCTCAATTTCCATTTTTTTGCCAGCAGAAAAGAGCTGTTATAAATATTTTCCTTCATGTAGGTACCTTTCCTTTTTGGTTTTTATCTCTTTTAGGATACAGAGCTAGTAGTGGTATCACAGGTCAAAGAGTAAGCATGGTTTTATAGTCCTTTGGGCATAGTTCCTAATTGCTTTACAGAATGGTTGAATTAGTTCACAACTTCACCAACAGTGCATTAATGTCTCCTTTTTTCTCACATCCCCTCTGATATTTGTCATTTTTCTCTTCTATTCTATTAACCAATCTAATAGGTATGAAGTAGTACCCCAGAATTATTTTGATTTGCATCTCTTCAATTAATAGTAAGTTAAAGCATTTTTTCATATGACTATACATAGCTTTGATTACTTCATCTGACAATTGTTCATATCTTTCATCATTTATCAACTGGGGAATGGCTCTTATTTTTATAAATTTGACTCAGTTCTCTATATCTAAACTTTCTTCAATTTTTTTCACAGTTACTATTGTTAACTATATTTCCCTCCATATTATTCTCTCCCCCACATTTATTATATTCTCTCTATACTTTCACCCTGTCCCTTAAAAGTGTTTTGCTTCTTTCTACTCCTTCCCCAAATCTGCACTCCCTTCTATCACCCATCACACCCCCTGTGATCCCCTTAGCCTCCTACTTTTCTGTGGGGTAGGATAGATGTATATATCTAATTGAGTGTATATATTATTTCCTCTTTGATGAGGTTCACTCTCTCTCCCTTAGCTCCTCCATTTCTCCCTCCAATGTATAAGCTTTTTCTTGGTTCTTCTATGAGATAATTTACCCCATTCCATCTTTACCTTTACCTTTCTCCCAGTGCATTCCTCTCTCAACCCTTAATTTTTTAAGATGTCATCCCTTCATATTCAACTCACACCTGTGTCTTTTGTCTATATATACTCATTCTGACTGCCCTGATAATGAGAAAATTCTTATGGATTACAAATATCATCTTCCCATGTAGGACTATAAACAGTTTTGTATTTTTAAATCTCTTATAATTTCCCTTTCCTTATGATTTACCTTTTTATGCTTCTTTTGTGCTTGAGTATTTGAGTAATGAGAATACTTTGTATTTGAAAGTAAAATTGTCTTTTCAGCTCTGGTCTTTTCATCAAGAATGCATGAAAGTCATACCCTTTCCCCCAGCAATACCACTACTAGCTCTATATCCCAAAGAGACAATAAAAAAGGGAAAAGGAGCCACATGTACAAAAATATTTACAACCGCTCTTTTTGTAGTGGCAAAGACTTGGAAATCGAGAGGATACCCATCAATTGGGGAATGGCTAAATAAGTTGTGGTATACGTATATAATGGAATGCTATTGCGGCATAAGAAATGATAAGCAGATGGATTTCAGGTAAAAAACCCCAAAATGTAGAAAAACACATGAATTGATGCTAAGTGAAATGAGCAGAACCAAGAGAACACTTTACACAGTATCAACAACATTGTGATCAACTGTGATAGACTTAACTCTTCTCAGCAAATTCCAACAGATTCATGAAGGAAAATACTCTCCACATCCAGAAAAACAACTATGGGGTCTGAATGCAGATTGAAGCATACTATTTTAGCTTTTGTTGTTGTTGTGTCTTTCTTGTGTTTTCCCCCTTTTGTTCTGATTCTTCTCTTATAACATGACTAATCTGGAAATATCTTTAACATGATTATAATGTATAACTCATCAGATTGCTTGCTGGATTAGGGAGGGGGAGACAAGGGAGGGTGGGAAAAATTTGAAACTCAAAATCTTACAAAAGTGAATGTTGAAAATTATATTTATATGTGATTGGAGAAAAGAAAAAATAAAGGTATGGAGAAATAAAAAAATAGGGGTGGCTTGGTGGTGAAGTGGATAAAGCACTGGCCTTAGATTCAGGAGAACCTGAGTTCAAATCCAGCCTCAGACACTTGACATTTACTACCTTTGTGACCCTGGGCAAGTCACTTAACTCTCATTGCCCTGCAAAAAAAAAATTAAAATAATTCGTGAAAGTCTTCTATTTATTTAATACCCATTTCCCTCCCCACTTCCTGGGGCACAGGGAGTACTGTCCCAAGCTTCTTTTGCTGGGGACCAGAGGCCTGATCATTGGTTTTCTGCTCCAAGTTCTCAGGCTTGCCTTGCTCACTGAACTGTGACTAGTTATACTTGTTGTGTAGGGAATATCTCACCTAGCAGTTTCCCTTCTGTGTTGGGGATGGAGGCCCCACAACTGGCCTACTATGCCACTAGCCTGCTGAGCCAGGACAAGGTTCTCTGCTCCTGATCTGTGTTGCAGCTAAGAGCATGGCTTGCACAGATACCCTCTGTGTACTCCCCCCCACCCCCCCAAGTGAGACAGACCTTTCCTGAAGTCCTTTTCAGTTATGCTAAACTGGAAGATAGTTTCACTTAGTTTTTTTGTAAGTTCTGTAGCTTCAGAATCCATTTAAAAGCTTGATTTAATGTTTCTGAGGGAAACTTGGGAGAGCTCAGGCAACTTCCTGGTTTCTCTTTGTCATCTTAGCTCTTCACCCTTTATATTTTAGATTGATCTCTTTGAGATACAGACCTAGTAGTGGCATTGTTGGGTCAAAGGATATGCACTAGGTGGTGCAGTGGATAAATCACTGGCCCTCGATTCAAGGAGACCTGAGTTTAAATCCGGCCTTAAGACACTTGACACTTACTAGCTGAGTGACATTGGGCAAGTCACTTAACTCTCATTGCCCTGCCCCCCCAAAAGTTTGAGTTCCAAAGGATATGCACAGTTTTATAGCTTTTTGAGCACAACTCCAGATTGTTCTACAAAATAACCAACTCAGTTCACAACTCCAACAATGGATTAGTGTCTTAATTTTTCTACATCCCCACCAACACTTGTCATTTTCCTTTTCTGTCATGTTAGTCAATCTGATAAATGTGAGTTATTACCTTGAGTTGTTTGAATTTGCATGTGTTTAATCAATAGTAATTTAGAGCATTTTATCATAAGAGTAGAGATAGCTTTGATTTCTTCTGAAAACTGCCTGTTCATATCCTTTGACCATTTATCCATTGGGAATGACTCATATTCTTATAAAGTTGATTCAGTTCTATATATATTTGAGAAGTGAAGCCTTTATTAGGGTACTTTTCTGTAATTTCCTCCCCAGCCCCCATATTATTCCTTTCTTTTTAATCTCACTGCATTTGTTTTGTTTGTGCAAAATATTTTTGGTTTAATGTAACAAAATTCATTTATTTTATATCCTGTAATGCCATCTTTTTTTTTTAGTCACAAATTCTTCCCTTATACATATATCTAACAGGTAAACTACTCCTTGATCTCTTAAGTTGCTTATGGTTTCACTCCTTATGTCTAAATTATGTACGAATTTTGACCTTATCTATGTATACAGGCTGAGATGTTGGTCTATGCCTGGTTTCTATTAAACTCTTTCCAGTTTTCCCAGAAATTTTTGTCAAATAGCGATTTCTTGTCCAAAGTCATTGGATCTTTGGGTTTATCAAATGCAAGATTACTACAGCCTTTTACTAGTATGTATTGTACATACAATATATTCCACTGATCCACCACTCTATTTCTTAGCCAGTGCCAGATTGTTTTCATGATTACTGCTTAGTAATACAGTTTGAGGTCTCATACTACTAAGCCACCTTCCTTCCCATTTTTCACATTGATTCCCTTTATATTTTTGACTTTTTGTTCTTCCAGATGAATATTGTTTTCCTTTTTCCTAGCTCTATAAAATAATTTTTGGTAATTTGATTGGTATGGCACTGAAAAAGTAAATTCATTTAGGTAGAATTGTCATTTTCATTATATTGGCTCAGCCTATCTATGAACAATTAATATATTTTCTAATTTTTTATCTGAATTTATTTGTGTGAAAAATGTTTTTTAATTGTCTTCATAAACTTTTTGGGTTTGCCTTGGCAGGAAAACACCCAAATATTTTGTTTTGCTTACAGTTATCTTAAATGAAATTTATCTTTCTATCTTCCTGTTGGATATTGTTTGAATATGTAGAATTGCTAATGATTTATGTGGGTTTGTTTTATATACTGCAACTTTGTTAATTATTTCAACTAGTTTTTCAGTTGATTCTCTATGGTTCTCTAAGTATATCATCATATTATCTGCAAAGAGTGATAATTTAGTTTCCTCATTGTTTATTCTAATTGTTATAATTTCTTTTTCTTGTCTTATTGCTATACCTAGTATTTCTACTACAATATTGAATTATTGTGGTAATAATGACCCTCCTTCTTTCACTCCTTATCTTATTGGGAAGGCTTCTAGCTAGTCCCCATTTCAGATAATGCTTGCTGATGGTTTTGGATAGATACTATTTATCATTTTGGGTAGGTAGGTGGTGCAATAGATAGAATTCCAGTCCTGGAGTCAGGAAGACTTATCTTACTGAGTTCAAATCTGGCCTCAGACACTTACTAGTTGTGTGACCCTGTGCAAGTCACTTAGTTTTGTTTGCCTCAGTTTCCTCATCTGCAAAATGGTTTGTAAAAGAAAATGGCAAACCACTTCAATATTTTTGCCAAAGAAGCCCTCAAAATAGTGTCATAAAAAGTCATACATGACTGAAACAACTGAACAACAGTGACACTTATAATTTTTTTTTTTTTAGTGAGGCAATTGGGGTTAAGTGACTTGCCCAGGGTCACACAGCTAGTAAGTGTTAAGTGTCTGAGGCCAGATTTGAACTCAGGTACTCCTGACTCCAGGGCCGGTGCTCTATCCACTGAGCCATCTAGCTGCCCCACGACACTTATAATTTTAAGGGAAGCTCCATTTATTCTCATGCTCTCTACTGTTTTTAATAGGAAAGGATAATGCATTTTTTTCCAAAAGCTTTTATCTGATCTATTGAGATAATTAGATGATTTCTATTATTTTTATTGATATGTTCAATCATGTTGATAGTTTTCCTAATATTGAAGTAGCCCTACATCCCTGGTATAAGTACCATCTGGTCATAGCATATGATCTTTGTGACATATTGCTGTAATCTATTTTTTTTTATTTAAAGTTTTTACTTCAATATTCAATGGGGAAGTTGGTCTATAGTTTTCTCTGTTTTTGCTTGTTCTGATTTGGTTACCAGCACCATATTTGTATTATAAAAAGAATTTGGTAGGGCTCCTTCTTTGCCATTTGGTCCTGAGAATTCTTTCTTAAGGAACCCGTTAATGGATTTTTCAAAGCTAGGATTATTTAAGCATTTTATTGCCTTTTCTGTTAATCTGGGCAATTTATTTGTTTTTAAATATTGATCCATTTCATTTAATTTGCTAAATTTATTGGCATATAATTGCGCAAAATAACTCACATGCCTCCCCAAATATATTCCAAGCCTTCTAATCCTTTAGAATGAAAGATGCTTAATCTTGTGTGATTCTAGACTTTATGAGATCTGAATTCTTTCTTTCTGGCTAATTGTAATATTTTCTCCTTGAGTTGAGAACTATGGAATTTGGTTATATTCCTGGGAATTTTCATTTTGGAATTTCTTTCAAGAGGTGATCAGTGCATCTGTTCAATTTCTATTTTATCCTCTGCTTCTAGGATAACAAGGCAGTTTTCCTGTATAATTTCTTGAAATTTGATGTCTAGGCTCTTTATTGAGATTAAGAAGACATGTTTGTAAGCAGATGGGAAGGAGACATAGAAGAGGGAGAGAATGAAGGTGCATGAGGTATTTGGGAGAGCAGTGAGGATAGGGTCCTGGAGGAGCCTGGAAGGAATGGGTTTAAGGGTGTAGATTTAATTTTAGCAGGGAATAGGTACATGAGGCTACCTTTGTCTTGGAGATAGGAGGAAATAGGCCTTTCAGTCAATCAGTTAACATCTATTAAGCACCTACTATATACCAACCCAAGTGCTAGGGATTCAAAAAAGGCAAAACTCATTCCCTGCTCTCAAGGAGGACAAAGTCTGATGGGGAAAGATAATATACAAATGACTATGTACAAACAAGATATAGACTAGATAAATTGGCAGTAATCTCAGAGGAAAGACTAATAAGGAGGACAGTCAAAGGATTATTGTAGAAAGTAAGACTTTGGGTAAGACTTGAAGGAAGCCATGGTTCTAGGAGGCAGAGATGAGGAGGAAGATTATTCCAGTTTGGAGGGACAGCCAGAGAAGATGCTCAGAGAAGAGATGGAGCATCATGTTTGAGGAATAGCAGGAGGTCAGTGTTGCTGGATCAAAGAGCACATGGTGAGGTGTAAGGTCCAAGAGGACTTAAGAGATGGGAAGAGTCTAGGTGATGAAGTGCTCTGATTGCTTGAGAATTTTATATTAGATCCTACATATAATAGGGAACCTCTGGAATTTATTGAGTAGGGTCGTACTATGTCATACCTACATTTGAGGAAGATCAAATTTCACAGCTTGGTGAAGGACAGAATAACAAAAAAGAAAGAAACAAACACATTGAGTGCCTGCTCTATGACAGGTGTTCTAAGCACTTTACAAATATGATTTCATTTAATACTATAACAACACCGAGAAATAGCTGCTATTCTTGTCCCCATTTTACAGTTGAGGAAACTAAAAAACAAAAACAAAAAAACAAAAAAAAAACCCAAAAAACAGAGGTTAAGGGACTTGCCCAAAGTCACATAGCTAGTAAGTGTCTGAAGCTATATTTGAACTCAGATCTTCCTGACTCCAGGATCTATGTACCGCATCACCTAACTGCCTAAGAAAATAATGGAGGAGAGGAAATGGGGAAATTCCAATTAGATGATCTTACCCTTATTAGTAGAGTTGGAAGTAAAGACATATGCCAGACTAGAACATTTTGAGAAATCATAAATTCAGGCCCAGAAGGGAAGGTAGAGGCCACTCTGTTCAACCCCCTCATTTTACCAATGTAGAAACTGAGACACATAATGACTTCCTCAGGGTCATAGCTAGTCAGTATCTAAGGCATGATTTGAACCAAGCTCTTCCTGACTCAAGTCCAGTGAGTTATCCATTTTATCATGATGCCTCATCCTAAATAACCCCTTCATTGTTAGAAGTGAGGAAACTGAGACGCAGGAAAGGGTAATCAATCATTTGACAAAGACTCTACCAGTAAGAAGTGAATCATCCTGGGGCAGTGAGGTGACACAGTGGATAAAGCACTGGCCCTGGATTCAGGAGGACCTGAGTTCAAATCCTACCTCAGACACTTGGCACTTACTAGCTGTGTGACCCTGGGCAAACCACTCATTGCCCTCCCTCCCCCCAAAAAAAGATTAAAAAAGTGAACCATCCTCTTCCAATGATCCCTTATATGACATGAATGTAGAGCCCTTCCACATCTTATTTGTGTTCTCAATCCCCCTCAATTTATCCATGTCCTTGTGAAAGTATAGCTCCCAGAACTGACCCAAACTTTTTTGAAGTGTCTGATTCAGGGCAGAAAGTTGGGGAACTACCACTGTCCATGGTCTATATATGGGTCTTTTCTAATATCACTCAGTGATCTTAAGTAGCTTTTGAAACTGTCATATTACATATTGACACGTGGAATTGTCGGTCCACTCTATCTTCTCTCCCCACATTTCTCTTTCCCAAGACTCACTTTTCTGTCACTGTAAAAGATGATTTTGTTTATGATGGAGAAGAGAAATCTGGAGAAGGGCATGGGGTAGGGGGAAAATATAACAGTCATCTATAAGTAGTAGAAAATTTGTTATGTGGAAGTAAGACTTGATTTGTTTTCTTTTGATGCCAGAAGGTGGAACTTGGAATGATGGCTAAAACCTGCTAAGAGGCAGATTAAGGCTGGATATCAGGAAAACTGACCTAGCAAGTGGAGCTATCCCAAAGGAAATGGGGGGGCTTGAAAGGTGGTACCAATCACCAGACGTCTTCAAGCAAAGGATGGAGGACAATTTAATGGGGATTATTTGGGGGTATTGGCCACAGCAGATGGTTTCTACAGTTATTTCCAATTCTTAAATTCTGAGATTCTCAGGTCCTTTGGGCACAATAATCTGCATCACCTTTGGTGCTCTAGCAGGTAGAATTAGGGCCCCCAAGTAGAAGTTACAGATAAGCAGATTTAGACTCAGGTTAAGGAAATGACTTTCTAATCATTAAAACTTCCCAGTATTATACTGGAATAGTTTGTAAAGATATATAACAATTATAATTTGTTGGTACTCCTTCAGAAATAAAGCTAGCATGGAATTGACATTGGTCTTCCTAGTTCAATTCCTAGCTTGTGTCTCTTTCTAACTGTACAAATTTGGATATGCTCATTACCTCTCTAAACTTGAGCCATCACATATCTAAAATACACATAATCATATTTCTGCTCTCTAATTCCCAGGCTTAGAATGAACATGCCCTTCATACCTGTAACATACTAGGTAAATATAAACCCATGATAGTCCAAGAGCAATTTTTTAATAACTCAACTTTAGTATGTGGCATAATATACAGAGAACTGGACTTGGAGTCAGGAAAACTTGAATTCAAATTCCTCCTTAACCTTTCTCAGCCTCATCTATAAAATGGGAATAATAATAGCACGTACTTCACAGGGTTGTTGTGAGCATGAAATGAGATTATGTGTATATATGTGTATCCATGTATATGTGGGCACATACATATATAGTGATCACTTTTTTATACTTGCTATTAATATTGTTAATTATTAATATTGTTATTATTAATATTGTTGGGAGAGTATGAAGATTTTGAAGATGGGAGGCAACGTTGGCTAGAGGACATGGGTAAAGACAACAGTGGCCCTGGAATCAGATAACCTGTTTCTAGATAGGATTTTTATTACTTTCTACCCATTTGATATTGAACATATTTCTTCACTTTCTGGGCCTCAGTTTCCTCTTCTGTAAAATGTGGAGATTGGACTTGTTGATCCTTGAAGGTCTCTTCAGTCTCTAAATCTATGATTTTAAGTCACTCCCCATGTAATAATTTCCTTGAAAAAAGCAGGGACTATTTGATTTTTAGCCAAGGCTTTCCCCTTCCAACCACAGAGCTATCATCATGTGGTTTTTTGAATCCTGCAGTGGTACAGATGGGACCCAATGAGGAGACCAGGTATTTAGGGAAAATCTCCTGAAACTTTTAATGTTGTCCTAGATAGGCACCTGAAGGAGCCTGTGGCTGGGAGCCAGCCTCAGAAGATTGGTGGGGACAAAGGAGGATGCTTAAGTCCCAGGAACAGCAGGGTTGGTGTTGGGGTCAGGGACATGGCCAGATATCAGGTTTGGGCCAAGGCAGCTTGCATGTTGGAGGGAAGCATTAGCTGGCAGGACTTTGGTTTAACAGTGAGTCACTTCCTCTCTTTTCCTCTGGCTCACTGGGTGGCTGGTCTGGGAGAAGCTGGACTGGAATAGACTCATGGTGACCCATCAAAGATGTGTTCTCCTTCTACCTCCCCCAAGAAGCATCCTCCTCCTCCTCATTTTCTTCCTCCTTTCCCCCTTCCCCCTTCATTCTTTGAACCTAATGCTGGATGGGAAGTTAGTGAACAATGGCTTCCTCCATCCCCAGGCTGGAGTTTACCACCCTGGGAGTGAGACTGGAGCTTGTGAAGGGCAGCTATGGTGGTCAAAGGTGCCCCCTGAGGAACAGAAGGGAAGAATAAGAACATGATGGAAGATCACCCCTCCTCACTTTAGGATGGGATTCTGTGAGAAATCTACTAGGTTTGTCTCCAAATAAATCCCCCCCACTGGTCCCTTCCAGCTCTGGCTGAGAGTCCTGTCCATGTGCCTGGATCCTAGACTCCACAACTAGGCACACACAAGTTCACATTGCACTCCCCAGTCCCTGGTCCAGTGTAGTTCATGAAAGGCTCTTTCAGCTGTCATCACCTGAGCGATACTGCCCTTGGAGCTTAGCAGGGTCATCCTGGTTGGGGGCCAGCCCTGCAAAACATCTGCAGGGTGAAAACAACCCAGGCTGACAATGCACAGGAGTCATAACTGGCGGGGGAGGAGGGGCAGATGGAAAGAAGAGTGAGAAGAGGAAAAGAGAGAGGAAACTGCTTTGCTAAAAGAGAGATTGGATTTCAACCCCTTGGAGGAAAAAATGTGAGAACAGAAAAGGGAAAGGAAGGGAGAAGGGGAGTCAGGGAACCCTTATGATGATTGCCCCAAAATGGGTTTACAAAACTCATCCCTGTCTCTTAAGGAAGTGCCGAGTGGCAGGTGGACATGGGTCCAGGGCAGCATACTCAGCTCTTCCCCCTGAGTCTTTCCGCTTTCAGGGCTGGGCATTGGCGTGTGGTGGAGGTGGGGAGGAGAAGCCCCACCCTTGCAACTTTGTCTGATCTGAGCACAGCTGCGTTTGCTCAGGACCAACAACACAGTTCCAGAGTTCTTGAGAACCGGAAACATTTTCTGAGCTCTGGGATGATACACTCTGCCATCTCTTTCCACAGCTGTAAGTCTAAGAAGGGAGCCAACTTGATCTTCTCCCATCCCTAAGGGCTCCAGGTCACTCTAGTGCCTGGGACTGGTGTGTGTGTTTGTGTTTGTGTGTGTGTGTGTGTGTGTGTGTGTATGTGTAAGAGAAAGAGGGAGTGAGAGAGAAGAGAAAGAGAGAAGAGAGAGAGGATGGAGGGAGGGAGGGGAGAGAGAGAAGAGAAGAGGAGAAAGGAGGAAAGGAGAGGAGAGGAGACAAAGAGAGGGAGACAGAGAGAGTTTGTGTGTATCTGTTTACATGCAAGTGTGTAAAGGATTTTCACCTGTGCAAATAACAAAGTCACACTGTCAAAAGAGGGAGAAAAACAAAGACAAAGAAATACATCTGCCTGACTTTGAGCAAGATTGTCTCTATAATTATAGTATTCATAAAAATAATAATATTAACATCGTGGTATTGTCTCCCCATTAAAGACAATTCTCATCCTTATGTTGAGATTTCTGGATGAATGTCTTTCTGGTATTCATTCATTCATTCATTCATTCATTCATTGATGAAGCATTTGTTAAAAACCAAGTTGTATATAATAGATTTGCAGTTTCATATGAGATATTATTGTTATCATTATTATACTATGTTATATAAATGGTAATTTTATTCCATAAATTGAAAATAAAATTTAAAAATTTCAGAGAAATCTACTATGTGCTAGGCACTAGAGTTACAAAGAGCAAAGAAAAACCAGGCCCTGCTCTCAAGGGGCCTACATGATAAATCAATGCCTCCAATCATAGTAGAATCAATCCAGGCTTACAAGGTTATGAAAACTGGGGTGGGGGGGGGAAGCAGGAAAAAGGACTTAGAAATCTGTAGACACTAGTCTCAATCAATCAGCAAACATTTATTAAGCACCTACTGTATGCCATTCACTGTGGTAGATTTGGGAGCTACAAAGACAACAAAGAAAAAGTCCCTGCCCTCAGGGAGCTTGTATTTTACCAGGGAAGTAATGAGTACGTATATCAAATACAAAAAGGAAATACTAGGCAATCAATTGAGACCTTTGCAGCTGGGAGGGATCACAGCTGATGACAGTTTTTCCCAGGACCTAGAAAGGACATTCCCCAAAGTGTTGGTGCAGTTTTAACATGAGTATTTTAAGACCTTGGGATGCTCTGTGTTTGGGGAGGCGTAGAGGGCCAGAGCAGCACCAGAGAGATGTCCTGTGCATGATTTGTCCAAGTGTCTCTTCAGTGTCAACTCCAACATCTGGCTCTTCTGCATCTCATTTTGTGATTTATTAAGACACAATTAGGAGCCCTCCCTAAGATCCACTTCTGAGTCCTGGTGGTCACTGTCAGAGTGTAAAATACTAGGGACTCACTGTTGACCAGCGGGGCCACAATAGCCAATGCTTCAAACCCTGAGAGGATGATCCAAAGACATTGTGCATCCCACCTGAAATTCAATTCAACAAGTAGATGAAATGCCTACACCCTGTACACCAAGTTTGTGCTTGGCTCCAGGGTTATGAAGTTAAAAAGATAACATAGGTGGTCTTATCTCCAAAGAAATTACCTTTCTTTGTTGGGTGAGGGTGGGGAATACAAGATAGACCAAGAGGAGGAACAAATCAGAGCAGGAAGCAATGGGGGTAGGGGACATGTCCTGACCAAGTGTCCTGTGTAATTTGAGGAAAACCAGGGAAAGGATGTGCTCAGCTGGGAAGAAATATGGACTGTGGGAAGGCTATAACAAATATGTCAGAATACAAGCAAGCTCTTACAAGGTAGGGAGAGCTTCATTATTCATCATTCTTGTACCCCTGCGCCTCCCACAAGGCTTGGCACATTGTGAGTCTTTAATACTTTCTGATTAATTCACTGATTGAAGGAAGACGAAGATTTGGGAAGGCAGGGGTGAGCAGGCTGAGCATCACAGGCTCAAGGGAAGAGATGACATGGCATGTTCAGGGCCAAGCTGGTAGTTCTGGCTGGCCGGTGTGTGGAGTGCACGAAGGGGAAGATTGGAATTTCAGGGTGTCCCAAAAGTTGAGGGTGGGACCCTGTGATCTGAGTGCTATTAACACAGGCTGCTAAATGAAGATAGGAGGAGAAGCAGAAGGGACCAATGACACAAGAAGTATGGAAAGGAGGAGAAGGATTCCAGAAGTGGGGGGCAGGGGTTCAACAGTGTCAGATGCTGCAGAAAGGAGGGTTGTGGATGAAGAGGAAATGGCTTTTAGTCAATCATGGAGCAGGTCCAGTAGAGTAGTGGCATTGGATTCTGCTGTGGTGACCTGAGCTGGGATAGGTGACCTATAACTCCATCTTGGCCACTACTTGGCCTCTTCACCGTTTCCTGGTCATCCCGCAATCATGCACCGCCTCCTCTTCCCCAGCTCACCTCTCTGTGTCCTATTTCTCCATTGGAACATTAGAATACAAGGTTTTCACAGGCAGGGACTGGCGTACTGGCTTATACTGGCAGCCCCTCCTCCCACATTGCTGGCATAGGGTAAGCATTTGGCATCCTTTCCTTTAAGTAGTAGATGCTTAATCAATGCTTTTGAGGTGATTTATTGAAGCTGACCAACTATGAAAGCATGTTATATGGGGAACATTCCTGACTTCAGAGCCAAGAAGACCTGGGTTTAAGTCAGACAGTAGTTACTGGGTGTATAAGCTTCTTAGTTTTCTTTTTTTGTGGGGCAATGAGGGTTAAGTGACTTGCCCAGGGTCACACAGCTAGTAAGTGTCAAGTGTCTGATGCCATGTATAAGCTTCTACATATCACATCATCTCCCTCAGTTTCCCCATCTGTAAAATAGGAATTATAACACTTACAGTGCTGATCACTATGGATGGATATAACGTGCTCTGAAAATTTAAAACTACTAAGTCAACGTCAATGTTTACCACCATCACCATCACCATCACCATCACCATCACCATCACCATCACCATCACCATCACCATCACCATCACCACCAACAACCACCACTACAACCACCACTACCACCATTATCTTTGTCCTCAACTTGTTGTTGTTGTTGTTGTTATTGGAATTCAGACAGAAGAAAAAAAAAACTGGCACTGGGATAATTCACTATCCTGTCCCTGTTCTTTTATTTTTGATATTCTATTAACTAAGTGAAATTATTAGTCTATAAACTCAAGTTCTGCTGTTTCATTAAAGTGATCTTTGGTATACCTCAGGGTGCAGATCGGAAGACAAAGGTGACACATGCTCCAGACTTGCCCCATATGCTTTGTATTTCTTCTGCTAGGTCTCTGTTTCAAAAGCTTTTTGTTCTACACAGCCCGGAGATCATAAATATTTGGTATGATGAAAAGGTGTCCTTCAATTTTAATGCATCAATGTTATGTCTTGGTGGTTATGGCCAAGGTCCTGTCTATCATAATGGCTCAGTCCTGGGACAGTTTAGTAGATTCTCAAGGGTATTTTGAAGTCTGCATTTGTAGTAGATGGATTTGTTATCTGTTACTTTTGAAAGCAAGTGAGCTTGCCAACATGTAGGTGCTACATATTTTTTGTAGCCCCTAGTGATGTGCTGCTCAATTTCTACCACTTTTTGCCATAATCTGCATCAATATGTAAATCCAAGTCCCTTAATTAACCCACCTGTAGATACTGATGATGATAACCTGACCTTAAATTACCATCACACACCCCTTCATTTATTTTAATAAATCAATGATAATCATTTTGGATACTTTTTGTTGACATGTTGTTGGTTGAGTTCGTGGTGTCACCCATGGAAAGCCCTTGGATTCCAGTAGTGAATCTGAGCCATTTCATAGGCTCCAAGCAAAGGGAAAGCACTTTTTGTTATAGTCAACAAGGTCATCGTGCACACCTACTGTTGGTCTTTATTTTTGCTTGGTAAAGTGATGTTTGCTTGTTCCCTTTTGTATGTTGTAAACCTGTGTATGATGTGTTCTGAGGATATCATTCACTCTGCCAATTTTGATGAAGAACTGTTAGCATTTATATAGCTACTACAGGGTGGTGGTCCCTGTATTTTCTGTCTCTTGTCCGAATGTCTCATGGTTCACTCTTGTGTTCTGAAGGGCTAGATTGATGCTGATATTATGAAGATGTTAATTGCTTTAAACATGTTCTTCTCATTGACCTTTGATTTCAGAGTGCCAGGAAGCCTATGCTTACATGTAACAACAGGCTTCTCCCTGAGAGATTTTATGCTCAAAGTGTCTTGTCTGAAATAAACTGAGATATTGATGGGAATTGCTTTTACCCACTGGTTCCTTTCTATTCAATCTCAAAGACTCCAGTCTCTATATTTCCTTGGAGTTTGTTAAGAATTTTTTTTTTTTTTTTGCTGGGCAATGAGGATTAAGCGACTTGCCCAGGGTCACACAGCTAGTCAGTTTCAAGTGTCTGAGGCCAGATTTGAACTCAGGTCCTCCTGAATCCAAGGCCAGTGCTTTATCCACTGTGCCCCCTAGCTGCCCCAAGAATATATTTTAAAAAATATTCTTTCTATCCCCTATGCAAATAGCATTTGATAAATAACTCTTGATTTGTTTTCAGGAAATCAATAGGAGATGTGGACTCAGTGTTAGGTAAGAGAATGACATTTTATAATTTCCAAGCAAGATGTGGCTATGGAGTGGGGTCAGTTGCTTTCTTTTCTTTGGTCTTGTAATGAAAAAGAAAATTAATGGGACAGAGCCAAGAAGACAGCCATGGACAAAGTGCTCTACACACATGGCATGGAAAACTGCTTGGCTCAGTTCCAACTCAGACAGCCTTCTGAAGGCAGGACTTCATGGGCCTGCCGTCACAAGTGCCTGACCCAGGGGCCTCCCTGACATCAGCCTCACACATGTTCACTGGCTTCCAGCATCTCTGCACAACAAACAGCCATATAGTCAGCTTGGTGTCTATGAATCAGGAACTAGCTGGACTTTTTCATCCCTTGTCCCCATGGCTTCAAGAAGGGTCCCTCCTCCATCTTTGATACATACACACACACACACACACACCCCTTCCAGACTTAAGGAACTCTCACTTCCACTTCGTCCCCTCCTCACTTTGTTGGCTTCAGGACCTTCATTCCAAGGAACAGCTGTTTTTTCAGCTGATTTTCAAACTAAGCTGATATCCTCTAGGTCAAATTATGAGGTTTTTGCCTTTGAATGACAACAAAAAATGGCTTTGGATGAGAGTGTTTCTAAGCCTAAAGAACTCAACTACAACCATCCCCTCATTTACATAGAGATTTTTTTTTCAGGAACAGACCTTTCATTACAAAATATGAAACATTTTAAAATTAAATCATGGGACAACGGGACAGGGAGTTAGTTAGAAGGGAACCACCCCCTCATTTAGACAAGAAGAGAATGAAGGACAGAGAGGGAAAATCCCTCACTCACTCACTAAAGACAGGTTTGAATCCAGAACTTCTGATCACAGCATCAGTGTTATTTCCTCGTGTCCCATTGCCAAGTCCCTGGGCTGAGCCTATAAGGAGAATTTGCTACTTGAAGAGAATCTTGTAGGAACAAAATAGTCATTGTAACAACAACTAGTATTTACATAGCACCTTGTGCCGGCCTTCGTTTCCTCAACTGTATAATGAGATGATAATAGCACCAACCTGCAGGGTCATTGTGAGAATCAAATGAGATGATCATTGTAAAGCACATAGTAGGTGCTTTATAAACACTTTTTTTCCCTTTCCATCCAGTCTAACCTTTGCCTGAGCAGTTACCTTGGCTACGGCCTATCCAACAGTGACCATACGGCCTTTGTTTAGAGGCCTCCAACCATGAGCACCCACTGCTCCTAGAAGTTGCCTCTTTGATTTTTGGATACCAGTGGTTATTAGGAAATCCCTTAACCTGGACCTCGATCTTCTTCCCTGAAGCTTAGACCCATTCAAACTTTGTTCCTTGGGGGTCACACCTTTGCTGTTTGGAAGGGCTCTCCTTCTGAAAGCTGCATGATTCATAGGAAGAGGGAAGTTCTGGAGGCATAGGCAAGAGCAGAGGATTGAGAGGAAATCAGGAGAGCAGAGAGGAGGGGGCAGAGCCCTGAATCAGGATCAGTGCATCTACTGGAAAGAACACCAGTCTAGGAGTCAGGAGAGCCAGCTTGGAATTCTGTCTCTCCAGGGTCACCTTTGACATGTGACCCTCTCTGGGAGTCAGTTTCTTCCTCTTTAAAATAAGGGGGTTGGGTCAGGTTGGGTCTCTCCATCTATGGTACCATGATTGTGGTATAGTAGATGGGGGCTGGATTTGGGGACAGGAAGGGGATAAGGGGTGTGACTCTGGGAGGACTGAACCCAGGAAGCTTAGGGATATTGGGGATGGGACTTTAACCCTCCATGCGGAAGAAGCAAAGCTGGACTATGACTTGGGGTGCATGTAGATGTGTCTGCATTTTAAGTCACCACAGGCTCTCACCCCCACTCCACACACACAAAGATTGGGGGTCCCTCTTAGCTGTCAGCACCTGAGGTTCCTGGAGCCCGCTTCCCAGTGGGCAGGGGGAGCCTTGGGCCTCCAGCAATTCACTGGCGGCTGACGTTTACACTGCATCAAAGAATGCAGACGGAAGACATTATTATGGCTTTCTGAGCCTCTATCAAAACAGACCCTAAGAGCCAGGCTTGGATAGATGGGAGCATTCTCAGGCTTCATTCCTTCATGTCAGCGTAAACTCCGCTCTCCCATCCCGGCTGGGGCCAAGAGCCCTGTAAATTTCCCTTGTGAATCACCTTTGGCCTTGGTCTGGGCATCCTCGGGGCTCGATCAGCACGAGACTGTGCAGAGTTCTCCCCTCGGGCCCTCCAAGCGCAGGGCTAGCAGGGTGTGTGTGTGTGTGTGTGTGTGTGTATGGGGGGAGGGTGGGGAGCTGGGCTGGGAGGGGAGGCTGCATCTCCTGTCTTTTTTCCTAGGACAGGAATCATCATACCCAGGGCTGGATCATCATGGTTATTATTATTGTTATTGCAGTTGCTTTTCTCTGTCCGTGTTTACAGAGCCAGGAAAACAGCTGGGGTGGCTGACATCTGAAACAGAAGGGGCTGCTCCCCCCCTTCTTGCGGCAGATGGGCCCGGCTTATGAACAAGCAGGGAATGTGAGAAAGACAGTCTCAGTGGGGAGGGGCCGCCTCCTGCAGCTCTAGTGACCTCTGGTCCTGTGACCCCCAGCCCCAGCCCCAGCCTGGCAAGTCAGAGCCAGTGCCTCCCAAGGGTCTGCTGAAGAATGGGTCCCTTGATTGGTTGAGAAGACTCATTGGGAACAATGAGCCTGCAGGGAATTCCTGCCTCGGTGTGTTTGGAGGAATATGGGAGAAGCAGAGATTTGGGGAATGAGCTTGGGCTCAGAAACCCGAAGGAAATCTGCCCATTTCTGACCCCCCTTTCCCTCTTGGAGGCAAAAGTCGAGGCTGGAGCTCAGCCTCTACTACTTTTTGTCCTTGTGACCTTGACCAAGTCCCTTAAATTTCCCTGAGCCTCGGTTTTCTCATCTGTAAAATTAAGGGGTTGGGCTGAAGTCCCTTGTAACCCTAAATCTATGATCTTCTGACCAGTGCAGCAGGGTGGCTCAGTGGGTAGAGAGATGGGCCTAGAATCAGGAAGACTCCTCTTCCTGAGTTTAAATCTGGCCTCAGACACTTAGTAGCTGTGTGACCCTGGATAAGTCACTTCACCCTGCTGGCCTCAGTTTCCTCACCTGTCAGATGAGCTGGAGAAGGAAATGGCAAAGCTCTCCAGTATCTCTGCCAAGAAACCCCCCCATGGAGTCACAGAGAGTCAGGTGGACGAACTGACTGAACCACACTAATAAAGGGAGAAGGTCTGAAGAACTGGCCCAGATCAGGTGGCCTCTGGCAGCCAGAAGACAGAATCGAATGAACCTCTGTGAGGGCTGGTGCCGCACCCAGGAGAGGCAGCCAAGCCTTTGACTCAGGGTGCTGCCTTGAGCAGACACTCAGGCCTGCGCAGGACAGAAACGGCAGAGCTTTGCACTTCATGAGCAAGAGGAATGACTTCAAGCAGGGAGCCTGTGGGCCGCATCCACCTCCCTTCCGCATCAATCCAGGCCGGGCTTTGTGCCCCTCCCCCAAGGGGGGGGGGTGTCTCTGGTATCTGCCTCATTCTCCCCACAGTCCTAAGTCACTTCCGGCCTCCTCTGATCCTCTCCCCAGCTGGCACCTGCCCCGAGACCAGTCATAGTCCTTTATGGTTTGTTGAGCCCAACTGAAGAAATGATTTTGAAAGGAGGAATCTGGAGGCCCTGGATGGACAGGGGCAGCCAAGGAGAGGCTAGCAGAGGAGAGAAGAGAGCTAGTGTGTGTGTGTGTGTGTGTGTGTGTGTGTGTGTGCAAGTGTGTAGGGGTGTTGTGTGAGAGCATGAGTGTGTGACTGTATAAGTGTGTGATCATGTGTGTGAGTGGGTGTGTATTCATGAGAACGTGAGTGTATGTTGTGCATGAACATATGTGTAAGGGTGTGAGTTACTGTATGTGTGTATGTGTATATGTAGACAAGAGAGACCTGAAGACCAGCCCCGTCCCACCACTTTTCCCAGGGCCTGCCCTCCCCTGCTCACGTGGTTTTAGCGGCTCATGGGAAGTCCTCCCCCCATCCCAAGCCTCAATTCTGCCCAAATTCCTAAGAGCCAACTGATTTCCACTTCAGAAGTTTGGGCTGCTCAGAACAGGCCAGGCTGGTGTAGACCCAGCTCGGCCCCAAGTCTGGGTTTGCTGCAGAGATCTGGAGCTGGGAGGGACCTCAGGGTTGGGTCGCAGAAGCCAGGGGCATTGGAAGCCCGCTGGCACAACCCCCTCATTTTATAGTGGAGGAAGTGAGTCCCAGAGACAGGCTGCCTGGCGTAGTGTCTTCCAGAGATAGAGGACCTAGGTTGGAACCCTACTTGTGACACATATGACTTTTGTAACCGTGGACAAGTCACCTCCCCTGAAGGGAAAGAAAAGCTCCTTCGGCGGCCGGGATGATCCCTTTGCTCCCTGCCTGCCTGCTCTGTGACTTGTCCAGAGTGGCCCAGTGGCTCAGCTCCCAGTCCAGACTATTTCCCCCTGCGCTATCCTAGGTCAGGCTTTCTGTACAGACGTTTTCCCAGGTCTTGGGCACATGCCAGCTTAGCCATTGTCTGCTGATTTCTGGGAATTTTCGAGGTGAGAATGAGAGGGAAAAGCGATGCACATCTCTCTTCCTCCAGCGGCTCTCCTCCCTTCAAAATGGAAGATGGGAGGAAGTCCCGGGGGGACTCTAGCCGCATTGGGGCTTCTTGGCCTGCTCATCTCAAACACACAAGGATCCTGGTCTCTACAAGTTTTCCCAGGGCACCGGTGGTTGGAGCCGAGAGGGAGAAAACCTCAAAAATCCCCGATGCAAAGTGAGTGGTTGGATCAGCCTGTGCGTGGGTGGAGCTCCTCACCAAAGCCAGGAAGCAGGAAGCTCCTTCTGGGTAATGACCACAGGATTGGCCGCAGCTGAGCCTGCCTGAGTCAGGCCCAGCCCTGAAGGGAAAGAAAGCCACAGGGGCAGGCAGAAGAAGCCCCCAGCTTTGAGGGCGGTGGCCTGGCCATGGACATATTTGAGTCCTGGGCTCAGGCTTCCTCCTGTGCCAGAGGAGTGTGTGGGCCCCCTTTCCCCCTCCAGGCCTATGACTCTAGGACCGGTACCTCCCCCTTCCTGGTCCCACTCTGCCGGACTGGAAGTCAACTCCTTAAAGGGGATGGCTTCCTAGGGGTCTGAGCATCCCTAGGATCTGGCACATAGTGGGTTTTTCACTCGTTTTCCAGTTGTGCCTAACTGACCATGCCCCAGTTGGGATTTTCTTGGCTGAGATCCTGGAGTGGTTTGTCATTTCCTTCTCCAGCTCATTTTACAGATGGGGAAACTGAGGCAAACAGGGTGAAGCGATTTGCCCAGGGTCACACCACTAGTAAGGTGAGGCTTGGGAAGAGGAGTCTGTAGATAGTAGGCCCCTAACAAGTGCTGGTTAATGGATCCTGTGAGGATAGGAGGAGTTATGGATGCGGACATGTCTGCTCCTTCTGAGGACAGTGCCAAGTCCCTGGGCTCGATTTCTTCCTTAGAGATGTGAGACCCCGAATGGTTTCCACAAAGCCTTCCTCCCAGTCCCCCCTCCCAAGCACACACAAGGCTTGCCCACACTGACCCCTGGGAGCCACATGCATACCCACACCTATGCCCCCAGGCACCAAACAATGCATGAATTCACACACATACATGTACACATGTGTCCCCTACCCACATGTATGCACACACATGCACACAAGTACACACTTAAATACCCTACACACACACACACACACACACACATACACACCAGTGGCACAGTTGGGCTAGCTACTCCCCTTTGAACATGTCGGGGAAAACAAGGGACAGAATCCGGCGCCACGCTGTCTCTGGACCCGCGGTGGAAGTTTCCCAGGCTCCATTTCAAAGCTGGTCCCTGGCGGCGTCGTTGGCATCAGCCCTCCTCAGTAAGGGTGTTGGGTATCACACAGGCCTGCTTGGAGGTTTCCCAGGGAGGGCCTCTGTCTGCCGTGGGGAGGCAGCCAAAAAGTGCCTGAGGGGGAAGAAGGGGATGAGTTACCCATCCACCATGGATCCTGAAAAGCTCCAATTGTGTTTTTAGCCCAGGCATTGAAGGGCTATGAGAAAGCTCAGGAGGCGTGCCAGCCAAGCCCTCCTCTGCCCCCTCCTCCTTGGTAGGGGCTCCCAGAGAGGAGCTTGGCTGCATCGTGGGGCTCCCCGAGGCTCTCACAGCAACGGTGCCCTGCCCTGGATGCAGGGGGACAAGGGCCCAGGGAACGGAGCCTTGGGAAAGACTACGGGGACTAAGCCCCTTGGGCCTCTGTGGCCTCATCCCTGAACCTTCTCCTTGATGTAGAACGAGGATCCTGGGCCATGTCCCTCTCTAGGAAGGGAGAGATGAAGTATGAGACGAAGGGATTGGGCCAGATGCTCTTTGAGTGCTCTTACACACACACACACACACACACACACACACACACACGCACGCACACACACGTGCGCACGCACACATATTTATGTTTATATGTCGTTATTCAGTCCTTTCAGTTGCGTCTGACCCCATGTGGAGTTTTCCTGAGAGATCCTGGAATGGATTACCATTCCCTTCTCTAGCTTACTTTACAGATGAGGTAACTGAGGCAAACAGAGTTAATTGACTTGCCCAGAGTCATAAAGCTAGTGAATGTCGAAGGCCACATTTAAAATCAGGTCCTCCTATCTCTATGCCAGACTCTCTATCCATTGTAGTGCCACCCAGCTGCCCTTGTGTATATATGTACACATATCCACACATACATACCCATGTACACACACATGATACACAGACACACACATACACATGCACATACATACATGTGCAAACACATAACACACATACAGACACAATACACAATACATGTGCAAACACATCCATGCACAACACACATCCATGCACAATAAACAGACAGATACACACGCACACACACGATCCCAAGTCACCTCCTTCTCTGGGCCTTAGTTTCCTTAACAGTAAAATGAGAGGGGATGATCTTCTAGGTGACTCTGAAATTCCTTTCTGGCCCTAAATCCACCATCTTATGAGACATGAAGCGTGGGGCATTCCTAACAGAAATGAGGATCGTTGTTTGCTCTGTTCCTGAACCTGGTGGAAGGTTTGGGGTTCTGGTGCAGCTTCTGGTGAAGTCATCTTGTTTTTCCCCAAATGCTACTATCTCCCCCTTCCCCATCTCTCCTCTGCCCCAGCTGGAGACCAGGGCCAATCCTCAGGGCCACCAGTTCCTCATCTGCTCCTCACGGAGGCTGTACCTGGGAGGAACCTTACTAGACTCAAGAGGCTGCCCCTAGGCAGGTGGGCAGGTCCATACAGCTCTCACTTCTGGACTTCGAAGACATACATCCTTCCGATCCCAGATCTAGAGCTGGAAAGGACCCCAGGGGCCAGCCTTGGACTCACTAGCTGTGTGACCCTAGGCAAGTCACCTAGCCTCTGTCTGCCTCAGTTTCTTTATCTGTGAAGTGGGGAAGTAATAGTACCTACCTCTCTGGATTGTTGTGAGGATTTGGAAAGTACTTTGCAAATCTTAAAGCTCTGTAGCTATTATGGTTATTCTATAGTCCAAACCCATGATTTTACAGAGGACAAAAACTGAGGCACCAAAATGAAAGTGGTTTATGTCAGGTCATTTGGGCAACTTGTTCTTGAATTGAAATTTGAACCCAGGTCCTCTTATTGACTTCAATGTGGTCTTTCTGCTGCCCACCACTGCCTCTTTTCTCATCCATTTGGTGGTAACCTTGAAAAAATGACACTGGAACTTGGTACCATGGACATAAGATCTTAGAATTAGACTGAAAAGAGGCCTCAGAGACCCTTAATTCAAGTCCTTTTTTTTGTTTTCTTTTCAAAAAGAGGAAACTGAATCACAGAGAGAGTAAGGAACTTGTCCAGGATCTCAGAAATGGTGAGTATCAGAGGCAGATTTTGAACCCAGATGAGAAGGACTCCCTGCTCTTCTGTAGTGTGAATTCCTTTCACTCAAATAAAGCAATTAATAAACATTTTTCAAACACTTACTATGTGCCAGAATTTCCACTCCAGAAGTTCTCTACATGGATGGAACCACGTCAGGACCTTTTAATCCTCATCTCCTCCCCCCTCAAAAGAGCCAGAACCTTGCTCTCTGAAGCTTCCCCCCATCGGATCGGAGCTGTAGAGCCCCTGGGAACCCCTGAGCCAAGCCTCCCATCTCACAGATGAGGACACTGCAGCCTCAGAATTCAGGTGACTGTTCCAACCATGGCTGTGCAGGCAGAGTGAGTGCTGGGATTTGAATCCAAGACTTCTGGTTCCAGACTCTGTGCTCAGGGAGCGCCTGGCTGGCTCCTTCTGCTCCTCAGATCTCCTCTCCAGTTGAATGTCCCTATTCCCGGTGCTAGGTGACCCTTGTCTCCCTTACAAGCCTGAAAGTTCAAGAAGCCAGGACTTAGTGTCAGCTGCACATCTGGCCCAGAGGAGATGCCCAGTAAACAGCTGTGGAGTCAGAGAAGGAATGGAATAAACTTCAGTAAGCACGAATGTGGTCCCTGGGGGTCAAGGCCACTCATTGCCAGTGACCTTCCAGGTCAAGGGTGTTTAACCTTTGTGTCTCTTTGGGCAGCAGTCTGACAAAGTCTTTGGAGCCCTGCTCAGAATTATATTTTTAATGCATAAAATAAAATACATAGAATTACAAAGGAGGCCAATTATTGAAATATAGCTATTAAAATATGTTTCGAAAAGTTCATGGATGCTAAATTAATAATCAGTCATCTAGGAGAGGTCAAGTGTTGGGAAAGGAATATGAAATGAATTCTATTGAGCTAGCCAGCCTGCTCCCACTCCCCAACCCCATCTCCTTTCCACTCTCCCTCCCTTTTTCCTTTCCTTTCCCTCCCCCCCTCTCCCCTTCCTCCTCTTCCTCCACTTCCTCCTCCACCTTTCCTACTCATCCCTTTCTCTACATCTTTCTGTATTTTTTCCCATCCTCTCCTCTCTTCTCTCTGTTTCTGTCTGTGTCTAACCCAATCCCTACCTCTTGTCCCATCTCTTACTCCTCTCCTCTCTATTTTCTCCCTCTCTTCCTGTTCTCTGTTTCTGTCTTTCTGTCTCTGTCTCTCTATCTCTCTTACTCTGTCTCAGTTTCCCTGATTCTCTGTCTCTCTGTCGAAACAGAGGGGATCTTTCTGATTATAGAATATGGCCAGGGGGTGTCCACTTCTCCAGTGTGGGCCCTTAAAAAAAAGATGACTTTGTCCAGCTGTGGTTCTGGAGTCTGTGGCCAAGCAGTTGAGACTTTCTCACCCTGCCTATGTCCAGTTTCTTTGTGTTTCCAGGCCCACCCTCGCACAGTGTTGGGAATCACTACTCCTGTTATTAGCAAGCTCTCCAAATAGGAAGAGCTCAGTGAATACAAATGAGTTTTTATATGTGCCTAAGCAAAATATAATTAAGGAAGTCAATCTGTCAGGGGTGAAATCAGCTGCAGGGTATATGCCAAAGGCAGAGTGGTGGGAAAGCACCCAACATGTTTGGGGGACACCAAGTTCTCCAGTTTGACTGGAATGAAAGCTTTGTGAAAAGAAATGATGGGACAGGAATGCAGGGCTGGTTCAATATCAGGAAAACTATCTGGATAATTGACCATATCAATGATCAAAACAACAAAAATCAAAAGATTATTTCAATAGATGCAGAGAAAGCTTCTGAGAAAATACAATACTTATTCTTATTAAAAAACACTACAAAGCATAGGAATAAATGGAGATTTCCTTAAAATGATGTTATGTTTAATCTAAAATCATCAGCAAGCATTAGGATCAGGGGTGAAACAAGTTGGCCAAGCCAGAATAATAAAAATGACAATTCTACCTAAATTATTTTACTTATTTAGTGCCATACCAATCAAACTGCCAAAAATTATTTTATAGAACTAGAAAAAAATAACAAAATCCATCTGGAAGAACAAAGAGTCGAGAATATCAAGGAAACCAATGAAAAGAAAATATGAAGGAAGGTGGCCTGGCTATACCAGATTTCAAACTGCATTACAAAGTGGTAATCATCAAAACTATCTTGTTCTGTCTAAAAAATTGAGTAGTGGGGGCAGCTAGGGGGTTTCAGTGGATAGAGCCACTGGTCCTAGAGTCATAAGGATCCAAGTTCAAATTTGGGTCGACATTTACTAGCTGTATGACCCTGTGCAACTCAACCCCAATTTCCTCCCTCCAAAAATAGAGCGGTGGATCAGTGGAATAGATTAGGTACACAATACACAGTAGTAAATAACCCTAATCCAAAATGTTAGAATAAGAACTCACTACTTGACAAAATTTGCTGGGAAAACTGGAAAGGAGTTTGACAGAAAGCAGGTATCGATCAATATTTCAGGCAATGCACCGAGATAATGCCAAAATGGGTACATGACTTAGACATAAAGAGTGATGCCATAAGCCAATTAGGGGAACAAGAAAAAATGCACTTGCCAGATCTATGGATAAGGGAAGACTTTCTGACCCAACAAGAAAGAGAGGAAATTACCGGAGGTAAAATAGAAACTTTTTGTTTACATTAAATCTTAAAAGTTTTTGCACATACAAAACCAATGCACAAAGATTAGAAGAAAAACAAGAAAATGGGGAAAATGTCAGCAAATTTCTAAAACACCTCATTTCTAAGCTATATAGAGAACTGAGTCAAATCTGATAAGTAATTCTCCAATTGATAAATGGTCAAAGAATAGGAAGAGGCAGTTTACAGAAGAAATCAAAGCTGGGGCAGCTAGATGGCGCAGTGGATAAAGCACTGACCCTAGATGCAGGAGGACCTCATTTCAAATCTGGCCTCAGACACTTGACACTTGTTAGCTGTGTGACCCTGGGCAAGTCACTTAACCCTCATTGCCCTGCAAAAAAGAAAAAGAAAAAAGAAATCAAAGCTATCTCTAGTCATGAAAAAAAAATGCTCTAAATCACTATTGATTAAAGAAATGAAAATAAAAACAACTCTGGGGTACCACCTCACGTTTATCAAATTGACTAACATCACAAAAAAGAATAATGACAAATCTTGGAGGGGACATAGAAAAATTGGGACATTAATGCACTGTTGTTAGAGTTGTGAACTAATTCAGCCATTCTATAGAAGAATTTGTAATTATGCCCAAAGAGCTATAAAACTATTTATACCCTTTGACCCAGCAATACCAATACTAGATCTGTACCCCAAAGAGTTCAAACAAAAAGGAAAAGGACCCACATATACAAAAATATGCATAGCAACTCCTTTTGTTATGGCAAAGAATTGGAAATTGAGTGGATGTCCATCAATTGGGAAAGGACTGAACATGATATATATGATTGTGATGGAATACTATTGTGCTACGAGAAAGGATGAGTAAGATGGTTTCAGAAAAACTTGGGAAGACATATGAACTTATGCAAAGTGAAGTTAGAAGAACCAGGTAAACATAGTTCACAGTAGCATGAATGACAGCTATTCTGAGGAATGCAATGATTCAAGATAATTCTGAAGGACTTAAGATAAAACATTCTATCCACTTACAGAGAAAGATCTGATAGAGTCTGAATGCAGATCAAAGCTTACTTTTTTGAATAATAAACATTTTTATTTATAGTTTTGGGTTCTAATTTTTATCCCTCTTTCCCTCCCTCCCTTCCCCCTCGCTAAGGGGGCAAAAAAATCATATATGAGTTATACATACCATGTATAATTATGCAAAACATTGCCATATTTGTAATTTTGTACAAGAAAACTTGATTGAAAGAAACAACGAAAATGAAAAATAGCATGCTTCAGTTTGTTCCATCAATATTAGTTCTTTCTTTGGAGGTGGATCATGTGTTTCATCAATAGTTCTTTGGGATTGTCTTGGATCATTGTTTTGCTGAGAATTGCTAAGTCATTCACAGTTGTTCATCAAACAACATTGCTGTTGCTGTGTATAATGTTCTCCTGGTTCTGCTGACTTCACTATACATCAGTTCATACAAGTCTTTCCGGGTCCTTTTTTTTTTTTTTTTTGAGGAAATTGAGGTTAAGTGACTTGCCCAGGGTCACACAGCTAGTAAGTGTCGAGTGAGTGTTTGAGGCCGGATTTGAACTCAGGCCCTCCTGAATCCAGGGCCAGTGCTCTATTCAATGTGCCACCTAGTTTCCCCCCTTTCCAGGTCTTTCTGAAATTGTCCTGTTATTTTTTATAGCACAATAATATTCCATCACCATCATATACCACAGCTTGTTTAGCTATTCCCCAATGGATAGGCATTCCTTTTATTTCTAATTACTAGCCACCAAAAAGAGCTGCTTATTAAGTATTTTTGTACAAATAGGTCTTTTTCTCTTTAGGGGGGATGTCTTTGGGATATAAACCTAGCAGTGGATGAAAGGGTATGCACAGTTCTATATCCCTTTGGGCATAGTTCCAAATTGCTCTGCAGAATGGTTGGATCTTTTCACAACTCCACCAACAGTGGATTAGTGTCCCAGATTTCTCAAAACCTTGCATTTTAAAATTTATTTTTCTTGTTTATTTTGTCAGTATTTTCTTTTGCAACATGATTAATATGGAAATATGTTTTGCATGAATCCACATGTATAACCTATATCAAATTGCTTGTCTTCTCAAGGAGGAGAAAGGGAAAGTTGGGATTAGAGAATTTAGAATTCCAAATTTAAAAAGAAAGTGAATGTTAATAAATTTTATGCATAATTGTGAAAACAATTTTAAAAAAGATAGAAATGATAGAAGGCAAAGTTAGATTGGAGTTAAATGATTTCATTTTTATCAATGGGAAAATCAAGAACTAGAGAAGGGAAATGATTTGCCTTGTATCATACAGCAAGTGGCAAGGAGAGGACCAGGACCTGTATTGTTGAACTTTCCTTCCTCTTGTCTCCCATATTAGAATTTCTCCATTCATTTAAGTCACTATCTTCCATACACTAGGTGCTTAATGCATGCTTGTTGACTCATGAATGAAAGACTAAGACAGAAATTGCAGAAAGCTGCTTTCAAGTAGAAGCCATCAGAGCTCAGGTTCCTGACCACCAGAGTTCTCCATAAGTGGCATGTACTGGCTCAGGCCTCCTCGGAGAATTTCAGCAGAAGAAAAACAAACTAATGAATATTCATGCTTTTCTTAAAATAGAGACAATTCCTTGGGAAAGGGTCTAGGTACCAGATAAGAAATCCTCAATGTCTCTTTTTCAGGAAGTCAAGAAGGATGCTGATCTAGTATTCTAATCATGTTGGCAATTCCCAAAGTACAAACTCTCTCACATTAACAACTCCCTACTTTATAGTAATTTTTTTTTCAAGGCAATCAGAGCTAAGTGACTTGCCCAGGATCACACAGTTAGTAAATTTCAAGTGTCTGAGGCCATATTTAAACTCAGGCCCTCCTGATTCCAGGGCTGGTGCTCTATCCACTTCCCCACTTAGTTGTCCTCTTTATAGTCTTTTTTGCCCAAGTTTACTATAAGGTAAGTGAGACACTCAGGGTCACAAATCAGTATGTGAAAAAGGCAGGTCTTAAACCCAAGTCTTTATGCCCCTATATGCACTATAATATATGCAGTTTCTTTCTAAAATATTTATTCAATTGATTGAATTAAATTCAATAAGAATTTATTGTGTCTACTGTTCATAGGCACTGTGTTAGGTATTGGTGATATCAAAGAAAAAAAAAAAGAAAAAACTCTTATCCTGAAGAAGCTTATATTCTACTGGGAATGGTTAGGTGGAAAAAAACCACGCAGATCTGATAGGCAATTTCTTTACTAAACCACCAATTTGGTTATGATGTTACCCTTCATATCTTATCTTGGTATGTGATGGGAAATGTTGGTCTACATTTCGTTTCTGCCAGACTACTTTCCAATTTTCCCAATGATTTTTATAAAATAGTGCTGTCTTTCCCCAGTTATCTAGGATCTTTGGGTTTATCAAACAGTACTGTGCTCATTTGCTTCTATATACTGTGGACCTAATCTATTCTATTAATTAACAGCTCTCTTTCTCATCTAGCATCAAATTGTTTGGATGATTATAAATTTGTAGTGTAGTTTGAAATCTGGTAATGCCAGATCCCCTTGCTTCTCACTTTCCCCCCACTGATTCCTTTGATATTCTTGACATTTTTTCCTTGAGATGGATTTTGTCATTTTCTTTTCTATGTTTTGCTCATTTGATTGATATAGCACTGAATAAGAAAATTGATTTAGATAGCATTACCATTTTAATTATATTGGTTTGGTCTACCTATGAGCAATTAATATTTCTCCAATTATTTACATTTGACTTTATTTTCATGAAGAGTGTTTTACAATTGTGTTTATTTAACTCCTGCATGTTTCTTAGCAGGTAACCTGGGGACTTGTATGAACTGATGCAAAATGAAGTGAACAGAACCAGAAGGACAATTTATATAGCAATGGCAAAATTGTAAAGATAATCAATTTTGAAAGATTTAGTAACTGATCAACATGATGTCCAACCACAATTTCAGAGGTCCCATGATCATAAATGCCATTTTATCTCCAGATAAAAAGTTGATGAACTCAGATTGCAAATGGAAACATATTTTCTTTCTTTCCTTCCTTCCTTTTTGATTTTCCCCTTTTGGAGAGACTAATGTGGACATTTGTTTTGCATAACTACATATTTCTAATGAGTTTTATTTTTCTCATCTTACTGGTGAAGGGGGAGAGAGAATTAGAACTGAAAATAAAATAACATTGAGTTAAAAAATAAAAAGAAGTAAACCCCTTAAGGGTAATGACTCTTCTTCTTTTGGATCTGTATCCCTAGCATTTAGCCAGTGCCTAGTACATAATAAGTACTTAATAAATAATCTATCTATCTATCCATCTATCTATCCTCTGATTCTGATCTTTGAAGCCAAGTCAGTAAGTCAGTCAATAAGTCAATCTACACATATTTGTGAAACACTAACTATGTACCAGGCTTTCCGCTAAATTCTCCATCCAAATAAGGCAAAAATACCTTTCCTGCCTCAAACATCTTATACTCTAATGAAAGAGACAAGCTATAAATAACCATATCTAAAAAAGATATTGTAGGGGCCAAATTTAATATGGGGAGATTTAATTGGGTGGCTCACCATAATATTGTGGTTCAGAAAATAAAGAGGGACCTCTAGGTCCCAAGTTTCCTCCCCTCTGAACTACCTTTTTTAGTTATTTCTCCCAAGTCAATAAGAAAGGGGATTGACAGCCTCTTTTCCACAAACAAAACAGGTTTTATTAATGGGAATACAATACGAAGAAAAGGTGAAATTAATTAAGCCAATCACAAGGGAATAGGGAAAGAAGAAAATGGATAATCTCCCTGGCTCTAGCAAAGGCTAGCACAATCCCCAAACTTGCTTCCACCTCAGCTAATTCAAAGAGTTGGATTTGTTTTTATTAACTCACCACCTGGGGGCCAGAGTTTCAATAGGAGAACAACTGTGTGGCCTCTTAGCAGTCTGCTCCCAGAAGCTCACCAGCAGGAAAAGACCCCAACTTCCTGTTGAGTGTCCCTTTTTCTACTTTTTTCTCCCTCCCCCAAAGGGGAGATCCTTCAAGTTGTGTGGCTGAGACTGGTCCTCTGTTGATGATACAGTCCACTGCCTTTGAGGACACTCCTTCTCAGGGTTGGCCAAGTTTAAACTGGATTTAACAAGCCCAGCCAGGTGTGGCTAAAAACCTAATCATTTTAAGTGGGTAGTTAGTAGTTTTCTCATTCACACCCAATGAAAACACTCCTAAGTCAATCAGTTCAGACCCCTAGGCGTCTGCCAAATTCCATTATTTTACCACAATACAGACCTTTGTTTCCTGGCCCCCTTCAACCTTCTCAAAATCTTTTATACTGCCCCTCCCCCAACCTTCTTCCCTGTCTAAGTATTCTGCCATCCCTAATTCTGAGCCTCCTTGTTTGTGGAACAAGACACTATATTTCAGTTGTGGGCATTTTCTCTGGCTGCCCCTCATGCCTGGAATATTCTCTTTCTTCATTTCTTCCTTAGCTTCCCTAACTTCTGTCAAGTCCCAACTAAAATCCCATCTTGGATAGCAAGTCTTTCTCAACCCCTCTTAATACTAGTGTCTTCCCTTTGTTAATTATTTTCTATTTGTTCTGTCTATAGCTTGTTTCTACATTGTTGTTTGCATGTTGTCTCCCCCGTTAGACTGGGAGCTCCTTGAGTGTAGGGGCTTTATTTGGTTTTCCTTTGTATCCCTGGTGCTAAGCACAGTGTGCCAGGGCACACGGTAGGAATTTAATGCATATTTATTATCTGACTGACTCCACCTATTTAACAATACCTATCTCCCTTATGTCTTCCCTTCTCCAAGTGAAGGATCACCAATTCCTTTGATTGAGCCCTAGGGCACATGTGGATGGCAATCTCTGAGGGACATCTAAAGTGACCTGTGCTTTCCACTCTTCCCCTCATGAAACCTTTGACCAAGTGAGTTTTTGTTTATCTGGACCTGTGATTTTATCACTTAAAAACTCAAGAAACAAGGAGAGGAGGAAGAAGTTTAGATTAAGGCAAGCTCTTATTCTTCAGAAATATTTGAGAACAGCTCCTCATTGGTCTTCTCTCCTTGGGGTCAGCCATTTAGCTGGAGCAGGTGGTAAAAAAGGTCAGAGGTTATGAGGCCTCTTTGGAGCTGGGTGAGAGAACATGAGCATGTGTGGTTGTGTGTGTGTTTGTGTGCACACGTGCATGTGCACACATGTTCTTAGTCCTGGTTTGTAACTTATCCGACCATGGCAAGGTTACAGGATAAATTACAATTTCCTGATTATCCGAAGACAATATGAATTGGACTGAGCTTTTGTTTTCCTTTATTTTGGGGGAGGATGAGTCTTTGGAAATCAAGTTTCATTTGTCTGCACTCTTGTCTCAGGAAACAACTTGCTTCAAGTGAACGTGGGGCTGTGTTAGTCCCCAATGAGGCATATTTATGAGTTAAGTCCAAATGAATCAGAAACATATGGATTAAATTTCCCTTGCAATACCTAAAGTAATGTGGGGAAGGGCTTGGAAGAACACAGTGGGGGAACTTCTGGTCCCCAAACAGTTAAAAAGCAGTTGGAATGATGACATTTCTAAATACCACCAACTCTGAACACCCTTCATGGGGATCCCGTCTTCTCTAGTTGGCTCACTTACTCTCCTGCTCTTATCCCTGTGTCAGATGGACAGTAGTCATGCATCTTCTTCCATTATCCCAATGTTGACCCCAGCCCAAAGCTAGGGAGGTATACTACTGCTTAGGCTAAACATAGCCTCCTTTATTTAGCCATGGAGTTTAATATCTCTTCTGGGTTCCCACCTCATCCAAAACCTCAGGCACAATTAATGCCAAATGTATAGGAAGGAAAGGCAATCCAGAGAGCCAGCCAAAAGACTTTCCATGATGGAAAAAGAATCATCTTGGCTCTCCCAAAAGCCAAAGTCATGCTGGACGTGGCTTGGACTATTATTTTATTTTATTTCTAAGGCAAAAAGAGCAAGCAAACAGAGTCATCTGCAAGAGCCTTAACCACAGGGGGACCATTCTCTCCAGGAGTTTGGAACAATTCTATTACCAAGATCAGCTGAATTTTATACCATGTTACTTACTGTACTTCTGTTGCCTTGAATGTGATGGCTACATATCAATCCTCCAATTCTTCAGTGGATCCAAGACCTCCTTAATGTGGGTGATTAATCCATCAGAAAGTAGCCAGAAACTGTGCTGGGCCCAGCTGGAGATGCCAAGTCAAAAGGGAAACAGTTCTTGCCCAGAAGGGGTTTATATTCCAATAAGGAGAAACAACAAACATTGGCAAGTCATGGACAGAGAGAGTGTTTTGTTCTAGGAAACCCTTTCTTCTTCTCAAAAAGCACCATTTGTATGGGAGGGGTATCATGGCACTGCTGTGATTTAAATTACTGTGACCTCACTACATCTATCTTCAGTGAAGATGACTGGGAGATAGTTAGCAATTTTTATTCAGTGCTTTAAATTCTGGTTTGATTATCCATTCAGAAGCCCATGGATATACTTTGCCTTCTCATCTCTTGCATTTATTTAGGTGCAATGACAAAGCCCAAACTGGGCCAACATGGTATCCAAACAACCTAGAGACAATGGGAAATTCATCACGGTTTTTGGGGTGCCCAAGGTTAACTTAGTGAATGGATACATTTATCCCCTGGAATAGACTTCTGCAGTGTGGTCCAGGGGCAAGGATGCTCAATCTCTAGTTAGAGGACTGAGGTTCAAACATAAGCTCTGCCACTTAGTGTCAATGTGTCCTTGTGCAAGTCATACAATCTGTGAATCTTGTTTTTCTGATCTGCAAAGTGTGGTTTGGGTCAGGTGGCCTCTGGGGTCCTTTCCAGTCCTGGGTCTATGATCCCATTATAACTGATCCCATGGGAGGATCTGCAAACCCTACCCAACTTTCTTAGTTTTGAGGCAGTTCAATGATACAGCACTGGCACAAGTGCTACCTTTGGCTTTTGAACCCCATAAAACTCAACATATATCTTCCCTAAAAGGTGACCTCTAACATTCTATTCAATTCAACAAGCTGTCAGTAAGCACTTACTTTTGCAAAGCAATATGCTCCATCCTGGAAATAGAAAGCTAATAGCAAACCAAAAGCCATTTCATTCTCCAAGTGTTCTCTTTTCTCCCCTCCTTATTTCAAATCATTAAGGCATCTTCCCCCACAAGATCCTTTATTCCAGTCTCAAAAGAAGGGGTGGTATTCTCTCTTGGGGCAGCTAGGTGGCACAGTGCATAGAGTGCTGGGCCTGTAGTCAGGAACACTCTGCTTCCTGGGTTCAAATATGGCCATACTGGGGGCAGCTAGGTGGCACAGTGGATAGAGCACCGGCCCTGGATTCAGGAGGACCTGAGTTCAAATCCGGCCTCAGACCCTTGACACTTACTAGCTGTGTGACCCTAGGTAAGTCACTTAACCCCAATTGCCTCATCTATCTATCTATCTATCTATCTATCTATCTATCTATCTATCTATCTATCTATCTATCTATCTATCTATCTAATCTCCATACTTCCTAGGTGTGTGACTGTGGAAAAGTCACTTAACTCTGTTTTCCCTCAATTTCCTCATCTGTAAAATGAGCTGAAAAAGGAAATGGGAACCCCCCTAAAAGGGTCACAAAGGGTCAGATATGACTGAAAAATGACTAAGCAACAATCTCCAAATTTATACCATTGATCCCACTGCCTCTGAACCTTTCCAGTAGATTTCCCCTCTATCATCCTTATTCTTTCTCTCATTTTCAGACTTTCACTGTCTACTGGCTCTTTCTTGTATCTGATAAACACTTATTTCTCTCCAATTCTTAAAAAATACTCTCACTTTATCCACCCAACCCTGCTAATGAACACTCTGTTTTCCTCTTCACAGAAGTAAGTCTTTGAGAAAGTCATCTAAACAATGTGTCTCTATTTCCTTTCCTCTCACTCTTCTAAACTCTCTGTGACTCAACTACTATTGGTCTCTAGAGTTACAAATGATCTCTTCATTGCCAAATAGAATGGCCTTTTCTTGTTCCTCTTCCTTCTTTGCCTCTTTAAAGCACCTTGACAGTTGGGGACTTTTTCCTGTGTCCTTCCTCCTCACTAAGTTTTCATGATACTGCTCTCTCCTGAGTCTCCTCCTGCCTATTCAACAGCTCCTCAGACTCCTTTATTGGAACTTCATTCAGGTCATGTCTAATAACTCTCTTCTCCATCGATGTTTAGTTTAGTTATCTCATCAGCTCCCATTAGTTCAACTGTAATCTCTTATACAGATTATTTCCTTGTCTCTTTATCTGGCCCTGGCCGCTCCTCTGATCTCTATCTCTATATAACCAAATGTCTTTTGGGCATCTTGCATTGACTTCATAGGCAAATGTCAAATTTGGCAATTCCCAAACTGAACTCATTATCTTCCTCTTTCCTCAAAACCTTCTCCTCTTCTAACTTCCTTATTTCAATCAAGAGTACCACTTCTTCCAGAGTCCCAGGTTCATAACCTCAGTGTTATGCCTGATACCTCACTCTTACTCAGTCACATGTCCAATCCATTGTCAAATCTTGTTGATGCTGCCCTTCCCTGTGTATCTTGTATATATCCCTTTCTTTGCCATCACATGACAAACCTTAGTTTAAGCCTTTACCACCTCTTGGTTATAGCATTATGACAGCCTCAGGCCTCAAATTCCTTCCCACACCAGTACTTTTTCTCTTCAGCTGCCAAGCAGATTTTTCCAAAGTGTAGGTATGGGGGCAGCTAGGTGGTGCAGTGGATAAAGCACCGGCCCTGGTTTCAGAGGACCTGAGTTCAAATCCGACCTCAAATCCTTGATACTTACTAGCTGTGTAACCCTGGGCAAGTCACTTAACCCTCATTGCCCCACAAAAAAACCAAACACAAAAACAACAGCAACAATGTGCAGGTATGATGATATTACCCCTCCACTAAATGAGTGCCAGTAGCTTCTTGATACTCCCAGGATCTGATCTAAATTCCTTTATTGGATATTTAAAGCTTTTTATTCCCTGACCTCTTCCTCCTTCCCTTCCTCACTGTGCATTTTTGTACCATGGGGACCTTTGAAACAGCTGTCCATTTCCAATCTCAGTGTCTTTGTACTAGCCATCCTACATCCTTAGAATTTAGTGTCCGCCCCCCTCCCTCCCGGCTTCCTTCAAGAATCTGCTTATAGCCTCCCTTACCCCAGAATGCCCTTCTCTGTTCCCCAGCTCATAGCACCCCCATCAGAGAGGCCTCTGCCAGCTCAGTGTACATGTGGGGCATACCTCATTGTAGGCAGGTGGCCTTTACCATGACAACGGGCACTTTTTAAGGACAAGGACAGCTTTTACCTTGATTTCTATCCCCAGTGCTTAGCACACAGCCTGGAATTTAGTAGGGGCCATAACAAGCCATTATTGCCTTGACTTATTGTTAGTTGTTACCCAGGGGAATATATTCACTTCTGTCTGCTTCAGTTTCCTCAACTGTAAAATGGGGTAATGACAGCACCTACCTCCCAGGGTTGTTCTGGGGACCTAGTGAGATAATGAACTAGAGGGTGGCTCTGTGGATAGAGTGCTGGTTATGGAGTCAGGAAGACCTGAGTTTAACTCTGGCTTCAGATGGTTATTGTGTGACCCTGAGCAACTCACTTAACCTCTGCCTGCCTCAGTTTCCCCATCTGTGAAGTGGGGATAATGATAGTACCTACGACCCAGAGTTCTTGTGGGGATCAAAGAAAATATTTTAAAGTACTTAGTATAGTCTCCAGTATATTGTAGGTGCTATATAAATACTTGCTCCCTTCCTTTTCCCTTTTAAAGTCCTTTCACAACAATCCAATGAGGTAGTTCATAGAAATTATTGTCCCCATTTTATAGATGAGAAATTTCCCAATGTCATACTACTAGTACATGTCACAGCAGCTGTGGATCTACTGACTCCAAGTCCTTTAGTCTTTCCAAATGAGAGAATCATTTCCTCAGGGGAGCTGCATTGCACAGGAATGATGGATTTATTTGCAACTTTCAGGCCCTTGAGATTTCCACTGCTGACAAGTCCCAGAATTCCATGCTATTTGAAGATAGTCCATTCTAATGGTCCAATGCAAACTAAGTCCTTTGATCCCCCACACTGCCCCTCCCCCACCCCTGAAATGAAATGTGTTCACCCTTTGGTGGTCAAGGTTGTCCGATTTTATTGCTCTCATGAACCAGATGAACCAGATAAAGAATCACTTCCCAAGAGTGTAGACATGTCTTCTCTGCCCAGGATTTCTCCTGAATGGTATTACATAAGGAAAAAAGTTCGGAACAATAGATACTTCTGTAATTAATGCCTTTTCATTGACCTGTGAGGAACACTTCAGAGCTTGGGCAAGACCAGATAAAAGCTCCATGGGTTCATGACTGATTCTAAAAGGATCACACATTTTTGCAAAGGGACATTGTCCCAAAGAGGGCTGCTGCATTCATAATGACTTTGAGATAGAAGGGTGTAGCTCCTCTGAGCAGATATTTTCTCTATCCTGTCATCATCCTCTGGCTTCTTAGGGCCAGACCTCCCGGTGTCCTGACCTCCTGGCTCTCTCCCACAGGCTCAGATGTTGGCTTATGTTTGCTCCTTCATTGGCTGGAACTTGGGAACTCCCCATCATCTGTTAGAGACTGGACATCTGGCCCCTTCTCTCTCTCTATATTCTATTTGAGCCCACAGAAGTCAACTCTTTCTTATACCTCTTTCTCAGAGAAATATGGAATCTCTATCTCAGTCTCTATCTCTCTACTTGTTCCTTTCTCTCTCTGTCTCTGTCTTTCTCTGTGTCTTTCTTATTTATTGTTGAGCATTCTCTTCTTTCTTTCATAAACCTCAGCATCCCAGTGTCTCAGAGAAGAAAACGCCTTCATCATACATCTAACCCAATGCATGCTTGTCCTGTAGTCTATAGACTTCATTCACTTAGAAAAAAAAAGGAAATGCCCTTCCCCCATACTTGGCATGTTTCCAATTCACCAGAATCTTTTAAAGATTGAAAATTTCTTAGTAAAAAAAAACATCTTCCATTGTTTCCAGTTGCCAAGGATGTTTGTCATCTGATCCAGAGGTCTTGAACTTAACAAGCAAGGGAGAGGCAATTGCTAGAAAAGTGAAGAAAAAATAATTCTTTGGTTTTCTAGAGAAATGGAGGATGGAATAAAGGAAAGATGGGGGAAAGATAGAAATACTTTTAGGTCTTCTACTAGATATCCTTGCTTGGGTGTTTATAAGTTCCATGTGTATATTAAACATGTCTGGTTTACATCCTGAACTTCCCATATTCATGTCTTTGCCCACTAATTTGCCATTCTTGTCATAACTTCCCCACCATCTCCAGCTATTGAAACTCTACCCATCTTTAAGGTCCAGACCCAAATCCAGCTCTTCTTAGATCTCCCAGACAGTAACAATTATTGACCCCTTCAGTTTTGCACAACTTAGTTTTCCCTTCTTTTAGCCAGTCGGTGAGGGCCATTTTATATTAAAGTTACAGTACTAATCTGTAACTTCCTCTCTCTATGCCACTTCAGTCCCTGGGGAGGGAAAAGGAATTAGATTCGTGGTTTATCTCAGTTCCTATATAGCATGGTCCCAGTGCCAAGTTCTAAACTCCATGTCAGGCTTAAGGCCCAGGTAGCCTTACTTCACAGGGCCTCCATGCTGAACTGGTTGGCTGCACCATCTTGCCTGCAATCTTGACTCCAAATTTGCCTTCACTATCACTTAAAGTGCTGGGTCGGTGGGGATTAACTCTAGCCTCTGAAACTGAGAACAAACAACACAGAACAAAAGCAGATGGCCCCAGGCTCATTCCTCAGAACCAGGGTAAAAGAGAGGGAGCAGGAAAAGAAATGTCCTTCTCCCTCACCTCACTGGTTCAGTTCATGGCAGCTGTGCTGTGAGTGAATTGTCACCGAAAAGAGAACAACAAAAAGAGAGTGGAAGAGAAAGTGAAGCTTAAAAAGATTGATCAATTCAGTGTCACCTGTTTTAAAGATACAGAGAGCCATGAAAAAGAGGGCCATCCAACCGGTAGGGGATGCAGGCCTCTATGTTACCTAAACGAGCATGCAAAGACCAACCTGGATTACATAAGTATAGAAGACTGCAGTATTTAGAGCTCTAAGGAACCTTAGAAATTAGCAAGTTTTACTTTCTTACATTATTAACAGTTGAAGAAACTGAGGCACACATAGGCTAAACTATTCCACATTATGGTTCAGATTGACATGGCTGTCAGGAGAGGGCGTGAATGGCAAATTGAGCAATCTCTTGATCCACACGATGAAGCTAAAAGTAGCTTGAACAGTGACAAGCAAACAAACCAAACCCAGGATTCCAACCCAGGTCAAGTATGGAGGATCCCTTCTGGATCTATGTACGGTGCTCTGTGCATAGGACATAGCTGAATGAATATTTGTGCACATTTTTTCAAGAAATCAGCTAAATCAAGTGATATTTTTGCTCCCTGACAAGAACATCTCAGTCTTGTTCCACAGGAGAAAATTAAGTTATCACCATCAGTCAATTCAATGAAAACAACACAATGTTTGTCTGGATTTGTTTGCTCATTTGTGGGAGGACGGTCATACCTCTAAAACAGCAGCTTGATTGAATAAGTTTTCTTTTTTCATCCACTTGTTTGTACAACATCTAACCTTTGCCCCAATGACTGTCCAATACTTCATAATGGCTTAGAGGGGACCCTGCAAATTCAGGAGAGCCAGGCTGGGTATAGCATGAGCTCTGGTGGGTCAATTCAACTATGCATTTATTAAATACCTACTGTTGGCAGGCATTATGCTTGTCCTCAATGAGCTTGCATTTCTAAAGAGGGACACTGTGCACTTATAGAGGTATACACAAGATATATGGAGGCAGCTAGGTGGAACAGTGAATAGAGTGCTGGGCTTAGAGTCAGGAAGAGGTATCTTCCTGAGTTCAACTCTGTCTTCAGACACTTACTAGCTGTGTGACCCTGGGCAAATCACTTAATCCTGTTTGCCTCAATTTCTTAGTCTGTAAAATGAGCAGGAGAAGGAAATGGCAAACCACTCCAGTATCTATGCCAAGAAAACCCTGCAGTGGGGTCATAGGGTGGGAAAAAACTGAAAAGACTGAAGAACAACAGTAATATTTCAGTCAGCATGGTGCGGCAGATAGAAAACCTGTCAGAGACAGGATGTCATGGACTCAGATTTTCCCTCTGTCACATACTGGCTGTAGGAACCAAGGTAAGTCACATAAGTTCTCTTTGCCTGAGTTGAACAAGACTGAGATGACTGAACAACAACAAGACAATATGATACATATACAACGCATACAATATAGTTTTGAGAGGGAGGAAAGCTGAAGGGGGGGAATATTCTAGAATATAATTCTTGAAATGCTCTGTGTATAAGGCTGGCCATGGGCTCTATATGCCACTTAAAGATCAGCCTAATTGAGATCAGAGACATCCATCACCAGGTTAGTGTCAGGGATGAAACATTTTTTCCAAGTCAAGTCAATCATACAGTTATTAAACATATTATATTCTAGGCATGGTGGTGTGGATATAATGAAATTGTGGGGATACAAAGTAGTGGAGAGACAAAGAAAGCCCAAGATATCCATTTCACCTCTAAAGGAGCTCACAGCCTGGTAGGGGAGACAACATGCAAACAATTATGTATTAACAAGATACATATGTGTGTATACCATGTATACATATCCATTGCATTTGTAAGGATCACATGTTAGGAGGTTGGTTTCTGACCTGGAATAGCTGAAAGGTCTCTGACAGAGATAGAGTCACAGATTCTTGAGATCTTCAAAGAGGAATAGACACATTCCAAAATGGCCTTTCTCTACCTGTTACTGAGACCTGGGCATTCAGGCTCTCTGATTCTCAGGGATTTTCATCTTGTCAGCAATGTGGGGCAGGGCCACTAGGAGTGGCGCAGTCCTGCTGATGTGCCTAACTCCCCCAACACCCCCCCCCCAAAGCAGGGACCACTGAGTTTGGCCTCTCTCATTAAAGCATGACCACAACTGTCATTCTGGGCTTCTACCATACAGCAGAGTGGTGCAGCATCTATTTATGAGGTCGCAGCCTCTGTTTGACTTGACTTCCCCAACTGTAAAATGGGGGTAACACAGCCCCTACCTTCCAGGGCTGTTGTGAGGATCAGATGAGATAACATTTGTAAAGTGCTTAACACAGTACACAGTAGGCACTTCATAAATGTTTGTTATCTCCCTCCCTCCTTCCCTTGAGGAAGCTGGCTAGGGTATAATGACTTCAGATGGTAATTAAGTATAGTTGTATCCTGTGTGGTGACGTATGTAAAATATTCTGGGAATCTTAAAGCACGCCATGAGCATTATTGACATTGTTTCTATTGGTGTGGTTCTTGAAAACAGCTCAGGAAGTGTGAGTAACAGGAGGTTTCAGGTTCCCCCAGCCACAGAGCCTTGGGGACCAGCCTTAGGGATTCAGAATGGCCACCTTCCTTTTTTTAAATACACAAAATCAACCTCAGCTTTCTCTGAATGATATAGTTGAAATGAAAATGCCTGCAGCAGAATTCTGTGTAATAATAATGAGCGGCCTCAGACCCAGAGAGAGAGGAAGAAAAGGGTGGGGGGGGGAGAGAGAGAGAGAGAGAGAGAGAGAGAGAGAGAGAGAGAGAGAGAGAGAGAGAGAGAGAAGGAAATGTACCTCCCTCTTTCATTAGAGATGTTGGGGACTATCAATGTGAAATGTATATGCTTTCAGACATGATAGTTTTGCCTAACACTTTTTTCTCCTTTTTTTTTTAATTACAAGGGAAGGAGCCCAGGCAGTTGTTTGTGTGTATGTGATGGGGGGAGGTGTCAGGGAGTGGGGATTGGCAGCATATTCAGAAAAGACTGGGGTGTAAAACCGAAATGCACTGGTAAACTTACAAAAAAATGAAATGTGTTCCCTCATGTACTCCACAGTGGACATGTTCTTGGTTATTTGGGAATCCTCACTAGACTTCATATTGGACGTCTAGCCTAGAGAGGAAAATGTTCAAAAGGGACACAGGACACACTATAAGTGTTCAAATATCTGAAGGAAGGATTAGATCTCTTCTGCTTGGCCCTAGAGAGTAGAACCAGGAATAATGACTAAAAGTTACAGAGAAGAAAATTTAAGACTTAAGGTCTTAAAAAGGCCCTAACAAGTAGGGCTGGCTGAGAGTTGAATGGGCTACTCAAGGGGGTGAGTTCCCCAACATTGGATGTGGTTTAATTTAACTTGTTTTCTTTTTCTTTCACTTAGTCTGATGGCATGGTCAGAATCCATCCACCTGTGGCCTAGCACAATTGCTGGATGTCTCAGAACCATGAGATGTGCTATGGTAACCTTTCCATAACATTTTCAGGTGTCATCATGGACACATTACTAAATTTGGCCTTGATCCAGACACATGATGGTAAGAAGTGTTATAGATTGCATAACTGCCTCAATTCTGTATTATATGGGTATAAATCCTCCAAAAGTGTGTGTGGGAGGGAATGTAATATGTTATATATAACAAGTTTGAGTATGAGTTATATTTTGAAGAACTCTCACTGTGTAATTTGGTCACTGACAATGCTATACTAAGGATTAGTGAAAATCTAGCAGTTCAACAGCTAAAGAAGTAAAAGAGCTACCACCCACAATGCCACCATTTATACTGACTCAAAATATTCTTTTAGTGTATGCCACACAGTGGGCATGGTTTGGCTACAGTCAAGGCCATAGCTTATGGAGGGCGTCCTTTAGCATATACACACATGAGGACTTCCAATATTTATTTACTTTCACTTGGAAAAATACAATCCTTTGAGCCTCTACAAATTGACTATATCACAAGTTCCTTGCTTTGGCCCACCAGCCCACATTGAGCAGAGAATTGGGGAACCAGTTAAAACAATGTGGTGTACCTCAAACTCTAGCAATATAATAACTTACCTTTAACAAGCTTTTCCTTCTACAGGTAAACCACTAAGAGCACATGGCCTTGTTTTCTGGCCTACCTCCCCCTCCCCCATTGCCTCCCACATTTAATGGAAGCAATTTTGGGGATTGTATAGACTTAGGTGAGAGTTAGGGAGATTATACGTATTTCTTTTCCCCTATTGCCTTGTTTTTTATTTTATTAATTTCACCGTTGTTGTTTATTTTATTCCCATTAATAAAACCTGATTTGTTTGTGGAAAAGAGGCTGTTAGTCTCCTTTCTTATTGGCCTGGGAGAAATATCTAAAAAGGCAGTTCGGAGGGGAGGGAGCTTTGGACCTAGAGGTCCCTCATTATTTCCAGGACCCCAATATTACGGTGAGCCACTCAATTAACTCTTGCTATATTAAATTTGGCAACTGCAGTTGTCTTCAAGCAGAGTCTGATATCTCTTGTTGAGTATGTTGGAGTGGGGATTCTTTTCAGGTATTTGTTAGATTAGAAACCACTAGGGCCCTATTCATTTCCCAGATTCTGGAATTTGGTGGCTTCCCTGGGCCTGACAATCCTCATTTACAAAAAGAGGGTTAGATGACCCTTGAAGGTCCCTCCAATTCTAGGACTATGATATCACCATGAAGAAATCTATCTAATCCATTTACAGATGATGCTTTCCCAGGGCTATGGTCACTGGGTCCTGTCAGAGAAACCAGTGCAGACAAGCACCATTGTACTGCTCCTCTTCCCTGAAAACTCATTTTTATTTCCAGTGATCTGAACCAATTCCCCTCCCCATTCACAAGCTTCACTAGCCAGCCTGAGTTGCCTTATTCCATACTACAAGCATGGTCCTGCTTTCAACATTTCATTTTCTTCCCTGGTAGTTGTTAGAGAAGAATTCAGAGGCTCCGTCTAATTGACCTCAGACTTCTTAAGGGAACTGATGCTACCTGGCAGGCATCCAGGTCATGGGGAGTAGGGCTAGTGAAGATGCTAAACCTTGATACAGAGGGCAGGGTGGTGAGGTGGAAAGGATCCTGGGTAGGAAGTAAAAAAAAAATTGAGGTTCAAATCTCAGCTGGTGTTGCCTGTATGTATTGGGTAAGTTACCTCCCTTATCTCAGCTTCAGTTTCCTCTTCTGGAAAATAGTTTGAAGACTCAAAAGGCCTCTTTTGACTCTAAAGTCCATGACAAGCCCAGGACATCCTGGTCTTTGGGCACTCATTCCAGGGACAGCTGCATGAATTTCTGAAGCATAACCTTGTGGGCGCCACTGTCTTCAGTTTCCTATCAGCAAAGAGATCAGAGAAGGAAGATACCTCCCTTTATCAAGTCTTTTCCATCGATCTCTCAAACCCAACACTTTTCTATCATGCCTGTCACCATGATACCACAGTCCTCAGACAGAGAGGAGAGACATAGAACAAACAATACCTGGGGGAATCTCAATTACAATCCCAAGGGAAAGGCAGTTTGACAGCCAAGAATGGTGGTCCAAGTCTCTGGCAAAGGCTGTTGGTTTCTTTGGCAGGGAAAAAGCCACCATATGTTCCATGGCACTAGTGAGTTTGCCATCTCTGAAGGAAAAGTTAACAATATCCTTTGGTAGGGGACTCAGGTGTCAAATATTCTATCAGCCTCTGGAGGCTGCTACCTGATACCTCAAGGAATGGGTACTGTTCCTTTATAAGAAGGCAGAGGAGGGGAGGGAGGGAGGGAGGGAGACAGAGACAGAGGCAGAGGCAAAGGCAGAGAGATAGAGAGAGAGAGAAACTGGAGACTTAGAGAGACAGAGAAAGAAGTAGACCCTTAATACCAGGTCATAGAGAAATGAAGTCAGTCATTCTTCAATCCCAGCTGAAACTGATAAAGTTCATGGTCCAAAAGACACAAAGAAAGGAGGCTTTTGTAGAGTGTTGAAGGGCCACTCCCTGAAAAGGCAGGTCAGTGGCATCTTCTCTTCCTAGTACCTGGCAGCCTTCCTTGAGTGACGTTGGCAATGGGCTCACAAGTTCCAACAGTGAACTGCTTCACAAATCAGTCTGAGCAGGAAGAGAATCATGACTAGAGAATGCTAAAACTGGGTCTTAAAGGTATATGTTTCACACCTGACTTGGGTCTCTTATTCCAGGATCCCAAGAATGAACATGCCCATTTCCCAGACAGTGCAAGGTTAGACATTGGTTGTGAAAGGGGCAGAGCCAGATCCAATAATTGTCCAAATCATTCTAGGAAATACCAGAACCATTGAGTTGGATGGAGCCTCTGAGACTAACTAGTATAATGATGAGTATATGATAGAGAAATTCTAGAATCCAATAGACTCTTTTTTTTTTGGGTGGGGGGAGTTCATTCAAGGTTATTCTCCATCCCACACTCTCTTTGCTGTCTGCTTCCTAGCTTATCTGTAGCTCCCAGAACAAATACAATTCTCAAGAAATGCCCAAGGTATTGAGATAATCACCTCATTGGTCCTAGATGCTAGGCCTTTTTTTAAAACACAGCTTGAGGTAACGGGCTGCTGTTTGGGCTGTTATGTCAATCCATTTGTTCATACTGAGTTTTCTATACAATTGAAAACCCTTAGATATTGCTTTTCCAGACAAGCTACTATCCAGTCATGCCTCCCTTATTCTGTATTTCTGAACATGATTTTTTAAACCCAGGTTTAAGAATTTATATTTATCTTTGTTGAAATTTAACTTAGTTGGGCAGCTAGGTGGCACAGTGGATAAAGCACTGGCCCTGGATTTAGGAGAACCTGAGTTCAGATCTGGCCTCAGACACTTGACACTTACTAGCTGTGTGACCCTAGGCAAGTCACTTAACCCTCATTGCCCCGCTCCCCCTGCCCCAAGAAAAGAAATTTAACTTAGTTGATTCAGACCTATGCTGTAGCTTGTTGAGATAGTTGTAGATCTGGATTTTTTTTTCATCCAATGCATTAGTTACCCTGCCTAGTTTTTGAATCATCTTCAGATTTTGATAACCCTACCATCTATGACTTTCTTCCTTTTAGTAATGAAAAGTGATAAATTGCACAGATACTTAGGGTAATCCCTTAGCGGCCTTCTTCCAACTAGATTCTGGTTAATTAATTATTATTTGGAGATCTGTGTGTTCAAGAAGCTCAGAAGCATCTACCCCTGTACTATCCCACCTAGACCATAGAAATAGAGGTGAGAATGTCTTATGCTTTGTTAAACTCCAGGGAAGCCATATCCATAGAATTTCCCTGATCTTTTAGTTTAGTAACCCTGTCAAAAAAGGAAATAGGTTAAACCCAGTGTCTCTCCTTCTTGATGAAATCATGCTGACTCTTTGTCATGTCCATTCTTTCTTTAGAGGCTCTCTGATCATCCTTTTCATGAGATTCAAGTCCAATAATTTGCCCAGGAATCAAAGTCAAGCACATCAATTCTTTTCTTGGAAAGCTGGAATAATACTTGGCCTTCGCTAGTCCTAAGCTACAAGAGCTCCATGATCTATCAATGTTCCCTGATGGTGGCTCAGCAATCACCCAAACAATGTCTTTTATTACCCTATGAGGCAGATCATCTGCCACAGAGATTTACATTACTAAAGAACACTTAGATGCTCTCTTGTCTGTTTAATTGCTTTGGATTTTAATACTCAGCAAGCTCTTTTTGTCATGTTTCTTTCAATTTAAAGGTTGGACATTTTTATTTGTAGAGAAAACATAAGCTAAATAAGTGTTGAGTAGTTCTGCCTTCTTTCTCTAATCTTTCATTAGCCAAGCCACACCAAGCAATGGCCTTTCTCCTTCTTTGATCCTTCTTTTCTCTCCAATAGAGCTCTTCTCTCTTCCAAATATCTGACCAAATTAGACTTAAGAGAAGGGAAATCTCCCAACAATTAGAATAATCCAAAAGTAGAACAGGCTTCCTTGAAGAGCTTTGGGAATTCTCTCCTAATAGTTCTTTGAAAAAAGGTTGGAAAACCACTTATTGGGTATGTTGTAGGTGGGGAAGGGATTCTTGTTCAAGCATGGGAGCTGGATTAAATCATTTGTGATGTCCCTCTGAGATTCTGTGGAATTCTAGTTTATTCTAGAGTCCAGAAATCCAAATCCCATTCTCAGACACGACCTTCTTAACCAGCTGTTCAATTCCCCAGTCCCCACATTGCTTCCTTACTTTCCATTATTCCTCATTTTTGATTGGCAGCATTGATCAGATCCAAAGGTCTTTAGTTTCTTGCCCAGAGTTTTGCAATCTTTAAATGGAATTGAACTTATGCTTCCATACTGTGATCTCACTGATGTCTATAACCTCGTGAGTAAAATTCTTATAGCTGAATTAAATGGGTTTCTACTTAATTTAAATGAATTAGCTTTATTTGCTGAAAAGTAAAATCCATATGTGAAGTAGATTCAGGGACCATTTTACAATGTCAATTGCCAAGAAACTATTGTTAGAGATCAAGGTCAGTGGTAGATATGCCCCACATGATATCAATGACTAACTGGGGCAAGCTTAGCTTGGAAGAAAGACTGAAAGGGTAAACTCTAAGTTGTGATAGAATGGATCATAGTCTGACCCAGTGTAACCCAACAGGTAGGTCTGGCATAACTGGATTGTGATTTCTGGCGTAAAACAGGAGAAATTTCATTAATCCATTAAGAAGGGGTCTGAACTTTGAATCATTTAAAAATATGAAAGAAAAGCATGTGATAGCCAATGCTCTGAGAAAAGTCCAACTCACATGAAATATATTCTAGGTATGTTAGTGTATCCTCTCCCCAAAGAATGGAAAAGGGAACCCTTCTTTGAGTTTTTTCTTATGTTGACAGGGCTCTTGTGTAAAAAAAGTAGGAATCTCATTTTTAAAGGATTTTGAAATGGTAAAAAGATAATGCAAATGCAAGACATTATTTCATAAAGGGTTGATGTGGGAAAATTGCCATTTTGAAGTCCAAGATTGGACCTTCAGGGGAAATAGGGACCACACACTGAGTCAAGAATATGGGGATTGACAACAAGAAAGGGTTTAATAAACTGAAATACAGTGAGGTAGTCTGCCAAGGTCATGAGCCTTCCCAAATAGAGATATGTCCATTAGTAGTGGACTTTTTTCAATGCTGGGAAAGTTTTGAAAGGATGTGGCTATTAGGCTAAGGATCCTTGATAGATCTATGGATAAAGAAGTCTCTGCATACAGAGAGGGACAATGGATAGGACAATTCAACTGGACATGCTTTGAGCATCTCCAGTCTGTATAGTGTAAACAAAGTAGGTCATTGTAGTCAGACAAACTATGGTCCCAGTATCTACTACAAGTCAGTACATGTACAGAGAGAGTTAATGAAAATGCAGGTGTACAAAGCAATAGAATACTTAATAAAAATAAAGCCTTTCATCCATAATGTTCTAATCTGCAAAATGGTACTAAAATAATGACACTACCTTTCTTATAATCATAATGAAAAGGAATGAGCTCTGTCAAACTGTATGGTAGAATATAAAAAGCAGTTATTATGATTGGTTTGGGACTCAATGGGGAGCTATGTAGGGTTTTTGAGTGGACAATTGATTAACTAATACTATTTATATCAATCATAAAACCTGTGTTAGGCATTGTGCTAAATGTTGGGGATATGAAGTAGGACAAAAAATGAAGCAATATTTGTTGTTAAAGGACTTGCATTCTACATGTGATCGGAGGAACATTTTAGGACACATAATAGAGCAGGATGTCTTAGATAAATGGAAAGTGGCAGTGGATTGATGGTGGAAAAACTCAAGTTAATCCTCACACAGTGGAGAATTCCCCACTCCTTTCACAAGCAAGCACAGTACCTCCCTACTCGTTGATGTGTGTGCTAATTCACCATGGGCTTTGAATAGTTGCCAACATTGCCTTCCCTCTGAGATTATCTCCCATTGAGGCTATAGGCTTATATATTGTATGTATACGGTTGTTTGAATGCTGTCTTCCCCATTAGATTGTGAGTTCTTTTAGGGCAGGACCATGGGTTTTTTTTTTCTTTTTGTTTGTTTCCCTAGCACAGAGGGTAGTACCTGGAACGCAGTATGTATTTAATTAATGGTCATTGATGATGATGATGATAATGTATAAGTGTTTGAGAGTCAATGTAGTTCTGTCATATTCCAAAAAAATCCCAGAGGTCTTCAGGTCTTGTGTCTCAACCTGAAGATTTTGTCTCACGTCAAGGAGCAAAAAAGTGGAAAGAGGTAGTGTTTAGACACTCAAGATTCACCTCAGATTGTGTTCCATGGTTAGGAATTTTATTTAAAATACACATGGGGTGGGAAGCATCTATGTGGTGCAGTGGATAAAGCACCGGCACTGGATTCAGGAGAACCTGAGTTCAAATGTGGTCTCAGACATGATACTTTCTAGCTATGTGACCCTGCGCAAGTCACTTAACCCTCATTGCCCTGCAAAAAAAAGTTAACAATAAAAATGAAAATACACATATGAATGTTCCCTTGTTAAGTTAGACTCTCTTAATTCTTGCTTGTCCATTTGATGCCAAGAGTCATGAGGGAGGAAGATCTCTAGCTAGCATGCTGGTGCGCTTTGTCCTTGGTCTAATTCTTCTTAATATTTTTATTAATGGCCCCAGTGAAAATACACATGGTATATTTATCAAGTCTGTTTAAGTGCACCTTAATTAGGGGTAAGTATTTTGATAAAGTTTCAGTATTAAGAAGCATCATGATATTGTGGAAGATACCCAAACTTAGAACCAGATGGCCTAGGTTTCTAGCCTAACTTTGATAGCCACTAACTCAGTGACTCTGGGCAACCTTAACCTTACCCTCCCTTAGCCTTTTTGAATTTATAAAATGGCTATCATTCCTATAGTGCCTACATCACTGGTTTGTTGGGAGGAAAAAACTGTGTAAATCTTAAGTGTTCCAGAAATGTGGCATACATGAATTTTTTCCTGTACCTAGGCCAAGAACTTGCATAGAGTACTTAGTACATGTTTTGAGCCTGTGTGGAAAGAATATCCCACTCTGATGATGATATTAACTTTGTGATCATGGGTGGACCACTCACTCTTTCTGAAACTCAATTTCCTCATCTGTAAAACAGGCATGATGATGCTTGTAAGCACCTACTTCAAAAGGTCTTGTGAGAATCAAATGTGAGAATATCTCTGTGTGTGTATAATCTTGTAAGCTTTAAGGTACTATATCAAGGCAAGCTATTGTTATAAAAATAAAACACTGTAAAGTATTTTAAAAATACACATAGGAGGGGCAGCTAGGTGGTGCAGTGGATAGAGCACCGGCCCTGGAGTCAGGAGTACCTGAGTTCAAATCCAGCCTCAGACACTTAACACTTACTAGCTGTGTGACCCTGGGCAAGTCACTTTAACCCCAATTGCCTCACTAAAAAAAAAAAAAAAAAAGATCTAAAAAAATACACATAGGGAATGTAGAAATTGTAGGAGCTAATGAAAGGAAATAATATAGGGAAATGATCATAATGAGAAATGGAAAAGAGACCATGTCTGTCTCCTTTTGAATCTCCTTTTCCACTAGCCCCGGTTAGCACACTATACCCATCATCTTGACCTAGGCGTGTGACACTGTCCACGAACTCATCTAGAATTAGGAAAACAGATTTCAAATTCTGTTTCATTTCCTGTATTTCCCTAGGAAAGTAACTTCACTTCTCTGAATCTGTTTCAACATCCATGCAATGGGGAGAATTACTTCCACAAGGCTTGCCTCATGGTTTGCTGTGAGGAAGCTGATCTATACAACTTAAAGCAGGATATAAATATGACTTGGTCCTCTTGGTTCCACAAGACTGTGCTTTGGAGTATCTAGGACTCGCTAACCCTCAAAAGGAAGTGAGTTCAGGAAACACGAGTACGAGGCTGTATCAGGTGAATAAAGACTTGGGGATTAGACAACCCTTCAGAAAAGAACCAATTCTTCAGTTGTATCAACTGTAGTCAGGGGAATTCTGAGGGTTAGCAGGCTTCATGCATAAGAATAAAATCTAAATGTCTTCTGGGATCAGGAAGACTTTTTTATGACATAACATTTCATGTGGGAACTGCAATTTATGATGTGAACATCTGTTTAAACCAAGGGCCCCAAATGGGAAAGCGACTGATGACAAAGAAAAAAACACATTAATTTATTGGTCAATTTTTCTATTTGACTCTCATGGATTTAGAGCCAAACCATAATAGAATGCTTATTGTTCCTGAATGAGTTCTGCTAAGGCCCAGCAAGGTGATATACAAGGCAGTGCAAAAAGATTTTTTAAAAAGAATTTAACCAAGACTGGGTCAGGATCCAAAATTGCATTAGCAGACTAAAGTACTGGGCCAAGTAGAAGAAGATGAAATTGAAGAAGGAGAAATATAAAGTCTCACATGCGGGTTCCCCAAATCAGCTTCACAAACATAGGATCATGGGGGAGAGAAGGATGGGACTAGACAACAGCTCACTGGAGAACTTCTGACAGTGAAAGCTCGCAATGAAACAATAGTTTAACATGGTAGCAAGGAAAACCAATCTAACTGCAGATTGCATTAAAAGAGGCATAATGGGTGAGGATGAGTTAATTATCATCATCATAATAATGCAGCTAATCTTTATATAGCACCTACTATGTGACACGCCCTGTGATAAGGTTTTGCCAATATCATCTCATTTGAGTCTCACAACAACGCTGGGAAGTAGGTGCAATTATTATCTTCATTTTAAAGATGAAGAAACTGAAGGGAACAGAAGCTAAGTAATTTGCCCAGGGTCACATAGCTGGATGGTGGATGAAGCTGGCTTTGAACTCTAGTCTCCCTGACTCCATTCCCAATGCTCTAGCTATTGTTGATGGCATCTAGCTGCCCTGGATGGTGATAATCTCTTTATATGATGCCTTAGTACAAATCTAGTATTTCTTAAAATACCATTTAATAGCTATAAGCTATTGCCTATACTTATGAAGGAGTATGCTCATCATCACCTTGAGTTTAAATTCCAAACTTTTAAAAGACATATTTGGGGGCAGCTAGGTGGCAGAGCAGATAAAGCACCAGCCCTGGAGTCAGGAAGACCTGAGTTCAAATCCAGCCTCAGACACTACTTGACACTTACTAGCTGTGTGACCCTGGGCAAGTCACTTAACCCTCATTGCCATGCAAATAATAATAATAATAAGCAATAAAAATAAATATTTGGTACAATAAAATGTACTCTGCTCTCATGTTCTGCTTGGGTTGCCACATTTGAGGTAGGGCATGGAGATTATCCATGGGCACGTCCTCCAGATCATTCTGTAAGGGCTAACTGTTCCTCCCAGACTGATAAAAAATGAGATTAAAAAGCCTCCTTTCAAAAAGACAAAAAACCCCAGGGTTTATTGATGGGAACCAATTTAGAAATAAGGACAAAAAAAAAGAAAGAAGGACAAAGAAAAGTAGGACATACGACCTGTAAACTCGCCCACCAGACTCAGCTTCTGCACTTTCAACTCTCTCTATCCCCCTGAACGTCTGCGTTTAACTTTCTCGTCTGCCGCTATGAATTCCTCTCCCTCTTCTCATCTCTTCCTCCTGTCTCCTCATCTCCTCCTCCCTCTTCTATAACCTGAAGAAGAAAAAACAAAACAAAACAACCCAAAACCCCCTTCTCTCACAGGAAACCCAGGCCTACCACCCACACACCCCAAGTAATTCGCTGGCACCCAAGGCAGGCTGGGGCACGGGTTTCCTTGCGTACTCCTGCTTGGTGGAGGGGGCCAGGGCTTGGTTGTTTCATGCATATCCCTGCTGGGCGGAGGGAGCCCTGTGGGGCACATCCAAGCCGGGGTGTTCCCCTGGGGCAGAGGGAGCTGTGCGGAGCATGCCCGAGGCTTTCTAATTTTAGCTAAGATAGGGTCCCTCAAACCAATTCTTACAATTCCTGGTAAGGGTCAGTTTGAAGGAACCCAGAGAAAAAGAAAACAAAGGGAAAACAAAGGGAGCGTGCTAGTTGCTTGTAAGCATATGAGATGTGCTGCCAAGTGGATGTGGGATTGCATTTGTTCTTTTTGGCCTTAGAAGCCAAAATTTTGAATGACGGGCCCCAAGATGTAGGGTAAATTTAATTCTGATGTAAAGACATCAATTTCCAGAGGGTTTTGACTAGTTGACTTCACATGTCCCTTATGGCTCTGAAAGATCAGTATAATCACAGCTATGCACAAATGGAATGACCAGCCTTGGGGACAGGTGGTGGCTTCACCCTCCTGCATGTGTGCATGCAAAGCCTCTCAAGGCAACCACTATGGCCATCTCCCATCACACAGTGCTTCACCAACTTGAGATACTACATTATTTTTTGCTTTAGTTTTTACTATTTATGAGACTCAATTTTTTATGTATAATATAAATTCATATGTACTGTATATGACGCTATGGTATTATAAATTTCAAATAAAAAATAAAGGAGTTATTGAATCTTCATGACTTTTGGCTCACCCTGTACATGGATCGGTCACCATTACCTGGTACTCCTCACATGTGCTCTGGTTCTGCATAGGTCTTTCCTCCAACACTTTCAGGAATGAGGGTTGGTCTGTCCACCTCCCATCATGATTGTGCTTATAGTCTAACGATCCCCTGCTCTTCTTCTCCCACCCCCATCCCTCCATGTTCATAGTCCTATTGGTTTTATCACACATAAAAACAAAATAAAAAATCTTGTTATGGCTCTGTCCTAGACAAAAATAGGGAAGTAGGGAAGAAGATTAGGTCGGGGAAAAAGATAGTCATTTTAAATATATTGAGTTTGAGATATCTATGGGAATAGATATATTCCTGAATTGATATATTATCAAAAGGTATGAACAACCAGTTCTCAAAGCAAGAGACTCAATCTCTCAACTGTCATATTAAAAATTGTCCAAATAACTACTAATTAGAAAAATATAAGTTGAAGCAACTCTGAGGTTGCATCTCACATCCATCAGATTAGCAAGGATAACAACAAAAAAATTGAAAATGACAAATATTGTAGAGGGTGTAGAATAACAGGCATATTGATATACAATTGGTAGATAAGTAAGTGGACCCAGATCTGCAAAGCAATTTGGAGTCATTTCCAAATAGATAGCGCATATCCTTATGCCCAAGCAATATGACTACTACTCCAATATCTCAAAGGAGACCAGAGAAACAGGAGAAAGAACACTGTGTACAAAATTTTATTAGCAGGGTTTTCTTTTAATGCCAAACAATTAGAAACCAAGGGAGGTGCCTATTAATTTGGAAATGGATGAACTAATTTTGGTATATGAATATAAAACCATAGTATTGTACCATAAGAAATGATGAAAGGGATATTTTGAGAAAAAAATTGGGAAAAATAATCTTTTTTAAAATAAAATTTTACTATTATCTTTCATTTTGATATCACCTAAGTTGTCCCTTGCATCTCTCTCTCTCTGCCCCTTTCAAGAGAGCCATTCCTTACAACAAATAATTTTTAAAAGAAGAAAGAGGGAAAGAGGGAAAAATCAGCAAAACCAATCAACTTATAAAAAAAAACAGTCATACAATTGTGAGAAAATAATGAGTTTTGGGGATCCCAGAGACACCATCACTCGAGGGCCTAACTGCCTGACCTTTTTTTTTTTTGCAGGGCAGTGAGGGTTAAGTGACTTGCCCAGGGTCACACAGCTAGTGTCAAGTGTCTGAATCTGGATTTGAACCCAGGTCCTCTAGAATCCAAGGCCAGTGCTTTATCCACTGTGCCACCTAGCTGCCCTTGCCTGACCTTTTAAGAGTGGCCCAGAGTCAGTCAAGAAGTCGGACCTTGGATTGTGAATAGAGGCAATAGAGATTAAAACCACACCTACCCAAAAGCCTTTCCCCCCAGAGGGTCTGCCCTCTGGACTCTGACCTCAGCACATACTGCTCATGGACCACTCTCAAGTCCAGTAAACCAATAGATTTGAATGTTGCTAGCCAATTAGCTTGGAGCAGTGTATAAGGGCTGCCTCTCCTCCGGACCACAGGGAGCTTACCCTCTCTCATGCTCTCTTGGCTTGGGACGCTGAAGGAGGAAGGATGCAGCCCCCCTCTATCCAAGGTAGGGCTTCTGAATTTTTGGAGCCACATGCTCTCTCTTTACCAATATTTAATATGCTTTAATAAATGCTTAATGCCCCAAACTGGTGCTATAGACTCTAATTTCTAAGTAACAATATATTAGAAACCCCAGCTAAATTCCCTAAAACTTGGGACAAAGATAGGCAACCCAATCTAAGTTCAAAGGACATACAATATAAATGTAAAGTCCCATACCCATGGACTCTACCCCCCACCATGTCTGTAAAGGTGTAAGAGGAAGTCTCTTTAAGGAACAGTTTATAAAATAACCATAGTGTTATTAACTGAAATAGCTTTAAAAGACTTATAAAATATGATTGATGAAATGACCAACCTTTTTCCAGGGACCAATGATGATGCATGATACCCACCTCTTGACAGAGGATGGACTCAAAGCAGACAGACATTTTTCGACATGGACAATGAAAAAATTTGGTTTACATATACATCTGGATCTCAATGGACACAAATAATCAATTTCCTAAAGTGGTCACATTATCAGATTCACATTGAATATTTCAATTGGGTTTCAAATGGTCACCATATTTTACATAATTATAACCTGTAATAGTATAAATTTAAGTACATATCACAACTTCAGGATATTCATCATTTGCACTAATCAAGACCTAGTTGTATACACATTTTTGTTATAAGGATTCTTTTTTTACTTTTTCCAATGGAAGCAGAGAGAAAATAAAGCTGGTTAATTGAATATTTATTTTAAGGGGAGCTACAGAATGATAATTTAAGTGTATGGTGGGGTGAAGTTGTTTTAGTGTTGGGAGAACAGCATATTTGTAGTCAGGATGGAAGAGCTAAGAGATGAGAAGTTATGGGATTAAAGTAGACACGTTGACTTTGATGAGAAGAAGGGACTAGAGAAAAGGAGGAGATCATAGTGGAGAGAATGTTATCTGAAGAAAAAGGAGAAAGAGGAGGTCATCATATAGGTAGTGGTCATATCATCAACCTATGTGAAGAGCATTGAAATGAGCAATGAAGATGAGTAATTGTAGTAATTATTGTAATTTATACATATTTTGATCTTCAATTTTATGTTAGACACTTCCCTTCCCTTCCTTTATTGCTCTTGCATTGTGGAGTTTCTACCTCATGGGTATATGTATTCCTAAGACATTTCACTCTGGGAAGAACTAGGAATCCATATTATGTCTGTATACCCTTGCCTTTGGACACTATATACCCTGTAGACTATGCTAGGTGAATGTCAGTCTTGTAGAATCTGTGGTAATAGTCACTCTCTGAGCCCAAACCAGTCTCTCTGACAAATCACAATTTGGAGACTGTTCTCTATGAGCTTTGAGGAAATGTTGTGAGCATAGAACATAAAACTGGTTATGAGGGCTATTCACAAATGTGTCTCACATAAAAATTGTTGGGAAAATGGCCTAAAAGTGAGGGTTAATCTATGCTGAGTACCAGTAAACACAGAAGCTAATGTACAAACTCAAAAACATTTCACAAAATTATGATCTTTTAATTCTGAATTTTCTTTTCCCTCAAACTACAAAGAGGCCCAAACTTGGAGTCTTTTAAAGCAATGCCTCAAGTGAAAAACCTTCCTTAGTGCGTTGGAAGCTACAAACTCTGATGACTCAACATCTTGATGAATGACCGCCCCAGATTTAGACCACACAGGAACACTCACAGTGTACAAGGCGTTTGAAAGGATTAGTAAGCATTTTAATTAAATTGAGTTGATTTTTTTTTAATCACAAATTTAAAATCTGGGAGGCTTGAGATGGATTAGATGACTTACACATTCCCTTCCCACTCTCTGATTCAACAACTAGTTGAATTCACTCAAGCAAATGGTTACTCATAGTTACTCAAAGAACTCTAAGTAAATGGTTGTTTGCCTGACTTCAACTTTTCTCTTTGTCCAACCCAGTTAGTGTGTGCAGAGGTGGTCTGAGTCTATGATTAGTTCAATGTCTTATCTTTTTCTGCCTATTTTTGGAAGATGATGCTAGTGACATTCTATTAAGGGAGAATAATAATGGCTCATTTACATGAGCTGTTATTTGCAAATTGCTTCATTCTCAAGAGTTCTCTGAGCAAAGTAGTAAAAGAAATATCATTAAACTGACATATTATCTCCTTTGACTCTGCCTTTGTCTGTTTTCTAGATTTCAAGGCTTTGGGTCATAAGATTATACTTTTGGAACTAGAAATGGTCCTCTTAGAGGTCACCTATTGTAACTTCTTTTCCCCACGAAGCAACTTGGCCTCACCTCCATGGTAGTCTCTTTCTTGACTTGGCTCCAGCCTTCTCCTACCATTCTCCCACCAGTTCAGACCAACTTAAACAACATACCACAGCGATTTTCAAATGCTTAAGTAATCTAAATATACTGGATTTGAACTAAGGAAGACCTACATTCAAAGTTTTTGACTTGGCCATTGACTAAGTTCTTCACAATGGATTGATTCTATTGAGTTGGCAAACTAGGCCTGAATTCTTACCTAACCTTGAATGAATGTTGCCTCAGGCAAACTGAGACCTGGAAAAGACCTTAGCTTCAAAAGGCCATGCTCTTCCACTATATCTGGGGCCATCTCCAGTCATCCTGACTTATGTCTTGCCCCTGGACTCAGATGACTCTGGAGGAGTGAGGTGAGGCTGATGACTTTGCATATTACTGCCTCACTTGAATTCTAACTCACTTGCAAACAGCACCCTCCTACCTTCATTGGTTCTCTTAGAGAATGAAAGATAAGCAACAACAACAACAAAGAACAACAACACAATGGACACATAACATCAGATATGCCCAAAGGATTGTCTAGGTGCCTCAGAGTCTCTTCAACCTGAGACTAGTAAACCAAAACCTGCATTGAAGGTTTCTTCCTGTATCAAATTTTTCCTTAAAGGATTGAACTTGAGAGGGGCTTTCATTTAACCAAGGTGTGCTTCATGGTGCTATTGCCAGGCATGAAAATTTCTAGTTATGGCTCTGGACACTCATTTCTGAGTGTTTCACAATCAGTTTAGCCATATTGACTGAATTGGCCAAACAGTTACTTGCCAAAATGTGGAGCCATTATAATAAATATCTGATTTATGACCTTAGGAACAAAAAGACGAACGTAAGGTAGTAAAAAGAGGGCATGTTGGAGGACACTTCCCCTGCAGACAAATTAGATTTGTTGATTACTCCAAGGGCTCATGCTCACACATTAGGAACATTTTCTCAAAGAGACTTAGAACCTGGACATGGTGAACACTAGCATCATCACCAAAAATCAGTTACATCTAAATAGTCAGAAAATGACAAATTATTGATGTGGAAGTCATATCAGAGTCAGTTCTCAAGTTACCTTCTGACTAATAAAGGTCAAAATAAGTATCAAATTCAAATACTTACTAAAAAAAATGAGGACTGGTGGCTGTTAATCATAGCAACACCATCACCCTGACCTATTGAGGTAGAGATGGTGAATAGAGGTACATAACAAACAACAGTGATCAAAGTAGTGACATTTTTAGTTATCATTTCCTGAAAAAGTGTGCTCTATGCAAACCACAGGGAGAAAATCAAACAATTAAACCAATAAACAATGAAACAAAACCTGCCTCAATCATCAAACATTTGATTTTATCGTTAAGAAGAAAAAGGGTAACCAAGAAAGATGTTAATATATCATTGAGTTTGTTATCATTTTTAAGGCATTGTGGAGGAGCCTGGTAGATAATTTTAAGTGAGATAATCTTATTTTAAAAGTCAAGCATAATAAATGTGAAAATTAGTCTATGATAACAAAAACAAAAAAACCCAACACAAAAATTTGATGAGAGAAAAATTACCCAAATCATTCCATGAATATGTATAGATGAAATTAACTGTAGCACAGAAAATAGCATAAAATGGAACAGATTTCTCTTTTCCATTTCTATCATGAGCAAGGGTAGAACAAGAAGTGGCCTTTAAGACTCCCATGTTCAAAGTGCTATACAAGGAAAAAATAATTGGAATGTAGAAAGGTGAAATATGGAAAAGTGGCTGGATCAGACTAAAGACAAGCAGGAAACCCTACAGTGCTGTGGACAGTACTGTTTTGAAAGCACTGAGGGAGCAGTTTATGAAATAAATTAGGAAATAGAAGATACCAAAACAATGGAAACAGGTATTAATATCCTCTAAAAGGTGATTGAGAGAACACAAATCACTTCTGACCCTGTGACTACTTTCACTTCTTTATAAAAATCTATCACAGGCAGTTAGGTGGTACAGTAGATAGAGTGCTAGGCCGGGGTCAGGAACTCTTTTTCCTGAGTTCAGATCTGACCTTAGACACTTTCTAGCTATATGACCCTGGTCAAGTCACTTAACTCTGCCTCAGAAATTGAAAACCACTCCAGTATCTTTGCTAAAGAAACCCCAAATGGGGTCGTGAAGAGTAGGATGTCACTGAAGGATGAACAATAAAAGGAATTATATCAGAATGATTTAAGAATATTTTGATGGTATGCTCAATGGAAATATGAGAAAGTAACAAGAGGCAAGTTATTGCAAAGGAACCTATAAATTCACAATCATATAATTGGCCAAAAGTTGACAAGGCTGTACCATCTCATTGTCTTTATTACCTTTTGATTATTAAATACCAACATTTTACTGATCAGATAGAGCAAAGCATATTAGGAGTTAAGACAACTATTAAAAAATTCTTGATAATTGTCTTCAGAAGGATAATTCTGTTCAGTGGCTAATTGTTAGTATTTACCAAGGAATCAAGAAAGGAGATTTTTCCTTACAAACATTGTTGGCCATTGTCATGAAACAAAACCTGCCTCAATCATCAAACATTTGATTTTATCGTTAAGAAGAAAAAGGGTAACCAAGAAAGATGTTAATATATCATGGAGGAGGACTTGAACAAATTCCAAATAGAATGGAAATATCCTATAGATGCTAATGTCATCACATCCCAGAAAAAAAGTACCATCTATTGCATCTAGCAAGTTGTACAGTAAATAAGATTGGGCAAATACAAGGTAAAGGAGACCTCATCACCTATAACAGTCCATCCAATAAGTTTAGACAAAATACACAGAAGAATAGTTTTTAAAGAACTATAAAAATAATGTGCTTTGGTTACTACTCTGATTGAGTCACTTGACATCTCTTATTTGGATTTTAATGATCAGCAAACAACAGAAGCTTGACTGACACATGCACTGTGATCTACAATCTTGATTTGTTTTATTTTGTTTCTCGTGTTTCCTTTCTTATATTTTTGTTTATATATTTGAATCTTGGGCTTGTCAAAGGAAGTTATAATTAAATACATGAAAGAACAAACATACACAAGTGGTCAATTACATTACCTGATTTATTTCACAGAAGAATCAGGGAAGCAGAATAGACATGGTGTGAATTTCACAGGATGCATGGGAATGAAATCACAGAATCTCACCCAGTCATCATGGAATTTAACGCAATCATGGAATCTCATGTGGTCATAGAATCTTATTATTACAAAACACCTTAACTGCCCTCTGAAGCCAACCAATTACTCAGCACGGTACCTGACACAAAGTAGGTGCTTAGTAAATTCTAGTTGACTGTATATCCCACATTGCTACCCAGGATTTGCTTAAAGGAATAAGCCCACTACTACCAGGAGCTACTACCATTCCATTATTTTGAAGCAAATCAGGATCTTTTAGAAGTAGTAAATAGAGCATTAATAAAGGCAAGGACAACTTAGAAATACAGACTATGGATTTAGGAAGCCATTTTCTGGAAATAAAAAGGAAATTATAGGGCAGCTAGGTGGCACAGTGGATAAAGCACCAGCCCTGAATACAGGAGGATCTGAGTTCAAATCTGGCATCAGACACTTAACATTTACTAGCTGTGTGACACTGGGCAAGTCACTTAACTCTTATTGCCCTGCCTCCCCCCTCCCAAAAGGAAATGATACATCTTTTTGAAAGAGCTGTGTTTTTCTGAACTCAATTAATAAACATCTAAATGCTTGCTGCATACAACTTATCATTCTCAGCTGTGAGAAATATACAAAGCCTAAATAAGGCATGGCCCCACCTCACATAGTTCCCACACTTTGAGCAGAAAGTTAAAGGACAAGACACGGATAACCCTGACACTGAAACATTCATAATGAGTGCATTGGAGACTTGTGAAGTCTGAACAGGAAGGTCAGTATTGGTCAGAGGGATCAGGTTTCCTGGAACAGGAAGTACTCAAGTTGAGATTTAAAGGATAAATTAGAATCAAATGGAGAAAAAGTAGAGTGGAGCAAAGTTAAGGAAAAGATACCAACATAAACAAAAGCATAAAGGTGGGAAAGCATAAGGTTCATTGAAGAGACCTATAGTAGCCATGTTTAGCACCACGGAGCTAGACGTGGAAGAGACATCAGAGTGCAGTGAGCCTTAATCTCTCATTTGACAGATGAGGCCTACCTATGGAGAATAAATGGCTTTGCCCATGTCAAGTAGGTCACAAGCATCCAAAGTGGGATTTGAATCTATGTCCTCAGATTCCACAGCCGGTTAGGTAGCACAGTGGTTAGAGTGCAGGGCCTGGGCCAGTGTAACGATTGGAATAACGCCACCTGCTGGATACTAACTGTAGAAGAGTTCTGCCCATGAAGCGAAGGTCTTTGAGGGCAAGACCAGGAGTCTTTTCTTCAGGAGTCAGGAAGTGACGCGGACTAGTGGGAGGAGGAAGGAAGAGACTGGCGCTCAGTCTCGCGCTTTTTCCTTTGGACTCTGGTGGAGAGCGGAGCTAGAAATGTGCTCTCCCTTTAATAGATAGGAATCTAGGCCTTTTTCTCTCTCTTTACCAAATTCTTATTCTCCTTAATAAATGCTTAAAAGTTTAACTCTTGCTAAAGCTTATAATTTATTGGCGACCACTCATTAGATATTTTAGACAGTTTAGCTAGAATTTTAGCCCTTAACAGATGGTGACCACGAAGGGATAAGCTAAACCTCACTTCTGATCTTCCGGTTGGGTAAGAAATTTCCCCTACCCTTTAAACTGCTAAGTACTGGCACACTGGCTGTGTTTTCCCTTTAAATTTTTTCGAATGGACCTTTTAAACTCCCTACTTACCCTATTTTTGATTTTAGTCTGTTTAACCAGACAAATGGGAGATAAGATCATGTTAATGCTTTGTTTTTGTGGATTTTCTATTTTTCTTTTTATTTTTGTTAAAAGAGCCAGCAACTTACTCACACAAGGAAATATCTCTCCCTCTCCCAACCATGCTTTTTCAGAGAAACCTGAAGAGATTCCTGCAGCTTTTCCCAATTCTAACACTAATTGTTGCTCTAATTTTGCATGCCTGGAGGCAATGACCCACCCTCTAGAAGCTTTTAATCCCCTAGCACCTGGAGGCCAAGTGGGGGAAGAGGAATCCAGGCCTGAGTTCAAAATTAAGTCTGATTCTAATTGCTCTGGTCCCTCCCCTCCTCTCCAAACCCCACCCTCTACTCCTCCCATGGCCAAGCCCATTGCTTCCCTGGCCCGGGAAGTCCAAAGATCTAATGCGCATGCTCAACTTTCTCTAACTGCATTTGCAGCTTCAGGCTCACCCCTTCCCCAGCCTGGCTGTGCTTCTGAGACAACTTTAGAAAACCCTTTAAATTCCAGATATGCTCGTTTTGTTCATAATTTTGCTAACCTGCTTTTGTCTTTAATTAGTAATCTTATAAAGCATTTGTATGGTGAAAAGGCTGACAGACAATATAGAGGGGTTAAAGAAGAAAAACTTAAGCCGAATAAGAATGACAATCATCAACATAGTTCAAGACTCCGCTTCTTTTGCCATGGAAGGGTATATATTTTACAGAAATGTAGAAGTAAGCAGCAAGGTATTGATATGAGTATTGGGGATTTTAGATATCGGAATCAAAAGTGTTCTGAATTCACTCAGAGTAATAGTATCAGTTCAGAGGTTACATAGGATTTCTGTGCTATTATATATACATTTTGAAATTAATGGTATGGGTTTATTTTCATAGAGATTTTCATGCTTTTGAGATTGTGTCTTATACTTAGTTTCTAAAACAAGGAGAATATTTGTAAAAGCTTTTTATAGTCATGTGATCAAGTTTATATTTTATAATACTCTTATTGATATTAAGTTCATATTCATTTAGATTTCCTTAGTTTGAATTTCACTGTATTTTATTGTTCCATGTGTATTTTCTTCTATTCATTTGTCTATCTAATTTTGAAACATTGCAAGATGGTTTTGATTTTATTATACAATGTTAATTCTAGGAGTATTGTGCTCCCATATTCTGAGTTGTTTGTTTTTGTTATTTTTTCTCAACTGATTATTTGATCAAACTCTTTAAAGCATTTCCCTGGCAAATTGTTTGCCATGGCAAGTGTAAATTGATTCTAGAAGTATTATTTTTGATAAGCATATTCCAAAAAAAAAAAAAAAGAGGGGAACATTTGTAAAAGTTTTCTTTGAGATTGTGTTGTGCTTTAACTTGTATTTAAATATGTTCAGATTTTTCAAAAAAGTAATTGTATACTAAGTTAAAAAAAAGGGGTATTATTTGAAATTGTTGCATAATTATATATTGTGTTCTGAGTCAAGATGTATTCACATTTTTTGCAATCATTTATTATCCTCAATTTTTAAATCCATATGAGACTTGGATTATGGGAATTTATCATTTAAGACATTAATTGCCTTTATTCTGAGTTATCAGATGCCAGTTGGCCAAGATGCCATCCAATCACAAGAGAAATATATGCAAGAGCAGACACTGAACTGTCACATGAGGGGAGACATGCATGAAGTCAAGGTATGGCCGAGGGAACGGCTTTTGACTAATGTTGAGGTTGGATTCTCTTGGTTTAATATTTTATTTTATTTTTCCCCACAATATTGTACAGATGGCTGGAAGTATTCATCCCACCCATCTCACTTCTACACCTGGCTTCTATGCCCCCTCCTATATGCCTGATGCCATGGACATCTCAATCCCATGCATCTGATTAAGTCTGACTCAGTTTCCTCCAATATGTTCGGTGGCATGGACATATATTCCATCCACCTATTTTAAGCCTGGCATACTGTATGGGCAGTATATATTGCTCAAGTGTGGGAATGCTCATATCCCATCATTTCTCTGTTCTTTTATGGTAACCCCCATAATTATCTCAGGTGTCATGATAAATAACAGTGTTGAATTTGGCCTTGACACCTGTTACCAATTATATTAGATTTTCTAATTTCTCATAATGGCATGAGGATAATTAGGCAGATGATGCAAAAAGTGATGAAACAAAGATAAAAATTATTTTTAAAAATTAATATCACAGCAATTGTCTTCTCAAATACCCTCCATAAGGGGGGACTATAGTAATATTATAATTTTAAATAATGGTTCAATTTTTGTTTTATTATATGTTTCATGTGTAACAACCAAGATTCTGAATTCCCTTAGACATGTTTTTGAGAACTTTCATTGTTTGATTTGATTATTGACAAAGCTATTTTAAAGTTGTGTTAAGCTCAATTTTGTAGGAAATTTTCCTGGCTGATTACCAGCATCCACACATCAACCCCTGAAAAGACTTCCATTCCACGACTACACCTAGAGGACATCTGAGAAAAGACTTTCAGAGACTTTAAATGAACAGTTTTGATTTGTTGTTTTTGTTGTTTTTTTCTCTTTCTGTTATAATATACACCATCTGTAACATGTACTCTCTGCAGAGGCCCTCCCTTTGCAAGACTAATGTCAAAGCGTCGGTTCATGAGGACAAAAAAAAAATCGCCCCTCTGGACAAAACTTTCCTCTCTTCCTTTTCTATATTGTTGTTCACATATTATTAGTTAGCAATAGTTATTATATTCTTTTTACTGTTCCGTCAAGGAAACATTTTGTTTCTTGAGGAACAACAGGGGGGACTGTAACGATTGGAATAACGCCACCTGCTGGATACTAACTGTAGAAGAGTTCTGCCCATGAAGCGAAGGTCTTTGAGGGCAAGACCAGGAGTCTTTTCTTCAGGAGTCAGGAAGTGACGCGGACTAGTGGGAGGAGGAAGGAAGAGACTGGCGCTCAGTCTCGCGCTTTTTCCTTTGGACTCTGGTGGAGAGCGGAGCTAGAAATGTGCTCTCCCTTTAATAGATAGGAATCTAGGCCTTTTTCTCTCTCTTTACCAAATTCTTATTCTCCTTAATAAATGCTTAAAAGTTTAACTCTTGCTAAAGCTTATAATTTATTGGCGACCACTCATTAGATATTTTAGACAGTTTAGCTAGAATTTTAGCCCTTAACACCAGGAAGACTTTTCTTCCTGAGTTCAAATCTAGTCTCAGACACTGTGTGACCCTGGGCAAGTCACTTAACTCTGCCTCAGTTTCCTCATCTGTAAAATAAGCTGGAGAAGTAAACGGTAAACAACTCCAGTATCTTTTCTAGGAAAACCCCAAACGGGGTCACAAAGAATGATACAAAGCTGAACTACAACAACCTCACACTCCTGATTCAATTCTCTTCCCACAGTACCACAGTCCCTTCTAGCTAGAGTTTAGGACAGGACTTCTTAGACTTTTTCCACTCATGACTTCTTTTTGCCTGAAAAATTTTTATGTGATTCCAGGTATATAGGTATATAAAAAAGGTATACAAATTAAACATTTCCTGCCAATTTTTCCTAACCTCTACATTCAATTATGTGACCCCAAATGGGGTTGCAACCCACAGTTTAAGAAGCTTTGGTTTAGAAGATTCAGTGGAAAGTGATGTTATATAAGACTGGAGAGAAGAGATGGTGTCAGATTAGCTTTGAATGTCCTCTTTGTGGTGGCAGACAATCTTGTGAGAGAAATGATTATTAATAACTAACGATTTGGGGAAATTCAGAGTTCCCTGTTTTTCTATCCTCATTTCAAGACTTCAGTTTTTGAAAAAAAAATACTTCAGTCTTTGAAGGTTGAACTAACCTTCTCCTCTATAGGTCCTCATCCTGCCCAATGTTACAAGGAATCTCTGGTCTAAGGTGAATTCCATTCAATTTAGCTTGAGGGAGACAGATCCTTTTGTCTAGATTGCCCAAGGCTGGAGGTGATCTGGGTATAGGCATAGTCTCTCTATCCAAGAATGACAGGATGTCACTCTCAGTGCCCCATTGGAGTAAGCTCACTTCTCTTTGTAAAGTGTACTTCTAATTAAACTGTTAACCAATTAGAGTTGATTGTTGGCTGATGGAACACCTCTTGTCCAAAGGCATATAAACTTTAAAAAGTAGCCATGTGTTTTGTTCAATGGAACAAGAGGATAAAGAGCTATTTTATCAATTATCTGCTGGTCATGATTGATAAAAAATAATTTACCCCAAAACTATCTCTCAAAATTATTTTGTTTACCACACTTTGGGGGGGGTGGGAATTGAAAAATGGAATATGCTTTCCACTGGCTCCTTTACTTTTGTATGACTCATTGTTAGCTTCACCATCATGGGAGGGATGAAACAGGAGCATTGATTCTTCCCACAAGTGTTGTCCTTTGTAATGGAGGAGGTACTGCCCAAAGATGCCCAAATTGGCATCCCTAGAGGCGGTAAAGTTCTCCAGATGCTTCCAGTTGTGGATAACACTGAGCCAAATGCACTGACTCCTGGAAACCTGTAGGCTCTCCTCACTGCCATCCATAGCCACTCAAAAGAGAGAGCCATCCAGGAAAATCTAAGTAGCTGAAGCACAATAATTCCAAAGCATTGAAAGCCATCTTATGGGCAGAATGTTGTTGGAATACCAATACAATGATTTAGGCCCAGCCCTGCTGTTGGCCTTGACATTGCTTTCATTCACTTCTCTGTTGGTTCAGTGAAGGAAGATGAAGCGTCAATTACCATATAAGCAAGTTTTAAACTGGCCTCTTGCTGAATAATTTTGCTCTATTGGAAGGTCAGCATGATAAGCTGCTTAAGGGGAAGAGTCCAGCACTAGGGCAAATGTCAGTAATAAAATTTGTGAGGCCTTAAAAAGACAAATGGAAGCATCTCAGATCTTGGTGAAATGCCATGTAAAGAGATGGAAAACAATGAAGACATGGACAAAGATCAAGAAAAAAGAGTTCATATCACCCATGTGGAAGATTGTGGCACTCAAATGGTATCAGAAGGAGAGACAAAAAGAAATCCAGAGACCTCAGGTAGGGAGAAGAGTAAACAGCATAAGAGCAGACTGGGAACTAGAAATGAAAGCCATACATGTAATGCATTCCTGAAGACATTTCTGTGGTTCCCTTTCCAGGATTGGAGGCTGCCTCTATAGGCAGCGTGGTGTAACGATTGGAATAACGCCACCTGCTGGATACTAACTGTAGAAGAGTTCTGCCCATGAAGCGAAGGTCTTTGAGGGCAAGACCAGGAGTCTTTGGTATCAGGAAGTGACGCGGACTAGTGGGAGGAGGAAGGAGGAGACGGAGGCGCTCTTCCTTTTGGACTCTGGCGGAGAGCAGGAGCTAGAAATGTGCTCTCCCTTTAATAGATAGGAATCTAGGCCTTTCTTTCTCTTTACCAAATTCTTATTCTCCTTAATAAATGCTTAAAAGCCTAACTCTTGCTAAAGCTTATAATTTATTGGCGACCACTCATTAAATAGTTTAGACAGTTTAGCTAGAATTTTAGCCCTTAACAGATGGCTGACCACGAAGAGGAAAGCTGAACCTCACTTCTGATCTTTCGGTTGGGTAAGAAATTTCCCCTACCCTAACCCTTTAAATCTTGAGTACTGCTGAACTGCCTGGTGTTTTCCCTTTAAATTTTTTCAAATGGACCTTTCAAACTCCCTAATTACCCTATTTTTGAGTTTAGTCTGTTTAACCAGACAAATGGGAGATAAGATCATGTTAATGCTTTGTTTTTGTGGATTTTCTATTTTTCTTTTTCTTTTTGTTAAAAGAGCCAGCAACATACTCACACAAGGAAATATCTCTCCCTCTCCCAACCATGCTTTTTCAGAGAAACCTGAAGAGATTCCTGCAGTTTTTCCCAGTTCTAACACTAATTGTTGCTCTAATTTTGCATTCCTGGAGGCAATGACCCACCCTCTAGAAGCTTTTAATCCCGTAGTGCCTGGAGGCAAAGTGGGGGAAGAGGAATCCAGGCCTGAGTTCAAAATCAAGTCTGATTCAAATTGCCCTGGTCCCTCCCCTCCTCTCCAAACCCCACCCTCTACTCCTCCCATGGCCAAGCCCATTGCTTCCCCTGCCTGGGAAGTCCAGAGATTTGATGCGCATGCTCAACTTTCTCTAACTACATTTGCAGCTTCAGGCTCAGCCCTTCCCCAGCCTGGCTGTGCTTCTGAGACAACCTTAGAAAACCCTTTAAATTCCAGATATACTCGTTTTGTTCATAATTTTGCTAACCTGCTTTTGTCTTTAATTAGTAATCTTATAAAGCATTTGTATGGTGAAAAGACTGACAGACAATATAGAGGGGTTAAAGAAGAAAAACTTAAGCTGAATAAGAATGACAATCATCACCATAGTTCAAGACTCCGCTTCTTTTGCCATGGAAGGGTATATATTGTACAGAAATGTAGAAGTAAGCAGCAAGGTACTGATATGAGTATTGGGGATTTTAGATATCGGAATCAAGAGTGTTCTGAATTCACTCAGATTATTAATGTCAGTTCAGAGGTTACATAGGATTTCTATGCTATTACATATACATTTTGGAATTAATGGTATAGGTTTATTTTCATAGAGATTTTAATGCTTTTGAGATTGTGTCTTATACTTAGTTTCTAAAACAAGGAGAATATTTGTAAAAGCTTTTTATAGTCATGCGATCAAGTTTATATTTTGTAATACTCTTATTAATATTAAGTTCATATTCATTTAGATTTCCCTAGTTTGAATTTCATTGTCTTTTATTATTCCACGTGTATTTTCTTCTATTCATTCATCTATCTAATTTTGAAACATGGTTTTGATTTCATAATACAATGTTAATTCTAGGAGTATTGTGCTCCCATATTCTGAGTTGTTTGTTTTTGTTATTTTTTTTCTCAACTGATTATTTGATCAAACTCTTTAAAGCATTTCCCTGGCAAATTGTTTGCCATGGCAAGTGTAAATTGATTCTAGAAGTATTATTTTTGATAAGCATATTCCAAAAAAAAAAAAAAAGAGGGGAACATTTGTAAAAGTTGTCTTTGAGATTGTGTTGTGCTTTAACTTTTATTTAAATATGTTCAGATTTTTCAAAAAAGTAATTGTATACTAAGTAAAAAAAAGGGGTATTATTTGAAATTGTTGCATAATTATATATTGTGTTCTGAGTCAAGATGTATTCACATTTTTTGCAATCATTTATTATCCTCAATTTTTAAATCCATATGAGACTTGGATTATGGGAACTTATCATTTAAGACATTAATTGCCTTTATTCTGAGTTATCAGATGCCAGTTGGCCAAGATGCCATCCAATCACAAGAGGAATACATGCAAGAGCAGACACTGAATTGTCACATGAGGGGAGACATGCATGAAGTCAAGGTATGGCCGAGGGAACGGCTTTTGACTAATGTTGAGGTTGGATTCTCTTGGTTTAATATTTTATTTTATTTTTCCCCACAATATTGTACAGATGGCTGGAAGTATTCATCCCACCCATCTTATTCTACGCCTGGCTTCTATGCTCCCTCCTATATGCCTGATGCCATGGACATCTCAATCCCATGCATCTGATTAAGTCTGACTCAGTTTCCTCCAATATGTTCGGTGGCATGGACATATATTCCATCCACCTATTTTAAGCCTGGCATACTGTATGGGCAGTACATATTGCTCAAGTGTGGGAATGCTCATATCCCATCATTTCTCTGTTCTTTTATGGTAACCCCCATAATTATCTCAGGTGTCATGATAAATACAGTATTGAATTTGGCCTTGACACCTGTTACCAATTATATTAGATTTTTTAAATTTCTCATAATGGCATGAGGATGATTAGGCAGATGATGCAAAAAGTGATGAAACAAAGATAAAAATTATTTTGAAAAATTAATATCACAGCAATTGTCTTCTCAATTACCCTCCATAAGGGGGGGGAACTATAGTAATATTATATAATATATAATAGTAATATTATAATTTTAAAGAATGTTTCAATTTTTGTTTTATTATATGTTTCATGTGTAACAACTAAGATTCTGAATTCCCTTAGACATGTTTTTGAGAACTTTCATTGTTTGATTTGATTATTGACAAAGCTATTTTAAAGTTGTGTTAAGCTCAATTTTGTAGGAAATTTCCTGGCTGATTACCAGTATCCACACATCAACCCCTGAAAAGACTTCCATTCCACGACTACACCTAGAGGACATCTGAGAAAAGACTTTCAGAGACTTTAAATGAACAGTTTTGTTTTGTTTTTTTCTCTTTTCTTTTTCGGTTATAATATACACCATCTGTAATATGTACTCTCTGCAGAGGCCCTCCCTTTGCAAGACCAATGTCAAAGCGTCGGTTCATGAGGACAAAAAAAAAAAATCGCCCCTCTGGACAAAACTTTCCTCTCTTCCTTTTCTATATTGTTGTTCACATATTATTAGTTAGCAATAGTTATTATATTCTTTTTACTGTTCCGTCAAGGAAACATTTTGTTTCTTGAGGAACAACAGGGGGGACTGTAACGATTGGAATAACGCCACCTGCTGGATACTAACTGTAGAAGAGTTCTGCCCATGAAGCGAAGGTCTTTGAGGGCAAGACCAGGAGTCTTTGGTATCAGGAAGTGACGCGGACTAGTGGGAGGAGGAAGGAGGAGACGGAGGCGCTCTTCCTTTTGGACTCTGGCGGAGAGCAGGAGCTAGAAATGTGCTCTCCCTTTAATAGATAGGAATCTAGGCCTTTCTTTCTCTTTACCAAATTCTTATTCTCCTTAATAAATGCTTAAAAGCCTAACTCTTGCTAAAGCTTATAATTTATTGGCGACCACTCATTAAATAGTTTAGACAGTTTAGCTAGAATTTTAGCCCTTAACAGTGGTTGGCATTTCTTGCCGTAGTATGATAAAAAGGGTCTTGATATGGAGGAGTCAGGGAGAAGGGCAACTGGGATGATAAAAGAAACTCAGGATTGCCAAGCATTTGAGCTAGCCTGATAAAGTGGAGAAGCATAATGTCATGGCTGGATTGCATTCCTCTTCCCACAGGGTAGCCTGGACAAAGCTGTGAACAATACCAAAACATGACCTCACCCAGAGGAGAGCAACCACTCTGGAATTCCTTGGAACTTTGTATTAAGGAGGAGAGAGGTGACTCTAGACCTGCAGAGAGGGGGAAGGAAAATAGGATGGGAGGGAAATAGGGTTGGATCGTCTTTGGAGATTCTCTTTCAAACCCCCATGTTTCCATGGTATTGTCCTTAAAAGACATATCAGCCAACCTTGTGGTTACTAATCTACATGCTGGTTTCAGCTAGCAGAGTATAAGCTCCCTGATGGCAGAGACCACATTTCACTAACCTTGGTATTTATCACAAGGCCTAGAATATGACCTTGAACATAGTAACTGTTCAATAAATATTTGTTTAACTAATACATGACTGATTCCCACCCACATAGTCACAGTGTGCCATTAATTCCTCTTGATGGAAAGAACTGGGCTGCTTAGTGGAGAAGACTCTGAGTGGAAAGCATTGGCAGATGTATTGGAAGGGCATCCATGTTTGAGAGGGATTTCATTTATTCTGTTTGTGTCCTGAGGGCACAAAAATTTGCGAGAGTTGGGGGGGGGGGTTGCTGTCTGATGGATTTTGGACCATGCAAGGAAGTAGTTCACTTTCCATGTGAGCTGTCTTTAAGTAGAATTGTTTGCCTCAACTGTCATGGAGGTCCCTGTCACTGGAAGTCTTTGATGGGAGGCAAGATAATCACTCCCCAGGTATAGTTGTTAAAAAGGTGATTCCTTCTAAGTTTGGACTAAATTTCAAAGTTCTTGCTGAAATTCAAGGCTTTGTGACTGGACAATCTCTAGTATTTGGGGAGACATTTGAGTCCCTTCATGAAATTGACCACAGTCCAATTTAATTCAATCTAACAATCATTTACTCCATGCCTACTCTATGCCAGGCAACTGAAGCAGTATGGGGGAAGTAGAAAAGGCGTTGATCTTAGGCTTAGAGATTGTGGGTCTGAGTTGTGGCTCTGAATTTTAGATGTCATCTTCCCTTGCTAAACTTAACTTCCCATCTATAAAATAGCATTAGCAATGATCATTCATTCAAACAAGGTTCTCATGAAACAAGTGATCTCTTCTTAATTCTGATGCTATTGAATCTCTTTTGAGATTTGCCACTAGTGGCCATCTTCTTCTGGTACTCTTCCCTCTCTGGGCTTTCATTATACTGGTCACTTCTGGTTCTCCACCTATCCATCAAACCATTTGTAGTAGTGAATAGTAGAAGAATAAACATTGGCCACCAAACAGGATTAACTCTAGGATCTTGAGGAAATTTGAGTCATAGCCACTTGGGGTGGCTTCCCTGGGGTGAGAAAGCCAACCCAGGGGTTTGGTCATACCCTGATTGCACATATGCATGTACACACATGCATGTGGACATATACGGATGCATATTGACATGTGTGTGTACTCATGGTGTCTGTGTGTTTTATATGTGATATAATACATGTATGTATATACAGATAGATATGTGTATGTATGTACATATGTTGATTGATGGGTAGTCATTGTCCTTCATGCTCAAAGAGGACCAAAATGAGACTATGTTGAGGTCAAGGTACAGTGTGTTCAACTGTGGCCTATCAGACCAATACAAATTTAGAAGGCTTTACCATAGGTCAGACACAAATGGTACATATAAACATTTGAATGAGGGTGGCTCTAAATTTGTGTATCTCATGTTTCTCTTGAGCAATTCTGCTTGCTCACAGAGGACAGTGCCTTCTTTGATATGGGCATAGTATGCTGAATGGCCCTGTGCCAGTCTCACATGTCTGTATATGTGTGTGCATATACAAGTTTACCTGTATACTTGCTAATGAATAGTATGAGGAGGGGGCAGTGAGGCACAATAGATAGTGTTGATATTATCAGGAAGGGATAAGTTAAAATCTTGCTCTTGATATGAATTGGCTGAATGATCCAGGGCAAATTATTTAAACTCTTAGAGTTTGAGACCACCCTCTACACCTCTTAGTTTAAGATGAGGTATTTCTCCTTAAGGGAGAAGGATTTTCCTTGCCTCCTCACCAAGAGTTGCCTATAACATTGAAATTCTTGTTCCAATATATCTCTATCTATATTTATATCTATACCTGTAACAGCTAGGTGGATCACTGGATAGTGCTGGACCTGAAGTCAAGAAGAGTCCTCTTTATGAATTCAAATCTGGCCTCATACACTAAATGACTGTGTTACCCTGGTCAAGTCATTTAACCCTGTTTGCCTCAATTTCCTCATGTGTAAAATGAACGGGAGAAGAAAATGGCAAACCACTCCAGTATCTTTGCCAAGAAAACCTTTAATGGGGTCATAGAGTTAGACATGAGTAAAACTGACTAGACAACAACAATATCTATACTGCTTAAAAAAAAAAATATATATATATATATAACTACTTCATTTATATATATACACCTACACATATGTGAATATATATAAATATATATGTATAATTATGTTACCATATATCATCTATTACATATACTATTGCATATTATATTCCTGTCTATCCCACATTTGCTGGTTCGTGTGTGTGTGTGTGTGTGTGTGTGTGTGTGTGTGTGTTTTGCTGTTTTGGCATTATGGTTACTTGACTGAATGTACTGGCTTAGTAAGTTAATTTTGTCAAATGGCTTTTTCGTGTAGATACAGCCAGAGTGTTTTGAAGCCCTGGCATGTGGGTGGGAACCCAGTTGTCAACCCCTCTTCACAAATCATCTGAGTCCTTTGTGGGAGCTCTGCATGCTGATGAGACACACACCAGCTCAGAAGGAAAGGAACATGTCTATTATCATTATTTAAAAATTATTCCTAATGAAAATAATGATTTCTTGGCTGGGTCTACACAAAAACACACTAATAGAAGTAATATGATGCACTGGAAAAGAATGTTGGACTTGGAGTCAGGTGTATTGGGCTTGGGTTCAAATCCTACTTCTGATACCTGTTAACAATTTGACCCTATGCAAATCCTTTAGCCTCCGATCCTCAGTTGCTTCATCCATAAAATGGGTATACTGGCAGGTAAAGTGCCAATCTTATAGGACTGTTGTGAGGCTGACAGGTGATAACAGACATCTGCCCCATCATCTCTAAAATGGGAGGAGGGGGCATAAGACTTCTAAGGTTCTTTTTAGGTACAGACATGTGATACTTGGAAGACATCAATGTCTGGAATACACTTTCAAAACCTCAGACCTCTCCATCAATGTTACCTATTAATAGCAGTAGATTCATGGCCCCTACTCATACACATGAGTTGTTTTGACCATTTGGATGAAATTGATTGTTTCCTACAAGTCAAGACAGTATAACTTAATAACAGAATTTATAAATATAAATAAATAAACATGATAAATAGACAAACAAATGAAGATATAAAAGGTTTTAGAAATTTACAAAAATAAAGAGCATTTATAAAGCTCTTTACAATTTACAAAGTGCGTTACAAATATCATCTCACTTAATCCTCGAAACAGCCCTGAAAGGCAGGTCCTCATTTTACAGATAAGGAAACTGAGTCAGGCTGAGGTTCAGTGACTTGTCCAGGGTCATGCAGCTAAGTCTCCAAGGTAGGATTCGAACTCAGGTCTTCTTCAAGCCAGGTCCAGGGCTCTACCCACAGGTCGGTCCATATTAAATGTTCATAAGCCACACAGGCAGGAGAAGACCTAGATACAGATTTTTGTTCATTACATTTTCACCACATGCACCTTTCCTTTGGAGAAGACATCACTGACCTGAAACTAATGGCAGAGAAGTCAGTTCCTGTAATTAAATGGACATTCAAGCTGCCTTTTGTGTTTTCCTCCAGATGGCAGAAAGCCAAATTTCCTTTGCATGGAGGGGGAGACCACAACAGCAGCAGCAGCAGCACCTGAGCACTGCCCTTTCTATAGGAATGGAAGGTTGACAGAGCACTTTCTTCACCACACTCTTGTGAACTTATTCATCCAAAGGCTATTGTTCCCATCTTGCAAATAAAGAAACTGAGACACAGAAAGACTAAGTTCTCATCTGTGGTTGTATGGAAGTGAGATTCTTACATAGGTCTCCTGAACTTCAAAGTGCATTTTCTTGCTCCTGGACCACCCTTAACATTATCCTTGAGATAGATGTGTGTGGAAACAGCTAGAACTCACGTGAAGTGGGGTTTCTGGGAATGTTGTGAGTAAATCTAACCTTTGGTTCTGCATCTGTCACTGTGACCCAGTGGATAAGAGTCAAGGAATGCTATGTAAATACTCAACTTGGGAACACCAAACCTCTGAAAGGGAGGAGTCCTCACCTTAGGGGTTTTTTGTAAAGCTCTGGTAATATGGCCCTTGCTGCCCATTCTAAAAAGTTTCATGGGCACAATTGATGTTTCCCCATGAACCACATAGAAAATAATGGAAATATAGTGACCAAAAGGGGGTGAAAGAGAAGGAATAAATTTGGGCTATTTTCATGGGACGTGGGTGTTTGCAGTAGAGGAAGGAGCATTCAATTCCAATGTGGGTTGGAATCATGGCTCTGTTACTTACTAGCTGCTACCTTGAACAAGTCCCTGCAGAACTAGGACAGCCCCAAGAAGTTCTGTACCCAAGTTGCTGCCTAATACTGTCATCCATACCTTTACATCACCTCTCATTTCTCTCTACCCTTCTTTCCACTCACATAGTCTTCAGTCCTTTGCTGGAGCCCCTAATGATTTCTCTCCTTCAAGTCTCTCCCTACTCCGATCCTTCCTCCATTCATTGGCCAAAGTGCATCTATCTGGCAGAAAAAGCTCTTCATAACTTTCATTTCACCCATGCCTCAAGTCTTTCCTCACTCTGGCCAACATCCGCTCAAGATGTTAAAGTGATCTTCCTAAAGTGCCGGTACATAGTCCTAATTTAGTTATTGGCTGACTGAATTCAGTAGCAAAGAAACACTGAACTGAGTCCATACTTAGCAAGTTAGCTAGTATAATCAGTGGCATATGTTGATTTACTCTCCCCCTAGAAGCTCTACTCTCAGTGAGCTCACACACACACACACACACTGCTTCATTTGGTGTCACTTATCTTGGATCCAAGCAAGGGCAGCTAGGTGGCACAGTGGTTTGAGTGCCATGCATGGAGTCAGGGAGACCTGAATTCAAATCTGACTTCAGATATTTTCTAGCTGTGTGACTCTGGTGGAGTCACTTAACTTTGCCTCAGTTTCCTCATCTGTAAAATGAACTGGAGAAAGAAGTCGTAAACCATTCCACTATCTTTGCCACAAAAACTTCCAATGGAATCATGAGGCATTGGAAACAATTGAAAAACAACTGAATATCAACATCCCTGGACACAAAGGCATTTATCCCATCCTATTCCCATATATTTGATTCTCCCCTTCTTCTGAAAACAGAAACCAAAGACTGAGACTTTTGGTCTGGAGTCCTTGTAAGGGAGTTTGCAGTTGTAAATTCTGGCTCTCTGTCACCATTTCTTAGAGGGTAACCGAAGTGACTTCTGCTGGGTCAAAGACACATTCACACTCATGAGTTTCCAGGGATGAACAGAACTTCCTGGCCATGACTAAAAAGTTCATTACAAACCAGTGGTTAGTTTGTCTCTTGGCTTCCTAGGCTTGCCTCAGGGAACCATCCCTTCTTCTCACCCAAGAGGCTCCACTTGAGTAGCTTGGTCTCTTTTGATCACCTGAAATTCATGTCCCCTTGCCCATCACTCTTTAGCATTCACTCATAATGGGTTTTTCCCAGCCCTGAGGTGGATTTCTGCTAGGAGCTGGATGATTTTCCAGGCAGGCCTCCCTCGCCAAGGGATGTTCTGTTCCATGGATGACACATCCCCCTAAGAATGACTAGGTCCTGAGCAGGAGGTGGGTGGAAGGTCAGGGGAAGCCCCTACCCAGGAGAAACGAGTTTCTTTTTGTACCTGAAGAAAAACACTCCAATGATAAACAGCCTGATTTGTGGGCTGTGAGTGGGTGAGCTGCTCCAGCAAAGGCATGCTCTGTGCTTCCTCGGAGGGAGGATTCAGGAATTTAATGAACAGAAGTTTTCTGAAAAAACCTTAAAGCCAAATACAATGAGCAAAAGATGAATAATTTGAATTCCTCCTAGTTACACAAATTTTTAAAATACATATATATATATATATATATATATACACACACACACACATACACACACACACACACACACACACACACACACAGTGCCTATTACCCAAATAAAGTGTGATAGTGAAGTAATAACAGCTGGACATTGGCAGAAAGCTTTCAAGTTTGCAAAGCACTATATGTGTGAGTTATGTATCTCATTTGGGCCTCAGGAAAGTGCTGTAAGGTACTGGTTACAGATACTATCAACTCCATATCAGAGATGAGGAAACTGAGTCTTAGAGGTTATGCAACTTGCAGAGAGTCACACATGTAGGAAGAATCAGAAGCAGGATTTGACCTTGGTTCTTCTTGACTCTATCTCTAGCCCATGAATTAGTTCACCTCACTGCCTCACTAAGGAACACGCTTTCTTCTCTACACAAATCTACCAGAAATTGTGTGTCCCCAAGAACATGAAGCCTGTGGAAGGAGCTGCCTTGGCCATGTTTCATATTCGTATTGTTCCCATCTTGCAAATGAAGAAACTGAGGCATAGAAAGGCTAAGTTGTACAGCAGGCAAGTATCAGAGGTGATATTCTTACATAGGTCTCCTGAACTCAGTCAGTTTGGGCCACCCCTCTTTTGAGATGCCCTTTGGGTGCTGCCAGGGTATGCTGTAGAACCCTCTCCAAGGGGCACATCTTTATCTCAGAAGGACGAGTTCCACTGCTAGAAATAGCTCCATGTCATTTGGAGCCATGATTGCTAAATCAAGTGAGGGATCAAATCAAAAGAAAGGCGATTATAAGGACCTTTCCATGCAGCCAATTCTTGCTTAAGAGCCCCCTGCTCACATTCTGCCTTCCATTGTAACCTCACAGGGACTTCTCCAGATAAGCCCTGAAGGCAGGGCCTTGAACATTCTGGTCGTGTCCATGCATCCATGAACCTCTGTCCAACACGGATTTTTAACCTGTCCTTATTCCTCAATGACTAGTGTCCTCTCACCACCACCCCTGTGTTCTCTCCACTCCATTGATTCTGAACCTCCCACTACCAATGTACAAACTCCATTCTCCATCTCCAACTCTCTTCTTCCTTACTCCAATTTCCTTCAACCCAACCCTACAAAGGTACTATACCAAAGACACCACCCTTTCTATGGTGCTCTCTGGAATGCTTGCTTCATAAGCAATAAACTTCCTTTCATTGTAAACCTCTTTATTTATTACTCCTTTTATCTTCTAGCACCCACCGAGGCCCAGCTTCCTGCTTATGACATTGCATGTCTCATCATGATTTCTAGTACTTTTTGTACTTTCATTAATCCCACCCCTCCCTGACCCCAAAACTCACAGGTCATGGTCAGGGACTTGAAAATCTCTGTGCTTCACATTGTTGTTTCCAGATTCTAAGTCTATCACTGTCATTCAGCAAACCCTCTTTCCCTGGAAATTCATGCTATACACATTTATCTCCTAATGCAGATCATGATGGCTTCTATCTACAATACCCAAGACATTCTACTTCCTTCTGTAACGAATTCAATTCCCAATTCATAGTTTTTCTTTCCTTTCCAATTCTTGCCCTGGACACCTTCAATGCACATATGGATGCTTTGTCACTACCAGAACTTCCCATATCCCATGGCTCTACCATGGCTCTACCTCATCTGCCCACCAAGATTTCTTTACCTGAACATTAATTTTTATCATTCCAAATTTCCCTATATGTTAACAATCTGAACCTTGTTCTGAATCATCATGGCATCCATTCTCTCTACTCCTTAGTGCTTTCCCATACCATCACCTGAGTACCTCTACATTCTCTTTTCTTTCTTATTTTAATAATGACTAAACCAGTTCGACTATATACTCTCCTACATTCCCAAATCTCTTGTTCCCTTGTCCTGATCATGACTTGAAAAAAACAAATCTTAGATTATCCACACCATCCAGCTCTTTTGTTCTTAATCACACACTTCTGACAGAGTAGAAGAAATCACAAAACTATACTGATTGAGTCTACTACAAACTTATGTTGCCCAATATAAACTAGGCCCTCATTACAGCAAAGCAAACATTCTGTTCTTTCTCTATTAAGTTGCTGTCCCCTCATTTGAGGACTTCCTCATACTTCCCTGAAAAAAACAACACACACACACACACACACACACACACACACACACACACACACACCAAAACAGGCCATTCACTGAGAGCTCCTTTTTCTTCTCTTTTCCTAATTTCAAACAATGTTTTCCTCCACTATTTCCTGCTTTATCCCAATCTTACACCAAAAGGTCACTTTTGTCTTTGTGGAGATCAAATCCTCTATATTCATCCTTGAATTCACCCCCTTCTGCTTTCTGCAGCAGATTTCCTATCATCATCAGCAGCAGCACAATCAGCATCATCTCTCTCTTCTCTCTGCCTGCCTGTCTGTCTGTCTGTCTGTCTGTGTCTCTCTCTCTTCCTCCCTCTCTCCCTCACTCCCTGTATGCTGGTACTCTGGTTTCTGCCTATAAACCAGCCCATGTCAATCCTATCCTTTTGTTTTCGTTTTTTGGGGATTTTTTTTTTTTTTTGCTGGGCAATGAGGATTAAGTGACTTGCCCAGAGTCACACAATTAGTTCTCCTATCCATTGAATACCCTCATTTGATCGTACTATTCCTGCTAACTCTTTTTTTTCTTCTCTTTGTGGGCTAAACTCCTTTAAATGGCCATCTATACTCAGTAGCTTTGCTTCCTATATTTTCACTCTATTCTAAAATTTCAGTAATCTGGCTTCCAACCTCATCAAGCAACTCGAATTTTCCTCTCCAAGGTCTTCTCAATTATGATTTTTTTGGGGTATCTGTAATATTTGGTTCTCCTGATCACTTTCTGGTTACCTTCTCTTCTTTTGTGTCTAATCACTCATTCTCAGTGTCTCTTGCTGGTTCCTAATAGATGTCACACCCGCTAACAGTGGATATATCCCAAGGTTCTTACCTATTTCTCTTCTTTTTTCACTACTCTCATTTGATGAGATCATTAACTCCAATGGGCTCAATTATTCCCTCTGTACAGATAATTCTCTATATATCTAGCCTTCCTCTTTTTCTTTAGATCTAATTCCATATCACAAACCTGCCATTTTGGGTATCTTGAACTGGATGTCCCATAGGTATGTCAAACACATGTCCCAAACAGAACATATTTTCCTTCCCCCCCAATACTCCTCCTCCAGACACCTCTATTTCTTTCAAAGAAACCTCCATTTTCACAGTCATATGGGCTTGCAACCTTGGTGTCATCCTTGACTCCTCCCCTCACTCACCTCACATATTCCATCCACTGCTGAGTCTTGTCTTTTTATCTTTACAATATCTCTTATGCAATTTCTCCACTAACAGCCACTGGACCTAATCCAGGTTCCTATCACCTCTCACCTGAAGTCTTGGAATCCTTATTGTTCTCATGTCAATTCTATCTCCACTTCAATCCATCCTTTAACTTGGCTACAAAAGTAATTGTAAAGTGTAGGTCTGACCATGTTACTCCCCTATTCAATAAAGTCTAGTGATTCCTATTATGTCCAGAATTCTCTATTTTGCTTTTAAAGCTCTTCACAATCTGGCTTCTTCCTTCCTTTCCAGTTTTTAAAATATTTTTGTACATTTTATTATCCCCAAGCTAGCTTCCATACTCTTGCTTACATGTCACCGTCCATACCCAGTCCCAGTGCCTTGGCAGAAGGCATCCCCCTGTCCCTGGAATCCTTTATTTCCCCTCTCAGGCCTCAGAATTTCCCTGGTTTCCTTGCAGTCTCAGCTCAGATCCCACCTTCTCCATGTGGCCTTTTCCAGTAGTCAGTTTGCCAGTGCCTAGTGACTTCTATGAGATCACCTTCCTTTGACTCCATATTGATATTGTATGGATCTAGTCATTTTCATCATATCTCCCCACTTAGAATGGGAGCTTCTTGGGGTCAGTCGGGGACTATCTTTGCCTTCTTTTGTATCTCCAGTGCTTAGCACAGTGCCTGCCATTTAATAAATGTTTAATAGATGTGCACTAAATGACTCATGAACTAATGGATCATGGACTGTCTCCAAGGATAATTTCTTAAAGAATCCCTGGAGGTTGTGGGCAAGGTCAACATGGAGGGGAGATGTGGCTAGACTCCAAAGGCTATCACTTTGCATGGATTCTCAGGAAAGTATCAATGCATCAAATGTGAATCTTCCTTTAGACCTTATTGTGTCTTTAGTGTTTGAACTTAGGTTCAGGGAGACCTAGGCTCAAATATGACCTGCTTATTGCTAACTGTATGACCCTGTACCAGTCACTTAGCTTCCTCTCTCCTTCCAAATCAAATACCATTTTTTCCCATCAGGCTCTCCTTTCCCACTGCCTGTCTGTCAATTATTCACCCACTCTCCCACTCACCCTGGTTTGAAATCTTGGAGTCATCTTTGACTCATCCCTCTACTTCAGCCTCCATAACGAGTTAATCACCAATTCCCAACAAATTTTGCTACAAAGTATCTTTTATATCCCTTCCTTTCACCTCCTCCTACCACCCTAGCATAGGGCCTGGGGTCCTGCCACTGTTTCTTGGCTGTCCTCCCTGTGTACAGGGCCCTTGTCCTTGGATAGCATTCAGCCATGAGAATAGGCATTGCTAATGCATCCCTTTCATCCGAAATCCACAAGAACTCAAGAGGGACCTCATAGGCCTCTGAATGCAACCCTAACACTTGCATGGGAAACCCTACCACAAAACTCTGAACCATTAGCCTATTCTCTGAAGCCTCTGGGGATGTAGACCTCAATGTGGAATAGAGCCAAGTCATTTCACTTGACATAGATCCAATGGTTAGGGGCCTAGTGTCCTACCAACCACAAAGCAGGTTAGGTGGCCCAGTGGATAGAGTGTTAGACTTTGAGTCTGGAAGATCTGAGTATATATGTGAACTCAGTCCCTTACTACTTGTGTGACCTTGGATAAGTAACTTAACCCCTCTAAGCTTCATCTTCCTCATCTGCAAAATGGGAATAAAAATAGTACCTCTTGGCCATATCTAGGTGGCACAGTAGATAAAATGCCAGCCCTGGATTCAGGAAGACCTGAGTTCAAATCTGGCCTCAGACACTTGACACTTACTAGCTGTATGATCCTGGGCAAGTCACCTAACCCCCATTGCCCAGCCAAAAAAAAAAATAATACCTCTTTTCCAGGGATATTATGAAGATCAAATGTGATCATTTTTACAAAGTGCTTTGAATACCTTAAAGCACTCTATAAATGAGAGCTGAATTTCTTTGTGATTAGGCCCTTCCATTGGGCTCCTTCATAGATTCTATCTTGGAATCTGTCATTGAGCTCCCAGAATTGAGCTGCTCACTGTTTGTTTTCTAGGTATTTGCCTTGCTTCTCCAGTTAGATTGTAAGCTCCATTTGGGTAGGAGTCCCATGATAATTCTTCTGCTTCAGTCCAGATTCTGTGACAGTGGGAATGCAACAAAAAATAACAACCAAATAATTGGACACCTCAAGATAGCAGCAGGGGCACTAGAGCTCCTTGCTCTATGTTTCTTAGTCCCCAGCCATCTGCCACTTGTACCTAGAAACAGGAATTCCCCATTGTCTGGAGAGGCTCCCAGTCTATCTTGAGTAATCCAGGAATCAATGTTCATGGTGCTTTCCAGTTCAGTGAGGAATCTGGGTGAGGCCCAGAGGAATGCACGGCCCAGGTGCATGTCTGCTCCAACATGGAAGACACATACCTTGGATATGTTCAGCAGTTTACTTTGAGGGCATGAGGAATAGATGATTCATGTCTAGAAAACTCCATGTGAAGCAACTGGAGGCTGGGTCATTTAGAAGTCCCTTTAGACCTGCACATAGTCTCACTTGATGTCAGGAATTCATCCCAGATAACAACCAAAAGAGAGCTTGTCCTGTGCCTTTGCATGCTCTCTATATCTATAGATATGTTCTAGGATGAGCTAGTAACTCAGTCTCCCAAAGACCAAAAGCAGTGGCAGGTCATTATGCCTCTGGGCTCTGCCTGACTGTCTCCTGTATGGAGATGCCATTCCTTCAAACCCAGTCCAAAGGATCAGAACATTCAGAAGATTTGGAAGATTTGTACTTTCACCTTCTAACTCATTTCTTCATTTCTGGGGGTCTCAGGTTTTTCACCTATAAAATGAAGACATTGGACTTGATGGTTTCTAAGATCCCTTTCCATCTAACCCTAGGACCTTATAATTCTTTTTTAATGCAATCTGAGAAACTAGAGAGCAGGTTAACTGGGGGGAAACTAGAGGAACTTCGAAAGTCATTTAAAAGTGATTATAGGGTGTGAATGTTTCTATATGAACTGAACAGTTCATGAGATGAGAATATTTGTAGAATTTTCAGTCCAATTCAGAATAAATGTGGCAAATATTTTAAGTTATTATCTATCTAGGTATGATTAGAAAACACAAAGTATGGAGTACTCAGAATGAGAAAATCAGTGGAGTGCTCATGCCATCTGTAAGTAGCCTCACATTAGAAAGAAATGTGAGAAAGGACCCAATGATGTTGACTGGACTCCTGAAAAGGGACTTTGGGGAAGACCAGAAGGTCATACATTCATAATTGAAAGACAACTTTGAGACCATTGGGTCCAGCCTCTTCCTTTTTACAAATGACTAAGATAAGGCCTACGGAGTTTAAATTACTTGCCCAGGTAATATAATTCATGTCTGAGGCAGAGTTTGAACTCAGGTCTTAATGACCTCAACATTTCCATCCTTTACACCAAGACATGGATGAGAGTCATATGGGATAGGCCTCAATCTGCCTCATTGGAGGGAATGACCCATTCATGGGGTTATAGCTCTCTGGAACCACTGCAGTGACTCTTCTAAAATTTTCTTCTAAAGTTGCCTCATAGCAAGGAGGTGACCTTCTCTCTACGTTTTTATGTCTCTGTCCTGGTTTTCCTCCTACCTCTTTAACTCCTCCTCAGTTTCCTTCTAACCATAGGTATCCCTCATGTTTCTATCCAGGGACCTTTTCTCTTCTCCCTTTATACTAGTTCACTTGGTGATCTCATCTGCTCCCACGGATTTATTTACCATCTTTATACTGATCTTCAAATCTACCTTTTATCCTCCAATCTCTCTGTTGACATTCACTCTTGCACCTCCAACTGTCTTTCAGATATTTTTGAATTGCATGTCCAGTATGCATCTTAAACTGAATATGTCCAAAATAGAACTTATAATCTTTCACTCTAAATCCTCTTCCCTTCCCACTTTCCCTAATACTACAGATGGTAACACTCTTCTCTTAGTCCCTCAGGCTCACAAGCTAAAAGCCAACTTGGACTCCTCATTCTCTCTAATCGTGCAGATCCAAGCTATGTTCAAATCCTGCTGATTTCACCCCTGCAACACTTCTTGAGCATGGCCCCTTTTCTCCTAACATTGTTACTACTCTAGAGAAGAAGGCCCTTATCCCCTCATATCTTGATTACTTCCATAGCTTGCTTGTAAATCTGCCTGCCTCAAGTCTCTTCCCACTCAAATACATTCTCCATTCAGCTACTGAAGTGATTTTCCTAAAATGCAAGCCTGACCATGTCACATACTTTCACTTAATAAACTCCAATGGCTTCCCATTGTCTCTAGGAGCAAATGCAGAATGTTCTGTTTGGTATTCAAATCCCTTCCTAGCCGAACCCCTGCTACCTTTCCAGTCTTCTTGTACCTTACTCCCTAATAGGTACTCTTCAATCCAGTGACATGGGCCTCCTGGCTCTTCCATGAATAAGGCACTTCAGCTCTCAGATCCACACATTGTGTCTGGCTGCCCCCATTTCTGGAAAGCTCTTCCTCCTACACTCTGAATACTGACCTCCCTGCCTTCCTTTAGGACCCAACTAAAATCCTACCTCCTACTGGAAACTCTCATAGTGTCCCTGCCAATTATTTCCTATTTGTCCTGTTTGTATTCATTTGTTTGCATGTTGTCTTCCCCATTAGAAGGTAAGCTCCTTAAGGGCAGGGCTTGTTTTTGCCTATTTTTGTATCTCTAACACTTAGCACAGGGTCTAGCACATAGTAGGTGCTTAATTAATATTTATTAAATAGAATCGAATGAATTTGGGAAATCTTTCCAAAATGGTGCTATTATGCAAAGCTGAGACTGTTTTTAGTTGGTATAGGTAGTACCAGTAAGAGAGAAAGGAATGCATAAGGTAGAATTTATAAAAATGAAAGAATAAAACCCCACCAATCATTTTGGTCTAGGACTTAGAACCTTATTCCCTTGATTTTTGGTGAATATAGGGGAAAAAACCCATTATCTTCCCTTCTTTTCCTTGTATCTGGATGGTGGGATACAGGAAAGAGTCATCAGTCACGAGCTCTCAGTGGTGATCCCATTAGGTTCCCATGAGGATTACCAACTACTGACAAAGATGCCGGGCTCACTATGGATTTCTTTCCCCACTTAGTGGTTATTATCCCTGTCGTGTTTCAAACTGAAACACTCATTTCCAATACTACAGAAACGTGGCTGGGCACTCAGGCAAAGAGGCATCTGTTCCAACAAAATGTTCTGTGTTGATCATTTTCAAAAAGGATTTTTCTGTTTTTAAAGAAACTGTGTGGACTTGGAGATGAGTCAGTCAATCTGAGTGGTGCTGGGTGCCGAGTTATTTTGAAAGCTGTAAAAATTAAAAATACATGCAAAGAAAATAATTTTCCTTAAATATTATCTCAATTTTATTCTTTGACTTAGTTTTTTTCAGTTCTTTTTTTTTAACTTTCTATATCACCAGAGACTTCTTTGCTAAAGAGAAAACACTATCCCAGAAAGGCAGCTGTTCGGGATGTATATCTATGGAATGCTAAATGGAGAGCTCCATCCCCCCACCATCTGGATCTTGATTCTAGATTAGTCTTATTTGAATGGGATGGTCTGTGCTATTGAAAGGTGATTCCCTAGAGAGAGGATCAGATTTCCACGCAAACTTCCATTGTCATTTGGACACAACTAACATCTCCTTCACTTCCATAGAATTTGTTTCTAGGCATTTGTTAAGTGCACAAAATGTGTGGAATTGCAAGGAGTTGTCTTTGTGTCTTTCAGGTGCTTATATGTTAGTACCTGTTCTACTCCTCCCTCCGCTAAATGTCTCCTTCATGCCTCAGTGAAGTCTGGAAGGGATGCTCCATAAAAGGGAAGTCTCTGTCAGGTCCCAGGACAATCCAAGTGGAAAAGACTTTGAGAATTCCAATAGAATAAAAGCTTCATGAAGGCAGGGATTATCTCACTTTTATGCTTGTGTCTCCAATGACTCACATAGTAGGGGCACATAGTAGGTGATCAATAAATGTTGAATGATTGAAAGGACTTGCTTTATCTAAACTTATTTATTCCCTGCTGCCTAGTATAGTATTCTGCATACTGTAGGTGTTTAATCAATATTTGTTGAATTTTCTGAAGGATTGCCTCACTTTTGCTCTTTGGAGGCACAGGCTGGATTCAAAGTACATCATGAGCAAACTCAACTTTCTCAAAACCAAAATCTTAGACAACTTTCACTTTTCAAAATTAATTTATACTTTACAGAAGTAGAAACATAAAACTCAAGACTTTTATATGAAAAAATTCTTGTGGATTTGTAGGGTATATTCAATGAGATAATCAGTGGTTCAAATGCCTCTGGCCTCAGTTCTCTATTCAGTGGGCACTGGTATAATTCTCCGATAGAGTAGAAAAAATGCCAACTTAAGAATCAGAGAATATGGATTCTATTCCAGGCTTAACCATTTATTAGTTGTATGACCCCAGGACAATCATTTCACTTCACTGGGACTTTGTTTTTCAGCTAACAACCAACAGCCAACCCAGGCTGCCTGATTCCAAGTTCAATATTCTTTCTTCTATTCTGCACTGACTTATAAGGTAGCAATGTAGCTAAAGCCTTGGATGGTTGGGGCTCTTGAATGCCAGAAAAAGGAGTATGACTGAGAGGAAGGGGAAGGGGGAAACACCTATAAAGAGACTCTTGTCAAAGGCTAAGCAAGGGAACTTGAGGCCCTGATTAGAGCTGTCACAGTGGGGAGAGAGGGAGGTCATGGATATGAATAATCTTATAATGGTGGAATTGAAAGGACTTGGTAACTCATTGACTGGGCAGCTAGGTGGTACAGAAGAGGGAGGGCTAGGCTTGGAGTTTGAAAAACCTGAGTTCAAATCCAGCCTTAGACACTTACTATGTAAACCTGGGCAAGTCACTTATCCCTGTTTGCCTCAGTTTTCTCATTTATAAAATAATCTGGAGAAGGAAATGTTAAACCACTCTAGTAGTTTTGGCAAGAAAACCCCCCAAAGGGGTCATAAGGAGTCAGGCACGACTGAAACTGACAAAAATAACAACAAAAAACCCCTCATTGACTAAGGGAGATGAGCAAAATTGGTGAGTAAAAAGAGAATATCAGATTTTCACTCTGGGCTGAGCCAAGCTGGAACAGCCAACAGACCAATTATTTTTAGATTGATTTGTTAATTCAGGGCCTCTCAAATAGCACGATCTACTGAATCAACCATTCTGAGATCCAAGTTGGCTGATCAAGAAGCCCAAAGTAGCAGATTGACTGTTGTTTTGTGTTTTTGTTTTTGAAAAAGAATCATGTTTATCACTGCAGGAAATAGTGTGTGAAAAGGGAAACTTTCAGTTTAACATCCAGATGTTTAATCCATACAGTGACAATGATACACAGAGTTCTGTTGGAATTTACATTTTTTGCAGCAAGATGGAAGGGTCTGGTGTACTTAGAGAGTCTATGAGCTTGAAATATAATGTAACCTAAGACAAACCATTGTTAGATAAAGATACTTCTATGAATCAGTGACATCATTGGTTTAAACACTTTTGTCACTGTTACCAAGCACAAACTATTCTTGTGTGCTTGTCTCAGAGCCACTCTTGCCCATATTCACCCATATAAGTCCTTCAAAATGGTCCATCCAACATGCTTGGGGTTTCTTTTACATATGTTTATAGTCCATCAGTAATATGTCACTCTCTCAATGAGGGAGTATTACTTCCTTTTCCAAGCTTTCTGAGGATACCTGGTGTCGTTTACACAATTCTTCATGGGCAAAATGAAATTAACTCCCTTTTCTCTATGCACCTCTCTATGTGTCTTTAGTCTTTAATAATCTGCAACTTTAATTAGTTTGGAATTATGTCACAGGATATTAATTTTTTGAAAAATATAGGTCTTTTTTCTGTAAGAATTTTGGGCCATTAAAAGCACAGCATATACTAGAAGGAGGAAAAAACAGAAAAGAAATATCCTATACATGACCAAATATTTATAGCATTCTTTTTAGAGGTTGCAAAGATCTAGCAACAAAATAGATTTCCACCATAAGGAATGGCTAAACAAATTGGGGTGTGTGGATTTTAGTGTAATATTGCTTGGCTATAGGAGATGATGATGAAGAAGAAGAAGAAGAAGAAGAAGAAGAAGAAGAAGAAGAAGAAGAAGAAGAAGAAGAAGAAGAAGAATACAAATCCTACACAGAGAAGCATGGGAAGGTATATGGAATGATAAAAAGTGAAGTTAAAAGAACTAGAAAAACATAAACAAAGAATACAACAATATAAGCAAAAGGACAAAACATTCAAATGGAAAAGATTGCAATTATGATGATGAAGCTAGAGAAGAGATGAGAATAAAGCTTCCTTTCTTTGCAAAAGTGTAACACTGCAAACAGTGTCAGATTTTGTTGAATGTGTCAATCTTGCTGAACTGTCTTTCTTTCATTTTATTTTTGTTATAAGGCATAGTTTTCTGGGATGAAGTACAGGGAGGGGAATGTAGGTAACATAAACACAAAAAATGTCAATCAACACAATTTTTAAAAGTATTGTAGAATTTTATAGAGTCCAGCTAGCCAGCTCTCCTTTTGCCTTAACTTTTCAAATTATATTTATAAATCTGCTGCACTATCCTTGGTCAAACAGCTGGAAAGGGAGCGTGGACCACTGTTCCATCCCATACCTTTGCAGGCAGGCATATAGGTCTGAGTTGCCCTAGAGAGGAGAATAATCTGTGCAGAATATATGATGTATGAGTAAAGGGAGAATCTTCTTTCCTCAGTGGAGCCACATGCCAGTCAGTCACCAAGCACTGATTAAATGCTTGCTATGTACTAGGCATTGTGCTAAGTGCTAGGAGCACAACTATGAGCAAAGAGAAAAATACTTCATGCTTTCAATGGGTAGAAGTTGCAGAAGTTCAGTCATTGGACCTAGAGTCAGTAAGATCTGAATTCAAATCCTGCTTCAAGCATTTACTGCTTGTGACCCTAAGGAACTCATCTAAACTCTGCCAGTCCCAGTTTCTTCATCTGTAAAATGGAGATAATAATGGGACCTACCTTCTGGGTTCATTGTGAGGATACAATGAGACAACATTTGCAAAGGGTTTGTGAACTTTAAAGTGCTACATGAATGCTTGTTGTTATCATCTTCATCGTCGCCATCATCACCACCCTTAAATTTCCTCACCCACACAGTCAGTTGGACTCAATGACTTCCTGGCTCCCTTCCAGCTTTATTTCTGTAAGTCTCAGTGTTACGGAGGCAGATTTGGGAGGACAGATGTTCTGTTGAAAGGATAGATGCTCTCCCAAACCGAAACTGACAAAAACTGGAACAGGCTGCCTAACTGAAGTATGACGTCACTATGCTGGAGGCAATTGGGCAGAGGCTGTCTGGGTGAGATGTAAGTGATAGAGAACTGTCCTGCCTTGGGTGGGCCTTTGGAGTAGGTGAGCTCCAAGGGCCCTTCTAACTCTGAGTCTGAGTCTGGGTATCTACTCCTCCATGAACTTCTTAAGTATCAATTGTGAAAACAACTCCAACAACAGGACATTAGGACAGTACTGAGCCACCATTGTGTCTACTTCCATGCATATGCATTCCATTTTCTTTCCCTTGCCCATCCTATACCTATATAAGCAGTGGAAAGCTGTGCTACACTATAGTTACTAAAGCTGCTATCTCGGAGGTTTCTGTACCTTATCCTCAGATTCACTCTTCTTGAAATATCACGCTGTAATTATGTATACAGAAATGATTCTTTTGCCACTTCACTTGGCAGCAGCCAACTCATTCTCTTGAGATTAATATGATGACCTGTCCTTGTGGGAGAAGCCCATCTGTTGATGCACTTAGGACTTATCTACAGAAGGCACACGCTTAGAATTATTTGTCCCAAACTGCCTTCTTCTTTGCATCCAAGCACACTCAGATTTCCCCAGTCCTAGAGACCCTTCCCTTGATTCTCACACCCCATCCAACAACCATCCCATTTCTCACCTCCCTTTATAGCCAAACAACTGAAAAAGCTGTATCCACTCATTTCTTTACTTTCTCCAAATCTATTCTCTCTCTAGCTATTTGTTGGCAGTTGGCCTTTCATCCATAGCACTCTGCTGAAACGTGTCTCTCAAGGGTCACCCAAGGTTACTCATTTGCCAAATCCAAAGTTTGTTTATTATTTTCAGGCCTTATTTTCCTTAATCTATTTCCCCTTGATGCTATCTCTCCTCTTGGCTTCCCAAATAGGCTTGTTTCCTAGTAAGATAATAAAGGCATGCCCTAGACTAGTTACTTCTTTCTGGTTGGCCATTGCATCTGAGGTGATTGGAAGTGAACAGAGAAACCTTAACCCAGATGGTTAGGACCAAATTGGACCAGAAGCATGACACAGATTGAAGGTCCTACTCGTGAGACATGATGTAACCAGAAGTCCATGGAGCAAATAGCTTCCACAAGAAATAATGCACCTGCCTCAAATGGTTTGGGAGGGGTGGTACAGTGGGATTCGGTGGGTCATTTATGGGGATATGCCCTCTATTTCAAGAATCAAACTCTACCTGTGAAATGAGAGCTATTTCTTGATGGAGTTCACCATTACTGATGTCAAGGGTTAATGAGGATTTTGTAGTAGTTGAAAAGGTCAAAGATTTCCTCACAATAATCCCTTAAGACAGATGTTATGTAGGATGCAAGGGGAAGGCCCAGAATTCTCATGCAAGTGAATGGAATAAGCTCCTTGAGAGCAGGAATTGTCCTCCTTCTCTTCCTCTTTCTTCTCCTCCTCCTTCTCTTTCTTCTCCTTCTCCTTCTCTTTCTTCTCCTTCTCCTTCTCCTTCTCCTTCTCCTTCTCCTTCTCCTTCTCCTTCTCCTTCTCCTTCTCCTTCTCCTTCTCCTTCTCCTTCTCCTTCTCCTTCTTCTTCTCCTTCTTCTTCTTCTTCTTCTTCTTCTTCTTCTTCTTCTTCTTCTTCTTCTTCTTCTTCTTCTTCTTCTTCCTCTTCCTCTTCTTTTCCTCCTCCTTTTTTTTTCTTCCACTTACTATGCTTAAAACAGCATCTGAGGGCAGCTAGATGGTGCAGTGGATACAGCACCTGCCCTGGAGTCAGGAGGACCTGAATTCAAATCCGGCCTCAGACACTTAATACTTGACTAGCTGTGTGACCCTGGGCAAGTCACTTAACCCCAATTGCCTCACTAAAAAAAAAAAAACCCAGCATCTGACACATTGTAGGCTCCTAGTTAAGGTTTTTTAATTGAATTGAATTATTTTAAATTGAACTGAAAAGCCTCATTGCCATTTCATTGATTTATCATGAACATAACTTTTCTCATCTCTAGAATCCCAGGTTTGAAGTAGGTGCCATTCAACTCTAGATACATTATCCTATGATTTGTCAACTGTAGAACTAACCACTGAGAATTCTTTGATTTAAAAAAAAGGGCCAAAAACCCTCTCCCACACTGATCTCCAGCTTAGCCCAATTAACAAGAATTTGACGAGTGTTATGGGTCCTGTCCTGGGCTAGGCACTGAAGATATAAGGGGAAAAAATGAAAGAGCCCCTGACCCTACAGCAGACACTCCACACACAGTTGGCTACTGAGTTCAAATGTATGTATCTATGCCTCTTTTCTTTAGAATAGTCAATGTGGCATAGTCAGGGTAAAGGTTAACCATTGTGGCATTTTCTAGCCACCATATTGACTACCCTAGTGGCTTTGGAGTAGGGGTTGGAGGCCTACTCCCAATTCTGAGGCCAGGAATATGCACAATGGAAAAGATGAGCCCATTAACGAAGAAGCCACCGTGTTTGTTGTTGGCTTGATTCTCTGGGGTGTGGGAGGTACTCCAGGATTTTACAGTCCAAATGGCCTGCTTTGGTATGCTGGACCTATTCCAAGTGATGGTGCCAAGCCTTTTCACTGCTAGCAGAGTTTTTCCCTAAATTATATAATTCTTTTTGGTTACTGATGACTTTTGTGAGAAAAAAATACTCACAGGGCAGAAGTATTTCAGAGGAAATGTCAGCTTAGGATAGGGTAGCCTCTTCTGCTACAGAACAAGATAAGAACACCTATCAGAACCATAAGAACATCTCTGTCCATAACAAATTACTTCTGAGCATTAAGATACATCAGCACCAGGACAGCGCCCTCACTGGAGGGGAAGTCTGATGGAAGGTTTTTGGAAGCCCCAGTAGATCTATGAAGGGAGCAGTCAGGAATGAAACAAAACAAAAACAAAAACAAAACAAGGCACACTGTTGTGATAGTTTCCCAGAAATCACTGTCAATCCTTTATAGTTCTGGTACTCTGTTGAAAGAGCATCTCTCCCTTTCATAAATCCATTCTCACCCCTCCCACTTTCTGTGAACTCTAGGAAACTTCTCTTGGCAAGGCAGACCACTGTGAATTGAAGAAAAAATGGAATCACAGCCACACATGACTGGGATTTATTCCCCAGGCCAACAAGGAAGATGCCCTTTTTGTGCTCATTATCTTTTATGGTGGTGCAGGATTTGGCCCCAGGTGTTTGTGTCAGAGTAGCTGGGGGTGGGGTAGAATATAGAGTTTATGGAGGATGGAGCATGGGAAAAAAAGTTAATGATGTAGTCAGAATTGGTTCAGAAAATACTTTAAGAGCTAATGCTAACATGAGTATGAGTAAAGGAGTGGTTTGGGGGTTTGTTTAGTTTTGGTTTGGGGGAGAAGAGAGACAAAGACAGACAAAGAAGAGAGAATGCATTGCTTATCATATGCTGGATACTGGGTATCCAAGTATAGGAAACTGACAATCCCTAACCTCAATGAATTTATATTTTAATGGAGGAAGGCAACATATAAAGGAGAGGAAGGCATATGCCTGTTAGATATGGCTCAGAACTTCTGTGGGCCTGGATCCAGGTAAGATAAGACCAAAGCTAGTCTATCAAAAACCGAAGAGTAGAGTCCATGTTTTTGGTAGGTAAGAGGTGGAGATGATGGAGCTGCTAAACAAAAGAAAAAAGTCTAGCAATGCATCTCTGGAGCATTGTATTTGCTTTTAGGTTGAGCCTTGATTTGTAGGATTTCAGAAATAATAGATATTAGTAATAATGGAAGCTTATGTGCCCCAGTGGTCCTATAAAAGCCACCACTGTGTGCAGCTCTAGACTCCAGATCCCTCCAAGTAACAATATCAATGTCTGGGGAGCACTAAGAATAGAGTCCCAACTGATCTTATTTAGAAAAGGCACAATCTGAGCTCTTTATAGTGTCTACTCAGGAACATAGAAGACTCAAAACAAGTAGTAGCAAGACCCAAGTAGACCTTAGGTTTGTGTGGTAATTGAGAGCAGTGAACATCAGTGAATATCTCTGCACCTCCTTTGATATATTTCTAGAAATTCTAGCTCCTTTTACTCAGTAAGACATTTCTTACAGTTCATAAATAAGTGCCATTGAGGCTTGTCCTAGAGAATAGTATACACTAAGGTGATCTTCCTGGCCAGGACCCCCAAATAAACCAGAATTATAATGTGATTCAATTTAATATACATGCCTACTGTGTGCAGAGCTCTGGATTAGGCACTAATAGAGAAAGTTTAGAGGAAGAGCAAACCTGACTTTCAAAAATGTTACAGTTTAATATAAAAAATTTTAACTCGACCCTAATCTGTTAACTTCTTGCTGGCTGGCTATCTGAAAAATTATAACTGGCTTATAAGTCCTTCCATAGTCACCATTCTGAAAAAATTAATATTAACGGCTTGCTAATCTGTAAGCTTTTAGCTGGTAAAGCAATAGCTGGCTATTCGCTGCCTAAGCCAGTCTGTAAGGGCCATTTAAAAATATTCTTCCAACTGCTTTTCCCAAATTGATAAGAAAAAGATTAGGAAGCCTCTTTCAATTGACAACAAAACAGGGTTTATTGAGGTGAACTAATTTAGAAATAAGAATAGAAGAGAAGTAGGATAATACGACCTGACTGTGTTTTAACTTTCTCCCTGCCTCCATGAAATCTCCTCCCATGTCTCTCACCTGTGGATGTGACTGGTCACTGCCAATGCCACTTACAACCCCCAAGCCATGTCTACTTTCTCAGTCCTTCCTGTTGACTGCTTTCTCAGTCTTCCCCTTTCACTGTCAGCCGTACCTGCTCTCTATAGCATCCCTCTTCACTCCTCCACTCTCTCCTTCATTCTTCCTCTTCTCACTCTCTCTCTGTCTCTGTAGCATCCCCCCTCATGTCTCTCCCCCCCCCAGCCTATATAATTCTTCTTTCTCTCAGAAACCTCAGTCCCAGGCCACTCCCACACCCCAAGCTAATTCACTGGCCACACGCAGGGCAGGTGTCCAAGGCTGACAGGGGCACTAAGCCGGGAGCTGGGCTAAGAAACCTGGCTCAGGCCTGGGTTTTCCATGCATATCCCCACTGAGTGGAGTGTGGGCTCATGAGGCTTATGTACCTGAGGTGGTTCTGGGGAGAGCAGTCATGCTGGGGGAGGGGCTGCCATTCGGGGGGCCAAAGCTAATTTTAACCACTTAGAATAGTACAGATTTTACATACATACACACACACACACACACACAGAACTCTGTGCAGGTATTCTGCAGAATAGATAATGTAATATAAATTTAACTGAACATGCTTCAGTTAATTGACCTCTTGAGACAAAAAAAAGCTGTCTGATACATAGAGGTCATACAAGTATTTTTATAGTAACTGCTTTCTCAGGGCTTCTCCAAGTCCTAGATATGAGGGAAAGATGCAATATGGCTATCTGGTTCTCCATCTTTGACTAGAGTGGAGAAATATGATGTAGACCATTTGGGTGGAGGTCAGGGTAGTGAGAAACAGAAGTGATTTGGTCATTGGAGCATACTAGAGACTACCCAGGCAGAAAGAAGAAATAGATGAGTTTGGGAAACAGAACACAGGTCTGGCACAGAGACTAGATATAGTAGTCATGGGAGATTCCAATTATTCAGACATCTGTTAGAAGTTTTTCTCAACCAAAAGCAAAGCAACATATAATGCCTTGACTTCCCTTAGTGGTAATTCCATCCTTCCAAAATTAGAAGAATGAAGAATGGTGAATTTTATTTTATATCTTCTTTTCCCTAACACAGGGGAACTGATTGGTGAGCTGGAAATGATGGAAATCTTGGGGTGGGGGGAAGAGTGGCAACTCCATTTATAATTTGTGATAAAGAAATCTGGGTACAGACATATAAATTTGAGAAAATCAAATTTCAAGATCTTCAGGGGAAAGATAGAAGGTCAAAAAACATATTGTTTTGATATATTGGGAGAATAAGGAGACTCCAAGAAGGGATGGAACCTTTGCTTTATTTGGATGGTACAATGGTAAGAGACAATATGGAGAACAGCTCAATATTTATTTTGCTTCTCTTTTCTTTCCTAAGGAGAATGACCTTTTCACTGGAAATTACAAAACAAAAAGTCATTAGGGAGGTAATAGAAGTGTTAGATAATTAAGGAGATAGGGAGAGATCACTCAAATGCTCTTGCTCAATTAGTCCCCTAGCTTAAAAAAGGGCCACATGCTCAGAGCCCTTTAAGAACTGGTAGATGACATTGTTGATCCACTGTCTGTGATATCTGAAAGAATATGGAAAACAGGAAAAGCACCAAAAGATTGGAAAAGGGCAGACACTGTCCTCATTTTTCATTAAATGGAAAAGGACAAATCTGAAAATTATAGGCCAATGATCTTACCTTGGATTCTTGGGAAACTCCTTGGAAGTATTATTAAAGAGAAGGTTGGAGAACATTTAGAAAGGGAAACAGTGATCCCAAAAAGCCAGCATGCCTTCTTTGAGTACAGGTAATGCTATATTAGTCTTATTTTCTTTTTGGACAGGGCTGATTAAAAGGTAGATGAAAAAAATGCTATGGATGTGGTGTACCTGGATTCTAGACAAACTTGATTCAATACCTCCTACTGCTTGTGTGGAGACTGAATTGTGAATTGCAACAGTAGTTTCAAAACCTTTTTGAGCATACTCCCCATCAAAATTGAGTATGTGCTTCTAATACATACATATTTATTTGTAAAGTGTGCACACATATAGTCCTATACCACCAATTATGCACATTGTAAAACTTAAAATATGCAGCAATATACATATTAAAAGAGATACAAAAACAAAATATTGTTTAATACCAAAGTCAGTAGGGAATGCTGCAGTTTATTGAGTAGAGGAGGGGCATGACCAAGGCTGTGCCTAGGGAAAGTCACTTTGGCTCCTTTGTGGGAGGTGGACTGAAGTGAGAAGACACAAGAAGGGAGAAAGGAGTACCAATAGCAATGCTATTGAAACAGTCCAGATGAGAGGCAATAAGGGTCTAAACTAGGCTGGTGACTGTGAATGAAATGATTTGCAAGATATTTTAGAGGTACTATAGCATTGATAACTGAACAATTGAATATATTCTGGATGAGGAAGAATGAGTAATCAGGGATGATACTGAGCATGGAAATCTGGGAGTCTAGAAAGATGGTGGTGCCCTTGACAGTGACAGGGAATTTTGGAAGAATGTTGAGATTGGGAGAGGAGGCAAAAAATGGAATTATATCTTCAATAAAGATCACAAAGTGGGAGGCAGATTAGAGGCAGTAACCCAGATGAACTATCTCAACATCCTCCTCCAAACAAGTTTAAAATAATACCTAAAATCTAATTTTGAAGTGGCAGAGACAACAAAAGCACAGAGTGAGACATTTTTTCAGGTAAAAAAAAAACCCTTAGGAGGTTGGCAGAAGAGGTCTGTTACACTGAGATGGAGGCCTCTCCAAGGGCATGCATGTGACAGCATTAGTAGCAGCATCAGCTTTAGGAGCTCTCAATCCAGAAAAAGTAAGGGGGTTAGACAACTGATCAGAAAGACATTACAAGGGTTCCTTGCTTACACTGGATACAACTGACACTGATCAGCAACTATTGTCAGTATGCAGCTCTGGATCACAGTTGCAGGGTGGAGAGAAGCATTAGTGCTCTGTCACAAAGGAGCAGAGGCCCTGTTCACAGTTCTAGGACCAAGAGCAATTCTAATTCTTCCAACAGCAGGGGATTAGAGAAACTGGTCACAGTTTCTGGGCTAAGAGAAGTTCTAATGCTTGTGGCTGCAGGGGAGAAGGACCCCTTCCTGGGTAAAGACCACAGAACAGACTATGAAAGCAGTTACCAAATCTCTCTTCAAATATCACCACCTTGAAAATACTGAAAACTTGCAACCCTCAGGACTAGATCTGAAAACAGTAGCATGAAAAAGCCTGAAGCTTGGGATAGTACCTTCCTACCAGGTGAGCAGAATCCAATTTTAATATAAAATTCAAAGTCAATAAATAGGCTGGAAAAATGAGCAAATAACAAAAAAGAACTTACAGTGGTATGGAAGACTAAGAGACAAAGTCAAAAGAAAAAATTATGCAAAAACAGCTATAACCAAAACCTCAAAGAAAAATTCTGATTGGACTGAAGCCCAACAAAAATTCTTGGAAGAGTTAAAGAAAGAAGTAAGAGTAGTAGAGGAAAATTTGGGGAAAGAAATTAGTTATGCAAGAAAATTATAAAAAAAAGAAATAACTTGGTAAAAGTGGCATAAAAATACTGAAGAAAAACAAACAGATTTGGTCTAATGGAAAAACAGGCACAAAAATTCACTGAAGAAAAAAACCTAGAAACCAGAATACGCCAAATAGAAAAAAAGAGAAAAAAAATTAACTTAATAAAGGAACTCCATAAAAAGTAGAATTTGGCACCTGGAAGCTAGTAACTCCATAAGACACCAAGAAACCATAAAACAAAGTAAAAAAAATTAGAAGAAAATGGGAAATATCTCATTGGAAATAAAACTGACCTAGAAAAAAAGATCAAGGAGAGATTTAGGAATTATTGGACTACCAAAAAGTCATGATTAAAAAAGAGCCTGACATATTTCAAGAAATTATCAAGGAAAACTGCCCCAATATCTTAGTTCCAGATAGTAAAACAAAATTGAAACAATCCACTGATCATCTTCTGAAAGAAGTTCCAAGTGAAAACTCCCATGAATATTAGAGCCAAATTCCAGAGCTCCCAAGTCAAAGAGAAAATATTGCAAACAGCCAGAAAGGAACCATCTTGATATCATGGAGCCATAGTCAGGACCACAGAAGATTTAGGGGATTCCACATTAAAAATAAGTGGGCTTAAAATATTATATTCTGGAAGGCAAAGGATCTAGGATTACAAACAACAAAACTATCCTGCAAAACTGAATATAATCCTTTAGGGGGGAAAGAATATTCAAAACTGTGAATCCAATATTCAATGGAATAGAGGACTTTCAAGAATTCCTGATGAAAAAAGAAAACAATTGATTAAAAAGTTGGCATTCATATACAAGACTTAAGAGAAGCATAAAAAGGTAAACATGAAAGAGTAATCATAAAGCACTCAATAGGGTTAAACAATTTACATTCTTACATGGGAAGAAGATTCATGTAAGTCCTAAGAACTTTACCATTATTAGGGTAGTTGGAAGGCGTATATATAGAGGGCATGTGTGTGAATTTATTGTTTTGGAATGACTTCAAAAAAAGAAGGGGTGAGAAAAAGGGATTACTAGGAGAATGGAGGGATGAGGTGTAATGTGGAAAATGTTCTCACACAAAATAAGAGAAGAAGTAAGAGCTTTTATAGCTGAGGGGGGGGGGATGGTGGAGGAGAGAGTGAAAAGCAATGCTTGAACTTTACTTTTATCAGAAATGCTTCAAAGATGAAAGAATATACACATATATACATAGATACACGCATACATTCAGTTGTATATAGAAATATATCTTAACTAATAAGGAAATAAGAAGACAAGTAGATAAGAAAAGGGGGATGATAAAAAGGAGGACAGATTAAGGGAGGCAGTAGTTAGAAACTAAATAGACTTTTGAGTAGGGATAAGATAAAAGGAGAGAGAAGAAACAGAAGAAAATGGGATGGAGGGAAATACAGTTAGTAATCATAATTGTAAATGGGACAAACTCACCCATAAGATGGAAGCAGATAACAGACTGGATTAGAAACCAGAACCCAGAAATTTCTACCAAATAATGACTTCTTTTCCCAAAATCTTGTCTATACATTTAAATCCTCTACTTGGTAAAAAAAAAATTGTTGGGATAACTTGAAATCAGTATGGTAGAAATTGGGCACAGAATAATATCTTACACCATTTACCAACATCAAAAAGAATACATTACCAGATATAAAGAGAGATATGACAAGAAAATTAGAAGGACATGGAACATCTTAATCATTAGACTTATGGTTACACATACAATTTATTAATAAACAAGAGATAGAGAGCAGAATATTGTATAAAATGGATAATTTTGATTACATTAAATTGAAAAATTTTGTAGAAATAAAACAAATGTAGCCAAAATCAGAAGGAAAGCAGAAAACTGAGAAGGAAATTTTTGTAGACAGTTTCTCAGATAAAGGTCTCATATCTCATATATATATAAAGAAATTTGTAAAATCTATAAGAATATGAATCATCCCCCAATTGACAAATGGCCAAAAATATGAACAGGCAGTTTTCTGATGAAGAATTAAGAAACAGTTTATAGACATATGAAAAATGCTCTAAATCATTATAGATTAGAGAAATGCAAGTTAAAACAACCTTGAGGTATCATTTTACACTTATCAGATTGGCTAAAAATGATTGAATGTGAAAGCAACAAATTTTGGAGGGGTTGTGGAAAAATTGGGACACTAATTTATTGTTGGTGGAATTGTGGACTTATCTAAACATTTTGGAGAGCAATCTGGAATTATGCTCAAAGCGTTATTAAACTGGCTATACCCTTTGACCCAGCAATACTACTACTAGGCTGCTTCCAAATATGAATAAGGAAAAAGGAAAAGAAACCATATGTTCTAAAATGTTTGTAGCAGCTCTCTTTGTGGTGGCAAAGAACTGGAAATTGTCAGGATGTCCATGAATTGGCTAATGGCTGTGGTATATGATTGTGATAGACTATTGTGCTATAAGAAAAGATGAGCTTGATGATCTTAGAAAAACATGGATAGACTTGCACAAAATGAACAGAACAAAGAGAACATTGTGTACAGGAACAGCAATAATGTTTTTGGTTTGGTTGGTTTTTGTTTTTTTGAGGGGCAATGAGGGTTAAGTGACTTGCGCAGGGTCACACAGCTAGTCAGTGTCAAGTGTCTGAAACTGGATTTGAATTCAGGTCCTCCTGAATCCAGGGCTGGTGCTCTATCCACTGTGCCATCTAGCTGCCCCAGCAATAATGTTTTAAGAACAACTTTGAGTGACTGTCATTTTGACTATTATAAAAATACAAATTAACTACAAAAGATATATGAAGGAAAACACTATCTGCATTCAGAGAAAGAACTCAGAAAGAGAAGGTTGTATAGAATGATTATATATATACACACATATACATACACACATGTATGTGTGGATATATACCCACATATATATGTATATGTATACATATTTATGCCAACTAGTACCCATCTCTAGGGCAGGGGGTTGAGAAAAAAAGAATTCAACATGATAATGTTATATATGTAGAAGGAATAGCAAGTTGTACATAATAGATTTGCAGTTTCATGCACAATCATATATATAAGGTTTCTCTGATAAAGGCCTAATTCCTCAAATACACAGAGAATTGAGTCAAATTTATAAAAAAAAAAGAGCCATTTCCCAATTGATAAATACTTAAAGGATGTGAACAAATTTTCTTCTTTCAGAAGAAATAAAAGCTACCTATAGTCATATGAAAAAGTGCTCTAGATAATTATTTATTAGAGAAATGCAAATTTAAACAACACTGAGCTACTACCTCACATCTCTCAGAAATGACAAATGATAGAGGGGATGTGGGAAAATAGGTACACACAATGCATTGTTGGCAGAGAAGTGAACTGGTCCAACCATTCTGGAAAGCAATTTGGAATTATGCCCAAAGGTTAATATCCTTTGACCAGCAATAGCACTACTAGGTTTGTATCCCAAAGAGATCAAAGAGAAAGGAAAAAGACAGATTTGTACAAAAATACTTACAGTAGCTCTTTTTGTGGTGTCAAAGAATTGGAAACTGAAGGGACACCCATCAATTAGGGAATGGCTGAATAAATTATGGCACATGATTGTAAGACAGTACTTATATGCTATAAAAATTTACAAGAGGGCGGTTTCAGGAAAGAAAAAAACACATGGCAAGATCCATAAGAACTGATATAAATTTGAAAAGAACTGGGAGATCATTGTACACCATAACAGCAATGTTGTAATGATGATCAGCTGTGAAAGACTTGGATACTCTGATCAATACAATTATCCAAGATAATTCTTAAGGACTCATGATAAAAAAAAATCCTATCTACCTCTAGAGAGGGAACTGATGAACTCTGAGTGCAAACTGAAGTATAATTTTATCACAGTTTTGGTAATACAGCTAATATGGAAATGTTTTGCATAATTTCACATATATAATTGGTGTCATATTGCTTGTCTTTTCTGTCCTTGGGGATGGGAGTCAAAATTTCAAAAGAAAAGAAAGTTAAATAAATATTTTTTAAAGAAAGATTAAAAACCATCTTTGCCAGCTGACCCTACTGTGACCTACTGTGACCCAGCCCCTCCCCAGTAGATCAAGAGACATAGTGTTTGTGTAATTAATCATTTTATTCATAATAATAGAAGATAATTAATAAAAGTTGGCAGTGGCACCTTCAAATGCTAAAGACCCCTCAAAGAACCTACTCAATGCTAATATGCCCTTGGAGGAGTGGGTGATAATCCACTCTAATTAGTTAACAATGAATGAGAAGAATGAATATTATCATGAGAGGTTCTATTCTAATGGGGGCTGGAGCTGTTATGTCATTTACTTCTGGATACACCCCTCCTTGGGCAATCTAGAAAAAGGATCTACCCCACCCAAGTCTGAGTAGAATACAATGGGCTGAATTCAAGTTAGATAAAATTATTTGTATAAAGTTTTCTAGGTAGATGGGGTAACAATTCCAAGATTTCATCTCATCATCTGCCCTGCCCCTCAGAGAACTAAGCTTCAACATAATCTCTGATTGAGGAAGGGAAACAATACTGGATTTTCCCCAAATTAACAATTGGTTATTTAATAATCATTTCTCTCAGGAACCAGGAATGGAGGGGAGGGCAATTTTCCCAGTGGCACCTGTGCAACAGCTATTGTGAGTGCCCAGGGAGCAATTCAACTACAATTTCCCTAAGGGGGCAGTCCTGGGCTTAAAGTGGAGAAGAATGAGAGTTTGTATAGCTGGTAGTAGGGAACAAGAGAGGGTAAAAGCAAGTATAGGTTTTGAAGATAGTCACCATGATTGGCTATTTCAAGTGAGAGTGGAATGAGAACCATCGTTTTATTCTCTGATTGAACATGCAACCCTAGATATCATTCTGCAGTCCCCACAGAAACTTATGCCTCCCTAATTTGAAGGCCACTAGGCTGGCCAATGATACAATTACAGACCCAATCAGATGAGCATACTCAAAGAGTATTTGTTAATGGTTCTCTGTCAATGGGACAGGAGGTCCTCATTTAAGTAATTGCAGATCTTTTCCAGGAAGTTTTGAAATATTCTCAGGCTTATGCAATCAGCACAGTGTCATCTACAAACAGGAACACCTGGGGTTCTTCATAACTCCCAGGGAATCCCTCTTTGATACAGAGTCTGTGTTTGATCTCCCCCATTACTGTGGTGAAGACTTTTGGAGAGCAGACAACTTCCTGTTTTATGCCTCCTCTTGTATTTATTATCAGAGGGCCACGGAATAATCATTATTTCTGTCCTTGCATCTCCCAAGGAATTTTGAATGATTTTGGAGTAAAGATGGGGCATAACTTGTTAAAAAAAAACAAGACTGTATAGTGATTTGTTCCATCAAACGAAATTTGTGTTTTAAAAACAACAAACAATAAGACAATGGGCTATTATATTTGCTACCTCTTTCAGTTAATTGGGGAAGGATCAACATCATTGTTAATATCCTTTGAGAGAGCCTGGTTGTTCTCTATCTTCTTCCCTCATCAAGGATGTCCTTGGTTGTAATTCTTAAAAAGATTTCATTTAGATGAGGAAGAAGGTTATTTTATTTTCACAACAACCCTAGGAGGTAGGTGCTATGACTCTTCCCTGACATATGAAGAAACTGAGGCAGACAGAGGTTAGGTTTTGATAAGGTCTGAGATATTTTTTACACCTTTGGTATCTCACTCTCCTTCAGACATCTTGTACATGCATCTCAATACTGCTCCATTGCTTTTTCAGCTAAATTATCATTAGCACCATTTCTACCTCCCCTCTCAGTGCCTCAAGTCCTGTATCATTTGGGTCCAAGTGTGGTGATAGCTTACATTGTTTTTGATTGCCTATTTCTTCTGTTTGTGGTCCTCCATCTCCATCTTTGACCTTGTTTACTAATACACTTAATAATCTATAGTCCTCTTGCCTAAAATATCTAAGGAATATTTTGGTATACTTTAGTCATTCTAGCACCTACTCCTATCTCATTGGCTTTCTGTGATGTGATGCTTATTTCTCTGTCAGTCAGGGATCGCTCCTGATCCTCATGAGTCCACTTGATCCTACCTGAAGACAGAGGATGCCCATGTTTTCTGACCAATGTTAGCCTGGTATTGGAAATTTTCAGTTCCTGCCTATGTGACCTTGCCTTGTGTCTGGACCTCTTGTCCTTCTAGCTTGTTACATCTGGCCTGTGCTATAGACACATGCACATACTCACACATGCATGCATATACCCCACTTGCATGCACACAGTGGCTCCCTACACACACTCTGATTCCAGAGAATTGCATTAACTAGTCACAGTCTCTGCTTCCACACATTCATGTTCACTAATCACTCAAACTCCCACTCTCTTCTTCCTCACAAACACCTCAGGGCCGGATCTCACACCAGCCACACATCACCCATGTCAAATGAACATATTGAGGCTCTTTAAATAGTCTGGGGATGGGGGTGGGGGATACTCAAAGATGGATGAAGGCTGTGCTGGGATGCTCTGTCTATACCATAGAGCTTTCTGCCCACCATTCCCCCTCCCTGGATTTTCAACCTGCATTCCTTCGCTCTTCTCCAGCCTCCTCCCTCCACTCAGCTGGAGGGGGAAAGACTTTCTCCCATAAAGCCCCAGAGGAAGTGCTGGCACCTCCTTTCCCCTTCCCTCAGTAAATCTCCTAATACCAAAATGGCATTTTTTTCTTGCTAAGAGTTCAGTGCATTCATGTCTTTCTTTTTCTACTGTGGCCCCTTGTTCTGTCTTTAGACATTCTTGCCTTCCTTTCACTCCAGCATATTTACTTGTTTCTTTGACTTCCTTTCTGCTAGTCTTCTTTTATTCTCATTTAACGCAATCAAACAAGTACTTAATAAATGCCTACCTATGTACCTACAGGTCCCATGCTAGTTCCTAGATACAAAGGCACAAACAGAACCACCCCTGTCCTTAGGGAGCTGATATTTATTGTACTGGGGGTGCATCATCATTCAAAGTAGACTTCCCAGAGAAACTACCCAGATTTAAGTTACTTAACAACAATAACCAAATATATAAAATAACGACTAATATTTATATAGCTTAACAACATCCCTGGGAGGTAGATGCCAGTATTATTCCCATTCCAACACCAACTTCAAATCTAAAGCTAATTCCCACTTTTTAGATGTGTCCAATCAAAGCTCCCCTTCACATCTCATGAGTATCCATTGTTGTTTAGTTATTCAGGCATGTTTGACTCTTTGTCATCCCCTTGGACCTTAGCATACTAGGCCTGTCTCTCCTCCACTCTTTATCAAAGTCTGTCCTGGCTAATCCATGACACTATGTATCCATCTTATGCTCTCCCATCCTCTTCTCTTTTTGCCTTCAATCTTCCCCAACACCAGGCTCTTTTCAGAGCCTCGTCTTCTCATGCTGTGGCCAAAATATTTCAGCTTCAGCTTCAGCCCTTGACCTTCCAAAGAAGAGTCTGAATGAATTTAATTAGTGACTGATTTCATCTCCCTGGTGTACAAGGGACTCTGGAATGCCTTCTCTAGTGCCACAATTAATAAGCATTGATTCTATGGCACTCAGATTTCCTTTTAGTCCAACTCTCACAGCCATACATTATTACTGGAAAAACCAGAGCTTTGACTGTTTGAACCTTTGTCAGCAAGGTGATGTCTCTGCTTTCCAGTCTGCTGTCCAAATTTGCCAGAGCTTTCCTTCTAAGGAGCTGGTATCTTTTGATTTCATGGCTGTAGTTAGCATCTGCAGTGAAATTGAGCCCAAGAATATAAAATCTGACACTGCTTCCACTTCTTCCTCTGTTTGCCAGGAAGTAATGGGAGCAGTTGCCATAATCTTTGTTTTGGGGGGTAAAGGTTCAAGACAGTCTTTGCACTCTTCTCTTTTACTCTATCAAGAGGCTTCTTAATTCCTTCTCACTTTCTTCCATCAGAGTGATATCATCTGGATATCCGAGATTGTTGATATTTCTCCTCACAACCTTAATTCTGGCTTTTGATTCATCCAACTTGGCACTTCACATGTTGTATTCTGTATATAGGTTAAATAAGTAAGGTGACAATAGACAGCCTTGTCATACTCCTTTTACAATTTTAAACCAATGAGTTGTTCCATTGGTCAGTTCTAACTGTTACTTCATGACCTGCATATAGGTTCCTCAGGGGACAAGTAAGATGAACTGATACTCCCATCTCTTTGAGTACTTCTTGTGATCAAAGTCTTGTGAACTTCTTATGATCAGAGTCTTGTGAACAAAGTCAAAGGATTTAGTGTAGTCAATGAGGCAGATTTTTTTTCTAGAATCCCCTTGCTTTCTCCATAATTCAGCAAGTGTTGACAATTTGGTCTCTAGTTCTACTGTCTCTTAGAAAACCTGTTCTTCTGGTAATTTTCAATTCACATATTGCTGAAGCCTAGCTTGCAGAATCATAAGCATAACCTTCCTGATGTGCAAAATTAGCACAATTGTTTTGGCAATTTGAACAGTCTTTGGCATTGCCCTTCTTTAGGATTAGGATGGAAACTGAGTCTTTTACAATCCCTTAGTTTCATTGAGCTATGAAAGTTGCTCTGTCAAGACAAGGTAGTGATCTTGGAGGGCATGAACTCTCAACAATGTGTTGAATTTTACTACCCACCAAAAAGACACCATTAGATCAAAAGAAATGCAATTAATGAAAAAAATAGTAAGAAAAGGATCAATAGAATGTTTCTCACATTGCTCTGTCATAAATATATACATCATTAGTGGGGAAAGTGAATACACAAAATGAATGTCCATGCAGTGACAAGCATACAGGGAACACCAGTGGCTAGAGCAAAATTATGGAGGAACAACTCATGGTTCCAATGCTTCTGAGCTTCTGAAATGTTCTGGTAGTGAGCTGCTATTGCTTTGTTCTCAGGGGTCAGTTCCCTGCTACTTGGGGATCCTTGCTACATCAACTCCCCATGTAGATCTGCATTCCTTTGTGTCTATACTCTGTCCCCCTTGGTGGGCCTCAGCTGAAGTCCTCTGCTGAGTGCTACCTTTTCCCTATCAAATGAGGCAATATTTGTAGAGAGCTATCACAGTGCCTAATATATAGTAGTCGCTTACTATATACTTATTGCTTCACTTCTTCCATCCCATTAGAGGGGGCCTGAGGTCTCTCTTTTCTCTCTTGAAATAGCTTTCTACTTGGTCTCACTTCTTCAAGTCTATACTGACTTCAATCTCTCCTACATTCATTTGACAAATTGTTTTTCCTAAAGCACAGTTCAGACCATGTTACCTGCCACTAAATAAACTCTGGTAGCTTCCTGTTATGGATAGGGTCAAATATAAGACCCCCTGTTTGGCATTCAAAGCACTTGACCACTGGACCCCTTCCTACATATCCAATTATTGATCTTACACTGTGTTCCTTTTCACATACTTTCACCCAGCTACACTGGCCTACTTGTTATTCCTCACACATTATCCTCCATCTCCTGACTCTATGCCTTCTTACTAGCTATTCTCCAAACCTGGAAAGGTCCTCCACCATACCTTTGCCTTCTTGATTTCCAGATCCCCTGCAAGATTCAGGACAATTTTGAATTAGAAGAGACTTTTCCTCCCCACCCCATGCCCCATGCTAGCATGTGTCCTCTAAGATTTCCCTCTTTTTATAATATGCATAACTGTCTCTGTCTGTCTGTCTCTCTCTCTCTCGCCTGTGCCTCTCTCTCATTGTCTTTCCCATTAGAATGTGAGGTGTTATTTTTTCATTACAAGGATCTCCAGACTGAACATACTGTCTGGCACATAGTAAACACCTAATAAATACTTAATTAAAAACATATCTGACTAATCATCTTAGAGTTCAACTTAGCTTAAGCTCTTTTAGAATAAAAGTCAGGCCCTTGAGACTGAGAAAAGAAAAAACAGCAATAAAAAAGTAGGAACAAACAAGGAAACAGAAACACCTTTTAGCTGATTTCTCTCTGTAGAGAAAAGTCAGTGGTTTCCCAGGTATTAGCATCTGTGGGCCAGGCTGTTTGGGAACATAAAACAATCAGCCATTTAACTGGATCCCAGATACTTCTACACTGTTCTTACATGTACTTTCTACTAGCAGAAGGAATAACTTATCTGTACTAATCCTCTCTCTGATTTAGGATTAGAAATACCTTGTCATTTTTGTTTATTTCCTCGCTACCAACCTGAATCTCTCTCAAATTATGTCAGGGGCTGCCTTTTCAATGTCTGAGACACCATGGTTTTTATCCCCAAGATCCAGTTAGTTTGTGTTTGTCCTCCTCTCTTTTTCAAAGAAAACCAATGACATCACAGGGTGATGTTTTGAATTGCACAGAAATTGGAATCTTGAGACAGCATTGCACAAATCATCAGGCTCACTCTCTCTTCCAGAATCATGCAAGTCCAGTGAAGTCCAAGATGACCAGCAATGGTTCTGCTCCTTTTCAGTCTCAGATCAAAATGGCTCCCACACTTCAATCCTCTCTGCCACTTGCTTCTCAGTTTGCATTTTCCAAAGAGATGTTTCCTCATGGCTGCAGGTGGAGTGACTGAAAGACAATGCTGGTGATTCTGTCCTAGACTTCTCCCCACATAGACACTTTCATCTACTCACAACACTTCTCCCTTGATACTAATTATGCTCACACTGAGACTCTGATCTATTGACTTCTCCTGAGGACTCTTTTCCTGGGCAAAGATAACTTGGGTCTCAGAACTACCATTGTGTCTTCCAAGGCTCTTTCTTCATCAGTTTCTAGATACTAATATCTTAGTGACAAAGGCACCATAAGCCAGAGCTTTTCCTAATCCTAGGGCTTAAGGTAGCAATAGACAATGCCAGCCTCTACCAGTCCCTGTTCCCACTCTCTTCATTCTCCCACAATTCCAGGAGAAAGTCACTGATCTCAATTACTGAGTAAACTTTTAAAATGACCAAGCCAATCTGTTGTCAGTCCAGTTCAAGCAAACGTGTTGTCAGCCCAGCTCAGGAGTGGGCCAATCAGGTGAAATAACTAAACAGAGGGTAGACACCCTGCCATCAGGCACTGTTTTCATGGGCAAATTAAACAGTTTATTTGAGACATACAGAAGGAAGTGCCAAATTACATGTTTTTCTCCAGTGGATTTTTTTGAAGATAAAGCAAGATTTATTGGACATGATTCATATGCTAAAATGGGGCATAGAAGGCATCTCTGACTCTTCTGAAGACAGTGTGTTCACTTGTTAGATTCCCCAATTTTATTTATATTTATTTACTTTCCCCATTGCTGTGACTTTCTTCATGGTATGCTCCCCACACCAACCTGCTGCTTCTCCTTATCGCCCCTTTCTTCTGCTACACAAGGTCGAGCTTGTTGGGATGTTTTGTTTCTTCATTTTTTGTTTTCCTGTTTTGACATCATGGTCCTCATTGGCATAAGTGAGCAAGGACTCTTCCCAAGAGCAGAAAGAGCCAGAGCTTCTGCTGGCCCAGTGTGTGCTGGAAAGAATAAGGTGAGATCACATCTTGGGAATCGCTTGGCATGGAAAGAACTCTGTAAATGGGGACAGCACATGAGTGGGTAAAGACAGAAAAGAAGAGTGATGATAGATAGGCAAACTGGCTACCAAATTACATGGATACCATAGGGCTAGAAATGCCTAACTGGAAGGCAGAAGGCTGTGAGGGATTTGAAAATGGCCAAACGATTTGGATGAAAACATTAAACACAAGAGTTTTGGTTCTGGGTCCTCAGTTGACCCTGTGCTCTCATGAAGTAGAGTGAAGACAGTTGACAATGGGAAGGAGAATTCTCGGGAGATCAGACAATGAGGGACCTCTATGGGGACCATCTAGTTTAAAAAGGGGCAAGAGAGAGAATCTTGAAAGCTCAGTCTAAGATTCAGCCCAGAAAGCAAACAGACACGGATTCTTCATGCCATCAAACAAAACATGTACACGGTTTAGAATTTCACAATTCCTTTTGCTATCAGTTGGACCAGTGATGACAGACCTTCAGTCACTTCCATTGTAAATTTCAGGTCAGTGTCCTCAGAACTCCTGGCTTATTGTTTAACTGGACAAAATCAAAGGTGGAGAAATATAATAGAAAAATCACTCAGCCCCCTGTTACAATGTATACTGTGTAACCTTTGCTTGTGGAGTTTCCATTGGTAAAATGCTTCCCTCTCACTCTTTCCCAAACATTCATGAAGTGTTTCCTTTGTGCAAGACACTCTATTGGGTATGGAGTCATTAAGACAATTTTTTAAAAGTCCTCAAGGAAGTCAGGTTCTACTGAAAAAATATGAAATGCAAACAGAAAAGCAAATACACAATAATTTGAGAAGAATGAGGACACTAACAACCAGGAGGGACTGTGGAGAAATAGTGGCTCTGAAACTTCTTTGGAAGATACAATGCCACATTCAAATGTAGAGAAGGAATTCAAATTCAAACCCATGACTCCAAACCCCAGGATTGGCTTTATGTGAATTGAGTTGCCTTTTAATAGGTGTCATCCCATAATCAGATGCTTTGGCTTATTCCCCAACCTAGAAATTTGCCCCCAAAACATTGTCTGAATCTAATGAGATATTATGAGACAAGTACTTTATTTCTTAATTTTTTAAAAATTTTTGCAGGGCAATGAGGGACAAGTGACTTGCCCAGGGTCACACAGCTAGTAAGTGTCAAGTGTCTAAGGCCAGATTTAAATTCAGGTGCTCCTGAATCCAGGGCTGGTGCTTTATCCACTGTGCCACCAGCTGCCCTGAGACAAGGACTTTATAAGAGAAGTGTGATATCAGTGTCTTTGATTATGATTACCCCTACCCAATTAGCTTCAGACATCTCTCTATTATCTTTGTCTCTTATGCTACTAAGCTTTAGGGAAAATCTGGTCCCTTGACCTTATACAGAAAGCAGAAGGAATGACATCAGACCTAGCAACAGTGAGTAAAGAGGCACCAAACTGGAGCAAAGGGGCAATTGCCCTTTATTGAGTTTATAAGCCAAAGAGAATGTGAATCATTTATTCAATGAAAATATTGATCTCCTGAGTGTGTGAAACATCATAATGTCATGGCACAGAAGGGACATTTCTGGAGCAGTTGCAAGTATGTAGCCCTGGGTAGGAAGTTGCAACCCAAAGAGCTACTTTACTGCAGCCATATGGCCCCCAGGAGTGAGGTAGCCAGTTCTAGGTAGGAATGAGAGATCTGCACTAGAACAAAGTGGAGGAAGAATTGTGGGACCAAGGACCTGAAGGCATCAATGACTGAGCAACAACCAAGTCCAGGACAAGAACTTGGAGGAAATTCAAACCTTCCCCTTCATTAATCGTGTAAGTCATGTAGATTGTAAAGGTCTGAAGGGGTGAGGAGGCTGGTTATCCAGTGATCCAAAGCAACAAAGGGTAATAATATGTTAGAAGATCTATATAGGTCCTCATAAGAAATGAGCTTTCTAGACTGTCCGTGGGTTCAGTGTGAGTCAAATTTTACCTTTTTATTTAAAAGAAGCCTTTTCTACATCTGCTGCAGGTGTTTGAGGCAAATCTGAGCACTTACCAGGAATCTGGGGGCTCTTTGGGAAAACAAAACAAGTTCTATCTTAAAACTCTAGCATTTCCTGGATTGGGGCATGTGGTCTTTTTTGAGATCTCATTTGTAGCATCACCTCAATCTCTCCCCCCAACAAACGTCCTTGTATTTACTATAAATATATGCAGTCAGTAAACATTTATTAAGTACCTACTACATGCCAGGCATGCTACTAAAAACCAGGGATACCAAAAGAGGCAAAAGTCAGTCCCTGCCCTCAAGGAACTTACCTTCTAACAAGGGAGATAACAAGCAAATAAATTGTACAAATAAGTTCTATACAGAATAACTTTGAAACAATGAAGAGACAGAAGGTTGGATAAGGCATCACTGGAAGATGTGATTTTAGTAAGGGCTTAAAGGAAGCCAGGGAAGTCAGTAGGCAGAGAAGAATAAGAATATTCCAGGCATCCAGCCATGGGAGATAGATGGAGAAAGTGTTCTGAGCTGAGATGGAGTGTCTTGTTGTGGAACAGCAAGGAGGCTGTGTTGTTCAATAGGAAATGTCATGGTAAGGACTAAGGTGTAAGAAGACTGTAAAGGAAAGAGGGGGTGAAGTTATGAGGGGTTTTGAAAGCCAAACAGAGGGTGTGACATTCGATCCCAGAGGTGAAAGGGAGCCACTGGAGTTTAGTAAGTTGGTCAGAAATGGAGAGTGCGGTGACAGGATCAGATCTGTGGTTTAGGAAAATCACTTTGGTGGTGAATGAAGGATAGGTCTGAATGGGGAGAGGTGAAACTGTTCAGGTGTGAAGTGATGTGGGCCTGCCCCAGGGGGTGGATGGGAGCATCAGAGACCGGGAGACAAATTGTTGAGATACTGCAAAGGTGAAATCCATAGATATGGACACCATTTTGGATATGGGTGATGAGAGATAGTTAGGAGTCCAGAATGGCTCCTGGGCTGGGAACCTGGGAGCCTGGGAGGGTGGGGATGCCTTCTAAATCAAGAAGGAAGCTGGGCAGTGGGCAGGGCTTCATGGAAAAGATCAGGTTTTGTGCATATTAATTTCCTCATACATCTAGGTATATGTTCATTGTGTATATAGACACACATGCATAAAAGTGTTATCCACGGGCATATATAGTATATGTATTTAACCATGTACATATACCACATATATGTATGTTTGTAAACACAAACATATACGTGTGTTATGTGTGTACATGTGTATGTGCCTCTGCATACTTATGCATATACACATGCACATGTACATCCATCCATCCTGTGACAGAATATAGACTCCCTGAGGGCAGGGGATGCTTCGGTCTTTGTTCTTATATCTCTAGTGCCTGGCATGATGTCTGACACACAGCAGGTGATTAATAAATGTTTGTTATTTCTTTGATGTTCAGTTCATTGTGCTAGGGGAAGCTTTCATTCAATCAACAATTCTATGAATCTTTGTCAAGTCTTTCTAAGCTTAAAACGCTACATAATTTGCATTATAACTAGCTGCCAATGGGGCTGATGAGGGTGATGCTTTCTATAGTGCTTTAAGGTTGTGAAGCAATTTTACAAATATCATGTTTTATCCTAATGATGTATATACTATTACTATCCTCATTTATAGGTGAGGAAACTGAGGCAGACAGAAAACACCTGACTTGCCCAGGGTCACACCACTAATAAGTAACTGAGGCCAGATATTCTTTGGCTAATGAGGCCTGGCCTGTCGACTAGGACTTGAGAAGCCTAAAAGTAAACCTGTGTAGCTTAGATGTCATGTACTATGTGTCATCCTCATCCCCACCTCCCTCCACTCATGCCTTAAACCAGATCTCTTAAGACAGGGGAAAGTCAAGAGCTGCATAATGAACCAAAGAATGCAAGACCATCTGGAGGGTAATCTGTGGAGCTCAGGCAACCTCCCCCCCGCCCCCTTTCCCTTTGAATCACTCAGTTAGGAGCCGTCACCTCAGGTCTCCAAACCACAGCCAAGCTTCCTCGCCTTTCCCCTGTGGCAAACCAGCCTCTGGCCATGGTACCTCTCCCTTCTAGGACACACTGCTTTGCTTCTCCTGGGTCTCTGTGGTCCCTCATGAAATTGGCCTGTAAGGGACTAGGCTATTTTCTGTGGAGTTCTATCCATCTGTTCACTCCCAAGTGATAAGGAATAGGGGGAGTGGGATTCACCAAGAGATGCAGCAAGGAGTGGATATTTCTGTCAGTGAAGGAGCACTTGGGAGATCTCTGTCCCCAAGTAATGTCTGACCCACTTATCATGGACAGGCAATTCAAGAGTGGTCCCAGAAAAGAGCCCATTTCACAATGCAAACACCCCAGGAATGGATAGCACAGGCCGAGGTGACCCAGTGATGGCTCCTGAGCACAGCCCAATCCCAGATGACATCTAGAGTGGAGAAGCAAGGGATGGAAGGGCCTTTAGAGATTCTTTGGTCCGACTCCTATTAATGGGACAAAAGAGATCCGGAGAGGAAGCTTTTGCCTCAATTCCTAGCCCTCTCCATTGCTCCCTGCTTGTGTGTCCATCGGCAGCGTGCTCCTGTGGGAGTGCTGGAAGCGGGCAAAGGGAGGTCTGGAGAATGAGGTCCAGGCTAGGAGAGGCTCTGCCTCTCACACCTGAGGAGGTGGGAGCAGAGGATGCTACTCCTGGGAGAAGCCACGGAAAGAGGAAGTGGACAGAGCCTCCCCCCGAAACCCTCCAAGACAAACCAGTGATTACTTCGGCATTCTTCCTTGGAGCTAGGAGGTCACTAAGATGACCATCAAGGTCTTTCTGGTCATTTCCCCCATGGATTCCCCTAGTGTGAATGAGGTATTAGATTTGTGATTTCAATGGCCTCTAGAATTCCCAGCTAAGGAAATCCCCTCCATTAAAACAGGAGAGCACCTTCTACAATTAGGTCAATTGACTTGCCCAGAGTCACAGCCAGAAGGCATTTGAAATGGGTCTCACCTTCTAGGCTACTTCACTCTTTGGGGAGGCATAGCCATTGGAAAGCCACCCTCATGTATTAGGGATATGTGGGGGCAGTATTCTTCCATTCCCAAAAGTACAGCCTTCCCTTGTGGGGATCCATTGATTGGTCAGAGACAGTTTCATTGCCTTAGTCCATCAGTCCCCTTTCCCTGCTGAGGCTGGCTTGGATTACCATTGTGTGAAGTGCCCCTTGGCCTCCAAAATCAGGCTTGTACTTAGCTCAATAAATACAGTCTGGAACAAACAAAAAGTGGGTGCTCCAGACCCCTTACGGCCCAAGTCACAAACTTGGGAGGTAGCATAGTCTGGTGTAGGCATCTCCCCCAGACTGCAAAACAGCATGAATTATGGCCAGCAAGGCTCCTCTGTACCTGCCAGCCTCAATATCAGGAAAAGAATCTAGCCACTCTTCCTCATCTCACTGAGATGCCTGGGAAAGAGGATTAGTTCGCCAAAATGGAGCCGGAGCAACAAAAGACAGGCCTCAAAGGATTAAACTTCATTTGCTTTCTGACAAACCTACCAGAATCAGAATGTGAAGGAGGAAGTCATCCAAACTCACTCTACCTTCAGGATCCTCAGGATGGTCACTGAGGCTGCTTCCCAAAGGGTTCTCTGGACTCTGCCATTTCTAGACTCTAAAGCTGGCCAAATTGGGGGAGTCTTCCATTCCCTGATGTCTCAGCAGGACCAAGGGATAACTACTCAGCCAAAGATTTGGGGTTCCTCAATGGAAGACTTGGTCCAACCCACTGGAGTGAACACCTGGACATGGGAAGGAGGCAGGATTTTTCTAGGAGGGAACCAACCTGAACAAAACCAAAAAACCAAAAAACCAAAAACATTATGCCTGTTCAAGCCTGGATCCCAGTTTGAGGGGCACGACCCGGAATCATGCCTGAGGTGTGTTCCAGCTGGGGAAACTTGCACAAGGCATGAGCTCTTGGGTTCTATCTAGCTCTAAACACATGACTTGGGCAGAAGACAGTCCTCAGAGGCCATTACCCCATATGTGCCATTGCTTCTTTCTGTAAATTAAATGAAAGGAGCTGTGGGTCTTTACAGGGAGAAAGGCAGGGCCTTTTGGTCAGGGACAGCTGGGTTCTAGTCCTGCCACTGATACCTACCTGCTGTGTGTCTATTGATAAGTCACAGAATTTCTTAGTGCCCTGAGCAATTCTCTGGTGCTAGAAGTTACAGGTTGGTTGCTTACTGACTGCAGTAAAGGAAAGTTCCATACTGGGAATTACATCAAGACATTATTGGTTTGGAGAAAATAAAATTCACTGAAACTTTAGGTTCAAATATTCTCTACATCAGATGAGTAAACTCAAGGGGGAGTAGCAAGAAAAAAAAACAAGTGTATATCTGCAAAAACCAAATGTCTATATATCCACATCGACACACATATAAAATGTACTGATTTGTGGGTTCTCTTTTATTAGAATATAAATTCTTTTGGTATCTCCTACACTTAGCTCAATCCCTGATATATAGTAGGTGATTAATAAACAGGGAAGAGAATATGTATTTCTATAGTACCGACTCTGTGCCGTGAACTGAGCCAAGGGCTAAGTTTACAATTGTTATCTCATCTAATTCTTGCAGCAATCCTGGGAGGCAGGTGCTGTTACTATCCCCATTTCACATTTGAGGGAACCAAGGCAAACAGAGTCAATAGCTAATCAGTGTCTGAGGCCAGATTTGAACTTGGGCTCTTCTGACCTGCTTCTCCTGACCACAGACCCTGGCACTGAATCTACGGTGGCCCCAAACTGCTTCTAAATGCTTGCTGATTGATGGCTTTTTCTGTACATATGCTTATATGTATACACACGCAGAGGGATACTCTCATAGAAAGAGTGTGGCTGCTTGAGTCTTTTAGCCAAACAGCTTGGTTTCAAATGCCAACTCTCACAGGTCTTAGCTTGAGTGACCTGAGTTAAACACCCCTGAACGTGTGTTTGCTAATCTCTCTTGCTCTAGGCCTCCTGGGAGATTTCTCCTAGCTATGGCTGGATGGCTCTGTAGTTAGAGCTTGAACCAGTTATAAATAAGACTTAATCGGGGTAGGATTCTGTGATCTTGGCTAGGAAGGGTCCTTTGAGGGCCCCTCCCATCTGAGCTCCCACTCGATGCAGGAATCCCTTCATTGGCAGCCTTTTGGATCGTTTTCCCCAAGTTCTCTCTGGGTGAGGAGCTAGCAGAGCGAGCTCCCCTCCCCTCCCGGCACCCCCCACTGCACACCGGCTGCCCTGGATGGGTGTCCTCCGAGAAGGGGCGTGATGCCTCCCCCGCAGCCTCAGCTCATACTCGGTTGGATCATCCTCAGACATCTGCTTCCTCTTCCTGAAGCATGAGGTTGTTGTTCTGTTTTGGGGGCTGGGGTGGGGTGGGGGAGTGGCCTCAAACTTATCGTGCCCTTGCAGGCCCAGGGAGGGGGGATCCACGGGGGTGGGGGGAGGGGGGAGCATGCCAGGCCTTGGGGCCTGCTCATCAGACGCATGCTACCGCTCCGGCTCAGAACTTATCCGGGCCTATTTGCCATGAGGCATGTAGGTGGAATTCCTGGCAGGCCGAGATCAATACATGGAATAGGTTGGCTCACAACCAGTGATGTGCCAAAGCCCTGTCAGAAGGAGTCTCTTGCTGTCACTCACCCACCTCGTACTTTCAAGAGAAGATGGGGCCTGGGGGGGGGCGGGGGAGGGGAGGACTTGGCATCCCTCCAGCTCTGCTCTGAAACCCTGCTGCACACACTCAGAGGCGTCTAACATGAGAGCACTCGGGAAACAGGGAGTCTCAGACCCCTCCAGCTTCCTCCAGGCTAGCCAGAACCAGCCTGTCCAGCCTGAGGGAGCTACATTGTGCTCTAGCAGGCCTATGAGTTCCCTAGTAGAAGTCGCCTCTCGATGACTGCCCCGGTAGCTCTTGTAACGGCACCTGCAGTGATGCATTGCCCCAGGAATGTGCCCATTGTTTGTCCGTGGCATGCACCGGCACAGGGATAACCACATGCGATCTAATCATGGCCTCATCCTTGGTTTTTCCCAAGAGGGAGTGGTCCAGTGCCTGCCCTCAAAGTCCAGAGCATTGCCTATATTAGGGACTACTCCTGGGTGTGAAATGGGTGGCAGCCTTCCTGGGTTGGTTGGCTAGAATGTCTTTCCTAGAAGATCATCTTTGGCAAATGGGAGCCAGCTGCCCTTGCTGGCCCTGGGCATGGGGGGAAGTAGAGGAACTCAGTAATCTTTTGACATGGTATTCTGGGATTGCCAACCCAGAAGGAAAAAGGCCATCTCTCACCTAATCCTCATGTCTTTCTTCCCCTCCAGTTCTTGGGGGCAATACTCTGTACACAACAGGGGCTAAAAACATGCTTGCTTAATCTCGTGGACTATTTTAAATCATTACCAAGTTACTTGTCCATCTCCCATCACATGTGTAGGTTCGTGATGCTAGAATATTTATCTTATTAAGCTGTTCTAATATTTCTCATCGAAACATGATTGTGTTTCTCTTGAATTGGGATGGTCACATTTTTTTCATATGACAAAAAGTATCAACTCAGTGACATTGGTGGATGGAATCCATGCCACATGAATAAGCTGCACTGTACGGAGTCTTCCCATTGATTGAGGCTATTTCCACTCCCATTTGCTGAGCTACCATCCCTTGGTGTAGCATAAGCTCCCAAGGCATGAGCCCATTACTAAAATTCTGTCTTCGGAAGTTTCCTGGTGAGCAGGAGTGGGCAAGATTCAACCATGTTTTGACAGGTCCCCAAGCTCCCAACATGGTACCTTAGATTTTCCATTGCTGTTGGACTTTTCAGCAAATATCTCGTAAAAATGAGTAAAACACAGTCTTCTGGAGGGCAGTGGCTGCTTCCTCACCCCCTAGCATAGGGCCTGGCACATATTAGGCATTTACTAGATCTTTGCTGAATTAGCAGAAACTTGGGTGCAATGACCAAAGTTTGCATGTGAGTAGGTAGAGGAAGGGGATGTGGGGGAAGGCTTGATCTTCCCATGCAATCAATTTCCCATATGATTTATGAGGTACAGTGAACATCATACTGGATTTGGATTTAGGGGAATTTGAATCACGCCTCAGACACTTGACAACCCGGATCCTTTGGTTTCTGTTGGGCAAATCTGACAGTATATACCTGTTATGTGTTTTAGGAACCTAGCTGGTGTAGTGCTCTGGACTTGTAGTAAGGACCTAAGTTCAAGTTTTGCTTCAGTCACTAGCTGTTTGACCCTGCCTAAATCTTTTAATCTCTCCCAGTCACAGTTTCCCTATCTGTCAATGGAGATAATAATGCCACCTCACAGGGTTGTTGTGAGTTATAAAGTGAAGTAATATTTGTAACATGTTTTATCATCTTTAGAATGCTATAAAATCTGTGGTTGATGTTATTATTTCAGCTTGATAGTCTTCCCTGTAGCACATTCCTGTGTTGCCCTGTCCCCGTACTGTGGTCCTCTAGGTTAGCCTGTATGAGGGGTACAATGGAGTATCTTACAGATGCAATATGGGGGCAGCTAGGGGGCACTGCAGTGGATAGAGCACCAGCCCTGGATTCAGGAAGACCTGAGTTCAAATCCAGCATCAGGCACTTGACACTTACTAGCTGTGTGACCCTAGGCAAATCACTTAACCCTCATTGCCCTGAAAAAAAAAATGTCCAAGAGAGGAGCAACTCTCCCGAGAATTGTTCCCCCACATGTGTCCTGGGAAATGTTTAACTGGCTGCATGTCATAGCTTTAAATTTAACCCACACTATTGACATTTTCCCTATCACTTGCGTGACTCCGAACAACCAGTAAATGAATAAATCAAGCCCTGATCTGTAGTGTGTGCAGCTTTCTGAGTTGTACATCCTTGCCCTGCATTTAACAATTGGGTCCCCCATGCCAGTGTGAGCTGCTTCTGGCACATCCCTGTCTTCCCCCATTCTTTCCCGTAAGAAATCTTGCCGATGTCTACTTGAGGGAGGAGTGGGGTTGAAACAAAAGAGGCTCTTCCATTGCCTTCCCAGTTGAAAAAGTTTCTGTCTTTTGACCTAGCAGCTCCAACCATGGGCTAGGAGGTTCCCTTTGCTGACATATCACCAGCCGGGGACCATATGAGCAAGCTGAAGTGAGAAATGGCCAACGATGTTTTTCTGCTCTTCTCTCCATGCCAGGTCTCTTCTTGCTCCATTTGGTCCCCATTGCCTATGGGCTCCCCCACCTCCTGGCCTGTAGGCAACTAGTGATTCTTTCCTTGCTTCCTCCCATCAACAACATTGTTGCTGTTTCCTAGTTCCAGATGTCCTCACTCTCTTACAAGTTCATTATCTTATGAAGTTATTTTACTATTTATCACAAATCATTTTTTTCTGGGAGGGGGATGGTGGGAAGAAGCATTTCTATTTTATTTCTATTTTCTGGATTCTAAATCACCATATCTTCTTGAGATGACTGAAGAAAGTTTATATAGATATGTATAGATGTATATGTATGTATATATTTGTATAGTGATATATATTTATATATAAATGAATAATAAATATATAGCAATGTATATAAACTTATGTGTATAAATACATATACATATGTGTATGTGCATGTACATGTATATGTATATGGTTTTAATCAGGGAAAAATAAAAACTGCTCATCCCTGGTAATAAATAAACATGTAGGTCAATACGCACAGCACACTCAGATGGAACAAAATGGGTTTTATATAACTAAAATGCAGACATTATGTGGAGTTGAAGTACCTGAGGAGAAAATCTAATGGGAAGAATAAGAAACATATACATGATGGGCTTCTCAGAATTCCAAAGCTAGAAGGGGCCCTAGAGAGGATATTGTTAAACCTGGACCTGAATAAGAACCTTCTTTAAATATCCCTAATAATTGGTCATACACTCTTTGCTTGAAGACCTCTAGTCAGGAAGGAGCCCTGCCCTCTCTCAAAGGAGCCCCCTACATTTCTAGACAACTCTAAGTATGCAGTGTATCTTCTATTCACTTGTCCATTCTTTCATTTATACACACATACACATATACATACATATATTTGTTTATATTTTATTTATATTTATTATTATTTATATATTTTATTATATATTTGTTATATATTATTATTTGTTTATTCATTTATTTAAAATTCAATTTTATTTTCCATTTCCCTCCCTTTGCCATATTGAAAAGGCAAGAAAAATAAAACCCATTGTGAATATGTAGTCATACAAACCAAATTCCTGCATCAGCATTGAGAGAGATACAGAGACAGAGACAGAGACAGAGACAGAGACAGAGACAGAGAGACAGAGAGACAGAGAGAAAAAAAATTCTTCACTTTGCCCTCTGAATCAGCAGCAGGTTTCATCATGAATCCTTTGGAATTGTGGTTGGTTATTGTGTTGTTCAGTTACTAAATCTTTAAAAGTTTGTTGTTTTTGCAATAGTGCTATTTTATAATTTTTTTCTCTTGGTTCTGCTCACTACATTTTGCATCAGTTCTTAAAGGTCTTTCCAAGTTTCTCCAAAACCATTGCCTTCACCATTTCTTATAGCACAATAGTATTCCATCACTTTCACATGCCATAACTTGTTCAGCCATTCCCCAATTGATGGGCATCCCCTCAGTTTCCAATTCTTTGCCTCAACAAATAGAGAGAAGCAAAATGTCTTTATGCCCTTCAAATGTTTGAAAAAAGACATCATGTCCCTCAGCTAGCCCAAGACATTTTTTAAAACTTCTCTTCTGCCCATTAAACATCTAGTTCCTAGGATCATCAATTGTGAGCTGAAAGGGACCTCATTAGCCATCTCATCCAACCCTTTTACCTCACAGCTGAGGGATTGGAGGCCTACCGAGTTGAAAGAACTTGAAAAGGTCACATGGGTAGTAAGAGTAAGAGGCAGGAGTGAACAAGGATGCTTGGGATGCAAAGACAAAAATGAAGTCACCCCTGCCCTCAAGCACCCTATGAGAGGATATGAGAGGGTACAATATAGCATCTTTGTTTCATAGACATAGCTGGAAGGCATATGGGAGGTCATCTAGTGCAACTTGCTTATTGTATAGATGTAGAAACTGGGCCCATGAAGGTGCAAAGTCACTTGCTGAAGGCTACAAAGCTCAGTATATGGCATGACCTTGAGCTCCTTCTCCCTCCTGGTCACCCTTCACCCTCCTTTGCATGCTGTCCAGCTTAGCAATGTCCTTCTTAAAATATAGACCCAAAGGGGCAGCTAGGTGTTGCAGTAGATAAAGCACCAGCTCTGGATTCTGGAGGACCTGAGTTCAAATCCGGCCCCAGACACTTGACACTAGCTATGTGACCCTTGGCCAGTCACTTAACCCTCATTGTCCTGCAAAAAAAACCAACAACAACAACAACAGCATCTCCTTAGATCCATAAACTATACAGGATCTGACCAAGGTAGTACAGTAGAGGAGGAAGGTGCCTTTTTATTCCTGGAGGCCAAGCCTCTCTAGGCAGCCATAGATTCCATAAACTTGCTCAGCAACTACATCACACTGATGATTTATATTGAGCTTGTAGTCCACTAAGACTCTCAAATCTTTTTCAGAGGAAAAGTTGTAGAGCCATGCCACTCACATTTTTAATCATAATGTTCTTGGTACTCCTCCAATGATACCATCTGGGCACCATTTCTCTGCCTCCCTGTTGGCCCAGTTCTATGTTTGAGAGCCAAGGCCTGCGTTCCAATACATTTTATTACGCCAGATTGAATTTCTTCTTTGCTCACCCGTATGCCCAAAGAGCATCCAACATTGTTCACCGTGTGACTTATTGGTACCAAAGCTCAATGGTCATCTTAGGGGCACCAGGGCATCACTTTGGAGTCAGAAAGACCTGGATTCAAGTACTGTCTCATTCACTTACTAATTATGTGACTCTCGCAAATATCATAGATCTTTGGGACCTTGGAAACTCTAAAAAAAAATCTTCATTTTCCAATTGAGGAAACTGAGCAAAACTGTTCTCTAAGGCACTGTCCAGTCCTTTATGCTACTTTTATCCTTTGAGCTGGCTCAAGGGTAGAAGGATAATGATTTGTCTGAATTTTTTTCCAGAAATGACTGGTGGTGATCATCACAGAGGTAAATATGACCCGATGGAGAACCTTGATTTCTTTATCTAGGCCACAGAAACCCTTCATGTGCTGGATGTGGAGAATATATTAAAATGTCAATTTGGCCACTTAAGAAACTACGTGTGTTTCTTGTTGAGAGGATTACTGTGCTGAGCCCAAAGACTGAGTCTGGGGAAGTGGAGGAGAAACAAGGTAAGCACTTATTTCTTAGAGATGAGAGGTCATGCAATGTCCTGGAGAGAATGAGCCACCTGACGGCAGAAGTCTTGGCTTTGGATTCCAGATCTGTGCTTGCCTATCTGTGTGACCTTGGGAAATCCCTTCACTTCCCAACCTGACCATCTCGAAAATTAAAGGGTTGGAAGAAGTCCCATTCATAATACTATAATTGCTGATTTTAGCAGGAAAAATTTCCTGGAAATCCAACAATTCAGAATTCTTTAAATTTAAAGTTATAAAAGTCATAAATAAATACATTTAAAGATTTTGTTTTGTTTTGTTTTACACATTGGCTTAGCCTAGTAATTACAGGAAACCTTTCTTGATCTTCTTTATCTAATACTGGTGCCTTTCCTCAGTGATTAGCTCCAATCTATTCTGCTTAGATCTTGTCCACACACAGCTCTTTACATACTGTCCTCCTCATTACTCTGTCAACTCCTTGAGGGCAGGGACTGTGTTTCTTTCTATCTATCTATCTATCTATCTATCTATCTATCTATCTATCTATCTATCTATCTATCATCTATCTATCTATCTATCTATCTATCTATCTATCTATCTATCTATCTCTATCCATATATCTCTATCTATCTATCCATCTATCCATCTATCTATCTATCTATCTATCTATCTATCTCTATCCATATATCTCTATCTATCTATCTATCTATCTATCTATCTATCTATCTATCTATCTATCTATCTCTATCCATATATCTCTATCTATCTATCTATCTATCTATCTCTATCCATATATCTCTATCTATCTATCTATCTATCTATCTATCTATCTATCTATCTCTATCCATATATCTCTATCTATCTATCTATCTCTATCCATATGTCTATCTATCTATCTATCTCTATCCATATATCTATATCTATCTATCTATATCTTTTCTTTGTATCAACAGCATTTAATATAGTGCCTGGCACATAGTAGGTATAGGTGCTTAGTAAATGAATGTTGACTTGATTTGAATCATCACAATGTCTCAATTTGTCCTGTAGGGTGTCTTCAGTCTGTCAGCTCCCAGCAACAACAAACAATAAGCAAACACCTCCCACTTGCCCCATGATACCTGAAATCACCTTGAGGGAGGACAAAACTTGACATTGTGCAGTGAGAAGGGAAGAGCTGTCTTAAGAGTAGAGTGGGTGCCTGGAATCTGAGCCCTGGGGGAGGAAGAGTGAAGAAGGCAGAACTAAGCTGTGGTTCTGACCTGCATTCCCAGTTATAGCCGTCTGTCTCCTGCCAGCTGAGGGCTGCTTTTGACTTTGCCAGTTAATGCCTGATTAGAACAACTCAGCCCCTAGAGGGCAACCAGAAATCTCATATTGGCCAGGAGCCCCCAGCAGCTGGGTCTTCTTTCATAGAGCACCAAAGAGACTGGTCCATAGGGCAGTAAATTACATGAGTTTAGGGCTTAAAGGTAAATAGTGCAGAAGGTGTGGAAGCCCCAGAGGCTTCCAAGACAGCTTGGGAAGACCTGAGACTCTTGTCTGTAAGTTTCTGGGGGACAGAAACTGTCTTTTTGTTTGTCTTTGTGTCTCCAGTACCTAGCACATGGTGCTATATGCTGAAGGACCTCACCAACTGCTTTTTTTTTTTAACTGAATGGGATTGCCTTCAGCCAAGAAGGAGGACAAATAGAACTTTTCAAGAAACTGAAAAAACACATCCTGTGATCTTATACAGTAACCAAATTGTGGTAGTCTATGGACACAGGGCAGAGCAGTCTCCCTTCTAGAGGAGAAGGGGACAGGGTTGGATGAGTGTGTATGGCAGGGGACAAAGTGTTCTTTGAAAGAGTAAAATGAATGCTTCAAGGGCTAAACAAAGAATGTAAAATCTGTAGAGGCAGAGGGGGCTCCTGGCATCAGGTTGGAGGGCAGAGGAATCAATCAAGAAGCATGTTAAATACCATCTCTGCCAGTTACTGGGATAGAAGGACAAAAGGGAGGCAGACCCTGCACTGAAGGAGGTTACATTCTAATGGAAAAAGCACCATTTTCTTCCACCCAATGGGGAAGGCTATAAAACAGTCACAAGGTAACTTCAGTGGGGGAAAAGCTCTTACCTGGGGGAAAAAGTATCCTTTGGTGGCAAGGCTTAAGCCCATTCTTGAAGAAAGTCAGGGATTTCAGGTGCTAGAGGTGAGGAGGGAATGGGTTCTAGACCAATGCAAAGACACAGAATTGGGAGGGTTCAAGAAACAACAAGGAGGCCAGCTTGGCTGGACCAAAGAGAAAGTGGAAAGGAGCAATGTGTTATAAGCCTGGAGATATGGAAGGAGCCAGGTGGTGTAGAGCTTTAAATGCCAAACAGAGTTTACATTTAGCCCCACAGTTAAAAGGGAGCTGTCCAGAGCTGTGAATGAGAGAAGAGAGGGAGGAAAAAGGAACGCTCAACAGCAGGACCAATGAAACAGGTTAAAGAATTCCCAAAAGAGTATACACCTTCTGAGGGGGCTAGAGTTCTCTTCTTCCCCCAAGGAATGATGATGTCACTCAACAGTTACAGACAGGTGAGAGGCAGTCCAATGATGGCCAGAGAAAGGATGAGTAAGTCATGAGAGTTAGTGACCCAGGGCAGCTAGGTGATGCAGTGGATAAAGCACCAGCCCTGGAATCAGAAGGACCTGAGTTCAAATCTGACCTCAGACACTTGACACTTACTAGCTGTGTAACCCTGGGCAAGTCACTTAACCCCAATCGTCTCACCAAGAGAGAGAGAGAGAGAGAGAGAGAGAGAGAGAGAGAGAGAGAGAGAGAGAGAGAAAGAGAGAGAGAGTTAGTGACTCCCAGTATGCTGCTATAGAAATAGCTGTGTATCAACCAGATATGAGCATAGTTCTGTCTTCCTATGTCATTCATCCAGGGTTGAATATATCCAGAGAGGCAGCATGCTAGAGTGGACTGGACACTAGATTTTAAGTCAGTAAGACCTGGGTTTATATCCTGCCTTAGACACTTACTAGCTGTACAAACCTGCATGAGTCCCTTCCCCTCTGGGCCTTACCTTTCTCACCTCTGAAATGAAACTCAAAAACCTTTAAAGTCTCTTCTACCTCTGAACCTATGATCCTCTAATGAGATAAGAGAGTATTGGGTAAGGCCACATTAGTACTATATGACAGTGTCTTTTCAATTCATCTTCTACCTAGGCACTGAGTTTGTTTCTATGATGGTGAATGAATAGAAGTATCATCAGGACCCTATACATTTTGGCTCTTGAAGGCAAAGCCCCAGGTCTCCTGCCCTAATTATGACACCCACACCCCTGCTTGAATATGTCTGCTGTTGGCTGTGTTATTGCAATGAGAGCAAGGCTGCCATAGCATTGACTTACCTGGTCAATGATCACCTTTGTTTACTTCAGAAGTAAGGGAGCCATGTGCAACAACAGATTTAATAAAAAGAGATATGGATATGAAGTCACGGGATCTCAAGAGTGAGTGGGTTCCTAGAGGTCATTTATTCCAATCTATCACTAAAAAGACCTCTCCTCCTCTACAACCTGTGTCCTAAATGAAAAGGATGCCTTACTACAAAAAGTTCCTATAAGGATGCAATGAGCTAATATATGGAAAGTTGGACCTAAAATGCCAGGAAGCAAAGGCCAATGCTTACAAAGAATTGATTCTGAACAGATCACATCTTCTACTTAAGGTTTTCTTGAGGATCAAATGAGATTATGTATGGAAAATGCCATATAAATAGTATCTATTATTAATGCTGTTATATATATATATATATGTATATGTATGTATATATATATGCATGCATGCAAACATATTGTATATCAAGTCAGTTCTTAATGCAAACTACTTCTTCAGCAATAAAGGTAGCCAATACCTTTGCTAGTTCCTTTATAACTCTTAAAGTACTACTTAAATATAATATATTGTCTTTCACATATATTGTTGATACGTATACCAATGACCATCTATTGAAAGGCCCATTGTATGAGGCTCCAGCGACCTGCTTAGCATCTTGGAAGATCTATGGAAGGGCCAGAGAAGGATCAGACAAGAGAAGATGTGGGCTGTTCACACTCTGTCAATGGAGGGAGCATTTTCTTCAAGTAGCTATCTAATTCCTCAAAATATCACTGTTAGACCTTCTTCACTATTCGCCTTTAAGTTCCTTAAGGGCAAGACTCATCTCATGCCTCACTGGATTTATTTGTTCCACACTTATCATAGGATGAGGAGGTCTATACATCAAGCGCTTAGCAAACATTTTGAAAGGAAAATTGGAAAGCAGTTTCTTGGTCATGCAATACCATGCTCTTAAAGTATCTATTTATCCAATGGAGGTACACTCTTCAGAACTCTGGATTCAACCGGCTAATGACCCTCCTTGTCATCACTTATTTCCCATGCTTCTTTTGGGTACATTATGCTTAGGACAGCCCTTGGCTTCTGTTGCTGTTTGCATGACTTCTTTAGCTGCTGCACTTCATCAATGTCATTTTAACTCTTTCCAGCCTCATGAACAGAGGAAAGGGGAGAGACAGATGTTGGATGTAGATCTATCATCAGTAGAAAGGCCTTAGAAGGAGTGCAAAGGGAGGGAGGGGAGCTTCTCCAGGGTTTACTTCCCCAGCATCAAGACTGTGTCAGAGGCTTTCTTTTATTTTCCCCACTTGTTTGACTAGTCTCTAGTTATTAAACCTAAATGTTTAGCTCTGAAGTTTAAGGACAATACCCAGGAGAGAGACGGTCAGAAATCTCCTGGGTAAAGTGCAAGAAATTTGAGGAAGAAGCAAATTCATGTAAGAAAAGCTTTTAGAAGATCAAAGTCTACCCACTAGAGCACCACAACATTTTAAAATATTTAAGAATTTGATTTGAAGTACATGAGTATAATGGAATATTGCTGTATTGTAAGAAGGGATAGAGAAGGATGAAAGACTTGTACATACTGATGCAGAGCAAAGTAAGCCGACCTAGAAAAACAACATACACCAAAACAACAACAAAAACAAAAACACCCCCCTAAAAAAACAAAAAAACAATATACACCATGACTACAGAAACAAAAATTGCAAAGCATCACAGCAAGAAAAACAATGAGCAAGCCTAAGTTCTATAAATCAAAAGAACCAAAGTTGGCCTTAAAGAAGAGAGGACAAAAATGGATCACTGACCCTTTTTGTGGAGGAAAGGGGCCATTGCTATCAAACTTAAATACAATGTCAGACATCATTGAATGTTTGTGTTACTTGGGTTTCATTATTCTTTCTCTGTGTCTCTGTGTCTCTGCCTCTGAATCTCTCTGTCTCTGTTGCTCTGTCATTCTGGTGTGCTCTCTCTCTCTCTTTCCTTTTATCTCATTTCCTCCTCCTCTTCCTTCCCCTCCTTCTCCTCTTCTTCCTCCTCCTCTTTGTCTCTAATTTTTTCTTGCAAGGAATTGTTGCCTGGGAAGGGGAGATAGGAGAAATGTATTTGTAAATAACAATTATATAAAAATTTAAGATAATAAAAATTTAAAAGAAAGAACTGGACAAAAACTTGTCGACCTGCATTGCCCATTCCCTGCCTTCCTACACAGGATAACTTTAATATTTAAAGAGCTGTGATTGCATGGACATGTACTTCCCTCTATGCCTTAGTGGAAAGTCTTTGTGAATGGCTGTGATTACAGGTTCAAAAAAACAAACCATCACTGTAGAGCCAAGTTGCTGATGAGCCTCTCTAAATTTCACTTGTCTTTAAACAGCAGAATTTTTCCCATGGTAGGACTGAAAGCCATGATCTTCCTAGCTTAGTAGGACCTGACAGGACTTGGGCAACCTATGGGTGCATCCTCTAAGAACTTAGGATCACTTTCACACTTCAATGAAGCACCAATGAAAAATTTTCATGGAGGAAATACAATTTATTTCATTAAAGACATCGTAAAGTTTACTAGTTAAAAGAGAATCACCAAACCATGGAATCTGAATTGGAAGGGACTTTGGGGGCCATGTCATCAAAACCATACCTGAATGAGAATCCCTCTTTGAGCATTAACTGACAAGAGAGCATTTTGAGCTTGCTGGAGTAAGGTGTTCCTTCATCATAGGACAAGTAGCCACTTTGCAGTTTCCTCTTCTGGTACCTTGTTGTGTCTTGCGGGGCTTAGCAGAATGAATTTAGTTCTCTGAACTATCATAGCCCTTCAGATACATGAAGATGATTCTTATGCCTTCCTCTCCACTGATGAGTCTCTTCTCCTAATTAACCCTCCTCTCATCTGGCACATTCTTGAAGTCTTTGCCTGTCTTTGTGACCCTCCTCTGGATGAACTCCAGCTCATCGATGTTCTTCCCACACTGAGATGCCTAGAACAGAACACAGTCCCTGAAGCCTCATCTGGCCAGGGAGAATACTCAGCTACAGTGACTGGGGAGCTCACTGGGCACATTAGACTGAACAAAGTCTTCAGGGAGACTGTGAATGAGGAAATGGACAGTGTCACTCAGCTCAGGCTCAAAACCAAATACAAAGCTCCCTTCACTACCTAGTCTGTTCCTACCTTCCCAGTCTGCTTATGTTTGATTCCTATGCATGGACTCTGTGATGAACTGCTGTCTTCATGCACTACACCGCCCCCCCCCCACCAGTCTCCTGACTCCCTGCCTTTGGAGTGACTATTCCCCATATTGGGAATGGTCACTCTCCTTATCTGTACCTTGTGCCTTCCCTGTATTCCTTCAAGATTCTGCTCCAGTGCCACTTTCCTCAGGATTTTCTCCAATTCCCCCTGGGACTACTGTCTTTTCCCTCATCTCCTCTGTGTGTATAAATGTTATTGATTGACTTTATGGTTTTCCTTCATTGCTTGGGGTCATAATCTTGAATACCAGCTCTTATGCCATAGTATAAAATAGTGATGCTTTCAGCAGTGATACAAGCAGCAGAACCTCAAAGACCTGGGATCACCCAGAGTTGCTTGCCCATGTACAGGAAGGTGCTAGACCACCATGATATTTTTCAGGTTTCATTTCTGCTATTCATCAACTTTGTCTCTTCTCTCACTGAAAAATTGTTGGATACTGGTTTCATCTCTGAAAGAACTCCTCAGCCTAATTTGTCTTCGGGGGACTGAAAAACAGGGAATCATTGGTATTACAGTTGGGTGCATCTGGCTCTTATGGGCTCTGCATGAGCATTGGTTCAGGTAGATTGTGATACCTCTTCTTGGAACTCACAGATATAGAACTTACATGTTTTTCATTCAATCAATATGTATTGATAAAAGTATTTATTAATTTTCGCATTTATTATATTTATTAATCTTTACATTAGCTTATGGGTATACAAAAGCAAAAATTAAATAATCTTCTTGGTATCTGATGTGACTATAGGAGTGCCCTGTAAAAGAAAAAATGAATACTTGAAATATTTCAACTGAATTTAAAAAAAACAAGCCCACACATTACTAAACCTAAGCTTGATTTTTGTTTTTATTAATTTAACATTTTTCCATTAAAAATATTTTGGGGGCGCAGCTAGGTGGCACAGTGGATAGAGTACTGGCCCTGGAGTCAGGAGGACCTGAGTTCAAATCCGGCCTCAGACACTTAACACTTACTAGCTGTGTGACCTTGGGCAAGTCACTTAACCCTCATTTCCCAACCCAAAAAAAAAAAATTTTTTTTCTCCCTTTTACCTCCTCCTCATTGGAAAAAAAAAAAACAACTCTTACAACAAATATTCATAGTGAAGCAAAACTAATTCCCACATTGGCCATGTCCAAAAATGTGTATCTCCTCTGTTCAAGTAGTCCATCAGTTGTCTGTCAGGAGGTGGGCAGCATGATTTATCCTTTGGAATCATGGTTGATCATTGTGTTTATTGAATTCCTTAAGGCTTCTGGGTTTGTTTATCTATACAGCACTTCATGGTATACATTGTCTTGGTTCTGTCCACTTTGCTCTGTATTGGCCCATACTGCTACTCCCAGGTTCCTCTGAAACCATTCCTTTCACTACTTACTCTTGTTCTCATTCTCATTCTTGTTCTTGTTCTTGTTCTGCCAAGGCAATCGGGGTTAAGTGACTTGCCCAGGCTCACACACCTAGTGTGTGTCAGATAAGTGTTAAATGCCTAAGGTCTAATTTGAACTCAGGTTTTCCTGACTCTGGAGTGCGTGCTTTGTGCACCATGGCACCACCTAGCGGCCCCTTCAATACTTCTTAAAGCATCATATTATTCCATTAGAGTCATGTATCATTTGTTGGCCATTCCCCAGTTGTTGAGAACCTTTATTTCCCAAATGTTTGTTATCACGAAAAGAGCTTCTCACAATAATTCTGTAGATATTAGTCCTTTCCTTCTTTGGAGTATGGGTCTAGTAGGGCATTGCTGGGTCCAAAAGTATCCACAGTCCAAACCTAATATTAAAACTTGGATTTCTCAATCACTTGACTTCCTCTGTGCTTTAAACATGTGGGGAAAGTATCCATGGAGATGCCAAATGTGATGGGAGGAGACCTGCTTTTCTGACGATGCTGAGAAGCAATGAACATCCCACCTATTATCTCGTGAGTTTAAATGATGCTGAACTCTTCTTGAAACAAATCTTGACATTTCAAGAGGATCTGTCCCTAAATCAGGAAGGGAAACCTCTTGCTGGAATTTGCTAAAGATGATCTATTTCTCCTAATAACTCTGAATGGCCTGTAACACATTAAAATTCAGACTGTTCTGTTATTTAGCATCTGAGAAAGGGCAAGTCTAATGTTTGATGAAGTCTTGGGGTGGGAGGGATGGAGGCACAGAGACACCTAATTTCAGGGTCCTTGAGACGAGTGACTGAGTCTCTGAACTCCATGAGTTATTCCTCATGGGACAAGGACCATCTTCTATTTTGGTGTTGATTACAAACAGGGGATGGAGTTTGCCAGGCCTGCATCCATTGCTGAGCCTGCACGCGTGCATGCTCTTGCACAGACATTCGCAGAATATGTAACTCAAAGAATACAAGCACATGTGGACAATGTGTATAGCCATAAAAGCATTTCTGGGAACACTGTTTGAATTACAATAGAATTTTCAGCTGTGTATCTTTTCATATGTGTATCAGGCCTTTTATGAATTTTTAATTTGAAAAACAGCAATAACAGACTTTCTGGAATAAAAGAACAGCCTGGGGCTACATTGTGAGAGAAAGAAATTTCTTGGTCTTGTAGCCAAAGCATTTAACATCTGATGGTAGCAGGCAAAGAAGCATGTGTTGGTAGCTGTGTTCCTCTTAAATTTAATTACTTAATCCAACTGCAGCACTCCCTCTGGGGCTGCTCCCCCAAACAGGCACTGGAGCTGCATTGTTAGATCTCTGGAGGTGCCTTCCCAGGAGTGCTCAGGATACCATAGGAATCCTGAAGGGGCTGGGTTTCTAGGAGCATTGCTCACAAGCCCCTTCTAGTGAGCTTCCTCATGGTTATCAGAAAGACACAATTACCTTCTAACAAGGATATTTGTCAGTTAAGTACAACAGGGATTGCTGTTATCAAAAGATAGCCATAAATTAGGAGGACACCCTTCCTCTCTATAAGGTCCTTGGGGAGATTGGGCTCAAACTTATAGATCCAATGTGGTCAAAGGTTAAACTCATACCTTCTCCTTATGGGATGTTTCTCTCTCTCTGTGTCTCTCCTCTCTTTCTGTCTCTCTCTGTCTCTCTCTCTGTATGTCTCTGTCTGTCTCTGTCTGTCTGTCTCTCTGTCTGTCTCTGTCTGTCTCTCTGTTTCTGTCTCTCTCTGTGTCTCTCTGTCTCTCTCATCTCCCTTTGTGGAGTCATCATGAAACTTCCCTTAGGGATACCTTTATGCTGGGTTCTAGAGGCTAGTATCTTTTGGAGAGTCCAGAAGCTGCCTATTCTCAATGTATTGGCATTGTCTTCAGTGTGTCTCTCACTTCCCAAATGTAGACTCTGCCATCAGCTACTGTTGCCTAGGGCCACTGCTATTACCCATTCTTATGGGAATTCTAGATGTTCCAACCACTTGAAGTTCACACGATTGTCACCTGCTCAGTGGTGGAGGTTAGAGGGAGGGAAAAGAGACTCCATCCTCTTCCTTGCCCCTCTCTTGGCAGTGCCCTCTCAGGAGTTCATTGTGACAATCGACCATCAATCACCTGTCCTGCTGCTGGAACACAGTAAGCCAAACTGGCTTACCATGTTATACATAGACCCAGGGGGCGTGTTTGATTCCTTTAGCAAGTTACATGATATTTGTTGTGTGGTGACATCTGTCTTTATCCAATGATCAAAGCACTTAATTTCTCCCAAAATGGTTAAAGGACTTATTCACACCTAGCTTACTTTTGATTGATGGATTCCATCAAGATATCTGAGCCTTCTGTGATTACATTAATTGTCATTTCAAGACTTTGGAACATTCCATAGGTTCCTCCTCTAAAAATGTAATCTGTCTATAGAAGCATTAGTTTGAAAATTCAAAACTTAACATTTCAAAAAATGTTTCCTGAAAACAACCCCGTGAGGCAGGTCTGATGAGCATTCAATTTTGACATTACAGGTGAAGAAATTCAGACTCAGTCAGGTTAGGTGATTTATCCAAGGACATAGAATCAGAGTCACAACTTGAACCCACCTCTTTCCTGACTTTAATTTTCACTGATAACATACTGTTATTCTTAAAAACAAAAATAAACTTTACGTGTAACTGATGGTCTGAGCTTTTGTTTTGTAATGGTCAAACACTCCACCTGGAATAGGTCATTTGAACCAAAATTCGGTGGAATGAATGTCAGGTGTGTAGAATCTATCGCTGATAAAGGAAAAGGACCAAGGGGCAATCTGTGTCTACTTGTCTTCTGCTTGTGGCCAGAGATAGCAGCATCTCAGGGTTAGAGATGGAAATTGTGCTGAAGAAGGTAAAGGAAGCTCAAGGAAATGACCATCCATTGGCATTTGGAAAAGGTTGGTCAAAAATGTTTGCAGAGTTCCATATGCCCAGTCCCACTGGCTAGCTTTAACCCATTTTTACATTGTGTTGGAGATCTTAAAAGGCCTTTCAGAATAACTTTGTCCTTTGTGGGGAGTCAGGCAAAGTGCAAAGAGCCCTGGAGTAGAAGTCAGCAGCCTTGGTTACAGGCTGTCCAGAGAGAACTGAGAACACCATTGGACTACTCTGAATGCAGGGTCCTCATCTATGAAATGGGAACCACCCGACATCGATGACAGGACTCACAGGGTTGTTAGGACCAAAGTGTAAATGTGAGGCACCTTAACTTGTGATCAGCCACATTCAGACACACTGTAACTTGACTTTAACACAGTGATGTCATTTGGACCCTCTTGGAGGACCAACAACCAACCCAAAATGAAAAGAACATAGAGGCCTTTGAAGCCACAGGGAATCTTGGGGTATCCATGCTCAGACCTGATCTGTCTGTTCTGCAAACGGAATGGGTGCTGATCACATCCCTTCTGGTCCTGAATTCACAGCAAGGTTGGTGATGATAAATAACTTAATAGATCACATTTATCTGGTACATTATTTATAATATTTCACAGGCATCTCATAACTACTCTGTGGGGGAGGGGTTTTTCTTCCCCCTCCCTTTTTTGTTTTACAAATAAGTAAACTGAGGCCCAGAGATTAAACAGACTGGCCAGTTACTTAGTGGCAGAGGCTACCCATGTCTATGCTCTTTACCATTTGAAGGCAAATGTTAAATAATAATTCATATTGATGTGATCTTCCTATTTCTCTTGTCTACACAATTAATTCCCTCCATTGATTCAGATGACCACTTTCCTAACACTTAGCTTATGTTCACCAGAAGTTGGGGTGCCTTAAAGTTTCATCTCCCTCCTCCCCCCTAGCAATTCCCCCCACCTTAATGATAGAGGGAATCATGGGGGAGGGAGGGAGGGAGGGAACAGTCCAAGCTCCAGCTTGGAAGGACCTGTCTGAGTGAGTGCCCCCCCCCTCCCAGCAGGGGTATTCAGGTCACCTCCTGAAGAGAAGAGGAAGGCAAGGGAGGCACTTCACATCAGCTCCTGGGATGAGTTGTGCAATCATTCCAAAATGTTTTAAAACAAAAAGGATGAAAATATCAGATGGGGTCCTATTTCTGGGCCTTCGAGCAACTGAAGCAGGCTGGTGACAGTGGCAGGGAGAGAGAGCAAAGGAGAAATCTTCAGGGAATCTTGCTGAGGCCTGAGTCAGACTCAACCTTTGTCCTCTGGAGAGGTGGAGAAGCAGGAAGGTAGCCTTCAGCCATTGGGCCCCAAGGTATGGAGCTCAGACCTTTGGGGCCACCCCTCCCCTCCCAGGGTCTCCCCGCCTGCCTGGCCCCTCTGTGGCTCCCCTTGGGCCAACCTCCTGGTGATTGACAGCCCTGCTCATGTCCCAGGGTGTGGAGCAGGAATGGGAGAGACTGCAGCCAAAGCTGGCATCTGGGGTGTGGCACTGAGCTGGCAAGGAGCAGTGACGGGCGTATGTGCACCCGCGAAGAACTGGAGAGCGTCGTTGTGTACACTGTGATCTTGGCAGAACCTTGTTGGTGTGAACTTGGCTCGCAGCAACAAGGGGGAGCTAAGACAGCCCCAAACGAGTCCTTCTCCCCCTCAGAAACTCATTCAGACCCAAGATTCTTCCCCAGCCCCCACTCCCAGCTTCAAAAAAAAAGTAGATCCTAATAAAGTCAATAGTTAATGAACTTAGCATAGGACCAGGCCTTAGCAACCAAAATAATTGTACCTCACTGGGCCTCAGTTTCCTCTTCTGTAGAATGAATATAAATGACCACTAAGGTTCCTTTAAGAAAAGAACATCTATAATGCTAAGATTATTTTGCTAGGCCCAAGAGTGTGGTGCTATCTAGGAGAAAGTCTTGGACTTAGAATCAGGTAGTACCAAGAAAGTCTTGGGTTCAAATCCAGCCTCTGTGACTATGACTGTTGTGATGGCAGTCACTTAAAGTCTCTGAGCCTCAGTGAGGGGGGTTGAATGAGGTGACCCCTGATATGTCCTATTCAGTGGCTGCCTGTGCATTCTCAGAGGCACAGCAAAGCCCAAGCTGGTGGGTTCCCTTCCCTTTGTGCTGGTTTGGCCACTGGAGAAGCTATGGAATGAATAAGGGATCCCTCAAAGTAGTCTTTGTATAGGGGACCTTGAAGCTGAAACAGGGGTCAAAGCCATAAACCAAAGGAATGAGACCTTGACTCCTGAAGTCCCAGGCCTCATCCACCATATTAGGAAGGACTGGAGAATGGAAGGTGCTTCACCCACGCAAAAATAATGAGATAATGAATGTCTGTTCCCAGGACATTACACACCTGGGTCAATATCGTCATGAACTAGTTTACAGTGCTCTAGTGCAAACTCTAAGCAAGGAAAAGCAACCTTTTTATGTTAAAATGTGGACCTTCTGGGGGCAACTGGGGGCACAGTGGCTAAAGCACTGGCCCTAGATTCAGGAGGACCTGAGTTCAAATCCAGCCTCAGACACTTGACACTTATTAGCTGTGTGACCCTGAACAAGTCACTTAACCCTCATTGTCCTGCTCCCCTCCCCACAAAAAGCACAGTATATAGGGCATAGTTTTAGAAGAAAAAAAAAGTTGAACCTTCTGGCAAAACCCCATGTGAGAGAAGCCCTGGGGGTCTTAGTGGTACCACCAGGAGAGTGAAAGCTCTCCCAGGCTGATAAGCCTTCCAGCCTATCCTTGACTGCCTGCTCCCAGAGGACCAGTCTAGCCAAGATCAATCATTCAATCAGCGAATGTTTATCAAATATTTACTGTGGGCCAGGCAGAGTGCTAAATGTTGGAGATGCAAAGAAAAAGAGAAAATACTCCCCAAGGAGTTTCCATATAAATGGGGGAGACAGAATATACATAGACAAGAATGCAGGAGATCCATTCAAAGTAGGTACCAGGTGGCCTTGGAAGGGAAAACCTTGGCAGGTGTGAGAGAGCCCAAAAGACCCTCTGCAAAAGGTGAAATTTGAACTAAGTATCAGGGAGAGCAGGGATTTGACATGTTCAAAGTTTCAAGGGCAGAAGTAAGGAGAGAGAACATTGCAGGCATGGGAAGGGGCCAATCCAAAAACGGAGAAGGAGGAGAGGCCCTGCCACAGAAGTAGGGAATGAATTTTTTGGTCATGGTGACCTTCAAAACAGTTATAAGTAATGACATGACCTCCAGCTCTGCGAGGCTCATTTATATTCTGGGAGGGAGGAAAGTGAGGAGGCAAGAAAAAAAAATCTTTTCCTGAGCATTACCAGGATTTTACTCATGTTGCAAGGAGCCTCCTTTTAAGAGACTGGGAAATACAGGCAGTGAACAGAATTACTTGTCAAGCATGTTTGCCCAATGAAACTTTAAAGAGAGATGTTATTCTATGGGCTGATGTGCCCATTTCTAAACAAGATTTAATTTCACCATTTGACTTTTTCTCTTGCCAGAAAATGAATGGTGTTTACTTTTTAAATGACTATAATCCAGATATTCACAAATTGTTATTTTTCTTTTGTGGAAAATATACATAGAGATTTCTTGTCAATTTCCCATTTGCCCTTCCGTCCTTTGAGCCATTTCAAGTGCTTGAGGGATGAGAGCCAAAAATAAGAACTTGACCCAAACTTTAAAGAACATCAAGACAAATCAATTGTCCCCCACCCCCAACCCAGGTATCACCATGTGTGGAGACCTAAAAACCAGACTCTTCCAATCCACCAAAACCTTCTGTCTCTGCTTTTACAAGCTATTCAACAATAAAGAATGACTAGCTAGAAGCAACAGGGATTTCTGCCCATTACAAATGCCAACAGATGTGAGCAGAGAGCCTGCAATGCTCAATAGGAAGACCCTGGGCTTGAGAGTCAGAGCCCAAGGTTCCAATGTACGTTCTGTTACTTATGACCAGGGTGACCTTGGATAAGTCACTTGCCCTTTCTTGGCCTCAGTTTCCTCATCAATGAAATGAGTATTTGTACCTTCCAGTTCTAAATATAATGTTTTGAAAAAAGAAGGTTGGGATGAGAAAACATCATTGGCCTATTCCTGGAGCTGACCCTCTGGAATGGGTTTACTTTTCCCATCACAGGAACAGAACTTGAAGACGGAGATGTTGCTGGGCCAATGATCTTCTCTTTAGGGATCTGACTCAAGCTGAATCCAGCCTGCCTCAGACCACTGGTTCCCAAAGAAAGCAATCCCACCCTGGCCGATGAATCATTTGGGCCTGTACACACACACGCATACACACATGCATGTGCGCACACATACACAGTGCCAGTTTACTCATGATCTTGGCTCTAAAAAAGCAAAGCAGGCATGGGGGACATGCCAAGAAGATCCCCACTGCCAGTCGGTCTTTGTTCTGCATTATTACCAAGTGACAAAGTCCAAGTGGACAGAAGCGGTTGTGAGAAAAATCAGACATACTGGGAAGGGTGCGTGCGCATACTTGACTCAAGACACATCGGAAGAATTGGACACAGTGGAAGTGGAGTCCCAAAGGAGCCTGGTTGGGCATATGGCTCAAAGCTTGGCATTCTGTGCCCTTCTGCTTCTCCCGACTGCCAACCTGCTCAAAGGTCAACGCTGAGCTGGCCTTTGTCCAGATCTCCACTTAAAAAAACAAACAGACAAAAGAAAAAGACATTTTTTCTATAATGGTGATTACTGAGTTCCCTAACACAGCCACATTTCACTGACTGGAGACAGCGTTCATTGGGAAAGGATGTGGCCAGGAACCCTTCACTTGGCTTACTAATATATTAGTCATTAGAACTGATAGCAAGAGCATGCAGGCAAAGAGATTTCTAAACAAGGGAGTACATCATACCTGGGAGGAGATGAGAAGGAGAAGGAGGAGGAGGATCATTATTAAATTGTTTTTCTTATCAGAAAAAATATTTTAATTTTTTATTAGAATTTTTAGAGCTAGACAGGAGCTCAGAGAGTGTGGCCTATCCTGATCCTACCTATTGCTGGTGCCCTCCCCATCCCCTAAATGTTTAATTTATATTGTATCTATGTTACAGGTAGCTGGGTTGCATAGTGGGTAGAGTATTGGGCTTAGAGTCAGGAAGGACAGACTTCAAATGTTGACTCAAATAATCTGTGAAACATTGGGTAAGTCACTTAACAGCCTCAGTTTCCTCACATGTAAATAGAAATAACTTCACAGGGTTGCCATGCAGATAATAGAAGACAATATATGAAAAGTGTTTGGCAAACCTTAGCTGGCAAAGTGCTCTTACTACTCCTTATTATTCTATTTTGTATTTTCTTAGATGTGTAAACATTTTCTCCCAGTGGGATATAAGCTCTCAGAGGACAGGGACTGTTTTTGTATTCCTATGGCTTGCTCAAATCAAGTTAACAAGGATTTATAAATCACCTACTATGCAGCAGGCACTGTGCCAAGCCCTGGGGATACACTTAGAAATGGAAATTAGGAGCCATTTCTCTCAAAGAGGTTATATTCTAGTGGGGGAGACAACCCAGAGGGACCTGAAAAGTGGGTAGGTATAGGGTAGGATCGAGCTGCAGGAGGACATGGGGCAGCATCAAAGGCATAATTCAGGATTGCAGAGATTCAGGAGCAGAGATGAGAGGAGAATGAAGACTGGCCAGCCTGGGGCCTTCCCCAAAATAAAGGCTCCAGAAGGAGCTCATCAATGGAGGAAGGAGATGGGCCTGGCAGAGAGATTTTCTAAGCTGATAAAGCCTATTGGGGTGGTTGGATGTTCCAGAGTAAGGAGAACTCCTGATGTTGAGGGAGATTCCAGGATGAGATAGCAGCACAAGCATGTTTTTTGAAGTCCTCAAAGTCAGGAACAGAAGTGGGAGGGAAAATAAGTTGGGCGGAGATTTTCATTGACATTTCTTTACTGCCTATTGTAAATAGTGCAACAAGATGGCACCTTTATCTCTGTTTTTTTTTTTTTTTTACAAATACCTTCTGTAATGGAATTTATTAATTTGATCATTGACAATGCTATGCTAAGGTTTAGTAAAAATACAGAAATTCAAACAGTTAAAGAAGAGAATCCAGCTTTCCAGACCAGAGTCCAGAATCCAGTTTTTCCAGACCAGAATCCAGAGCAGAGTCCAGAATCCAGTTTTCCAGACCAGAATCCAGAGCAGAGTCCAGAATCCAGTTTTCCAGACCAGAATCCAGTTTCATCCTGATGACATCTTACCACTTCAAGAAGACAAGAGAACTCAGAGACTTTATATGTTTTGTTAGTTTTTTACTATCTCCTTTCTGTTATAATATACACTATCTGTAACATGTACTCTCTGCAGAGGCTCTCCCTTTGCAAGACTAATGTCAAAGCGTCAGTTCATGAGGACAAAAAAAAAAAATCGCCCCTCTGGACAAAACTTTCCTCTCTTCCTTTTCTACATTGTTGTTCACATATTATTAGTTAGCAATAGTTATTATATTCTTTTTACTGTTCCGTCAAGGAAATATTTTGTTTCTTGAGGAACAAAAGGGGGGAATGTGGTAAAAAGTTTTAACAGTCTGTTAGATAATGGAGAGACGCCAGTTTTTGGATATTTTAGGACCACCCTTTTGGGGAGGAGACCAACAGCATTGCCTGCTGAGCACTCGACTTCTGACTTCCGGGGTGCGAGCTTAAAAGGCGAGGAGAGAAGGGAAGTGGGGGCTTTTTCCTGCTCCGCTGGTCTCCTGGCTGCGCTGCACAGACAGACGCAGACTGGAGTTTGACTCGGCCCGGCTCTCGGTTAACAGCACGTGCTTGACTCGGTCTCTCTCCCCAAAAGTGGCCTTGGGTTTTGGTGAGTTTTATACAGAATATAGACTAAGCCTAGACTTAAGACGATTTGTATTGTATTTCTACTTTCCTATCCTTCTAATCAACATCACCTTGTGACTACCATACAATAAAGGCTCTATCTAGAAAACCAGAAGTTTCTTCCATTTACTAGTCTGGGAGATAAATTAAGGGAAAGGTTAAGTAGGGGAGATTTATGATCTAATATCCAATTTTAATCTCACACTTCCTTAGGGTATTTGTCTATTTAAAAACTGTGGGGGGAGGTGGGCTGGGAGAGAGGTTTCTCACCACCAAAAAGTCTCAATTCTGTACTCATCCATACTGAGTTTAACCCTAAGGGATCCTAACTTCTAAAATGAATTAATGAATGGAAAAATATCAGGCACTTATTGTGTGACAGACATTGGGCTAAGCTCAGGAGAAAAAATTTTTGTTAATTTAAGTCCCTGTCTTCAAGGAACCCCTTTCGTGCTCAGGGGAATGTTTATTGTTGTTGTTGAGTCATTTCAGTCATGTCCAACTCATCGTGACCCCATTTAGGGTTTTCCTGGCAAAGATACTGGAGTGATTCACCATTTCCCTCTCTAGCTCATTTTACAGATGAGGAAACTGAGGCAAAAAGGTTTGTGATTTGCCCAGATTCACATAACTATTAAGTGTCTGAGGCCAGATTTGAACACCCAACTTCCTGATTCTATGGGCCACTAAATGAAGGAAGGCTATCCATATAAGAGAATAGTGGACAGGACAAAATATTTGGGATCAGGAAGTCACAGGAATGGTGAATGAAATCTTGGAGATGATCTTTCTAGGAATGTCTGATTTGTTTATAGTTCCCAGAGCAAGAGATTGAAAAGGGGTTTAGAGGTGTAGGACGCAATGGAATGGTGTGAAGCTGCCTGGAAAGCAGGTGCTATGATGGCTCTGGGCTGGGCAAATTATGGAGAACTAATCAGAGTGTTGTCCCTCATTGGGCACGAGAGAGTGCATGAGAGAGACATGGAATAAACATATCACCTACTGATGGTAGTACACCATCCAGGAGCTCTCAAACTCTCAAACTCATGAGATTGTCACCAAGGTTTCAACTAGTAATCTCAGAAGCATTATTTGGTTCTATGTGCTCAGGAGAAGAAAGTGCAAGTCAGAGAGATATGGCTCAGGAGAAGAAAGAGAAAGCCGGAGCACTGGTCCAAGATTTGATGTCCAGTCTCAGGAGTGTTTAGACCTGCACATTTGCTGCCAGACATGGACAATGGCCACTGCTGGTGGCCAAGAGGATGAGAGAATTCCTTTCTCCACTTCATGGGAGTCTGAGGAAGAACTGGACAAATCTTAGCACTTTGGACAAATGGGAAGAGAGAGAAGTGGGAGGTCATTTCTACTTTTCTAAAGCCTTTTCCTGCTCAGTGGCTAATCTCCTTTGCACGCACATGGTCCCTATCCAGTGGCTGCCCTTACAGGGACCACAGGCCTACCTCAAAACCTGTAGTTGCATGTGCCCTTCTGCAAGAAGCAAGGGAGCCCATGTCACTGGAAGGGGTCTAATGCCAGTGCCACCAGAAAAGCCAATGAATAACATTGGGATCCTCGTGTCTCCCACTTTGCCTTTCTCCAGCTCTTCAGAGAGTTCTCCATCACTAGCCCAACCTAGACCCATCCCAGTGCTTGCTTTGCAGTCAGCTTCACACCCTTCCATTGTCCACGTGTCCTATTCCTCAAACCCCTTTTCCATCTCTAGCTCTGGGAGCTGTGGATGAGTTCGATCTGTGATTTCAAGCACCCAGGCTGCTCAGCAACTGCTTTATTGCTGAAACCAAATTCCCAATTGTTTTCCAGATGGTTCAGACCAGTTCACAGCCGCAACACAGTGATATATTCCCATGGGTCTTTCTGTTGTCCTCCCATACTGGCCATTTTCATGTTTTGTCACCGTTGTCAAATTGTCAGGTCTGAGGTGAAACCTCAAAGTTAGTCTATTTTGTATTTCTCTCGTTATTACTAATTTGGCACAGCCTTTCATGGGATTTTTTAATCACTTACAGGAACAAAACTCTTCATTTCCTGTGACCTCATCTCTATTGTGAAATACTAAATGCTATGGAAAATTTGCCTAATCTTCCCCTCCCCAACTGTTAGTGCCCACCCCCCCCCAAAAAAAACTTCTTGTTGTTGTTCTGTCATTTCAGTCAGATCTGACTCTTCATGATCCCATTTGGGGTTTTCTTGACAGAGGGAGTAGAGTGGCTCACCATTTCCTTCTCTGGCTTATTTTACAGATGAGAACTGAGGAAACCAGGGTTAAGTGACTTGCCCAGGATCATATATCTAATAAGTGTCTGAGGCCATATTTGAACTCAGGAACATTTCTTCCAGACTCCAGGCCCTGGCACTCTACCCTTTCTATCACTCTCAAACTACCTTGTCCTTAACTACTTTTTTATGTATCTGTATTTATTTGATATTTATGCTCTTGATAATTTTACAGATTCCTTCCTCATGAGAACATAAGTTTAGAGAGAGAAGGGATTGTTTATTTACTTGCATCTCTAGGACTTAGCACAGGAGGCTCTTAACACATATGTGGTGATTGATTATATATCTCTTAGTGTGAAGTCTGCTAGACTCCTCCATTATGTCCTATGAGATCAGTTGAGCCTTGGCCCTCACATTTTGTCAGTACCCTCTGTCCCCAGGGTCCCCCAATCCCACCCCTGATTGGAAAGCAGATACCTCTCCTATCTGAACCCAGTCCAGAGATCTCTTCATTTCCCAACTGACTACACTCTTCTGGATTCCTTCATCTTGTCTCAGTGCCAAGTACATTTTCTCTCTTTTCCTCCCTGCATTCCCCCTTTCCTGCTTCCTTTTCTGCCTTATCTCTCCTTTTGATTGTAAGCTCCTTCAGGACATGGGCTGGTTTTTTAAAAAAACTTTCTTTGTAACCCTAGTACTTAGTACAGTGTAATAATTAGCACATAGTAATAATAATAATCATCATCATCATAGCTAACATTTCTATAGCAGCTACTATGGGCCAGACACCATGCTAAGTGTTTGAAATATAAAGAGGAAGGTGCTGCCTTATCCCCATTGTTGACAGAGGAGGAAATGGGGGCAAATAGAAGCTAAGTGCCTTGCCCTAGGTTGAGGCTGTTGTTTTGTTTGTCTTTTGTTCTTGAACAGGACAATGCCATCGAGTATCTGAGACCAGATTTGAACTCAAGTCTTTCTGACTCCAGGCTCAGCACTCTATCCACTGATCCACCTTGCTCTTAATAAATGTTTATTGAATAATTGGCGGACTAATTGAAAAGACATACACACAACTAGTTTTCTTCAATCTTAGTGATGCCACCCCCTCACTTCACAGATAATATAATTACACTTGTAGAGGTTGTGAAGGACCTGGGATACTGGGAATTGAAGAGTGTATGGATAGAATATTAGCACAAGGGATTGAGTGCTAGGCATAGAGTCAGGAAGATCTGGGTCTGAAATTTCTTCTCTGACATTTACGAGCTGAGTAATCTTGGGTAAGTCCCTTCATCTCTGAATCTTTCCTTTACCTGTGATATGGTGATAACAGTTCCTAAGCATCTACCCCCATAGGGTTCTAATGAGCCTTTAACAAGATAATTCATGTAAAAGCCTCTAGGTAATGAAGTAGTCCTATAGACAGAGTGCTAGGCTTGGAGTCAACTCAGAGAACTGAGTTCAAATCCAGCCTCAGATATTAACTAGCTGTGTGACCTTACTCAAGTTACTTAACCTCTATTTGCCTCTAGTTTCCTCTAAGATAAAATGGGCATAGTAATATCATCTACCTTCCAGGGTTGTTGTGAGGATCAAGTAAGATAATATTTATAAAGCACTTAGCACAATGTCTGACACATGGTAGGCGCTTAATAAGTTCTTACTATTATATTATTATAGAGTTTAAAGTGCTATAGAAATATAAGCTGTATTTGTTATTATGATGGTCCCACAACTGGCTCCCAATCCCAGTTGTTTTCTCTATTGTGTGCTGCATTTACAAGTTCGCACCACCAAAGTCCTTGGCATTGTCAAATGGGTCAATGTCAGAAACTGAAATAAGGAAGTGGCCTTACCATCTGCTCTGCTGCTAGGCCCCCAGGCCCTGAGACCCTTCCTTCCCTCTGGCCAGCAGCTGTAGCCATCCCTGGCTGCTGTCTACCCAGTAGAATGGGAGCTCCCTAGGAGCAGGAACTGGCTCACTTGTTTGCACTTTCAGAGCTTAGCATAGTGCTTTGCACATATAAGTGTTTAATCAATTTCTTTACTTATTCCACATATCACAAATGTTATGGATGAAACGTGTAACATATGTGTCATTTCTGCAATCTCTGGCCTTTGTTCAACTGTTCCAATTAGGCACAAAAATGAGGACTAGATGACCTCTAAGTTCCTTTCTAGAACTGAATCTTATTAAGTTTAGTGGAGACAGATGTTTATGCAAAGTAATGAAGAGCCTTCTAATAACTCAATGGATCCACAGCGGGGCATAAGATTGTTTGCTGTTAATGGGCCAGGGTGGGTGGTGAGCTCCCTGTCACAGCCGGCATTTAAGCAGAAGCCAACTAGTCATCTTTCTGGAATGTTCTGCATAGAATGAATCCCTGCACTGGTTGTAGCCATCTTAGTTGCCTTTGGACCCTGAGAATTCCCATCCCTGTGACATGCAGCAAACCATGCTGTCTTTCCCAGAAACACCAAAAGACCAGTAATTCTAGACTTTTTAGATTGCCACCACAGACAGAACTCTTCAATCTCCTCTACGTCTACCCCAATGGCTTCATCCGCCTGGAAAGCACCTCAGCCTCCTCTTTGGATTAAGCAGCTTGTCCTCAGCAGCTTCATTTGGTGAAGTGCCCAAATCAGCCATGCTCACGGTGCTCTCAGCTCCCCTCCTTAGCCTCTGTCAGACTTTTCCAACGTGACATATTGTGGTTCCATCTAATCCCCTTTACAATAGCAATAAAAACAATTTAAAAGAAACAAAATTGCTGGAAATTCTGACAGTAAAATTAAAAGTACCTATAAGACAATGAAGAGACTTATATAATTTATCTATTTATATCTATCTCTCATCTATCTATGTAACATGAGAGGTTAGGGTGAAAATGTCTGAAGAAATGTGGCTTGACAGACTTTCAGAATAATGAGCATTGTAAACAAAGCATACATTGCAACAGACAGGATTAAACGGATTACTGACATACACAATCAAAGGAAGAAATGAAAAAGGGAGGGACTTACATAGTTAAAAGCACCTAAGAAAATGAAGGAGCCTTAAGAGGAAGGCTCTGATGCTGGGAGCAGGGTCTCTGGAGGTCGTGACCAAGAAACATCAGCTTGGTATCAGATCCAGTGGGATACTGTACAACACACATTGCTTAAGTATGAGACACTGTGTTAGGTGCCAGAGATATAAGGACAACATAGGAATCATCACCAAGAGCTTCCAAGTAGGGGAATACAAACCATAAAGCGCCCAGAGGTATGTCTATAGAAATTTGTGGAGGGAGGGGATCAGGGAGTACTGACAAGAGGCTCCCAAAGGAGCCAGCACCTGAACAGAGAGCCTTGAAGGAAGTTAGAACTTCTCAGATTCAGACCTGAGGGGAGAGGCCATTACAGGAATAGGGGACAACGTGTAAAAGGGCTGAAAGGCAATTGGAATGATGTATTAATGGAACATCAATGAAGCTAGCTAATTTGGATGGAACTCTGAAGGGGCAACTTGCACCAGAAGCCTGTATACACACACTGGAGCCAAACTGTGAAGGACTATAAATCAATCAATGAATGAAAAAAAATGTTCCCTATGTGCCAAGGTCTGTGCTAGGTGCCGGAGATACAGTATAAAAGTCAGGTCTGTCCCTGTACCCAAAGAACATAGATTCCAATACAGAGAGATGATAAAACAGATAGGAGAGGGGTGGCCAGGGAGGAACCCTTTGGTTAGCAAAGAGGTAGGGATGGAGAGGGGCACCCTAGGGGAGAGAGTTGACAGTAGCAATGCTTCTAGTAACAATGGCAGGATTGATTTGATTATGCTTCCAGAACTAAGGCTGGGGAGAGGGGACACAATAGCAAGGCAGATAAGATAGGGAGTTGAGTGAAGTCCAACTCTGCTGGCATCTCTAGATTTAATGAGCCAAAGGAAGATCTCATCAAAATGGTGGAGTAAGGGGGCAGGATGCATGTTCTGGAGCAGAAACAGTTAAGCATAGTCCAGGTTGAAGATGGTGGTGCTGGTGGTGCTGGTGCTGGTGGTATTGGTGGTGTTGGTGCTGGTGCTGGTGCTGGTGGTGCTGGTGCTGGTGGTATTGGTGGTGTTGGTGCTGGTTCTGGTGCTGCTGGTGGTGGTGTTGGTGGTGCTGGTGGTGGTGTTGGTGGTGCTGGTGGTGTTGGTGGTGCTGGTGGTGCTGGTGGTGTTGGTGGTGCTGGTGGTGCTGGTGGTTGTATGTGAGAAGGTTGAGGGTAGGGGTGATGCTGGTGGCAAACTGAGAAGCTTTTATTATATCTTAGAAGGCATAAGGAGTCAATATAGATTCTCACACAGGGGACTGACATATTAGTCATGTTTTAGGGAGATTTCTCTGGTAGCTTTGGCTAGGATGGTTTGGCAAGTAGAAGGTTTGGAGATAGGAAGCCCAATTAGTAGCTTGGTACAATAGTCCAAGCCAGAGATGATGTTGCCCTGTGTTATGGTGTTGTTGGTGCAGAGAATAACTGACAATAAAAGCTAAAATAATGCAACCAACATGTAACTGGCAGACATCGGAGGAGAAATGGACAAAGCAATTCAAGGAATAATTGAATTTTAAAAGGGCTGGGACATGTATGAAAGTTGCTTGAATGCAGGAATAGGTAGTAGCCGGAGATTTTTAACTTCTATATTTGTAAACAAGAAGTAAGCTTCAAGAAACAATTCAACAAATTAAAGCTATCGCCATATGAAAAAATGCTCTTAATTACTTTTGATTAGAGAAATTCAAATTAAAACACCTCTGAGGTACTGCCTCATACCTATCAGATTGGCTAATATGACAAAAAGGAAAAATAATAAAAGTTGGAGAAGCTATGGAGAAATTGGAATACTGTTGTATTGTTGGTGGAGCTGTGAACTGATCCAACCATTCCCGGGAGCAATTTGAAATAATGCCTAAAGGGCTATAAAGTTGTACATACCCTTTGACCCAGCAATACTACTATTAGGTCTTTTTCTAAAAAAAGATCATAAAAAGGTAAAAGGAGCCATATGTACAAAAATATTTATAGCAGCTCTCTTTGTGGTGGCAAAGAATTGGAAATCAAGGGAATGCCCATCAACTGGGGAATGGCTGAACAAAGTGTGGTATGTGAATGTAATGGAATACTATTGTGCTGTAAGAAATGATGAGCAGGCAGATTTCAGAAAAACCTGGAAAGACTTAAGTGGACTGATGCTGAGTGAAGTGAGCAGAACCAGGAGAACATTGTACACAGTATCAACAACATTGTGTGGTGATTAACTGCAATAGACTTAACTCTTCTCAGCAATAAAATGATCCAAGATAATTCCAAAGAATTCATGATAGAAAATGTTCTCCACATGCAGAAAAAAGAACTGTGGATTCTGAATGCAGATTTTTTTTCTTTTTTGAGGTTTTTCCCCTTTTTGCTCTGATTCTTCTTTCACAGCATGACTAGCGCAGAAATATGTTTAATATGATTGTACATATATATCCTATATCAGATTGCTTTCTTTCTTGGGAAGGGGGGAGGGAAAAGGGGAAGGGAGAAAACTTTGGAACTAAAAAACTATGAAAACAAATGTTGAAAAATATCTTTACATGTAACTGGATAATAATACAATACTTTTGTAATATAATAATAAGAATAATAAGAAACAATTCAACAATTAAAAGAAAGAAAGAAAGAAAAGAAAAGAAAAGAAAAGAAAAGAAAAGAAAAGAAAAGAAAAGAAAAGAAAAGAAAAGAAAAGAAAAGAAAAGAAAAGAAAAGAAAAGAAAAGAAAAGAAAAGAAAAGAAAAGAAAAGAAAAGGGCTGGGAAGCCATGTTTCTACCAGTGTGTAATTTGAATGACAAATGATGACAGGGCAACCTTAGAATTATCAGTATCCCAGAAAATAGTGAAGAAGAATCTGATCCTGCTCTTGAGATAATTATACAAGAAAACTTCCCAGAACTGTCAGAAATAAATAACATTGAACAGAGAAGGAACTTACCAAACCTCAACAAGGAGTAACTCAAAATTTAGCTCATCACTTCATCATCCAACTTCAAAACTTCAATAATAGCAAAGGAGGAAAAATCCTTTAAGCGGCAGGAAAAAAGAAAGACATGTATAACAAGAACCCATTAAGGTTGAGCAAGATGTTGCAACAATGACAATAACAAAGAATCCAACAGAAATGACTCGAGATGTTGGAAGATGACATGTTTTTTAAAATTCTAGAACATGGGCATCAACACCAGAATCGGTTTCCCAGCAAATCTCATCATTTTTTGCAAACCAAAGGTGTACACTTAAAAGCTAAAGAGTTTATGGAAAAGGAGAGGGGGACCTTCAAAGCTGAGTTGGTAGATTGTCTAGGGGCAGGACAAAAGTACTAAGAATAATAAATATTTTGAATGATAAATAATCAGCTATTATCTTGTCAGATACTTTCCTGGACAGAGCAGTGGGATCATTTGTTTGGCAATACCTTTCTTCAGTTGAGAGTGCTGCACATCCCTATCTTTTATCCATATCTTCTAGGTGATTCTGTGTATAGAATGGTGGGCCTGGGGTCAGGAAGACTACTTCAAATCTGGTTTCAAACACTTACTAGCTGTGTGACATTGAGCAAGTAAGTCACTTTGAACCTGTCTGCCTCCATTTCTTCAACTGTAAATTAGGAATAATAATGACAGCAATTACCTGTCAGTGTTGTAAAAATGTTTAGCTCTGAACTTGGCACATAGTAGGAGCTTATTAAATGAATTTTCCTTTCCTGCTTGTCTATTTCATTCAATAAAAAATTTCTCAAGATTCTGCCTGTGTTGGAGCAGTTCATTGGGACTTTTAATTTCTTATGGATGTCATGGTGTCACTCAAACTGCCCACCTGCTATTCCTTTTAGACATGGATGTCCCTAGAAATTCAACAGCAGCAGCAGCAGCAGCAGCAGCAACTACCATTTATAGAGCGCTTCCTATGTTCCAGGAACTGTACCAAGTGCTGTGTAACTATGATCTCATTTTATTCTCACCACAGGGAAACTGAGAGAGATAAAGGTCAAGGGCCTTATTTGGGGTCATAAAATTAGTAAGTATATGAGGTTGGTTTTGAACTCAAGTCTTGACACCAGGCCCAGAGCTCTGTGCAGCCTGGTGCCACCTGCCTGCACCTGTTTGGGCTTGCCAGTTGAGCAAGTTCTGTTCTGACATTTGGGCCCCATCATTGTGAGGTTAAAATTTTCCAACAAATAGCAATAGTCAGATTGCCTGTCTTTATGTCCCATTTCTCATAGTCAATACCTTGGTTGAATATGTCAAGTGGGAACTATTAGAGTTGCACACAATATCTTCTCTTTTTGCTTTTATTTCCCTTAATTTGATGGGAATTTCAACTTTTGTGTTAGCAACTCAGTGCCTGACTACACACAGATGGTTGATTCTGAAATTACTGCCCCTTGGGTAACGACTCATTTCCTCTTCGTTAAGATACAGTCAATATCAAAATCACGGAGAGTCACAGCTCTAAGGGCTGCTAGGAACCTCCAAAGTCATCTTGTCCAAACTGGACCTGAGCAGGAATACCAGCTGCAACCCACCCAAAGAAAAGCCATCCTGCTTTTTCATGCATACTTCCAGGGAAGTGGGAACCCATGACTCATTAGTTTGTTCCTTCCTGGGACAGCTCTGGAGGAAGTTTATCCCAATCTCAAGCTTAGATTTATTTCTTTGAAACTTTCCCCCATTGCTCTTGGCTCAAACTTCTGAGGTCAAGCAGAAAAAGCATGATCACCTTTCCAAATCTTAGCTTTTTAAGTACTTAAAGAGAGTCCTTCTGTTATCTCTACCTTTCTCCTCTTCTCCAAACTCAATTTTGTTTTTGGTCATTTTATGATTAAGTCTCACACTTTACAACTGTATTTTTGAAAGCATTTCTAACATACTAGGGTGGGACTAATGAATACTTGGCCATTTTTTGACCATACATTACCAAATTGCAAGCTATATTTAGCCAAAAATAAATCATTCTCCTTCCCCATGCCTTCCTTTGTGATGGAGTTATGATGATTTGATGAGCATATTAAGTTCTTCAAAAAGCAAAACAAATGAAAAAACATTGTTGACAAAACATTGCTCTATAATAAAAATTCTACAAAGATTACTACCAAGACATTAGGTATAACCTTGTCACCAACTTTCATTTAACTGTAACATTTCAAAATTAGGAAGGACCTCAAAATACCTAGAAAGATGCTGATTAGAACATCCAATAGAAGTCTTCCTCCAATCTCTTCTTCAAGTCTTTCATGTTGGTCACCCCCTAACTCCTATGGTTAATGAATTATTTTCCCCCTGGGATCAATCCACCATTTGCTTCATTGCTTCTTGTTAGAACTTCCTTACCATGGCCTTGAAATGTGAAAGAGGCTATTCACAGTCATGTATGTAGCATGTGATAGTGCCGATACCTTTTAGCTTACAGATACCTTGTTTCATGTAAAGGGATGCAGTAGATGTGATCAGACTACAACATAAGACCAATCAGGGACTATGAAGAGTCAGAATAAAGTACATTATAAAAGAAATATGGGACTGAGGCAAGAATAAGGGGTAGAAATCTGAAGAGAACAAGGGATAATTATTGGATGGTTCATGTGCTCACTGGTATCATTGGGGTGATAAAACCAATTGGCAAAGGCTCCAGTCTATTGGGTGGCCTACCTGAGGTGAACAGATATGAGGCCATGATAAGGCGAAGGTGCATAAATTGGTCAGACATGGATGGGCAGTGTTCTCCATAATCAAAGGGAACATACACATTGTTGAGATAAGATATTCATCAGTGAATTTGAGTAATAGTTTGTATGCAGGTCTACTAAAAGAATGATTTGGAAGGTTCTTTGAGTATTGGGATAGACACAGGGACCAGAGTTGTGATTTTATTGGTTTAGAGAACTCTTGGGGAAGGAATACATTATGCCCATACAGGTTGGTATTGTCTCTGAGGCTTGTAGTCTTAGAAAGTTGCCCCGTGGAGCACTGGGAGGTTAAATGATTGTCCTAGGCTCATAGAGCCCACATGTGTCAGAGGGAGGACTAGAGCTGAGGTCTTCCTGGCTTAAGACCAGCTGTCTATGTGCTGCATAATCTTGCCTCTTTCAGCACATGCGTAAAATCTGTATATCCTCAGGGTATCATTTTAACTCCAAAATATTATCATTGTTCATACTATTGATAGCTTCTTCAGGAGTATCCCATACTCCTTCCAATGCCTAATGTCAAGGTTTAAATGGGGCACATGTATTTGGGAAAGTGTCTGTTCTAGACTGCTCATGATGAGTGATCCTACTCCCATTAGGACATAACTATATTCGCTCCTCATAAAGAGCCCACATTCTAGTAAGGGAAAGTCAATGCAAAGGGGAGCTTGAAAGCTATTAGGGAAAAGGGACTAGGGCAAATCTGCTGCTGAGGTTGGGCGGTCTTCACGGTGTGGAATGGAGGCAGGAGCAAAGTGAGCATGGCTTGGGGACCTCAGGAAATGGTGATTCTGCGATGAAAGCAAATTGTCTTTCCAGCTCCAAATCGGAGGCCCAGTTCATAGTGGCATTGTTAAGAAGGGCTCTTCCCAGATCAGTAATCCCAGTACTCTCATTTTTCAGACAGAGGTTAGTTGACTTGGCCAGGATCACTTAGGTAGTAATTGTCGGAACCCAATCTTTCTGCTTCCAAGTCCAATAGTCTAGCCACTCCTTCCATACTTTGAATTTTATTTTTGTCCTTAAGTGATGATATAATATTCAGTTGATATTTAAGTTAGATTTTCAGCTAAAAAATAAAGTGGCCCCATGACCTGATCATCTGAGCACGTGTACATTTGTCCCAACCAGAGTCTTCCATTCTACCTCCCACTTAGTGAGCGAGACCCTCTTGTGGCTCATCTTTTTTCGCCTCTTCCAATCCTTCGGCCTACTCACACAATTGGCTATTTTGGTGGTCTGCTAAAAGAACCATTCACCCAGAAAATATGCTAAGCGCCTCTCCTTCATTTCTTGGTTCACTGCATCTCATCTTTTGAGATGCACATGACCCTTCAAGGAGAATTAGAATGACTAAGACAAGTGTTGAAAAAAATGAGACCACTTTCCTTCTACTGATTGTCCGAGGACAATAAGAGATCCATGGAATAGTTGCTTAGGAATTGGGTTTTGTGTTTTCTCAGAATTTTTGAAACTTAAGCATGGGAAAAATCAAAATGAGTTGCCCTCCATCCCTACAAAGAGTGCTGGTGGCCAGCATTAAGATGTGACTCTTACAATGGCTATCCAATGCTGGTTGAATAAAGTTTGCATTGCTGATCATCACAGTCAAGCCCACTGACTGCCACCATGTTCTTGGACTGAGTCATTTGACCGTCCTTGGCCTCAGTTTACTCATCTGTGAAACAAGAAGGATTCACTAAATGGGCTCTGAGTTTGCTTCCAGGTATAAATATGGTCCTTTGTTCCCCAGCATGCTCTAGTATGACACTACTCTTCCAGCCCTTATCTCCCACTGACCCCTTACATGTAGATTTTTATTCATCGACATGGGACTGATAATTCTTCTCCAAACATGTGACCTTTGACTTTCAGGGTTCCGTGACCCTTCACATAGTTCTCTTATTCCTGAAAAAGAAGGAATGTGCTCAAAGGATACGGCTCACACCAAGCTTATAATAAGGATGCTATTAGAAAATACTTCAGCATTTTCTAGGCCCAAGACCTTGGCAAATCAATAGCTCGATGGGCACAAGAGATTTCTTTAAGTATGTACACAATGTAAAGGAACACAAACACATTCTGGGAAACCCATTTGACAGTACTAGAACTCAGGTGGCCATGTTGCATTGAAGCCATGAGATCCTATATATTTAGTCATTTGTTTTTGCATTACTTTAAATCTGGCTCAGCTCCTGACACTTCTCTGACTTCTAGATGTGAACAGAGCACCTGCTCCTGTGGGAAAAAATAAAACAGAAACAATTGATCAAGAAAAAGTGAGCTCTTCCTTATTTCCTTCCTTCTTTCCTTTCTCTTTCTTGAGAATTGTACCTCCACATAATGCAGTTTGTTCTGCCTTATTTCCTAATGTTTTCCTTTTCAATATTTAAAATATAAATAGAATAATCTTAAAACAGTCAGTATTATGTAGAGTTACTCTTATAGAATCATAATTCATAGAACTAGGATTAGAAGGACCTCAGAAGCCATCTAGTCCAACTCCCTCATTTTACAGAAGAGGAAACTGAGGTTCATGTAGGTGAAGTCACTTAGTACCAGAGCATCTTAGATCCAGATCTGGAAAGGTCTATCTCAGGCAATGCTATTATTTTCTAGAAAGAGAAACTGAGCTCCAGGGATGTTGTAACTCACCTATGGTCTATGGGTAGTATCAGAAGTGAAATATGACCCTAGATGTCTACCAGCTACAAAAAATCCTCAAAGTCACCCTCTCAAGAACACGGGTATTTTTAAGGTTCTGCTGACTTTGAATAGAAGCAGAAGTACCTTGTGTTGGGGACTGTGAGTGGCATTTGAGGGGAACCCCAAATTTTATTTCCTTTCACTCACCATCCCTACCCCAACCTCATCTGAATGAATGTACTCCTGTCAGTGTTTTGAGATTAGGAGCATACATCCTACCCTTGGGGGAAATGGCCCCTGAACCACCACCTATAACATAGCTCTTGCTTATCTGAGGGCTTTTAATATGGCCACAACTTTGTCCCCTTAAGCTTCCCAGCTCTAGGGTCCTTAGTCTGTACACTAGAAACTCCCTGAAGGTTTTGAGGTGTAGTCCTGTGAGCTTGCTCTTGCTGTGGCTTGTCACAGTTTTTATTCATGGTAGATAGTATAGATTTTAAGAATCACTATTTTCTTAACTATGATGCCCTTTTAATTCCCAAACTTTGATTTTCGTAATGATATGATGGCATTGAGAGCATATTTGAAGGGGGAATTAGCCAACATATATCCCTTAGATCCAATAGGTGGCACAGTAGTGGTCACAAATGGAATTTGAGGCAAGGAATCTCAGTCAGTCCTCATCCTTCTTCCTCCCTCTTTATTTTATTCTGAAGAATGCAAGCTTCGGCATAAAAAGCAACTATTCCATTTTTTGGCATTTATATCCTTAGTTTAAAGATTGTCTTCAGAAAAATGCATGATCAAGAAGAGAAGATGGGCTGCTTATATGGGTAGAGACACAGAGAACCAGTGGTCAATTTTTGCAGGCTCCATTGCTATGCTCAAAATGTGGTAAGCCCCTAGGTCATTGGGCACCCCCTCCTTGTTGAAGGAATAGAAAAATATTAGTTGGCACAGGTAGGTGGGGCTCTTTTCTTTAGAGGGAGTACCCACAATGAGATCATAGATCCAGTGGCTTGTACTCAATGCCTAACACAGCTTGAATAATTTTTATTGAATTGAATTTTGAGACACCTAGGTGGCATAGTGGGTAAAGCACTGGCCCTGGGTTCAGGAGGATCTGAGTTCAAATTCGACCTCAGACACTTGACAGTTACTAACTGTGTGACCCTGGGCAAGTCATTTAACCCTCATTGCCCCGGAAAAAAAATAAAATAAATGAATTTTACTTGTCTTTGAATGCTAAATCTGCCATTTCGCTTTCATGAAATGGGCTACCATTATATAGTGTGATAAAATAATGGGATTTCACAGATACTCAAAGACCAACCTGGAGATTAATCTAGACTGATTGAATCAAGTGAGAGTGATTGACTGCTGATTAGCCTACTTCAAGTTAACTAGATTTTAAACAATCACACCTGGCTATCCCTTAAGAGGGTATTGTTCTCAGAAGCTAGGCTGTGAACTCAACTTGAGAATACCGTCAAAACCAATGCATTTGGATGACACCAACCAATCAGCTTGAAGTAATGTGTAAGGACCGCCTCTATTCCAGAACTATAAAAAGCTTCCACAATCAGCTTGCTAAAGAGTTCCTGATTAAAGTGGGCTCATGGAAGAAGACTTGAGGAAGAAGCCAGAACTCTAGGCTAGGAAGGACTTCTTTTTCTTAACTTTCTGAACTCCATGTGAATACCTGTATGCTTTTAATAAATGTTTAATGCCCAAAGACTGGTACTGAAGCTTTTTAATTTAAGGCGATCACACAATCTAGATTTTAAACATCACAATGGAAGCCCGAATTCTCCCTGTCTGCAGAAAGCATCATGGAAGAATTTTTATTCCAACCCCAGGAGCTAATGAATCTGATACCCTTGAAGTCTATAGTGGTGCCTCTTGAAGGAGATAAAAGAAGGTATGTCATTCAACTTTGACTCTGTATTTCTGAGTGGTGGGAGAATGGTGAAGGGACATAGAATCCCTTGAGAAAGGTCTTTAGCACAGTTTTCTTCCCTGACACTTATCTGATGTTAGGAAGTAGGGCCTCCTTGTTTATTTGTTTGTAAGTTGTTCCATGGTAAGATAATAGGTGACCAGGGAACTAGGCTAACTCCTGAATACTTAAAATGGACAATAAGTACATTCATTATTCTCTCCTAGAGAATGACTTGGACACAAGGGAGAAGCTAACCCAGTGGTAAAAACACAGCTACTGCCCAGATGAAAATAGCTTAATAATGCTCATTATTCCTAAAATTTCATCATTCATAACGAAAACACTCATTATTCATAAAATCTAGATGGCTAAGGTTGCACTCAGCTCTGGTTGGATGCCATCTGGAAGACTGGGCCCAGTCCTGGGTCCCAAACTTTTAAAAGGACATTTCTAAACTGGAGGCTGATAATGATATTGGGGAAGGACCTTGAATTTGTGCCCAATGAGGAACCATTAGAAGGACCTGGAGAGGTTTTGCAAGGGGAGAAAAGACTGGTGATCAGTGGGAGCCAGGGACATGATAGCCATCTTCAAGTACTTGAAAGACCATCTTTGGAAGAAGTGTTCTTGTCCTCAGGGGGCAGAGACGGGGTGAAAGATGCAAAGAGGAAAATCTAGGGTTGATATCAGCAAGGAATACCTGACAATGAGAGCTGTTTCTCAGGGAGGTGGCTTATGTTCAAAAATGGATAGTCCCCCAAGCCCATTGGAGGAGTTCAGACAGAATCTGGATGGTCACTTGTGGCATGTTCTATAGAAAGAATTCTTTTCCCATTTGGTTTGGAAGATTGAGATGCCTTCCTACTCTGAGAATCCGGGATTCAGATTTCAATATTGCTGTTTTCAGACTCAGAGCAGGATGAAGTTATGGAGACAGATGCTGAGTGATAAGCCAGTCCTGAGAGGAAGGGGGTGGTGGTGATGGCAGTGGTGGCAGTGGTGGCAGCAGTGGCAGCAGTGGCAGCAGTGGTGTTGGCGGTGCTGTTGGTCAGTTTTCTCTTGGGTATTATGGACAAGCTACAGTTACATGGTCCAAGGACACTGATTAAGGGCTCAGCAGGAGATGCCAGGAATCTCCATTGATTTTGACTCATGGTTTTGGGGATTCTGGAATCTATTCCTTGGGAAAACTGGTCTTCTCCTCACTAGTAGCTAAGAGTCTGCTCCCACGGTAAAGAGACAGGGGAGTGTGGAGTAAAAGTGACATGCAGGCCTCGGAGGCTGGGAAGCAGATGGGCTCAGAACTCAGAGATCTGATTCTCCTCTCTGGTACTTGACTGACATTACCCTCTCAGGAGCTATGTGTGAGTGAGGGTGGGTCCTTTTTTTTCTCCCCTAGTTTATTTTAAAGCCATCCTTGCCCTTGGCCACCAAACAACAAACAGAGGGTGACTTCATTTTTCAGGTGAGACAGATCAAGATCCTACACTGATCTTTCTCCTATCTTGGTTGTGCAATGAATGAAATGTGGACAATGACAGCAGCATCCCTTAGAGCCAACAATAATAATTTGTGTTAAAACAACAACAACAACAACAATAAAAACCTTAGGGCTTTTGGGGGTAAGATTCCAGGGATGGTTAAATATAAAGAGCTTGGAGGATCCCAGGCCTTAGGGTCCCAGGAGCTTGAGGGGATGGGAAAGGCAGAATCTTCTGACTTAGGCATGTGATTGAGGTGGGAGGATTAGGCTCAGTGTGTAGGGAGGGTGTGGGGGGAGGGGGATTTGGTGATAGCTGAGTATTTGGGGAATCTGTGTACGGCTCCTGGGAGTATTTCTTCCAGGAGTCACTGTTTCATGTTCCTTCTTATAGGCACTTGAATATTCATAGGAGGAAAGTCAGTTTTGAATAAACGCCCTAGTACAAGAATACAGGGAGAGATGAGTCAAGCCCTCTAATGTAAGGGAAAGTTAGACTTGGGGTTCTTAGAACATTGAAGCAGAATCACAGAGCTAAGCACGAACCTAGGCTTTGGCCGGCCCACCCCTCATTTTGCATGTCTCTATACAGGTCTCTTTTCTGGAAATCCTAGCATTCCCATAGAAACAGTCAACTGGGAGGTAATTGTCAGGACTTTGGAACAACATGGGGCCAGGAGAGGGAAGGGGGGTTCTTCCATGTCCAGGAGCCTCCTGCTACTATTGAAGGGCTGTAAGGGTGGGGGTGGGGGAGGATATCCAGGTGAAGTGGGAGAAGAGATGGTGATTGTGATCACTTGGCCTGATTTGATTCTCCCCAACACTAAGGCACAGTATGTTTGGGGGAAGAGCTCCCTGTCAGTTTCAGTGATGTATGTGGGAGATTGAGTCAGTGCCAACCTGGAGAGTCTTAAGACCTAAGATGGGTACCCCAGTCCTCCTGTAGGAGGTGAGTGGGGGACTGCATGTTGCCTTCCCCCATTTGAATGTGAGCTTAAGGGCATGGCACATTTTATGCTCCGAATTAAGCAGTATTTGGCACTTGATAAGTATTTATGAACTGCCTGATTCTCCTTAACTCACAGGAAGCCTAAATGATGACAATTAGGAGTCGATTCAGTTTGTGAGTGTCCAGAGGGGTCTTTCCAAATATTCTCTCCAGGTGCTTCCTCTGTGTGTCTGTCAGTCCGTCAGTCAGCTGTCATCCACTGAGTGCCCACTATGTGCCAGGAACTTGTTAAACACTAAGGATACAAAGACATAACTAAAGCAGTCTCTGCCCTCCAAGAGCTCCTGCTCTACCAGGGTGAAAGCCTGGACGTGGAGAAGTATATGCAACATATCTACAGAATAGGGGAGCTAGGGACTGGATTTAGGATTTCATTAACTCAAGGAAATTCCAGGTGAGGAAAGTCCTGCTAGCAGTGCAGGTCCATACCCTTTTTGCAACTTATAGCCTTAGAGAAGTGGCTGAGACACTGAAAATGTAAGTGACTTTCCCTGGGTCACCCAGCAAAGGCAAAAGGGAGGACTTGAATACAGATCATTCTGGCTTTGTGACCAGCTCTCTATCCCATAGGCCAAATGCCCCTCCAGACATTTAAAATATCCAAGGTAATTTCAGGGCGAGGAATGAGAAGAGGCTTCGTGTGGGAGGTGGCACTGGAGCCAAGCTTGGAACAGAAATCTAGTGTCCCTGAGATAATAAAGGTTACTGGCTATTCTCAGCCTGCTCTGCTATAATTTACCCGGCCTTCAGGAAGGAAGAAAAGAACAGAAGCCGCTCTTTTCGCTGCATAAAAGAAGGCTCCTTCCAATGATATCCTCTTGTTGGGAAGGAATGAATGGCTTTTTAGGAAGAGAATTTGAGCTTGAGTTGGTTTTCAGCCTCAGGCCTCCTAAGCCTGGCATCACTGGGTAAAGAGAATCATAATAATTGCATGTGGTGTTCCACATAGAGAATTCCATTTGAGGAAGGGGTGGCAGTGTGTATCCTCCACATTTAGCTGATGAGGAAACTGGAGCTGAGACTTGCTTAGGTGACCTGCTCAAAGGCATCCAGTCATTGCAGATAAGGGAGGTGACTCCAAGTATTCCTGCCTCTTAGCCCAAGCTTCCTCTCTAAGGATGGCAGCACTCTGTGAACTTGCTATTCAATGGATTAGAACTAGTATCACTGCATCCGTGATATGGATCATTTGGGGAGGGGCCAATCAGGAGTTCCTGTGCACAGGGAAAATGTCAGGACAGATTTGTGCTGGGATGTTGGGACCAAGAAAATAAATCTCAATCAAGGAATTTACACATGGAGAATGGACTCAAAGAAGCCTATGGCAGAAAGGAGCCCAGAATCAAAACTGCCAAGGTGACTCAGTGTTGAGATGGATCTTCCCATCTGAGGAGCCCCCAACACTGGTAGACAGTCATCACCACGCCCAGGACAAGGAACATTTAAGTGTCTGACATGTGCCAGGGACTATGCTGATCCCTGAGAATACAAAAAGAGCCAAAAGACAGTTGCATATTCTCCAGAAGTTTATGATCTAATATAAACAAATATGTAAGAAAGCAAGTCATACACAGGATAGATAGGAAGTAATTCATGGAAGGCCCTGGAATTAAGAGGAATTGGGAAAAGGTTTTCTGTAGAAGATGGAATTTAAGATGAGACTTAAATGAAGGCAGGGAAGTCAGTAGTTGGAGCAGAGGAGGGAGAGTGTTCCAGGTGTGGAGGATAGTCAGAGACAATGATGGAGTCCAGGGATGTAGGGTCTTGTTTATGGAACAGCCAGCAGGCCAATGTCACTTAAATAGAGAGTATGTGTTGGGGAGCAGTGTGTAAGAAATCTCAAAAGGCAGAAAGGGGATTGGTAATGAATTGCTTTGAATGTCAACCACAGTCTTTTATGTTTTACTCTGGAGGTGATAGGAAGAGGTGAGAGAACTGGAGTTTATTGAGTGGTGTGTGTGTGTGTGTGTGTGTGTGTGTGTGTGTGTGTGTGTGTGTGTGTGTGTGTGTGAGTGAGAGTGTGTGAGTGTGACAAATGAACCTAAATTTTAGGAAAATCACTTTAGTGGCTACATGGAGGCTGAATTGGAGTGGGGAGAGTCTTGAAGCAGGTAGACCCAACAGAAGGTTAGTATAATAGTTTAGGTGTAAGATGATGAGGGTCTACACCAGGGGAAAGAAGAAGGTATATTCAAGAAATGTTGCAAAAATGAATTCAACAGAACATGGTACCATGTTGGATATGGCCAGTGGGGTAAGAGATACTGAGGGATCCAAGATGACTCCTAGCTTGTGAGCCTGAGGTCTTGGGGGAATGGTGATGACTTCTACAGCAACAGGAAGGGTAGGAGAAGAGTAGGGTTTGGGGAGACACATAATAAGTTTGACTTTGGACATATTGAAGATTTTATTATTATTATTTCTGCATTAATCATATTGTGAAGGAAGAATCAGAGCACAAAGGAAAAACCTCAAAAAAGAAAGAACAAAAACAGCCCCAAAATACAGTCAGTATGGTTCAATCTACATTCATAATCCACAGTTCTTTTTTCTAGATGTTGGGAACATTTTCTATCATGAGTTCTTTGAAATTGTTTTGGATCATTACACTGCTGAGAAGGGCCAAGTCTATCAGCATTGTTCATCACACAATGTTGTTGTTACTGTGTACAATGTTCTCCTGGTTCTGTTCCTCTCAGTCAGCATCAGTTCATGTAAGTTCTACCAGGTTTCTCTGAACTCCTCCTGCTCATCATTTCTTACAGCACAATAGTATTTCATTGCATACATATACCACAACTTGTTCAGTCATTCCCCAATTGATGGGCATATAAATAAATGCTATAGGGGGCAGCTAGGTGGCGCAGTGAGTAAAGCACTGGCCCTGGATTCAGGAGGACCTGAGTTCAAATTCGAACTCAGACACTTGAAACTTACTAGCTGTGTGACCCTAGGCAAGTCACTTAACCCTCGTTGCCCCACCCAAAAATAATTAAATAAATAAAATAAACAAAAGTATCCCCTCTATCTATAACTTAATAAATAAATAGATCAATAAATAAATGCTACAAATATTTTTGTACAAGGGGGTCCTTTTCCCTCCTCTTTGATATCTTTGGGATACAGACCTAGCAGTGGGTTAAAGGATATGCACAGTCCCACAGCCCTTTGGGCATAGCTCCAAATTGCTCTCCAAAATGGTTGGATCAGTTCACAGCTCCACCAACGATGCATTAGGGTTCCAATTTTTCCACAGCTTCTCCAACATTTATTATTTACCTTTTTTGGCATAATAGCCAATCTGATAGGTGTCAGGTGGTACCTCAGAGTTGTTTTAATTTGCATTTCTCCAATCAATAATGATTTAGAGCATTTTTTTCATATAGCAATAAATAACTTTGATTTCATCAGAAAACTGCCTGTTCATATCCTTTGACCATTTCTCAATTGGGGAATAACTTACATCCTTATAAATTTGATTTAGCTCCCTATCTATTTTAGAAATGAGGCCTTTATCAGAAATACTGTCTGTAAAAAATGTTTCCCAGCTTTCTGCCTCCCTTCTAATTCTGGCTGCATTGCTTCTGTTTATACAAAACCTTTTTAATTTAATATAATCAAAGTCATCCATCTTACCATATTGAGTTTAAAATGACTAATGGACCTCCAGTTCAAGATGTCAGTAGGAGATCACAAGATTGGAGGCCAGTTGAGAGATTGGGGAAGGAAAAGTAAATTTGAGAGCCATCAACATACCAAGCACTGAGGTCCTTTCTCAAGCTAAACTGCCAAGCATTCAAACTCAACTGCAGAGAGTGCAATTCTGGTGGGCTGGCTATTAGTATAATGATAACAATTAAATCCATGGGAGCCAATGAGATTACCAAATAAAGTAGTATAGAAAGAGAAGGGAAGAGAGCCCAGAACAAAGCCCTGAGGAACACCTATAGTTAGAGGGTGTGATCTAGAAGAGTATCCAGCAAAGGAAGCTGAGAACGACTGCTCAGATAGGCAGGAGGGAAGCCAGGGGAGAGGGCTATCCCAATAACCTACAGGGAGGGATGATTATCCAGGAGGAGAGAGTGATTAACAGTGTCCAAATGTTCAGTGAGGTCCAGGAGAATGAAGATTGAACAAAGGCCACTGGATCTCACTACTAAGAGGTCATTAGCAATTTTAGAGCAGGTTTAGTGGAATGATAAGGTCAGAAGCCAGATTATAAGGGCTTCAGAAGAGAGTAAGAAAGTGAGAACACCTATTGTAGACATCCTTTTTGAGAAGTTTTACTACAAAGAGCAGAAGATATATAGCATTATAGTTATCAGGGATGGAAGGATCAAGTGAGGGTTTATTTTCGGCATCAGGAGACATGGGCATGTTTGTAGGCAGTAGGATTTGAGCTGGTAGACAGGAAGAGATTGAAAGTAAGTAAAAGAGTCTGGATGACAGAGGGAGCCATCTCCTCTGGTGGAGGAAGGATGAATGAAATGGGACCACTTGAAGAGGAAGAGGGATTAGCCTTGGTAAAGAGTAAGGCCACCTCATCATGTGAGATAGGGGTGAAGGAAAAGGGAGTGTCCAAAGACACCTGAATGGTAGGAGATGAGGAAGAGGGGAGAAGAGAGAAATCATGGTGAATGGTCTTAATTTTTTCTGCAAATGTGAGGCAAAGTTCTCAGCTGAGAGACAGATGGAAATGCTCTGGTCTCCTCTTTCTGCAGCATTTACAGCTCTTTCTAGCCTTTTAATAGGATACAGCTCTGGGTGTGCCATATTCAGAATCATGTGGAAAGGGGCTTGGTTGGGGTAGTCTCAAAAATCAGAGAACTGCTTCTTTCTTTTTTTTACACCTCAAAAGTAGTTTTTATTTGGAATAGTATATGTCCAGAGTCAAAATGGAACAGGGATTTCCTGTCCTATTATTCATCCTCTTATGGTTCTGTTTACAGATGACATTGCACTAATTTTATTAAGTTCTATACCAAGCCCTTCCTAAAAGACAGATTCAAAATTTCTAGGATATATAAAGGGGGGAAATGGATAATGTTTTTTGTTTAGATTATGATATGCAGTTGAATGGATAACCCATTGAGTTAGTCCTTTGGAATTGCTTATTTATAGTGTCAGTGAAGATAAAGCCAAGGTAGAATGGTGAATAGAGAGCTGCCTTAGTGTCAGGAAGACCTGGGTTCTATTCTTACTTTTGACAAGTTATTGACTGTTTGACTATAGACAAATCATTTAACGTCTTACAGCCATAGGCCAGTCTCTAAAACTGGCACATTCCTAACCAGTTACTGAGCACAAGCATCAAGGATATATAAAGATTAAAGAGTAAGCCAAAAAAAAAAAAAAAGTAAAGCCACACATGAGGTTCCCCATGCCAGTAAGTTACATGCACAATAGCAAAAAGGACACCACAGATTTAGAACTGGAAAGGAATAAGGTGCCACCCGGAATGATAGGATTTGAATGTTTGAAGGTTCTCCATGGCCATCTAGTCTACTGAGAAGGAAGCTCCCTTAAAACATACCTGACAGGCAACCTACCCTTAAAGCAACTGTTCTATTTTGAGCGAACTATTATTGTTTGGGAAGAATCCAACCCTTCCCCCAAGACTTCAAAATTCAATGTCCCTATTTGTAGTTTCTACCTCTTGCTCCTGGTTCCTCCTCTCATTGTGGCAACCTAGTCTAACCACTGCTCCACAGGACTTCCATCAGATGCCCAACGTTATCATTGTGCCCCTGGAGAAAATGCTCTGAGCTGAAGTTGTTAGAAGGAGACTATCTCTGCAAGGGTATAAAAACAGAAATGTTATAGTTGGAAACTTTTTCTAGAAGGAAGTCTGAGGAACAATAGAGAAGCAAAGGCCCAGGATTTCCATGGACTGTTGGCTTAAAATCAGGACTGAAATTGATTGTCATTAAGGACGCATATAAATGATTGCTGCCTGCTATAGCAGTGGTAGGGACTTGTCTCTGTCTGTACCCAAACCTATCCTCAAGGAAGGTTTCAGAGAGGAAATTTGATTCTGAAAAATATCTACACTTATTCTGAAAAATATCTACACTTTACCCCCAGGCCTGCCATCATCACCAAATCATAGGGCTTCAAATTTAGAAGTGGAAGGGAACTTAGAGGGCATTTGTCTCAATTCTATCCCCATTTATTGATTAAGAAACAGAGGTCCAAAGAGAAGGAATTTATCCAAAGTCACCCAAATAGGACATGACAGAGCTAGACTTTGAATTCAATTCCTTTGACTCCAAACCCAGTGTTATTTCCATTGCAGGGAGTCAACAAGTCTTTATTAAATGCTCACTATGTACCAGGCACTGTGCTAAACACTTAGGATGCAAAGAAAGGCAAAGAGAGCCCCGGCCTCAAGGAGCTTGGATTCAAAGCGGGGAGAAAATGAGAAAAGAAAGAAGGAGGAGGAAGAGAATTATTTAATTCTCACAAACAACATACAAGAGAGATACGGAGTAGACAGAAAGTAATCTCAAAGGGGAAGGCATTTGTCTTTTTTAAAATTTAGACTCTGTGGGAAAAGATTGTAGATATTAGAGCCTTTGGACTTGGATAGAGAAGACCCTATCCATTCCTGAGACTGTTACACAAGGGGGCTCCTGGGGGGGGGGTGTCCTACCAGCTTGATGAGCTTACAAGACCAAACAAACAAAATCTTTGTTTGAGATTTTGAATGCATCTCACTATGAAGCATGGGTGTGCCCATTGGCACCTTATTGAGAAGACCACAGGCATCTGGTGGCAGCTGTCCCATAATGAATTGCTTGGCTCAGTCACTTGGAAGGATGAAGTCATACAAAATGAGCCACCCTTCTCAGCTGGTCTATCGAAGATAGTTAACATACCACACTTGGGCTTTTTCTGACTCATGATGTAAACATGTAGCCCAACACCCTATGCTAAGGGCTTACACAGACCAGGTTTTGCCTCCGGAATTTTTTCTAAGAATTTACTGTCTTCTGGGCTCATATTTTCTTCAGTAATTCAACAACAGAGAAGATTCAGGGCAAGTGGACCATGTTAACTGTCATCAGGTATTTGAAGGGTTATGCAGTGATGATTAGACTTACTTAGCTCATCCTCTGAGTGTAGAACCAAGGAGCAGTGGAGGGAAGTTACCAAGAAGTTCATTCAGCCTTGAAGTAGACTTCAGGATAGTGAAGACTCTTGAGTCCATGTAATAAGAAATGAAACAAAAAACCAAAACAACAACAACAAACACCTTGCCAGGAATTTGCAATAGCCCAGAGTGGAGCAGAGTCCCACCAAAGAAAATATTCCTCCTACTCAAAAGCCTTCCAGGAGAAGCCAGAGGACTGTCGCTCATTGGGTGTGTTGTCATGGGGTTTGCGCATATTGGTTGGAATATGATTATTAAGGTCCCTTCCAACAATGTGACTCTGCGATTTTATTTCTCTCCACAAAGAATTGCTGAAGTTCCTGTCTGCCAAGTTGATGTCACACTAGAGGTCTGTTGGCTTCCCAGGGCCTATGTCCAAGATATGATAGAGATCCTCTCAGATTTGTCCTACTTAATGACTTTGTTCAGTCATTTCAGTCATGTTTGACTTTTCATGACCCCATTTGGGGTTTTCTTGGCAAAGATACTAGAATGGTTTCCCATTTCCTTATCCAAATCCTTTTACAGATGAGGAAACTGAGGTAGAATTAAGGGACTTGCCCATGGTTATACATCTAGTAAGTGGCTAAAGGTCAGATGTGAACTCAGGTATTCCTGACTCCAGGCAAAGTGCTCTATCCACTGAGCCACCTAGTTGCCCAATCAATTTCAGTTGACTGGTGTGGGGACAAATTATACTAACAGAGGAAAGATAGAACCTGTTTCCAAGGGTAATGAAACTCCAGGCAAGATCTTAGGGGCAACACTGGGGTTAATGACAATGAGAAGTGGAAGAGGCCTTGAGGGTTGTGAGCCTGAGTGACTAGAAGAACCATGGAAGTTTTCTTCTGCCCTGTCTTAGTGCTGATTCATGTTGAGCTTGTGGTCCACTAAGACCCCCAGATCTCTTTCAGACATATTGTTATCTACGTATGCCTTCCACAATTTATATATGTAAAGTTGGATTTTTTGAGACCAAGGGTTTCAAATCTCCTAGCCTGGTGAGTTCCTTTTAGATCCTGACTCTAACATCTAATATGCTAGTCATCCTTCCTCATTTTGTGTAATCCGAAGATGTGATAAATCATCTGTATTTTTATCCAGGTCAATGATAAAAAATGTTTTAAAATACATACATACACACACACACACACACATACACACACACACACACACACACACACACACACACACACACACACACACACACACACTAAAACCGATCCCTGAGGCACTCCAGGTAAACCCTTATCCAAGTTGACACTAAGGCACTGATAAGGCATTTGGATCCCATTATTCAAAGAGTTATCAATCTATCTCCTACCATCATCTAACATATCTCTTTGTTCATAGAAAAATATGGGGAAGCTTTATCTAGTGTTTTGTGAAAATACAGGTTTACTATATGCACTGTTCCTTTAATTTCAAAGTTTAATAACTCAAAAAAAAAAAAAGCACATAGGTGGGTTTGGCAAAACCTCTACTAATTTTTTCTCCATGCCAAGATTTGGGATAGAATAATGGAATAAAAGTGCCTACTATATGCCAGGCACTGTACTAAGTGCCTTCTAAATTTTATCTCAGTCATCTCTTTTCCAAATCAACCATCCTTAATTCTTACACTAGATACTTATGACCTGGACTCATTGGTTTACACAAACTGATGTGGGCTATCCTTGATTACTGCCTCCTTTTCTAGTTAGTAATTAGCCATCCCTTTAAAAATACATTCACTTTATCAGGAGAAAAACAAAACAATCCTGGTGACTACAAGGGTAGTAGGAATGACCATGTGATAAGGAAGACCAAAAAAAAAAAAAACAAAACTTAAGCTTAGGTTGTATTGACAAGCAATATAACCTGAACCCCTTGGGGATAGTTATGGTGAACTCAACCCTGGACAGATGACAACTGGGGTATTATATACAGTCTAAGGCATCATAGTATTAAAGAGTATCCAAGGGGCAGCTAGGTGGCACAGTGGATAGAACACTGGCCCTGGAGTCAGGAATACCTGAGTTCAAATCTGGCCTCAGACACTTAACACTTACTAGCTGTGTGACCCTGGGCAAGTCACTTAACCCCAATTGCCTCACTTAAAAAAAACACACGCAAAAAAACCCCACACAAAAACAAAACAAAACAACAAAAAAAAGCGTATCCAAAGGAATTTAAACAGGATGGTTAAGGGCATAGAGTTCATGTCATAAGGCTCCATTAAAGAAATTAGGGATAGTTTATCTAAAGACAAGATCATCAACATATTATTTGTAAAGTGTTTAGCTCGGTTTCTGGTACATAATGGACACTTGATACATGCTTATTCCATTATTTTATTCTAAGACTTGGTATGGAAAAAAAATAGTGATCATCATCAAGTACTTGAGGACCATGAGATGGGTTAGACTTTTTCTGTTTGGTCTAGGCTTGCAAACTAGGAGTCATCCTGAGCTCTCTCTCCCTGCCCGCTGTGAGGGGTCACTGTATGGGGAAAGCTAGCTAGGATTTACTTATAAATTAGGAGCTTCAGCGATAGTTTAGGCATTAAGCATTTATTAAAGTATATTAGAGGTTAGCAAAGAGAGAACAAGTGTCTCTGAAAGAATAGGAAAACCTATCCACGCTAGAGGAGAGATCAGAGTTCAAGCTGGCCTGCTTCTGCTGCGACCACTATGAGGTTCCAACCACCAACTGACAAAACAAAGGGCCTTGCACACTGCTTCAAGCTGATTGGTTGAGGGTGGTCTCATGTTGATGTGAGGTAACTTCCGGACACTGAAGCAACCTTAGAAAGGTCAACCCATGCTCTCTCAGCAGGGGGCCCCTGGTAATAATAATCTCATTATCCAGTATGGTGCCAAGCCCTATTGATTTCATTTCTGCAGCACCTCTCAAATACATCCTCTTTTCTCCTCTGACATTGCCACCTACCTAATGCAGGGCCTCATCATCTCATGCCTGGATTACTTCAATAGCTGCTGGTAAGTCTACCTGCCTCAAGTCTCCCTCACTCCAATCCATTCTCCATTCAGTCACTAAAGTGCTTTTTCTAAAGTGCTGGTGCAATCATGTCACCACACCCTAGTCAATAAAATCTAGTGGCTTCCTATGGCCAAATAGAAAATCAAATACAAAATGCTCTATTTGGCATTCAAAGTCTTTCATAACCTACCCCCTCCTACCTTTCCAATATTCTGACACCTTACTCCCCCAAAACATAGTCTCTGATCCACTGACTCTGGCACCCTAGGTGTTCCTGTAACACAACCCTCCATCTCTGGGTGCCAGGCATTGATTCAGGTTATTTCCTAAGCCTGAGATGCTCTCCCCACTCTATTCTCCCTACTCTCCTCCCCTACTTCCTTTAAGTCCCAACTAAAATCCCACCTTCTACTGGGAAGGTGTTTCCAACCCCTCTTAAGTCTACCCTTTCTACTGTTAATTACTTCCTAATTATCCTGTATATAGCTTGTTTTGCACATATTTGTTTTCATGCTGTTTTGTCCATTAGATTTCAAGCTCTTTGAGGGTAGGGATTGTCTTTTAGCTCTTTTTATATCCCCAGGTTTAGCACAGCACCTGCATACAGTAGGCAGTTAATAAATGTTGAGTGATTGGTCCTAGAGGGAAGAGCTAGGACAATGAGGGGAAGTTGTGAAGAGGCCCTTTATAGCTTGCAGTCAGGGTTACCTTTGTATTGTTGTGGAAGCTTTGAAGGAGAGGTGTGATAGCTATTTATGAGACTTGTTGTCTTGGGGATTCCTTTGTAGGTGTGGCTTGGGCTACATGGCCAGGAAGGTCCCTTTGGGCTCTAAAATTTTCCACTTTTGTGACATCTCCAACATGTCCTTCCTATGACGTTCTCAGGACTGAAAATGATGGTGCACATGTGGCCCAAGATTGACCATTTCCCCTCTCTGCTTCCAGAAAGGCAGCTGAAGATTGCACTTGCTTCCAAGGCTGCCAAAATTGTGTCTACAAACTCACCTGGAGCTTGCTGTCCCTTAGGGATCTGGAGCCTTTCTCACAGGAGTTGGTATCTAACCTCATCAACCCCAGCCTGTGCTTGTGCAAATGATTTTTCAAACCCAAGTGTAGGTTTTTACAAATTTTGCTATTAAATGTCATCTTAGTAGACTTGGCCCATCACTTGAACCTGTCAAACTATTTTTGGCTCCTCATTCTTTCATCCAATGTATTAGCTCTCCCTCCCAGCTCCATGTCATCTGAATTCTAAGAAATTCATTTTGCAGTCTGCGTGCAGAGAGACTATTCCACAGTGGGAATGTAGATGTTTGCACATTTGATTCTGTCGAGTTAGGCAGTTACCAAAATAGTCCGTTTTCTCTCCAACAGCATGATCTGTTTCCTTGTCCCAAGCTCAACATTCAGGGGTTTTCTTTTTCATTTGATCCCAACCCCCAATCTGTACTTGATCCTTTTGAAAAGTTGAGTGACTGATCATCAAGACACAATGAACACTGTCAAAATGATTACTGTCTTTCCAACTTATCAAGAGTTGACCCATTTTTCAACTTGCTGGGCCCTTCCTTCCACCCCCTTCTTCCTTTGAAATGGTATGAATGCCAAGTTTATAATATGGCGAGCTCTGAAGCGTGGAGCAGACGGAAAATTGGGTCGAGATGGACAGGCTGGGATGCCACTTGCAGGTTTCTTGTTTTGTTTTCCGTTCCCTGGGGCCAGGACTTCAATTTCATTACTGTGGGCAATGACCAGTGTGTAGATTCTCTCCAAGGGTGGAGACCGGCAAATCCTATTACTTTCAGCTTCAGGGACTCATCTGGGTCACTAAGAGATAAGGCCATTTACCCAAAGTCCCATAGAGTCAGAGTCAATAAACATTTATTAAGCACCTACTATGTGCTAGCACTGGGTAGATACATTCTAAGAAAGGTATAAGGCAGTTCCTGCCTAAGGAGTTCCCAATCTAATGAGGGAAGAAAACACACAAAAAGAAGCTGAGAAGCATGGGGAATATGAGGACCCCCTGCAGCAGAGTGAGAAATGATGAGATGGCTGCCCTGGGTCCTCTCCTTTACGAGCAGAGGACCTTCAGGGACTTCCACACAACAGCTCCATAGCCAGTAGGTCTATCTGAGGCTCATCCCTGCAGAGCTGGAAAAGATCACAGAAGTGGTCTTCTCCAACGCCTTCATTTTCTAGATGAAGAAACTGAGGCCTAAGGACATTGAGGCAGTTGTCCAAGGTCATACTCTCAGTATGTTTTAGAGGTAGGGCTTGAACCTAGGTCTTCTTGACTCCATTGCTCGTGGTTTTTTAAACTATTGCGCTAAACTGTGTTTTCTAAAAATGTTGCTATCTCTGTATTAATGGCTAGTGAACCTGTTTTGGCAGTAAGCATTATATCAGGAAACAAACAAGCGCGTGTCTCCCTAACTTGCCCCCTGGTCTCAGGGCTTTGAGCCTACATACCTATATGCCCCTAAGAGGGAGGTGTGCACCAAGAGAAAGAACTCTGAGCCAAGGGAGGGGGTCCAGGAAGCCAAGAGAGGGCCAAGATGGTGATGCTAGCATGGTCAGGGCTTTTATCCTCTTTTGATAAAGGCAGGTCATTATACATAGATAATTGGTTAGCATCATTCAATTCCATTGGTTGACATGACCTGAGAGTGGTCCAAATTAAAATGAACTCTACTTATGACCTAATGGGAGAGACCCTTGGGCAATGGCAAATCCTGTATCTAGGCGTGGTTTAATCCCATCAGCTCAATTAAAAAAAAATTTTTTGGGGGGTGAGGCAATTGGGGTTAAGTGACTTGCCCAGGGTCACACAGCTAGTAAGTGTTAAGTGTCTGAGGCCGAATTTGAACTCAGGTCCTCCTGAATCCAAGGTCAGTGTTCTATCCATTGTGCCACTTAGCTGCCACCAGCTCAATTTAACTAGACAAAGGAATCAATCTCCAATCCTTTTGTTCCCTTGAGCTTGTCCCAAACAAGATTAGAATTTCCTTGAGAATTGGACTTCTGGAGTTGGGGGGGAGAAAGGGACTGAAACTGATCTGGGTCCCCCCAAGAAATTCATTATTAATAATTATTTTCTCATATGCTGTTCTCCTACCCACTCTGCCACACTTCATCTCTCCCACACAACATGCGGGTCCTAAGGACCCCTGCTTTTGGAGGTTCAAAGTGGGCCAGAGGTAGAGCTCATGAAGCCCTTGGAATGCATGATGCTGAGTAAAAGATGGTGATGGGGGAAGATGGCTATGCTTTAGCTGGTGACCTCAACACCCTCTCTCACACCTATGCAATTCTAAATAGCATCCTCTTGAGATTTTTTTTAAAGTAGGAAATATTTGATGGCACAAGATATGGTCTGGCATGGAGCATGGTGATTGGGGATGGAAAAGTCTTTGGAGAGTCTGGCACAGGCCTTTCTTGCCTTTCCTGTGATTATAATTGTGTGTGGTTCTTCTTACTCAATTTTCTTTGTTTGATTTTAAGTTTTTTGGTTGTTTGTTTTTGTTTTGAACACCTTTGGGGTGGAAATAAGACATGTTTCATGGGAAGAAGCGCAGGAGAATATGAGCATATTTCCATAAGTTCTGTTCCATTTCACAATCATTTGTTGCTGGCCTACACTTGGGATATTGCACCTCCTTGCCTCTGCTTCTTAGAATCTCTGACTTGCACTCACATGAACTGATGCCAGAGGCAGCAAGCAGTGACCACAGCAGCAGCAAAAAATGAGAGCAGGAGTTGAGATTCATCATGACAAGCCAGGTCCCAAAGAAGAGGTTCCAAAAAACACTTTCTCTGTTCCTTTGAAGAGGTGGGGGACTATGGGTATGAAACATTGAATATAGTGCCAGCCTTTCATGGAGTATATTTGTTAGTTTTGCAGAATTTTTTTCCCCCATTTTATAAATTCTTTTAAAATAAAACATGGGAGTGGTGGTGGATACTGTGGGGAACAATTTTTAATTGGGGAGTGTTAGCTAAATGGCTCACCGAAATATTGGGGCAAGGAAGGAGACCAGCAGCCTCCCTCAAAACAGAGCAGGATTTATTTAATAAGAACAAACTTAAAAAAAAAAAAAGCACGAGGGGCAGCTAGGTGGCTCAGTAGATAGAGCACTGGCCTGGCCCTGGAGTCAGGGGGACCTGAGTTCAAATTTGGCCTCAGACACTTAACCCTTACTAGCTGTGTGACCCTGGGCAAGTCACTTAACCCTAATTGCCTCACCAAAAAAAACCCAAACAAAAACAACAACAAAAAAAACCCCCAAAACACACACAAACAGGATCAGTGGGATCAAGGGAAAGGAAATAAAATGGAAAAAAGGGAAATTATACAACCTGAATAACACCACCACCCAGGAATCAGCTGAGAACACACAGCAGCATCCTGTTACCCTCCATCTTCAAGTTAGAATGGTGAATCTCCTCCATAGTATAACAATGACAATAACGAAAATAAAATTCATGGTTCATTGGGCATGTAAATGAAATTAAAAGAAAAGATATTAACAAGCATTTTTCAAAAAATCATCTGCTTCATTCTGCATTCTCCATAGTTCTTTTTCTGAATGTGGAGAGCATTTTTCTACCATGAGTCTTTTGGCATTATCTTGGATCATTGTATTGCTGAAAAGAATTAATCACAATTCATCATCACACAACATTGTTGATACTATGTACGATGTTCTCTTGGTTCTGACAAGCATTTAAAAAAAAAAAGTCTAGCCTCTTCCTAGACTCAATTCCTGACATCACTTATATTAGGCATTTCTTGATCTCCCATTGGCTAATTCTGCCTGGCACATAGTAGGTGCTTAATAAATGTCTGGCTCCTCCACCCCACCCCCATCACTGTATATTTTCTTGGTTTGGCTGGGGGTTTCCCAATCTTCCTTCCTTTTTGGTGAGCTCATTGTTTTCTTCCAGTAGAGAGTAATCTCCTTGAGGGCAGGTTCTGCTTTACATATTTTTTATCTCCAGCAAAGAACTAGAGCCTGACACACAATAGATACTTAATTGATTCTTTTTGAATTGTCTTGAATTGAATTAAATCATTAAGAACCAGATGGTCCCCTTCTTTATCCTCTGCATGACTCAATAAGAGAGTTGGTTTTTTTCTACCCCAGACTTAAAAAAAGCACAAAACCCCCACTTCAGTAGTGTTGCAACATTGCCCCAGGATTTCACTTCAAAGCAGTGGCAGGCCCCCACCCACTCCAGGGCCTTCTATTTTATCTGGGCTTCCTGGGTCTACAGAGATTACTTTTTTTCTCAGCCACCTTCCTTTCTTTACTGGGCACTGTCGCCAGAGGGTTGACTGCCTGACCACAGCCATTGAGTCACAAATGTGGGATACAAACAAGGTCTGAGTGATGATCTGAGAGTTCCAATATTCTAGTTCATGCTTAAGGATTCATCCTGTGGAAGATGAACACAGGACAGGTAGACAAGCAGCTGAATGCATCCAAAAAATTTTTCCCCAAGCATTTTGAAAATCATCCAGTTCCTAAACTGTTGTGGGATGAGGGACCCCAACCCCCAAAGCATCCTTAAACTTTCCCAAGGGAAAAGGAGCTCTGCCTCCCCCTCTGGTATGGGTATTGGGGCAATACCAAAGTCTATAAAATGATATTGTTAATATGAATGTATGGATCACTTGGATTTCATAGAGGTGCCTTATTATCCAAAAGTAATTTTTATGAAACCCTGGGTTAATAGGAGCAAAATGTCCTTTAGCTGAACTCCAAAGTGAACTCAGAGAGCTAGCAGATAAAGGTCCCTACCTGGTGACTTCTTTCCTCAGGATAGTAAGTCCCTATCTTATAGGGATCTCTGGGCATCCTCATCCTTGCCAAACTCCTTTTTGGAATCCTGTCATCTTATCATGATGCTTCTGTATTTCCTCCATACTTGTTATAACTGAAATTGTTAAAACTACTTTGCATTACATCCATTCTTGTTATAGTATTTGCTTTTGGGTTGATTTGCATCATGTTAGTGAAACTGACAATCAGTGAACAACAAAAACAAGAAAACCCCTTGTACACCCTCAGAAAGAGGGAGTCTTTGAGCTCCTTTTTTGGAAGGGTTCTTTGCATGATTCATGCTGCTTTTTCTTGGGACTAATAAATGGGTACTATGGTTTTCCTGTCTGTCTCTGATCTGGTTTTTCCTTTAGGAGACACATTCTCTGATCTGGGTTTTTGTTTTGTTTTGTTTTGTTTTTTGGTAGGACAGGTATAGAAAGAAATTGTAGGAGATATTAGAAAATCAATTTCTCTGATCAGACAGGCAAGTAAAACTAGATTTAATTTTCAATAATATGCAAGATATGGACGGGTGCTGCATATCCTACTGGTGCCCCATTATTCAAAAATCCCCTCCCAATTGTCTTGCCCTTCCCAGTTTTGCATTTCTTCTTGCTTTGTCATTCCCTGCCCTTTCTTCCTTTCTCTTTCTTTCTTTCTTTTTCCCTCAGGGCAATGAGGGTTAAGTGTCTTGCCCAGGGTCACACAGCTAGTAAGTGTCAAGTGTCTGAGGCTGGATTTGAACTTAGGTCCTCCTGACTCCAGGGCCAGTGCTTTATCCACTGTGCCACCTAGTTGCCCCATTCCCTGATCTTTCTTTGTTTTGTAAACATACAAACCTGTCTAGTCTCTCTCCATAGGGATTCTGTCCCAAGGCCATATATTCCTCTCTCCTACTAAAATCTCCTTTTATTTTACAAAATTTGAGATGAGCTTCTAATTCTTTGGGTGAGTTAGCCTCCTGATCTAGGTCATAAGTCCTCCCAACAAAACTAATATTTATTAAGGGAATGTCAGCTTTGTACTAGATATTTGTTAAACACTGGGGATACAAAGAAAGGTAACAACAACAACAACAACAACAACAACGAGTCCTTGCTCCCAAGAAGCTCCCAGTCTAACTTGAGATAACATACAAAAACCATGAATGAACAACATGTGTCAGCACAAATTGACGTGCTCTCAGAGCAGGCACTATGGGTAAGGATGACTGGGAAGGACTTCTTGCAGAAAATGGGACTTTAGTGGAGATGTGAAAGAAGCCAGAGGAGCCAGGAGGCAGAACTGAGGAAGGAGGGACATCAAGGTATAGAGAGTAGCCTATAAAAACACTGGGATTGGGGAGACAGATTCTTGGGTTCCTAGCACAGCAAGGTCAGTGTTGCTGGATCACAGACTATGTAAGGGGATGGAGGGAGGAAGGTGTGAAGAGTCTGGATGGGTAAGAAGGCCATGGATTATGAAAGCTTTCCAAAGCCAGAGAATTTCATAGCTGATCTTAGAGGGGCTCAGGAACCATTGGAGTTTATTGAATGGGTGATATAGTCAGACTTGCACTTTGGTGGATGAGTGCAGGATGCCCTGGCATCGGGAAAGGCTGGAGGTAGCAGACCTCCCAAGCAGACTGTTGCAGTAGTCCAGGTGTGAGGTAATAAGGGCCTACACAAGGGTGGTGAGCACATCAGAAGACAGAGGAGAGAGCAAGGAAGGCATTTGATTGCTCAGCCTTCCAACACATAAAATGATAGCAGGAAACCAGTTCTGTTTCCAAAAAGATTTATGGCAGCAGCAGCAAGCTAGAAGTTGAGTGCAGGCCCTGGGAATGGCTAGATCTGCTTTTATGTTGGTTTTCTAAATTTAAAAATCCCATGCTGAAGCCAAAGGGGCTGCCTGGGCTGGTGATAGGGTGATGACACTTAAAGATGTGTGGCCAGGGAAGATACTTTGCAAAGGTGACCTTTCTAGGGGCCCCTGATGTGCCTCTTTCCACAAAGATGGAGGCTGTGCCTGGGTCATTCAAGGCTCAGAAGCTGCTTGCCTTTGTTTTAAGCCAAGGGGATTCATGTGATGGGCAGAAGTGATTTCCCTTGGATGTTTGAGTGCAGAGAGGTCTGCCTGACTCTACGTGGTGGGAATTTTTCCCACTCTCAAGGGTTTGCAAGTGCAAAGGCTTTCCATTCTGGCTGTTCTTGGCCAGGGTCCCCATCAGACTTCTGGCAGTTGTCAAAGGTTTGCCAATCATTTTGCTGTTTCCCTTGTTCTGCTGTCTGGGGCTCTGTCTTCTGTATGCTCAGGCTGGAAAATAATTCATCCGGTTATGTTCAATTTCAAGCAAAAGGATACCATGTGGTAGAAGCAAAGGCAGAGAGAGGAAAGGGAGGGCCAGGTGTGGACCATGGAGAAACATTCATTTAGACACCTGGACTCATTCTGAAAATGAGCCAATCCTCGTGGCTCATTGGTCCAGCTGTGCCAAAGATTGAATCAGAGCTAGAGGTGTGGTGAGCATGGAGTCAAAAGACCTGAATTCAAATCCTAGAATGTCTACTTGCTGCTCATTCTGTAGGACTTTTAGCAAGTCACTTGACCTGAATGGACTTTCTGTTCCTTATCTGTAAAATGAGAGGCCTGGCCTTGGTTACCTTTACATTCCCTTCCCACTCAAAATCTATGATTCTAGGAGCTTATGACTCCGGCAAAACTTTGGATTCATAGAAGTGATTGGAGGTCATGCATCTCAGGCTTTAATTTATAACCAAAATGTCAGCAGTGCACAGAGAGAAGGGTTCACAGCTTTCCAAGATCCCTCCATATACGAGTACTTATGAAGCCAGCTGGGGATCCAAAGACAGAATTGCAACAAGACTTCATTTACCCTTGTGAGAAAATAATGAGTTTTGGGATGCCTAGAGGACCCTGCTCCAGAGGATAATATTGGGATTGATTGTATTGACTTTGCTGATTAACTCACTTAAAATCGACTTGATTGAAACCACACCTACCTGAGAGCCTGGCCCTCAGGGGGTGGGTTCTCTGAACTCTGATGTAGGCACATGCTGTTCATGAACCAATGGATTTGGGTGATGCTAGCCAATTAGCTTGAAGCAGTGTGTAAGGACTGCCTCTCCTCCAGACCCAGGGGAAGCTTTAACATTCAAACAGACTCTCAGAGTTGCTCATGGTGGCTAAAGAGGCTTCTTAACTTTCTGAACCAAGTTTTCTCTCTTTACTAATACTTGGTATGCTTTAATAAATGGTTAATGCCCAATACTGGTGCTAAAGCTTCTAATTTAAAAGTAACAAACATGTTAGAAACCCCAGCTAATTTTCCCTAAACTTGGGGCAGAAATAAGGCAATCACATATAATGTTTTGTTTTGTTTTGTGAGGCCATTGGGGTTAAGTGACTTGCCTAAGGTCACACAACTAGTAAGTGTTAAGTGTCTGAAGCTGGATTTGAATTCAGGGTCTCCTGACTCCAGGGCTGGTGCTCTATCCACTGCACCACCTAGCTGCCTCCAACCACATATAATTTTAAATGTGACACCCTCAAGTGGCTTACCTTCCTGTGCAGTCACATGTATGTAAAGAGACAAAGGAAGGGGTTCTCAGGGTTTAAGGGCAATTCTTGCTGCTAAATTCAAGCCAATCTTATTTCCCCTCTTACCTAAATAACTTCCCTCCTCCCCCCCACCTTTTCTCTTAGATCTAGCTGGTATTAACAAAACACTTAGACCCCATGCCATTTTAAAGACAAAGAACAATACATTTAAGATAGCAAATATTTAACTTCAGGACAATATACTGGTTCCCACATCCCCCAGGCAAATACCTTGTCATTCACCATGCCCTCAGGGACAGAAACAGGTAAGGTGAGGCCAGCCCTGTCCTAATGGCAAGGTCAAACTGAGAAGCTGGAAAACTTGGAATAATGGTATGTCTGTTATCAGAAGCATTTCAATTCACTAAGAAGCTTTGCCCTTGTCCTGAAGAAATGATCACCTGACAAGGAGCCTTATGTGCTGGCTGGACACTTAGCCCTTTGTCCTTTGCAGGAAAGGGGTCCATTATTGTGGTGGCCCAGCTGTCTTGGATTGGATGTCTCTCACTTGGCAGCTCTGGTATAATGAGGGAGTAGAAGAGATTAGTGGCACACTCCCCATAGCTAGGGGGACACATAGACCCAAGGGTGCCTAGCTTCACCCATCTTCTCCCCTGCTTGAGGGTCTCTCTTCCTCTAATGTTTGTAGCTTTTTGAAATACTTAAATATTTAAAACCTTTTTCTTCCCTGTGAATATGCATCTTCTGGGAAAGGCACCATAGTTAGTCCCAATGGCAAGAGGAACCTGGAGGAATTTTTTTTTTTAATGATAAATACAAGATGATTTGAGGAAGGAGTGAAAACTAACTGTGGACATTATGGGAAAACTTTCTACATAAGGTGGTATGGGCCTTGAATGAATGTAGAGAGGTGGGAGAGGATTCCAGAAATGCATCCCAATCTGGGCAAAGCTGTGGAGGTGGGGGATGTATTGCTGATTGAAAGGAACCCCAAATAGGTTAGCTTGGCAGAAACCAAGTTCAAGAAAGGAAGAATGGGAAATGAGTCTGGAAAGGTTGACAGGAGCCAGCTTGGACAGGGCTTGGAAGGGAGGAATGTGGTTTCTTCTAGAAGCAACAGAGAACCACTGAAAATTTTGGAGGAAGGGAGTGGCATGGGCAGGCTTCTACTTTAGGAAGATGATTCTGGCTGGTTTGAGGGCTTATATAGCTTTTGCAAAGGCTGTCTGCCACATAAGGAACTCACGAAGCCAGTAAAAAGGGTCATGTTCCCCCCCTTTCTCCTTCTCTTTCTTTTTTTTCTTTTCTTTTTTTTTTTTAGGAATATAATGTAAGAAAACCAGAAAATCCTGTATATAAATTTCAACAGGAAAGTTTTCAGCAACTAAAACAGCCTTTTATTTTTTTATTTTTTATTTTTTTAGGAAATAGGAGTTCCAAATGAATCATCCACAGATATTTGAAAAATAGCTCAAAGATGTAAGTATGAGAACCAGAATTCACCATTACTTCCCTTATTGTGCTATATCTTTGTTTGCAGAAGTCTCTGTAATTCAATGGTAAAAAATAAACAGTCCTGTCCTCATGGATGGGTGAGTTCTCTCTCCAGTGATGCCAGGCTGAACCTTACCTTGACTGATTGTCCTGGACCACTCCTGTCTGAGTCCTCCTAGAGGTTCGGCTGAGGTGCTCCCTTAATCAATCCATTAAGCACCTACTTTGCATCAGGCACAGTGCTAAGCACTGGAAATGCTTCACAACATATCTTCCTTGAGTTTTCTTGATATTTTATGATAACGGAATGACTGGGCTGTCCCCTGACTCCCAGCTTATGTTGAACTAGCTTATATTCCTTATCAATTATACCCATCAAACAAACAAACAAAGATAAGGAAACCAAAGCAGAAATGTTCAATTTTGGAATGTGTGTGGCAAGAATTCTGAGCTTCCAGGAGACTAAATTTACAGATGGAGATCACCTGAGAGATCATTTTATCCAAATCCTTCACTTACCAGATGAGGAAAAGGATGACCTGAGAAATTAAGTGATTTGCCCAATTTCACCCAGCTGGAAAATATAAGATTTGAATCCAGGTGCTTTCACTCCATAGCCAGACCCATTTTCATCGCATCATATTAGCCTTACCAGCACCACTGATCCAACCAAAGTTTGGTGACCAAGGAAGCTAGATTTAGCCTGGTAATACCATTACTCAGTGATTCAACTTCCCATGTCTATGAACCTCTTTGCATTTGGATTCACTCACTCTTCCAATTCAACTGGCTCTGCACCAGCAGGGCAGGTGGCCCCAAGTCCCAAAGCTTTGGCTGTGTCTGTTCTGGAGCTCAAGACACTGGGAACTCTGCTCCCAAGCTATGGTGGCAAATGCTTGGAGGGGAGGCTGCTTTGGATTAGGCTTATATGCCACAGATGTTTACATTTTGGTCAAACAAAAGCGTATCATCATTAGAACAATTCTGGAAGGAAATTAATTGAGCCTCCGCCCTCTGAGCCCTTCATGGGAAATAGAAGCAGCTGGCCTGATTGACCCAGTGCTATTCACAGCCCAGGCAACAGACCTGCTATTGTTCAGCTCCTTGTCAGCCTGGGCTGAGTCAGGCAGCCAATGCAGGCATCCTCCTCCCTCTCGGCAGTAGTCTGAGAACATTTGAACCCATCTCGGAAGCCTGGCTCTGACCTCCCCTTGTAGATGACCAAAATCCCAGAAGTGGGGGTGGGGAGTGGGGGTGGGAGAAGAGGCTAGAAGAAAAAATGCTTGTTTGGAAAATCAAGTTGAGACATAACTCATTATATGTCCAATGTCTTGGAGGAAGCCAGGGATCTCAGTGATTTTCTTTTTTTCCTTTTTAAAATTTCTTTTAAATTAAAAAAAAATATTTCTTTAAAAAAATGTTTTTAATTAAAAAAAAATTTCAGTGATTTTCATTTCTTTTTTAAGCCCAGAGCCCTACATGTAGAGGGACTATTGTCAGAAGAATGTTGGATTGAGGTTTTTCGAGTCCATCTTGGAACTGGAGAGGATCTCCGTGGCTGCTGAGACCAACCAGTACCTGATGCAGAATCCTTTCTTTACCATAGCTGACAATGGCTCCTCTGGTCACTACTGGAAGACCTCCAGGAAAACATAGCTCACTACCTCATGAGGCACTTGTTCCCCTTCTGGGGATACTCCTCATAGTCTGAAAGGTTTTCCTCATACCAAACTTAACTTTGGTTCCATAGAACTTTTACTCATTGGGCCTTTTGTGCCCAAAGTACCATAATTTGGATCCTCTGACTATTCACCAGCCTTTCAGATCCATATTCTCCCTGCAACTTCTCTTATCCAAACTAAACATATCAATTCCTTTAACTTTTCCATGTTAAACATGGACCCAAGGTCCTTTGTCATCCTGGAGGCCTCCTCTGGACATGCTCCAGTTTCTCAATCTCCTCCTTAAAATGGTGCAACTAGACTAAGCTCAATGTTCCTGATGGGCTCCACCCAGGGCAGAATACCGTAAGTGTCTCTGAAGTGGTTCTTTCGAGGGCCACAAATTGTTTTAATAGAATAGGTTCATTTTAAAACATTTTGAAAAACTTCTGAGTCAGAAAATCCCATTTTTCTATTTGGTGCGGTTCATGACTCAACCCAACTCAACTCTGGAGAGGCTCTGACATTAGTCTGTTCAGTTATTTTGCTGTGGTTCTTCAGCACAGTTCTCTGTACGATCCATTCAGCACAAATAGACCAAAGGAAGCCCCCTGAGAAGGGGTATGGGGAGGGGTAATGGGGGCAATTTAGTTGCCAAAGGAATAAGAACTAATGATGTCATGGCATTTTCATTTTTCCAAAGCACTGGGCAGAAGAGATTTATTGATCCTCACGCCACCACATATGTGCTCCAGGGATTATTGTCTCCATTTTTATGATAAGGCAACTGGGACAGAGAGAGATTAGAGCATGTATCCAGGGTCATACACTTAGTACATGAAGGAGGTAGGCCCTCCTTCCTACAGGTGGAGCACTCTCTCTGCTATGCCTCCCTCCTGGAGGACTTTTGTAAAAAGGATTTGGACATCAGACCCATTTCATTTTAAAGAATCATTGCCATTATCCCTTCCTGGTGCTAGAACTAGATAATTGCTTAGGAATAAATAAGGAAATAAAAAGAGCTATGTTCATACAGTAACAATTTTTCTCCTGCATTCAGACTAGTCTAACATTTTTCTCCTGGAAATTTTGTCTTATTAAACTGATTCCTGAAATACTTGTGTATTTCTCTGTCTTTACTTCTCTATGTATGAAGAGATAGTGTGGAGACGACTGAAGACAGACTGGGACCCAGCAAAACTTTACCAACATTCCCCTCCAAACAACTTGAAAATAATGCTTCAAATCAAATTTTGGAGTGACAGCCAACAAAAAAATCAGAGGGAGACATTTTTTTCCAGCCTAAGACAACTTAGGAGGTCTACAGGAGAGGTCTTGAACACTAGGGTGGGTGCAGGCCTAGAACATGGCACGAGCACCAGTTGTGGACCTTGGAAGCAGCAGTGACTGTTTCAGGAGCTCTTAGCCCAGAGATGGTAAGGGGATCAACCAGCTAGTCAGGGGACCCATTGCTGGCATTGGGTGCCATGGCATGGATTGGCAACTCTGTTGCCCATAAGCAGTTCTGGGTGGCAGTTACAGCTGTGAGAGGAGAGTTTATAATCAGTCACAAGGGAGCAGGGGCCCAGGTCTCATTTCCACAGTGGAGAGGAGTATTAATGTTTGTGGCTGTAGGGGGCCAAGGACTCTTCCTAGGTAAAGACCAGAGTGCAAACCAGAAGAGCATTGACTCCTCCTTTTCCCAGATTATACCACTTGAGAAGCACTGAAAACTAGGAAACCCTCAGCTAGATCTGAAAACATTAGCACAAAAAAGCTACACATCAAAACTAAGTATAATCCTTCAGAGGGGAAATGCCTAATTAATGAAATAGAGGACTTCCAAGCATTCCTGATGAAAAGATCAGAGCTGAATAGAAAATTTGACTTGCAAATATAAGACTCAGGAGAAGCATAAAAAGGTAAACATGAAAGTGCAATTATAAGGGATTCAATAAGGTTAAACTCTTTATATCCCTATATGGGAAGAGAACATGATTGCTATTAGGACAGTTAGAATGAGTCTACATAGATAGAAGGCATGGGTGTAAGTTGATTATGTTCGGGTGATCTCCAAATAAAAATGTAGGGGTTAAGAAAGAGGGATGTACTGGGAGACAGAGGAAGGGAGAGGTAGAATGGGGCAAATTATTTCACATAAAGGAATTGTTCAAGGAAAAGCTTTTATAGTGTAGGGAAAATGGGGGCGGGATTCTTGAACCTTTCATCAGAATTGCTTCAAAAGGGAAGAATATAGATGAATATAGATGCACATCCAGTTGGGTACAAAAATCTATCTTATCAAGATAGGAGGAGAAGGAGATAAGAGATATGGGGGTGGTAAGGGAAAGAGTAGATTGGGCGGTCAATGGTTGGAAGCAAGACAGACTTTTGAGAAGGGATGGGATAAAAAGAGAAAGAGAGGACAATGGGGTGGAGGTATATGCACAATTAGTGATGATATCTGTGAATATAAATGGGATGACCCATAGAAAGGAAGTGGAGAGCAGAATGGAAGGAACCAGAATTCAACTATATGGTGTACAAGAGAAACACTCGGGACAGAAAATCACACACAAAGTTAAAAGGAAGGGATGGAGCAGAGTCTATTATGCTTCAGCCAAAGTGAAGAGGACAGGGATGGCAATCATGATGTCAGACAAGGCAAAATTAGATTTAATTGAAAGAGATAAATAGTTTTTATCAAATATGAGTTTTTGTTCCAAAAGCTTTTATCTTTGAGTTTATCATATGCTAGATTACTATAGTCGTTTACTATAGTGTAATTTGTACCTATTCTGTTCCACTGATCCACCTGTCTATTTCTTAGCCAGTACCAGATTGTTTTCATAATTACTGCTTTATGATATAGTTTGAGATCTGGTACTGTTAGACTACCTTCTTTCATGTTTTTTCATTTATTCATATGATATCCTTGAGCTTTTGTTTTTCTAGATGAATTTTGTTATTTTTTCTAGATTTATTAAATATTTTTGATAGTTTGAGTGGCACAGGTAATAATTCACATAATTGCATATGTATAACCCATATCTGATTGCTTACCACCTCAGGAAGGGGAGGGGGAGAGGGAAGGAGAGATAAAATTTGGAATTCAAAACTATAAATAAAAATGTTTATTATTTTTTTAAAAAAGAAAAGTGATAATCAGGGAAACATTTTTCTAAAAGGTACCATAAACAATGAAGTAATGTAAAAAAAAATTTACAGCAAGTTTTTCTGATAAAGGCTTAATTTCTCAAATACATAGCAACTTAGTCAAATATATAAAAAAATAAGAGCCATTCCCTAATTAATAAATGACCAAAGGATATGAACAGACATTTTATAGAAAAAGAAATCAAAACTACCTATAGTTGTATAAAAATGCTTTAAATCACTATTGATTAGAGAAAGGCACATTAATATAATTCTGAGATTATGCTGTACACCTATCAGAAATGACAAATGATGCTCAAGGAGATGAGGGAAAATAGGTATTAATGAATTATTGGAGTAGTGAACTGGTCCAGCCATTCTGGAGAAAAATTTGGAGTGATGCCCAAAGGGCAATAAAACTGTGCATATTCTCCCCCCCACCCCCGTGGGGCAATGGGGGTTAAGTGACTTGTCCAGGGTCACACAGCTCATAAGTGTCAAGTGTCTGAGGTCGGATTTGAACTCAGGTCCTCCTGAATCCAGGGCTGTGCTTTAGCCACTGCACCACCTAGCTGCCCCCAGAATATTCTTTTACCCAGAAATACCACTACTAGGTATGTACTCCAAAGAGATCAAAGAGGAAGGGACAGGACCAATATGTACAAAAATATTTATAGCAGCTCTTTTTTTGTGTTATCAAAGAACTGGAAACTATGGGGATATCCATCAACTGGCTGAACAAGTTATGTCATATGATTGAGATGGAATACTATTGTGCTTATAGGAAATGATGAGGAGAGTGGTTTCAAAAAAACAAACAAATGAACAAAATGGCAAGAAGTATATGAACTGATGCAAAATGAAGTGAGAAGACCCGGGGTATCATTGTGCATAGTAACAGAAATACTGTAATGATGATTGATCATGAAAAACATAGCTACTCTGATCAATATAATGATCCAAGACAATTTCAAAATTCTCATGATGAAAAAAGTGCTATCCAGCTCCAGAGAGAGAACTGATGAGCTCTGAGTAGAAATTGAAGCATAATTTTCGTTTTCTTGTTTCTTTTCTTTTTTGTGATATGACTAATTTGGAAATATGTTTTTCATGATTTCACATGTATAATTCATAGCGGATTGTTTGGTTCTCAGTGGGTGGGGGAGGGGTGGGAGGGAGAGAGGGAATCTGGAACTCAAAAATAAAAAAAGAAAAGAAGTTTAAAATAAATAAATTTTTGTTGTTCAGTCATTTCACCTCTGTTCAACTCTTTGTGACCACGTTTGGGGTTTTCATGGCAAAGATGCTGGAGTGATTTACCATTTCTTTCTCCGGCTCATTTTACAGATGAGGAAACTGAGGCACACAGGGTTAAGTAACTCGCCCAGGATCAGTTACTGTTTGATACTAGATTTGAATTTGTCTTCTTGCTCTACACCCATTGCTCTATGCACTGTGCTACCTGGCGGCTCTGTCTGTCTCTGTATATATGAATATGGTTTTGGCTATGGCTGTGGCTATGGATATATATGTGCATGCATACTATTTATTATAAATTGTATATATTTAAAAATATTTAAATTGAAAAGAAAGAGCATGAGATAGTGACTAGGAAGCTAGCCTCAGGGTCAAAAAGGCCTGGATTCTTAGCTTAAATTATCTCTGACCCAAGCTGCTTCTGTGACCCTGGGCAAGCTAGCTAGCTTCTCAGTGCTCTAGGCTCCTCTCTGAGGCTCTAAACTGTCAGAAAGGAGCCTCACTATGTAAGGAGAGAGAGTTTCCTGTATCAGTGGATCCATAGGACCAATCGCTCTCCCTATCTGTGTACATGTTTCTTCCCTCTGAAAGAATCAACTGACATGGACTGACAATGGAGATAGTGAGAAGGTGAGCTTCAGGGTAGGTAGGGATGGTCCCTTTGTCCTTGTCTGGACAGCGCCGGGGACAGCAGCTGAGGCATTATACATCAAAATGCTTCGTGAATATAATGGAATTCTCTCATGTTGTGCATGTGCAGGAATGTGAGTGTGTTCTCTGTGTGTGCGCGTCCTGTGTGTGTGTGTGCGCGCGCGTGCGTGTGCACGTGCACGCGCACGCGCACACATGTGCATCGTGGCTGAGCACCCCCCCTGCCTATGCCTGAACATTTCTCCCTTTGCAGACTTTCACCACTTATTCTCCATTTAGTTAGGGGCCCTGACTTGCTCCTTCAATGCGCAGGAAGGGGCTTGGAATGGCATTATCTGCTTGCGGTCTCAGATGGAGGAGGGAGATGATGAGTTCAAGGCTAAGACTGAAAGTGTCGTTGATAAAAAGCAGAGCTCAGCTCCCCACATCTCTGCCTTAGGATGGAATGCACTCACGGTGCTGCCACCCCCAGCCCAGGAGAGTGACGCTTTTGGGGTCTTCAGTTCTTTGGGTTTGTTTGTTTCCTAGAGGGGCTGCTTCCTCCCAGAAAGCAACTCAGGCTTTGGGCAGAACCTGGCACGTGGCCTGATTACAATTTGAAAATGGCTCTAGGAAATATTTTTAAAATCACTCATTACATGTACTTTCAACAAAGTAAACCCAGTTGCTCATGATTAATGGTCTTTTAAAACATAAATAAGATACTGATGATTGTGATTGGAAAATCACAGTGTTCAAGCTGCTCGTGCATTTTCAGGTTATAGAAGTGGATGCAGGTCACTGTGTGATTAAGTAAGTGGCCAAGGTCAGGGTTGGATTTGGCAGATCTCCTGCTGTCATGTAGGAGTTTAAGTATTGTTTAAATTAGACCCTGTGAGAGAGAACAGCAGTTGAATTACGTTAATGGTTTTCTGTAATGCATTCAGTGTGCAGAAGGTTTTGCAGGATGAGAAGTGGAGACTCAGTTTAGCCACAACATCAGGGGTCCTCATGTGGAGAAATCACAGAATTGTTCTAATTGGCCAGACTCTCCCCTTGCTCAAGTATTGCTCAGGAAGTCGGGAGAACTCGTTTGAGGGACTAGAACAGTGTATCCTAACACTATGGAGCCTATAGTGGGGGAGAGGCAGTTACCTGAAGGCCAGTCCACATTCCATCTGGTAGAAGCCCTTCCCCTCCCCATTGTCAATATGGGAGAATGAGAGAAACAACCCTCCAAGGTGAATAATGGGACTTGAGTACTCCTCTCAACCCACCAATTATAAACCCAGAACTTGGACAAAATGATTGATCTGGATACCTGGAGGATGCTGCTCCTCTGCCCCCAAGTCCCCTGCAAGTCAACTTTTGGAGGCAAATTGTTGGGGAAAGACTGGAGACCTTGGGGCACAAGTTCCTGGTAGAGAGATCCACAAGGAAATAGGCAGATTGGCTATGCCTACTACTTGGATTGGGCTGGGGGAGGCCGAGAGAAATGGAGGGGCCAGGTCAGGGAAAAGCTCATTTCTAGTGTGAAAGTGAGTAGTAGTGGGAGTCGGGGTGGGGCAGATGGGTATGAAGGAGGAAACAGCAGCTGGTAGTTTTATATTTTAACTAATGATTCTTACTGCGAAGCAGTGATGGGCGAGCTAGCCTGAGAATTGAGAAAAACAGAATTCAAACCCCACCTCTGACATAGGCTGGCTGTGTTCCCTCCCCAGTCACAATCCCTCAGCCCTCTGGGCAGCAAAAACTCAGTCTCCCAGAAGGTGCTGCCCAGTACTAGTGAAGGAAATGCCTCATGAGGATGCTGCTCCCCAGTGGATCACAGTTACCAACTGTTAAAAAACAAACAAAACCAAAGATTCTTACTCAGTAGGAGCTAAGCTCAGTCATTAGACTTTGGCAGGACCATCATTTTCTTGTGAGGTTGGATATTCGAACCTAAGAGAAGGCCTTGGTAGGCCAGGTCCATCCCTCTGTAAATGCTCCCTGTTCTGACCTGTTAGTGTGATTTTGGACCTTGCTAGCCAACATCCTTCTCCTCTGGATCCTTGAAAGAAGTCTCCTAAATAGTCTTTTCCTTTTCTCCTGCCTCCTCCAAACACACCAAATTGGTACTATATTCCTAAATTGATTCTAACCACACCATTTCCCCTGTTCAAAAGGCAATTGGTCTTTTTGACTTGTTTCACCATGTTCCCTCCTTTGTAGTCTCTAGCCAAGCCAAACTGGTCCTCTTGTGCTCTCATGGAAAACATTCCATCTCCTGGCTTCAAGTCTCTAAATATAATGTCCTTCCTGCCTAGAAAATGCTCCCTCCTCCTAGAAAGTCCTCCCTCCTCCTAGAAATTCCTCCCTCCTCCTAGAAAATGCTCCCCCCTCCTAGAAAATGCTCCCCCCTCCTAGAAAGTCCTCCCTCCTCCTAGAAAATGCTCCCCCCTCCTAGAAAGTGCTCCCCCCTCCTAGAAAGTCCTCCGTCCTCCTAGAAAATGCTCCCCCCTCCTAGAAAGTGCTCCCCCCTCCTAGAAAGTCCTCCATCCTCCTAGAAAGTGCTCCCTCCTCCTTCTAGCTTCTTGAAATCTCCAGGGATCATCGAAATCCCACTCAAGAATCACCTCTTATGTGAGTTCTTTGCTAATTGCTTCCATTGTTAATGCTCTCTCCCCACCCAGAATTACTTTGTCTTATGTGATAGATATTTTGTATTTATTTATATTAATTTTGTATTTACTTATGAAAACATGAGTGTGCTTCCCCCCCTCCCCCGAATGTAACCTTCTTGAGAGAAGGACTGTTTCTCTTTTCTACTGTGTTTATACCCACAGTGGTTTTAGTCTATTGTCTTTTAGTTGTGTCTGATTCTTCTGGACTCATTTGGTGTTTTCTTGGCAAAGATACTGGAGTGATTTCTCATTTACTTCTCTAGCTCATTTTATGGAGGAGGAAATTGAGGCAAACAGGGTCAAGTGACTTGCCCAGGGTCATATAGCTAATAAGTGTCTGAAGCCAGATTTGAACTCAGAAACATGTCTTCCTGACTCCAGGGTTGGTGGTCTATCAACTGGGCCACCTAGTCATCCCCTTCTTCCCTGCCTAGCACTGTGTTTATTAAATGCAAAAAAATGACCCCATTAGAGGAACATGGAGCCATGTACCTCAATCCAGTCTACATGACTCCGGAGGAACCACATCTCTAGATCAGGTGTGTCCCTTTAGATATCTTGGATACAAAGCTGCCTTTTGCATATTACGACCCCCCCCCCCACACACACACACAAAGAATATTCTTGCATTGGCAAGAAGTAGGTAAGGAGGAGTGGTTCTTTTCTCAACCTCTTTTCTACTCAACCAGATTTCAACTGCCAACCAACATTAGCAAGAGACCCTGTGGTACTATGTAAGTGGATAGGTCCCTCGAGTTAGACTCAAAAAGATGTGAGTTCAAGTCCCACTGTACACATTTACCAATTAAATGATCCCGGGGAAGTCATTTTGACCTCTTTCTGACTCTACTCCTCATCTGTAAGACAAAGAGACTAGACTCAGTAGCTCCTAAGGGCTCTACCAGCTTCACATCTTCAATGGGCACAAGAGGAAACAGAGACTCTCTAGGCCTGATGGAAAGAGCCACCTCCTTCCTCTAAAGGTCCAGTGGCTCCTCCTTGGCTGACATTGGGCAAGTCTCTTCTCTGTCCTGGGCTTCTGTTCCTTCATCAGTGAATTGGGTGGGTGTCTTCCAACTCTAAATCTACCTATGGTTTATTTTCCTTTCTGAGAGACTTCACTATCATGGATGCTGTGTCCTAGAGGAGGAGGATCAGTGATGCCTTCAAAGAGTCTAGGGAGGAAGTGGAATCCCAAAAGGATGCAGCAGCAGAACTCCCAGTAGCCACGAGAGGAGTCGTCTTGGACCTTGACACTCTCTTGCCATGTAAGAGTGGAAGAGTCTCCAGATGCCAAGATTGTCTTTATTTGGGGGAATAAGCCTGGCTTCTCTCCTGGGCATAGACCACATAGCCTTGAAAGGAAGTGGGAGGCTGTTTGGTTGTAGAGCTTGGGAGGAGCCAGGGAGAAAACTGATGCCTCCCACACAGAACAGTCCACCCACCATGATCTGTGGCCCCTACCCAGGCCATCATGGTCCAGGCCTTGTGTGCTTTCATCCCCAGTCCCAGAGAGGTCTCCAAGGAGAATGGAGGAAGGTCTTTTCCCTTTGAATCCTAAGTCCTATAATCCTCCTGCAGGGCCTCACAGGGGAATAGGGGACCTACGAAATCCCAAGCCCTGAGAAGCCCTTGGAAGAGCCACACGGAAGCCTCCAGTGAGCATCCACACCCTGGGAGATATTATTTTGGTCTGGGTTAATAATAACAACGCTGCCAATTCCCTGGAGGAATGCTGTTTCTTCCCTTGGATCCTTGTTGGTGCATATGTGCCCTCTGCATTACTCGAAGAGCCACATTCTTCAGATTTCTCCGATTGTTTTGATAAGCTATGACTTGCTTTTCCCAGCCTTCCTCATTGTAAGCCTCTCGAATAAGTTCCTTCCCCAGCCTGGCACAAAGCAGGGGAAAAGGGGGATCCTTTTTTTAGCATTTGCGAAAGGGGCGAGAGCATTGGCTGGTGGGGAGCACTCTGTTGGAATCAACTCGCTGTCACTGTGTTGGGAAGTGAGAAATAATTGCCATTTCATTTTGTGATGGGGCAATAATTAATGGTGATTATTATATGGGGGCAGGGCTTTGTCGATATCTCAGCTGCTTAAAATGCTGCTATTTTTAGGGGTGACAAAAAGAACTTCAAAAACTATGTTGTCAGCAAGGGGAAGAGGCTTGTTTTTTGTTAGCAATAAAGGGTTTCAGTGTTTGCTAAATCAGACATTTATCTGAGGCCTAAATTCATTGAATTGTTAAAGGAAGGAGTTTTAAAGGGGAAAGATGCATTGTAGTCCTCAAAGGGAGGGTGCAGCAAACTCCCTCAGTGACCCTGGCCCCAGGACTGTCTTCTGCTTATTGATCTCAGGGAGGACACTGGGTGAAAAATAGCCCAAGCCCTGTTGGAATTGGGGCTGCTTCTGGGACTCCTGTGATGCAGGCAACTAAAGGACAGCAGAAAAGAGCTGGATGCTCCTTCCTCCTGCACGACATGCATTGAAAGGGAGGAGTCCACGGAAGGAGAGCTCAGAGCTGCTTCTGTTTCATTCGCTAGCTTTGACCCCTTGGTCAGATGGTCAGGCTCATTGCTTGATTGGAGGGATGTATGAAAGGCGGCAGCATGTGCCTGAATGTCCAAGAGATGACTCTAGGTGACAGCTGATCAAAGATTTGCTGGCTGTGGTCACGTGGCTGTCCCAGCTCCACCCCCTGCTCTCCTCCCTCCCCTTCTCTTTCCCCTCCCATCCCTTTCTTCCCTCCCCATCTCTTTTCCCTTCCTGCCCTGTCCTCTCGGTTAACTGCTCCTGCTAGTTGTCTCCGAAGGACAAGCTCAGCCACAAAGCAGAATCCCAGGTCCGGTTCTGTACCGTCCGCACACACACAGAGAGGGCAGGTCCATCTACAGCGGGTTTAGTCAGTCCCTCTCAAAGGTTGGAGGGCCAGCAAGGCCAGCGTCCTTTGTCACTGGGCTCATGGAGAAGAGCTGGTGGTGGGACATGCTAAATCTCTTGATTTCACTTGAATGGGACATGAACCATGTTTTTTAGTAGTGCATCAATGGTTGGTCATTAGACCAAGTTCTTGCACTTGGAGGCTTAGCAGGGGAGGCTGCGCTGGCAGAAGGTCCCAAAGTAGAGGTCCTGAGCACCCTCTCTCCTTTCCAGCACACTGTCACTACAGAGGCTAAAGAAGCTGCCCAGGAAGAAGGAAGACCTTTTTCATTTTATCTGTGTTCCAGATGGCCATGGCCAATGCCAAGGCCCCACGGCTGACCCTTCCCTTCTCCCAGTACTCCCTTGCTGAGGGCCTCCTTTGCATTAGCCACTTTGCTGGAGAAAATGAAAATATTGGAGTTGAAACGGGGGTTCAGAGCTGAGCCTTAGTCAGGCACAAACTAGAAACCAAAACTGGAACCCAAACTAAATAGCTGGGGCATCTAGGTGTCATAGTGGATAAAGCACCGGCCTTGGATTCAAGAGTACCTGAGTTCAAATCTCACCTCAGACACTTGACACTTAACTAGCTGTGTGACCCTGGGCAAGTCACTTAACCCTTATTGCCCTGTCCAAACAAAACAAAACAAAACAAAAAAACCAAACTAAATAGCCCCTGACCTCAAGGATCTATCAGTCTGCTCTCCTGGCCAGGCTAGGCCAGTTCTTGGGAGGCAAACAAGCTAATGCTGAATTAATGCTCAATACCTGCATCACATTCAAGAAACTGCCTTGTCTGTTTCTGCTGACCATCACTCTAAGGGGACAGCTTGGTACAATGTCAAGAAAGAGAAGCCATTATTAAGCACTTACTGTATGCCAGGCACTGAGCTAAGTGATGGGGATATAAAAAAGGTCAGACAAAGGCAGTCCCTGCCTTCTTGAAGGATATATTCTAATAGGAAGGCAACATGCAGAAGGCAACTGAAAAGGGGGAGGGTCTGGGAAAGGAAGAGCCATCGAGGTGAAGTTTTGAGAGTCAGAATGAGATCTAAGAAGAAAGTGAAGAAAGGATGACCTGTTGGGAGCTGATCCTGAGTGGGAGTCCAGGAAAGAACTCCCTAGTGGGAGGGGGGCAGAGAGGAGGGAGATGTCTATTCCGCCTGGCTTCCAGGTGCTGGGGACAGGGGAAGACCCGAGTTTGAAGCCTTCCTCAGGCACTTTGCCTTCTGAGCCCTAGAACCTCCCCAGCCTGGAAGTTCTCTCCACTATAGACATTTCTTGCCCCTACTGCCTCTTCCTCTGATTGGCCAGTTCTCCCAGGATCTTCAAGCCTACCAGGACTTTATTTCTTTCTAAGCTGCACTCCTGACTTTCCACAGGACTTAACCATGATCCCTGAGCTGGGTACCTTCTCTCCACCCCACCTCCCCTTTAGCCCCCTCTTATGTGTTGGCTTACCCTATTAGAATGTAAGCTCCTTGAGGGGAGGGAATAGCTTTCTTCTGCTTAGAGTTGTATTTCCAGAGCTTAGCACAGTGTCTGGCATGTAGTAGTCCTAATAAATTAACTCTTCTTGATTTGACACATAGTAGTAGCTGGGCAAGTCCTTTAATCTCTCTCAACCTCAGTTTCCTTAGCTGTAAAAATGAGGATAATAATATCACAGCACAGGGTTGTTTTTAGCATCCAGGGAAAGTACTTTGCAGGCCTTGTGAAGCAAGGGGTCCAAGAGAAGCCAGACAAGCAGAACGGCAGGATGTGTGTGTGTGTGTGTGTGTGTGTGTGTGTGTGTGTGTGTGTGTGTGTGTGTGTGTGAAGACTGCGGGAGGGGTCCCTGGGCATTCTGGGGCATTTTTTCACTTATTTAGCAATGTTAGCAATGGAGTTAGAGTGAAGCCTCCCAGATGAATTTTGTTCCCAGCCAGCTGAAGTCCTGACTATGTTGTGCTAACCCATTAAGGTCCTGGTTATGGGGAGACACGCATGCCATCTGTTTTGTTTTCCCACATCTACCTAGGGATGGTTTTGAGGACAATTAAAGAATCCATGTTGTTCCACATTTACTGAAAGCACTAAAGGCAGGAGCTACCATCATGCCAATGGGCTCAGGATAGCCCACTTGAGGTGGGCTTCTGTAGCAAGTGCTTTGTGCTCTCCCACAACATTTTCCCACTGGAGAGTAACCTGCTTGGCCAAGCATCCTGCTTGCTATCCGAGTGTGGACACTCACCAAGAAAATAGTAAAAGACAGATCTGGGCTGGGTCCAAAACTTTCATTCCTGGCAAGACCAGAGTGATGGATTAGACTTGATATGAAATGAAATGCTAAGCTATTTTTAAAATTCACTTTTAAAAATAGTGGGTGATACCAGGGCCTTTTTCAGTAATTGAGCCTGGAAAGTGCTGAGAAGCCAAATGGCCAAATCTCATGGCAGTGAAGAGAAGTCCAGGTTACAAATGTGGCTTTGTTGTGGTGAGACCCAGAGTGAGCTGTGGGGAGCTGAGTGGATGCATGGGACAAAAGGAAGGACGGGCGACCTCTCTGACATTTAATGGGAACAAAATTCATCTGAGACTTTCTATAAGAACAGTCTATTGTTTCCTATTTCATTAATGAATGCACACTGTACTAAGAAGCACTTGAACTAGATATAACAGCCGTTTGCCAAATTCTCCATTTCTTCCCCACCTTTGGGATTCTTCTCATTTAACAACATCAGGCAGAAGCATAGAACAGGGTGATGGGCAGATCCTCTTCGTGACAGTTCACTCTTGTCATAAAAATGGCCAGGGTATGGTTCAAATGGAATTATTTAACACCAAACTTCTATGAAAATCATTAAACACCACACTTTTGGAATAATCAAAACTCCAAGTGACCCAAGAGGCATGGGATGGGTTTAACTAAACTAAAGCATTTTCCCCAAATTACTTGTACACAAGGAGGGGCCTGAAATATGACTATCACATTCAGGAGACCAAAGGATTGCCATCATTGACTGAGAAGTGGAAGGGACCAGACCTATGAGCAGATAAGCAGGGAGCCTTGTCAGACTGAAAGAGCGATAATTAATGGACAAACTGAGAATGAGGCCAGTATCCACGGAATATCAAGACATCTGAAGGAATGAAGGCCTCCACTAGGAAGACCTTGTGCTAGACTTATGGGAGGACACAGAGAAGAGACATGAGGACATGAGCAGGTTCACAATCTCATTTTTATTTCCATAAAATCCTAGATGTAGAGCTTGACGTGACTTTACAGGGTCATCTAGTCCAATCATGTCACAGATTAGGGAACTGAGGTCCAAGGAAGTGGTGAGCTGTTCAAGGTTATTTAGTTAGTAAGCAGAGGTGAAATTTGAACTCAGACCCTCGGATTCCAAAGCTGACGCTCATTCCATGACGCCACAGTGTCTCAAGAATCAGAGGAGAGGATGCCCATCTCAAAACCTTGAGTTTTTTTGAGATAACCAAATAATCCATTCTGTACTTCAGTTCAAAAGGATTCCATAAAGGTTCTTCAGACAAAAAATACATCGACAACTAAAATCTTTCTGGTCAGTTACTGAGAATGAAAAAATAATTGGCTTTAGATTCGGTCCATCCCTTCGGGGTGTTTCTTTAGAATGAGCCAGTTCACCCAGCACTGACTCTTTTTTTTTTAGTGAGGCAATTGGGGTTAAGTGACTTGCTCAGGGTCACACAGCTAGTAAGTGTTAAGTGTCTGAGGCCGGATTTGAACTCAGGTACTCCTGACTCCAGGGCCGGTGCTCTATCCACTGCACCATCTAGCTGCCCCCAGCACTGACTCTTAATGTTTTAAAGGCCTACAAAAGACAATTCCCAGTTTCACACTACAACTCTTCATTTGTCATCATTATTCCAAAAGACAGGTGAGAGAGAGGTGAGGAGGCCCCATCTTTCAAATACCTCTTTGGCTTATGGTCTCATCAGCTCCCATGGTTTCAAATACTATCTCTATGGTGATGATTCCCAGATATCCAGCCATAACCTATCTTCTAAACTCCAGATCCATATCTTCAACTGCCCTTTGGACATTTCGAACTGGATGTCTCATATAAATATTAAACTTACCATGTCCCAAACTGCTCATCATCTTTCTTCCCAATCTCTACCTTATTCTGACCTTTCCTGTTGCTGTCAAAGACACTGCCATCCTCCTAGTCACTTGGGCTGGCAACCTTTGTGTTATCTGCAGCCCCTCTCTTTCTTTTACCTCATATGTCCATCCTGTTGCCAAGGCCTACCTTTCTCACCTTTGCAACATCTATCTCTTGAACACTTCCCCTTCTCTCTTATGATACTGCCCCCATCCTGGTGCAGACCCTCATCACCTTACATCTGGACTATGGCAACAGCTGTTGGAAGGTCTCCTCATCACATCTTTCCCCCCTCTGGTCCATCCTTCACTCAGCTGTCAAATGGATTTTCCTAAAGAGCAGGTCTGACCATGTCAACCCCCCAATTCAACAAAATCCATTGGTTCCCCATCACTTACAGGATCCAATTCTCTAACTAACATTCAAAGTCTGTCATAATCTTGCTTCTTCCTACCTTTCCAGCCTTCTTATACCTTAACTCTCCCCCTCCCATGTATTTTGTGACCAAGTAACACTGACCTCCTTGCTATTGCTCGAGTGGGAAATTGCATGTCTTTTGACTCTGGGTGTTTTCACTCATTGTTGCCCATGCCTGGAGTTCTCTTCCTCATCTCAGTCTCTCATCTTCCCTGGCTGCCTTTAAGTCCTGGATAAAGTCGTACCTTCCTAACAAAAGCCTTTCTTGATCCTCATCAATACAGAAACCTTCTTTCTATTGCTTATATCCTACCCATCTATTTATATCTTGTTCACACATGGTTTTCTACATATCTCCTCCATTTGATTCCAAACTCCTTGAGAGAAGGGACTCTGTCTTTTGCCTTTCTTTGTATCCCCCTTGTTTAGCACAATGCCTGGCACATAGTAGGTGCTCACTAAATGCTTGTTGACTTACTCATTGAAGGAATGAAATAAATCTGGGTGGATATGCTGGGTGACCCTTCACCCTTCTCAGATACCACCTAGAGTTTGATTTTCCAGTTCTGGGCAATGAGCAAGAGTGGGGGCCCAGTAAATGGAGAGCTGGCTTCAAAGTTTGGACATCGTGGATTTAAATCCCATCTGTGACCTGTATATACATGTGACCCTGGTCAAGTGTTCTAAGAAGCTCTCTAAGATTATACATTGCAGGGAATATTCTGACCTTCTTTAAGTACCTTTATCTGATAGTTCCCTATGCCAATAAAATCATGGTGCCCTTTGTTTTGGGGGGAAATTTTTAATAGAATGTTACCGAACTGAATGATACTCAGAGGAGTGTAACCAGGATGTTGATGGAGCTTGCAACATGGCCATAGGTTAGTTGAAGAAACTATCAAGGTATCTCTTTGAGAAGACAGAAGGGAAAAGGGACATGATGGATGTCTAGATGAAGTCAGGGCTGAAGAAATAGGATTATTTTGCTTGGGCAACGTGAGAGAACAGAATGAGGGCTCAAAGATGAAAATTATGGGAAGCCATACTTTCCTCTATATAAGAGGAATTCTGAAGCAAACAAGATATGGTAGACAGAGTGATGGCCTTGGAGTCTGGAAGAGTTGGGTAGAAATGGCCCCTTTGACACTTACTAGCTGTAGAAGAGTGAACCATCACTCGGTCTCTTCGTGTCTCGAGCAACTCCCTAGTACTTAAAGCATGGTGTTAAAAGTGGCTTGTAAAGCACCGGCCCTGGATTCAGGAGGAGCTGAGTTCAAATCCAGCCTCAGACACTTGACACGTACTAGCTGTGTGACCTTGGGCAAGTCACTTAACCCCAATTGCCTCACCAAAAAAAAAAGGAAAAAAAAGTGGCTTGTTCTCATGGTACCCATGTTGCCACCTTGGAGCAAAAGGAAACACTTTCTAATTGTTAGAACACTCCAGAAATATGGCATGATTCCTCAGGGAATTTTTCCTGCCATTGATTGAATGATCCAGTTTGGGGCTGACAGGTGTGTGAGACCTGTGAGCTCACACCAATATCACCATCTCCTGACTAGGGAGAACTCTAATATAGCCCAGGAAGCAAAGCTAGGGTAAGAATTCTTTCCATTTTGATTGTGGTTTGAATTGTCCAATCACTTTCCCCTTCATGATCGCCAGTCAGGAGTCTTTGGAGAGGAAGAGGAGATTGCACAACACAAGATGGGTTTCAAGCAAACAAACAATTTGTTAAATACTTGTTAAGCACCAATCTCTGTGAATACCAGGACATACATTAAGTAGACCCTTCGAGTGCTGCTGCTCTACTGGGAGACAGGCCTTGGACACATGTGGAAATTTCAGGAAAAAGAGAAGGGACATTAGAGAAGGCTCTACAGAGAAGGCCATATCTGAAGTCAGCCTTAAAGGAAGATAAACGTCCTCAGAGGTGAAAAGGTTGTGACTGGGGGTTGGGGGAGCACGGGGCTGGAGGCATATTCAAGACACTGGGAACAGCTAGTATTTTAATATCTAACATTTATATAGCACTTTATGGTTGTCAAAGGGCTTTAAACACATTATACATTATACATTTATACATATTATACATTTACACTTATTATACATATTAACTCATCTTCTCCTTGCAAAGAACTCAGGGAGGCAGGTACTATTTTTACCCCCATTTTACAGATAAGGAAATTGAGGCAAATAGTAATTAGGTGACTTGTTCTGAGTCTGATAGTTCATAAAATATCTGAGGCTGGATTTGAACTCAGGTCTTCTCTGTTCATTATACCACTTAACATGTGGGATAGTTGGCGAACAAGCAATGAGATGATGAATTCAATGAACAGCTGGCTGTTCAGCTTGGAATATAAAATGTGTAAAAAGTAGCAACAGGACAGAAGACTGGAATGGTAAGTGGAAGTGATATTGTGAAGGGTCTTAAAACTGAGCCTGAAGAGTTTAGATTTTATCCAAGAGTCAATAGAAAGCAACTGAAAGTTTTTGAAAAGAGGAGGTACCTGATCATAACTGCATCTTAGCAAGCTTATTTGTGCCAGGAGAAGACATAAACCTTACCAACTGATTAGATGAAGGGGAAGGAAAGGAAAAGTCAGTGAAAATTCTAAGGCTCCCACTCTGAATGACTAGAAGGCCAGTTGTGTCCTCAACATTCAGTCAGTCAATAAGCATTTATTTAGCACCAGTGTATACCAGTCACTCTGCTAAGCACTGGGGATATAAATAAAGGCCCCCAAACAATCCCTGCTCTCAACAAGCTCACATCCTGATGGATGAGAAGACACACAAACAACTCTACATTCCAGATAATTTGCTGTGTGAATGGAAGGAAATCTAAGAGGGAAGGAACTAGCAGTGGAGAGGACTAGAGCAATGCTAATTACTGATGGCTGGATTCAACCAGTGCTGAAGGTACCCAGGAGAAATATCAAAGTTTGGAGAAAGAGTGGGCAAGGGGGTAGGATGGGAACAGTTCAGTTTTTGACATCTTGATTTGAGATGTCAATGGGATGTCTCAATTTAAGATGTCAAATGGGTAGTTAGTGATCTGGGATTGGGGTTCAGATCAGAGACCAGGAATGGATAAATAGATTTGAAAATGAGGCATAGATATACTATAGAACCTTTAGGACCAGATAATGTCAAGTGTGTAGAGAGGAGAGGAGAGAAGGGAAGAGAAGAGAAGAGAAGAGAAGAGAAGAGAAGAGAAGAGAAGAGAAGAGAAGAGAAGAGAAGAGAAGAGAAGAGAAGAGAAGAGATAGGAACTGGGAGATGATGCAGAAGACAATGCTAAAATATTTCAGTCATACAGATAGGAAGTGGTCCAGGAGAGAACAATGTCATGGTAGCCAAGGGAGAAGGATATTCATGTATCCAGGAGGAAGAATGTGTATGTCTATGTGTGTATGTATATTTGTGTATGTGTGAATATGTGTGTGTGTATGTGAGAGAGCAAGAGAGAGAGAGAGAGAGAGAGAGAGAGAGAGTATACAGACAGATTTAGAATTTCTAGAGGTGGCTGGAAGTTGAGTTGAATAAAATTGAATGGAATGAACTGGATCAGGTCAAGGGAGTGGCTCTTGTCAAGGAGAAGGTCCACCTTTTCCTGGAGAAGAGGAGGAAAGAACAAGGAAAGATGCAAAGGATTTGCAAGGTTTACAGTAAAGGAGAAGGCATTCATGATGGACAGCCTTGATTTTCTCAGCAAGGTCCTAGGAGGAAGAAGGTATGGGACACTCAAGTCTAGAATGTTTAGGATAGTAAGACTTAGAGCAGCTGCTTTTAGAATATTGCCCTTGAAATCAGTCTCAAATGGAACATGAATGGAGAAAAATTACTAATTAATGAGCACTTTAATCCTTTCAAACTCTTTGAAAAGGTGTGAACTCTCCTGTTTTTTAATATTCTTTGTGCTTTTAAACATCTTCCTGTGGAGGAAGGAAATATGCATTTATTAAGCTTGTCAGCTAAGTGCCAGGTACTGTGCTAATTAAGCACTTTATATATATTATCTCATCTGATTCTTACAACAACTCTGGGAGCTAGGTGCTATCATTATCTCCATTTTACAAGTTGAGGAAACTGAGGCAAGTGACTTGTCCAGGATCACATAGCTAGTATGTGTCTAAGGTAGGCTTTGAATTTAAGTCTTTCTGTCTCCAGGCATTGGGAATGATTGATGAAAAAACTGTTGAATTCAAACACCTGACATATACTTTTCCTTGATTTAGTTACAACTCTAATTGTTTTAGGTTAGGAATGGGGCAGGAGGTGCTTGCAAATTAATGTACAAAAAGTTTATAGGAACCTGCATAAGGCCCTGGGAAGTGAAGGCTTATAGAGAGGGAGAGATGGCTGCCCTGACTATATTTATGGGCTTGCATGCAAATCAGCATTTTTTTTTTGCACTTGATGCATTAAATATAACCTCTCCTTTATTTGAGTTATTGTTAACCTGAGTACTTGCATCAGGGCTGATTTCCCCTTTCCTTTTGTCATTTTAGACATAGACATGAGCTAAATTCAGATATTCCCAGAGTAAATCATGGCTGGGGGCACAAACCAGGGATAGATTTGTGTGAGAAGTCCTAGAGATTAAAGTCAATCTGTGTGAACCCAGAACCTTGCTCTGGGGCCATGGGTTACATAAATAAGACTAATGTTTGAGCCATGCTATATTTGCCTACATTCCTCCCCACCCCCTACCCCCATTCCCAACAAAAACAATCCCCCTGTTTTGACTGTGTTTTCTTTTGCAGAAAGGCGTGTCATTTTCCCATCTCATTTGTCTTGGTGCAGGGCATTTAACAAAGGACCACTCCTCCAGAATTATTGGCATGATGACTTCGAAAGCTAAATGATGAAACCTCACGTTTCTAGACAAGCTGCTTGGAAACAATGACTGACTGTGTTCACAAACCAACGAGATCCTCACTGCCAAAAGGATCAGGGAACAGCTCAAGCAAATGAATCAAAAGGTTGGACACCTGATCGGCAGAGTCCTGGAAAAAAGAAAAAAAAAATCAATGTTCTAAAGCTGAAGAATCATTTGGTGATTCTATGGGGCCCTGCCTTGGTCTCGGCCGCCTCCCTCTCAACAAGCCCAGCTGAACAGCTTGACCTTGTGACTAGAAATGGAGACTCTGAAGAGTCATGGCCGACCTGTAACTCAAGTATGCTTTCCTAGACTACTCAGGTGCACTGTACCTTGGCAACTGTAGCAGGATGCCGTTGTCTCTTAGTGGGAGCAGGGGTGGGGGTTCTGGGAGGGGCAGAGTTAGGGAGTGGAGGTGTGTATCAGAGCTATGCTGCATTTTAGAGAGGACCTTGGCTATCTCTATATGGCTGTCATCTCTGTATCTATGTCTTTGTCTATGTCTATGTCTCTATCTAATCTTTTTTCTTTTTTGGGGGGGGAAGCAATGAGGGTTAAGTGACTTGTCCAGGATCACACAGGTAGTAAGTGTCAAGTGACTGAGAACGGATTTGAACTCAGGTACTCCTGAATCTGGGGCTGGTGCTTTATCTACTGTGCCACCTAGTTGCCCTCTCTAATCTTTTTCTAATCATGTATCTTTATACCATCCTCTCTATCTAGCCATTGGGGCAGACTCTAAGTGCTTCAAGCATCAGCTGTCTGAGCCTCATGTGCCGGTCTGTGAAAACGCAAAGTTTACAGAACATTACATTTTATATGATATTCATATATTGCTCCTCCACTCACATACACACACACACACACACACACACATCCCATATTTAAATTTCCTTCTTTCTGTTGAAGGCATTAGCTTCCTTCTAACCTCATAGTTTCACAGCCTCAGAGACAATGTTAATGCTGTCTCTGTCTCTGCATTTACCTTATGTGTAAACAAGGTATTGAGAAGGGGCTAGGTAGTTTTTATCTTTATACCTCTAGTACCTGGCCAAGTGCCTAGGTGACTGTGGAGCTTAATCAGCATCTGTTGGCATTGTCATTAATTTGCTAACACCAAATTCAGCAGACAATCAAATATTTTATTAGTGGTCCTGGCTTTGTCATGAACTAATCATGAACTGAGGCAAGTGCCTTCTCCCTCTTGCCGGTCTGCACTGAAATATCTCCAAGGACCAAAATGGTGGCACTTAAAACATTTGTTTTTTTTTTTTTTTCATTGAAAAGGATTTTTAGCTGAATATTTCATTTCTGCCAGCTCCTATAAGACAATGGTATTGTGGTAAGTCTGTCTCTCCTCAGCTCCTGCTTTATGGGGAGCAGACTGGATGTATTTATTTCATTGTTTCCCCCTGTCATCCTCTACTTCTTCAAGTCAAAGGTCTGTTCTATCCCATTGGACCGATCTATGGATCTCCTGAAAACAAACCCACCAATATCTAGGTGGAAGATAGATGAACTCCAGTGGGAAGTTGGGAGGGAAAGGCCTTCACCACTGAACAGCAGCTCTTTGGAGACAGGGCAGGGAAGTTTTGCTCACTTGTCTCAAGTATCTAAAGACCGTCCAGCTGGAACAATTGACAGGGAGAGGGACAGCAGCTCTGATGCAGCTGAGCCCAAGTCCCTGCTTCCACTCCTGCCTCCCCCTGCCTCTCCCAGGGCTGCCCTTGCTGGGCTTTTAAAGCAATCTCTGTCCTTAAAATGAGTGAACTCATCTGCACAGGAATTGTTCTAAGGGAGATGCCAAAGGACAGTTGTTTTTTATTCCGTGTGAGCTTTTAACCAGACCAAGATGTTCCCCACTCTGGTGGCACAGCCCTCCCTCCCTTTTGCTCAGGTTATTAGAACTTCATTGTTAAAGGGCAGTGGCTCTTTCAAATGTCTGTCTTTTATGAAGGGTAAGTCAGGGTCCGCATAAGATGGGCCTCTTGCGTTGGCACTGTCAACACAGGAAATACAAGATGACTAAACGCATGAGATAAAAGGATAGCTCCAGGCCCCACTCACAGAAATGCTGTATTTGTTAATGCCTATTATGTGCCCTTCAACCAAGAAGACAAAACATTGGCTGAGCAATTAGAGACAGACTCAGCTGTGTCCATTGGCCAAACCTGGAGCAAGTGAAGACAAGAGGAGAATCCAGAAAGTCCGCCATGGCCAGAGCGGCACTCGCACTCCTCAGCAGGATTGAAGCATGTTCATTTCTCTAGACTGGAGGAATATTGTATCCAGATCCCCCTAGGCAGAGAACTGGGAGGCAAACAGCTCTTCTGCCTGTGTCACTGCTGCCTGACCTGGACTGGCCTTTCTCTGCTTGTTGGGAAGGAGATTTAGCGCTGGGAGGGTCCTTAGAGAATATTGAGTCTGGCCCCCATATGTAATGAGACTCTAGATTCCTGTTCTGGAAGTGAGACTGGGTGTATATCTCTCCCTAGAAGTGCCCCTGAGAGGTCAGGGATGATGCCATTCCTGTGTGGTACCCCCACTTGTAGCGGCCAATGATTATCAATCCACTTACATTTAATGAATTAATAGCAATGACCTTTTCCCAAAGGATGTAGATATAAAGTAGTAACAGAAGGAAAGCAACCTTCTCCCTTTCCCCCGATCCCTGGCACCATATTGGTCTCTAGGAATCCTTGGTTCAAGATTAGTGGCAGCTTTATGTAGCATTTGCCCCACCATGTTCTCTTCCACACATGGCTTGGCTGATGGATGAATGAAGGTTGCTTAGAACCTCTCTCCTCACCATGAGGCTTTGGGCAAATCCTAGAACAGATTCCAGCTCCTGGCCTCTTACTGGCTCACTCTCTTAACTCTTTACAAAGTTGTGGTCATCCCCAATCTCTTTCACTTAATCCCTCATGGACAAGGCTGCGTCCTTGTGGGCCACACATCCCCAGTGGGGATTCAGAGGCTTGCAACCCTTTTTTTCCACCTTGGGCTTGGTCCTCACTCACTCTCTTGAAAATAGCCAAGCATTTATGAAGTGCTTACTATGAACCAGCCTCTGTGCTGAAGGCTGGAGAATGGAAGAAAGGGAAAACCACAATTCTTGTGCTCCTTTGTGTATGGTTTCTCACTTTAGAATGTAACCTTGTTGAGGGCAGGCAATGCTTTTGCATTCATATCACTAGGCTTGAGCACAGTGCTTGGTGCATAGCAAGTGTTTAATAAATACCTTTTTATTCTTTCATGGTCGAGAGATGCCAGAAAGTTGCCTGAGCTCTCCCAAGTTTCCCTCAAAAACCCAACATTAAATCAAGCCTCTAAACAGATTCTGAAACTACAAAACCTACAAAAAGACAGAGAGACATAATCTTACAACTTGAGATAATTTAGAAGACTTCAGGAAAGGTCAGTCTCACTCGGGCAAAAGGAAAGCGCGGGGCCAGGTAGGTGGTGCAGTGGATAAAGCACTGGCCTTGGATTCAGGAGGTCCTGAGTTCAAATCCGGTCTCAGACACTTGACACTTACTGGCTGTGTGACCTTGGGCAAGTCACTTTGCCCTGCAAAACAAAACAAAACAAAAAACCCAAAAAACAAAAAGGAAAGCACAGCACAGCTCAGACAGTGAAGCATGGAGCGGGGCTTGGCAAGTCAACAGGAACTCTTGGCCACAGTGGAGCAACTGAGGCCCCTTGATCATATCTCAGTTAGCTGGTGGCACAGCAGGCTAGTTGTGAGATCCACCAGCACCAGCTGAGAGGGCAGGATGCCATCTGGAGGGCCACCCACTGGACAGGTGCAACTGGGCCTGGCCATCCCAGTGCACCAGAGCAAGACCAGGGAGCAAGCCCAGGGTGGTAAGAAATCCACAAGCCATAGAGGCCTCAGAGGAGAAAGCCAGTGACAACCCCTATGCCCCAGCACAAGAAGCTTGAAACAGTGACCCTGGTGCCCCAGGAGCAGACCTCAACTTTATAAAAATAAGCTGCAATATGAGTAAGAAACAAAAAAGGGCTCTTACTATTAAAAGCTTTTGTGTTGACAGGGAAGAGCTAAAGGCAAATTCAGATGAGGAAAAACTCTCAAATTGCCTACATGTAAAGTCTCAAGCAAGAGGGAAGATGAATTGGTCTCAAGACCATGGACAACTAGAGGAATCGGGAAGGGTTTGTCAGGGAGGTGGCACCTGAGCTGACCTTTGAAGTAGATAAAATGCTAATATGAGGAAACACAAAGTGGTCCAATTACAAAGCTGGAAATTAGGATGAATGAAAGGGAATTAATTTAAATAAGCCTAGAAAGCTCAACTGGAGCCATAGATGTTAAACTGAGTTTATCCCACAGGCAACAGGAATCTATAGATGATTCTTAAACAAAGTAGTGACATGATCATCTCTGTACTTGAAAGTTATTTTGGATCTCAGAAGGGAAAGCCTGGAATTACGGAGAACAAGTAGAAAGTAATTGCATTAGCTTTGGAGAGAAGTCATGAGCAAATGTCAGAACTAGCTACTCCCTTAGGGATGAAGAACTCTTCTGGGTGCTTTAGTTTCTCCATTTGTAAAAATAAAATGACCCTTTCCTAACATGAAGCACTTGACAATGCCTAGAAAATAGGAGATCCTAAATGCATTTTTGTTGAATGAGTCAGGGATTCATTATAAAACATTAGAATGAGGTGAACCTTGAATCTACACACTAACTTTATTTTAGGTACATTGATCCTGAAACAAACTATAAAATGGCCAAAAAGGGGAGAAAAAACACACATGGGATTGCCAAAGAGCTGGTACTCTGGGTGCTAATGCATGACCTGCCCCACTGATTGAAGGCTGGGGGAAAAGGAGGAGTAAGCAAGGTGGGAATTGGGTAGAGAGGGGAGATGCCCCAAAGAAGAGACTCCTTGGCGGTCTGTGAGCATTCCAGCAAGCCTCTTACAAAGAGCTCATCTGGCTGATTGAATCACACAAGATTCCAGACATTTGAGGTTTTCTTTCTGGAGAATAATCTGAGGAGAACAGGGCACCATGATTCATGTGGATGGATCATGTCTCAAGCGCGGTTAACGACTGAGCAGTTCTGCTCACACAGGCATCCAAAGGAAGGAGAAAGGCATGGGGAGGGTTTTCTTTTTAGTGGCAGTGTCATTCTCTTTCCTGAAGAGACCACTGGTCAGTGGACTTCCTTATAAACTTAACCTTCTGATAGGCCAGGGCTCCTGCTGATCATTGGGTTGTTGAGTCAAAATTAGTCAATAATAGCCAATGACCCTAATCATCAGACCTGCCACCACAGTAGACCTAGACACTAACGGAGGAAAACTGTTAATTTCTGGATTGTTTGGCAATCCGTATGCCTCATAGACTTTGCTGACATAGGAACTGAAAAATGACCCTAAAGAGGGCAATGCTTCAGCCTCCACAGGTACCTAGAGAATCACCCAGAATTGGAGCCCCTCAACTTTGCTAATAGGGAAGTAGTTATTTTTTGACTAAATAATTCCACCCCTACCCTACCCCCATTTCATGGAGGCCTGGAAAACAAGGGCAAATAATAGAGGTAAGTAGGTATTAGTATATTAGTGAGGTTGGTTGTTTTTTTTTTTTTTGGTGAGGCAACTGGGGTTAAGTGACTTGTCCAGGGTCACACAGCTAGTAAGGGTCAAGGGTCTGAGGCCGGATTTGAACTCAGGTACTCCTGAACCCAGGGCTAGTGCTCTATCCACTACCCCACCTAGCTGCCCCAAGGTTTTTTGTAAACATTTTTATTTAAAGTTATTAGTTACAAATTCTATGCTTCCTTCCTTCCCCTCCCCACTCCAGGAGGCAGCAAGCATTTAGATACAGGTTATACATGTACAGTTCTTTAAAACATTTCTATATTAGTCATTTTGTACAAGAAAATTAAAATAAAAGAAAAAACTGGAAGAAATAAAGTGAAAAACAGCAGGCTTCGCTCTGTGTTCAATCACTTTTTCTTTGGAGGTGGATAGTGTGCTTCATCATTTAGGTTTTTAATTATGTCTCTGCTAATTGTGAAAAAAATTCTTAGGTCCAATTAGAAGACATTAACTATTGGCCCTTAGTCCCACGCCAGGTTGGTCCTTAAGAGACAGTTGAATAGCTGGATACTGGTCTGGTCAAGATGTGGAGGATGACCTTTGTGCCTTTACCAGGGACCAAGGATGGGGATGGAGAGGAAGAAAGGTTTTCATGTTATGGACAAAGAGAAGCATGGAAAGACTTATATTAACAGAGTCCATTGATGGGTGCTGAGCCAAGAAAACAGTGTAAAAATGGTTATAGTCGTGCAAGTAGAGAAGCCTGCCACAGAAACAAGGAAATGGGCAAGTTGTCAAATTCTAAAGACCAAGCCTGACCCCAAAGAAGAGCTAGGAAAAGAAAGCCCTGCTCCTCCACACAGGTGAAAGGGCCCAATGTGTGCTAGAGTCTGCAATCTTGCTGGCATTTTTGATACCTAGAGCAGTTTGACTCCTTCCTTCCTTCCTTCCTTCCTTCCTTCCTTCCTTCCTTCCTTCCTTCCTTCCTTCCTTCCTTCCTTCCTTCCTTCCTTCCTTCCTTCCTTCCTTCCTTCCTTCCTTCCTTCCTCCTTCCTTCTTTTCTTTAAAAATGATATTTTTAACATGGAACGGCTCTCTGAGAGGGAGAGAAATATGGGTGATATAAAAAAATACATGGCAATAAGTCAGACTACAAACATTTAGTAAGCACATACTATATCACAGGCACTGTACAAAGCTCTGGGGATATAAAAAAGGGAAAAAATCATAAAAGCAAAAAAGCAGTTCCTCTGTACAAATAAGATTCATACAGGATAAATGGGAGATAATCGCCTGAGGGAAGGCAATATCCTTAAGGGGGATTGAACAACGACTTGATGCAGACCATGAGACCATAGATTTAGATCAGGGGTAAACCCCATATAGTTCAACCCTTCTTTTTACTGATGAAAAAGCTGAGGCACAGAAAGGGAAATGACTTGCTCAGGGTCTCACATTTTAGTCACGTTTAACTCTTTGTTACCCCATGTGGGGTTTTCTTGGCAAAGATATAGAGGGGTTGGATACCTCCTTCTTCAGCTTATTTTACAGACAAAAAAGCCGAAGCAAATAGGGTAAAGTGACTTGCCCAGGGTCACACAGCTACTGTGTCTGAGGCCAAATTGACCTCAGGTCTTCCTGACTCCAGGCCTAGTACTGTATTCACCGTGCCACCTAGCTGCTCCTGCCTGGAATATATCATGTCTAATTAATTTTAGATAGTTCATTTTAAAACAATAATTATGTCAAAGATGTTGGTAGTCTGCTTTTAGAACACAACCAAGAGACCTTTCTGTCCAGGAGAATATGTCCTAAATAATAGGTGAAAATAATAATAATCATAGCCCAAATTGATACAGTCCTTTAAAGTTTTCAAGGCACTCTTAAAGCATTATCTCATTTTGTCTTCATAACAAGCCTGGGGGTATTGGTGTTAAAGTCCAGGTCTGACTAAGTCACTCCTACTCCCCCACTAAATAAACTCCAGTGGCTCCCTATCACTTCTGGGATCAGATACAAAATCCTCCATTTGGAAGTTTGAAGCCCCGCATAACTTAGACTCCCCCTACACAAACAGACAGACACACAGACACACATGCTCACACACACACATGTTCAGACACACACACACTCTCACACACATACACATGCTCACACACACACAAGCACACATGCCTTTCCAGTCTTATATCTTCCTCCCTGCCCAGTTCTCTTCAATCCAGTGACACACTCCATCACACAGCTAGCTATTAAAAGTATCTTAGCCTGGATTTGAACTCACATCTTCTTGACTTCAGGCCCAGCACTTTATCTACTATGCAGGACTCAGTTGATCCTTGCCATGGTGCAGTGGAAAAAAGTGGGCTCAGAATTTATAAACCTGGGTTCAAGTCCAAGCAGTGATGCTCCTTACCTGTATGACCTTAGGCAAGTCACTTAACTTGGATGTGTCTCTCTTTTTTTTCATTTATAAAATTAGTAGATTGGGCTAGAATAGTGCTTCTTAAAGTTTTTCCACTTGTGACCCCTTTTTGCCTGAGAGATGTTTATGCTACTCCAGGTATATAGGTGTATAAAATAGATATGCATAACCTTTTACTGTTGCAAAATTTTTCACAACCCCAACATTTATTTATATGACCCCATATGGGGTCAAGACCCACAGTTTAAGAAGCTAGGGGCTAGATGACTTCTGAATTTCTTTATAGCTCAAAATCCAAGTCAATTCTAAGCAAACTTTTGGAAATCTGCTCTGTCCTTCCCTGAAAAGAAAGAACTACCACAGAAGCCCCAACCTTAATCCCATTAACCTATTGATGGGAGATTTTCCTCATTACTCCTCCTCCTATATCCTGTCTTGCATGATGCTCTGGGATTCTATTTCAGGGGCTGACCTGAACAGAAGGTGTATAATTCCCATCTCCTGAATGTTCTCTCTATTCCTTCCTCTTGATCTCATGTCAGAGTACTAGAGACAAAGAAAGAGCAAAGAGGGAAGCAAGCATTTACTAAATGCCTACAATGCACCAGGCCCAGTGCTAAGCAAAGGGAATATAAATAAAAGACGAAATTCTAATGGGAGAATGCAAAAGGGAGCTGAAAAACAGGATGGGAGATTTGGGGGCAAGGGGGTGAGTTTGGAGGTAATAAAGGCTCTTGGCCCCAGTGCATGGTTCCTGAAGAGAACAAGGAAGACAATGAAGGCAGGAAGGGATACAGGCCTTGTGGAGAGATGATTCATGGTAATTAGGCCATAGGGTCCCATGTGGAAGAGGCCTCAAGTAGGTTGCTCGTTCTGTTGTTCTCTTTTGAATGGTATCTTTCTAAGTAACTGGGCATCCACACTAATGCATGAAGGGCTCAGAGAGAGAATGTCAGGGAGTGAGCTCTCAGCACAGAGGATCCAAACACCAAGGCTGCATAGACTGTTAGTTCACAGTTGAGCAGGGTGAGATAAAAACCTGTTACAGAGAGCCAGCAAAGACCCCGTCCCCAGCTTGGATCGAGTAGAGATGGCCTCTTTCTGCAGTTTTGTGATCATTGTCCTTACAAGGAGAGATGGACTTTAGTTAATTGGTGTCTAAATACAATGTGTTTGAAAGACTAGGAGGTTCCCAAAGGGAGCACAGTGGCCCATGGCTCAGAAGAAAGCTCATGGTCCATCTTGCAGAGTCAGAGTCTATAGAACTCTCCCAATGACATGGAGGGTGATGCATGCCAACTCCCAAAGACCTCAGAGGGCTAAGGGAAGCCCTTCCAGGTCTCCCAATGTTGGTTTATGCAAACACCATCCAATAAATCCAGAAGTAAAATGAGCTTAAGCTCACAATGTGACAGAATCCCTTTTCCTTTTCTATCACCCTCTTCTTTTATTCTCTTTATTTAATTATATTTTTCAAGGTGATGACAGGGAAAAGACCTTTAGGTGATGGGGGATGGAAAGCAAAATATGTTATGGGGTGGAAGAATCAAGGCCATTTAAAATGAGTGTGAAATTCCTTTAATTAATTTAATTAATCTGACCTCGGACACTTGACACTAGCTGTGTGACCCTGGGCAAGCCACTTAAACATCATTGCCCCACAAAAACAAAAACAAAAAAACCCTACACATTATAAGTGCCCATCTAATATAGTGTCAGCATTAATCCTCCTTGGGAGGTGACAAGCTGCCATACTCCTGAATTAAAGGCAAGTGGTCTTGAGAATCTAGTATTGGACTGTCCTTGAACCAAAACAGCCAGAAGTGAAATTGATTGATGTTTGAAAGATTGTGAACATAAACACTCAAGGACCAAATGGACATGTAATTTCCTCAATTAGGAAGCACTCCCAAAAATAGAGATGGCTACTATCCATGCTTGCTGTTCTTGTGTTACTCTTGCCTATGTTCCTCCACAAATTCACCAGAGTGACATCACTGAATATGCTCGAAGTTTTGTTGGCTTTTGTCTGACATCATCAGGGTACTAGAATGGCACTCTGGTCTACTGTCTCAAATCCCTCCCTCTTACCAAAGGACCATCCTATCTTCTTCTTCCATCAGATGATGGCAAGTTTTAGCCCTGTTAGTCTTCAGAATTCCTTTTTGGTTATATGTTGAAATCAGCTCATATTCAGTCAGCACTGGACTCTCTGTCATGTTCATTTTGAATACTTTACGGACCCAGAATACAACAGTAAGCAGAAATATGCAGACTCAATAATATAGAGAGGCAAACTGAGCCAATTATCTGGCCCTAGAGTCTGTTATTGAGGATAATTTAGGTATTTGGGATGAATTATTTGTGCTTACTTTATTAGGAAGTTAATCAGAAACATAACTAGGTTGGGTCAACTGAGGCTTTTTTCCTAGGTTGTCAAAATTCAGAGATTACTGACTATTCATAGTCCCTCAGTAGTTCAGAAACAATGACCTAAGTACTTAATTAATTAATAAGAATAGTTAGTCTGAAGAAAGAGGGACTGGTCTCCAGCAAGATGAACTTTCCTCAAACCCTTGGTCCCATGGCTGCCTTCCCAGAGCTATTTGACCAGCCTTCCATGTCATTTTACTGGGCTCCATTTTGAACTTCTTGTACCAGTTGCTTAATTGTGGGTAAGCTGAATCCTCTAAAAGGAGTTACCCAATTCTCCTCTTGCCTGAGGCTGACAGTTTAGCCAACATAACACGGCATGGCTTCACAAAGGGGCGGGGCAAGGAAGGCAAAGTTCTGCCACAAAAAGTAACACCTTGAGCAGCAGAATTCCTGACCAGGTAACTAACTGACACCTTCAGTGGACTGTGCCTGAGTCATCTTTGATGGCAGTGACCTCTACTCCGCCATTGATTTGCATTTTATCCTCCTTCTCTTCTTTCCCCGCCTTCCCTCCCATCCCTCGTCACCTCTTATCCTTCTATTTCTTTTACTTTTGCCATCTTCCTTTCTTCCTTCCCCATTAACTTTGTCTTAGGCTCAGCATTTAGCCTGGAAGAGTCTTGTGTGTCAGGGTAGGATAGGGTATGGTGGGAGAGTGCTCCAGTATTAAGAGTTAATAACCAATAGTTTTAGAAAACAGATGAGCTAGAGTGGGTGACCCTTACAATCTCTGCCAAAACAAAAATGATTTTACACAAACTATTTGGGGGTCCTTCAGTTATGGCATAATAAGAATAAAGGCCAAATGTCATCCGAACAATGTCAGTCACATATGGGACCATTAGCAGAACCTCGTCATGGATAGGGGACCTTTATTGGAGAAGAAAATGGCAAACCACTCCAGTACCTTTGCCAAGAAAACCCCAATGGGGTCATGAAGAGAGCTGGACATGACTGAAATTACTGAACAACAACAATACCCCTATATACCTTTCTTCCATTGAGATCACAGGAGAAAGATTACCAGAACTTTTTTGCAAGGCCCTTCCAGAAATGGAGTCACTGGCAGATAGAGATTAGAATGAATGTGGGGATATAGAAGCCTTTCTCTGCAATCTCATTACCTGGTAGTCAAGAGCTCCTCTAGGGTTCCTATGGAAGGCTGCCCAGGTCATTGTCCTTTTAAGTTCCTTCTCCTGTTCTTTGATCTAAGAAAGAAAAAAAAACAAGCAAACAAACAAAAACCAAGGAAGAGCTTGGAAAATAAATGAAAGACCCAGACCTCACAGGAGTGCCCATAAACTCTTACATTAACTAATCATGTTGAGGACATTAAGATTCACCCCCTTTGTGCCTGCAGCAGATGGGATAGAAAAGCAGTCATCCTATTAAGGCCTTAGCAGCAGTTCATGCAGCAAGGGGGTGGCTGGGGATGGGATTTCAGTTTGACCTCTGAATGTCCTGGCTTCTTCCTCTCAAAGTGACTCTAGAGGTTAATTTTCCAGGCAAGAAAGACCCTGAGTTTCCTTGGAACCATTTACTCAGATGCTTTAAAAGTTGAAGTGATTCACAGCATTATTCCGGATTTAGGTTTAATGGCAGACACTGCTTTCCAAAGTTCTCTCAGCACCTTTGTTCTATCTTGTACATAACTGAGGGTTCTAGAGAATTGGGGCCAGGCTCAAAGTCTTTCAAAAAACACTTCATTTTTCTGATGTATATCCCAAAGTCATCTATAGGAAGAGTATTTTGGCTTATCCCAAGAGAACTAACTGTTCCATAGAAATGGGTGGGTTAGAAATCTAGGCACTGTTAAGTGCTATGGCCTCCATTTTTCACTTTCCAATTTTTTGTCCATTAATAGTCCCTCTCCTTGCCTTTTGCCTTCTCATCCAAGGGGAACAGAAGACCAATTATGCATAGGTAATATTTTTCCTAAACTTTTTTTTTTCTTCCCAGAAAGAAACAAGACTTATCTTCCCATGATTACCACTCCTAATTCCAAGCCCATGCCAAGCCTTCAGAGGAACAAAAAATGATCTATACTGAAGTTTTATTCTGTGGTCTTCTATCCACTAACATTCGACATGTGTGGACATGGTCTAAATGAATTGTCACCTGGGGTTGATTAGTTTCAATTCTCCAGTGGCAAGGCACCAAGTCTTGGAGTCTAATGTAACATTTATTCCCACTCAAAATATGGTTATATAGTGATTAGTGGAGGAAGGGAGTGGGTCTTGGTTTCATGCAATTTGGCACCCTCCATTGACTGTATTTGTTCTGAGTTCATCTGGTCCTTGAGAAATGCTGACCTCTGGGATCAGAATGTAAGAGAATCATAGAAATACATGGTTAGAGGGACCCTTAGCAGCATTTAGCCCATATCTATAAAGGAATCCTTGCTAAAGCGCCCAATGCACTGGACATCTGGCCTGTGTGGGAAAATTATCAGTGAGGAGGGGAGCCCACAATGGTTAATAGGGTCTATCCAATTTAATAGAACATGAATTTTTTTGGGGGAGGGTCTTACCTCAGCTACCCTCCATATCAATCATAACTTTTTCTCTTTTTGACTTGAAGGATGAGAATATGTAAACATTTCCAATGTCCAAAAATCAGATACTATTTCCCACTACCGCATTATCCTACGCTATCTGAATTTCTTGATTTGACATAGGACTTGAATGTTTAAATACATACACAAACATACCACTACATATACTTCACTCTCTATATTTATTTATACTTACATATATTTATTTACATATCCATATATTTTATACATATTCATATGGATATATTCATGTGATTTCTATAAAGTCCATATATGTACACAAAGATAAATGTATTATATATATTCATTTTGCGTATGTATACACACACATATATATTTGTTTGCTTTTGTTTTCATATTCAAGACCTATGTCAAAGAATCAGATTCACTTGATATTGAATAGGTTTGGCTGTTGTTCTTCATGAGATGTATTACATATGTATGTAGCAAATGTATATAATATCATAAATATGTATATGTGTGCATAGTGTATGTGTATGTGTGTATACATGCATTTATAGCTGTTCAATAAAATGCTTTTCCAGCACCAGTTATGTTTTTTTAATTAATAAAGAATTTTATTTTTTTCCCATTATATGTAAAGATGGTTCTCAACTTTTGTTTATACAAGCTTTCCAATTTCAGATTTTTCTCCCTCCCTCCCCCCTCCCCTAGACATCAGGTAATCTGATATAGGTTTTATATATATATATATGTGTATATATATATATATATGTATATGTATATATATAATATGTATATATGTGTATATATAGATATACATACACACACATAATAACATTAATCATATTTTTGCATTAGTTATGTTATAAGAGAAAAATCAGAGCAATGATGAAAAACCTCAAAATAGAAAAAACAACAGCACCAAAACCAAAAGAAATAGTATGGTTCATTCAGCATTTATACTCCACAGTTCTTTTTTTCCCCTAAATTTGGAGATCCTCTTCTATCATGAGTTCCCTGGAACTCTTCTGTACCATTGCATTGGTGAGAAGAATATAGTTATGTTTGGTGATAGAATAACTTGAAAGAAGAATCCCATATTACACAATAATAGGCCCACATTGGATTGTTACAGTATGGGGGCCTCTTTCAGTGGTTAGTCGCAAGGGAAAAATGAAATGAGAAAAAACAATTAAAACACATCTAAGAGCGCATCATTTTTCAAATTTTGCAATTATAAAACTCATCACCAGGAGACCATTGAGAAGAGGGGAAAAGGGAGGGGGAGACAGGCAGGAACTTCAGATTGACTTTTTTTCCCCTTCAAGACCTTTCTGCTAATGGCATTTTTTTTTTTTTGTAAAAAATCAAATCCAATAAACTCTTTTCTCTTGTAAAGCATTTGAAATTCTCTGGGCCTATACAATTTATCATACTGAAGATTACCTACTTGAAATTGTCCTAAGGAAACTGACTCCTGTCTTTCTTGACTGAAATCCTTCCATTTGTTTTTCAGTTTCCCAAGTTTTATTTCAATACCATGAGTGAACATGGGGAGAGAACCAGAAAAGTGGAAAGGTATCTCTCAATCCTTCCATTTTTAAAAGAGTGAAGGAGAAGGCATGGGTTGCTGTGGAGCCTGGGAAGAGATTAAAATGCTGAAGTCCTTCTGGGAAATCTCTCTCTTTCTCTGTGTATATGCATATCCATGCATATTTATATGTATATATGTATGTGCATAAACATGAACACACATACAATATGCATACATATATAGATATGTGCATGAACATGCATACATGCATATGTATGGATACATACCTGTATCTATAGAGCTTTGCTAAACTTAAAATGCTAGGCGAATATTATTGTTCTTAGTGTTTGTAGGGAGGGATGAGTTGATATCATGTTGAAAATTGCTTCCTTTTCTTTCACTGAAGCTACAACATACCCTCCAAATCCAAATTTTATCCAGGCAGTCCTACTACAATACTTTTGATTTCATTGGGACCTCAAATATCTTTGTAACATTTGAACTTTTTTGGTTTGGAAATCCATCCTTTCTTACTATCATAGATTTTCAGTGGGGAAGGACCTCTGATGAATTTCTTTCCTAAAGGAGGAACCTGAGCTGCCTAGAGAAGTGACTTGCCCAAGGTCACCCAGGCAGTGAGAAGTGAATTCCAATTCAAGTGCTCATATTCTCAATCTCATGTAGGCTTCTAACTGTACCCTATGCTCTCAGTTGTCATCTCATACTTACTCCAGCATGGTAGGTGAGTCCCCTAATGATGTGCTGGGTCCAATATTAATTATTCAATGCTCTATTGATGGACATGTTGTTTTTTTTTTTGTTTTTTGTTTTTTGTTTTTTTTTTTGAGATATTTTATTTTTTCCGTTACATGTAAAGATAGTTCTCAACTTTTGTTTATACATGCTTTACAATTTCAGATTTTTCTCCCTCCCTCCCTCCCCTCCCTCCCCCCCTCCCCTAGGACAGCAGGTTATCTGATATAGGGTTATATCTATATTATCATACATATACATATAGATATATATACACACACATATATATACACATAATAACATTAATCCTATTTCTGCATTAATCCTGACATGTTGTTTTAAAAAGGATGAAGGCATCCTTTACTAAAATAATCTATTTTCAGCATACAGCTCTGATGCCACTGCTGTTGGCTCAGACATTTTATTTATTTTGGAAGAGGAAATGTGAACATGACAGGTTCCTGTTGCACTTCAGTATCACCAAGATCTCTATGGTCTCACCCTTCTTCCTTTTATAAAGGCAACAAGTCCTCTCTGATCTCAAGTCTCAGGCTCATGAATCCAAGAGCTTGAGCTGAAAGGAACCTTTGAAGTCTTCAGCAGTAGCTAATGGTCTTTATGAGTTGCCTTGGCCAAAAGTACTGACAATCCTGCAAGCACACTGGTGCTAAGCCTCTTTGAACAAAACTAGACCAGTTCTTCTCAGAAAAGACAAACCATCCATTGCCAGACTAGAAATCTCCTTCCCTACTAGAGTTTGAAATCCAGTTGACTAGTCTTTGAGCTCCTTGACACTTAAGAGGGTGCATATTGAAAGGATGATTGGAATTGAATTGCATCAACTCTACCCCATGATAAGCTGAGGCAAAGACACTGGATTGGTATTCCAGAAAAAAACAAATTGGATTCACAATCTTGGCTCTAGCTACCTATTCTGTGTGACTGGTGTAAGTCATTTCAGCTCACTGGGCCTCAGTTGAAAGAATTATAAAGTCAGGAGGTTATACTGGGAGACTTCTGAGGTCATTTCTTGCTCAACATCTTAGGTCCTCATAAACGTTTTCTTCTTTATGTAATATTTCTAGTAATGACCTAGGACCTTCTGCCAGACTGTCTGCTATGCCTTCTTTCCTCTGGGAAGCCCTGGGTTTATACTCTCTTCTCTTATCCTGTGATGCTGTGGTTCTATTAGCAGCAACCTCCAATGGTCTGTTGCTAAATCAAAGTCTAATGTTGGAATCTAAGCAAGACCCACCAGGAATCACTTGGGTGGTCTATTTTTCTGTAGATTAGCAGCTCGTGGCTCATGGAACATTAGTGGCAGAACAGATTGGAAGGCAACTGACTGAGTCTTGTAGAAAGTAAATGCTGTGCTTTTAGAAGCCAATTATGAGAAATGACATTCACAATGTAAGGACCGCCTACCCTTTCCCTTCCCCTTCCCCTACCCTCTAACATGCATAGATCTTACAGCCATGTCACCAGACTGAGACTTTGTAGTAAGACTTTGAGTAAGTCAGTGGTTTGCACTGCATATGGTGCATCCATCACAGGGAGCTGTTCCTATTTCCATCCAAGTAAAACCACCACTTTCCACTCCCCGGGTTATTATCATCACATAGGATCTGCTGGGGAAAGGACTTGAAGGAAGCCTTGACTTGAAAGCCCTAATTTGAAATGCGGACTTCCTTCCTGCTGCAACTTAGCTTTAAAACACTTTCTAGTAAGCTTGCCTCTCTCTGCTCCCTTCCTCTCTCCCCTCTGTCCACAGTCTCTCTGCCTCTCTCTGTCTCTTATCTCTGTCTTTCAGTTTTACTGGACTGCTATTTTCTCATCATGGATTTCCTTTCTTCCAATAAGTCTGTATCATCATTTTCTTTAAGATTTCAAGGGGATGGGAAAGAGGGTTGATACAAGAGAAAAAAGGCATTCCCCATGCCTCTAATTGGAGTAGTTTGGAAGGCTATGGAACAACGAGCACCCCTTCCCGTCCTCACAAAAATTTCTCCAAGCCATAGTGGGGAGTAACACTAACTCACTATAAATATGAACCAACTCATTGCCATTTAATGAAATTGCCAAATAACAGAAAGGCTTAGTGATGATCAAATAAAAGCCCCTAAATTTAATTCGTAATTTTTCACATTTGGCCAATTGCATCATGGTTGACTTCTCCCATAATTCTCCTACATGGTGCTATCAGGGAAGATGGGGTGGGATTATCAGAGAATAAACAGGCTTTTAAATTGTCAGGGAGGACCTGGCTAAGCCTAGAGGGAAAAACAGGTAAAGGCCTGGAATGTCTCGGACTCCTAGGAGAGTTTCTTGGTGAGACCATATGTCTCAGGAATGATATGAGGTAAGGAGTCAATCAATGAGTCTTGTTGTCATTGGTTGCTGTTGTGGGTTTTTGCTTTCGTGGTTGGTTAACGTGTTCCCCTCTGCCAGGCATTGAGAGGGTGCTGGGGCTACTTCAGAATTAGAGGCAGCCTGACCTGTAACTTCAGTCTGCTATGCAAGGGCGGAGGAAGCTTAGTCTCTCCTTTGTGTCCCTCAAAGGGTCTTGTTCACTGGGCATGAGATTGATGTCATTGCTGGATAGTATGGGAGGAGAGGATGGAGGTTGCTCATGGATGGCCTGGATGACATGATGAGGGACATGGCAGTTGATGAGGACCCAATGCTGCCTGCTAGGAGTGGAGAGGACTACAGTTAAAGTGCTATGGATGACAAGTTATCATCTCAGGAGGGTGTGTTCAACAAGACCCATAACATAGAGTCAATCCAATTAAAGTTAATAAATATTAAGCACATTCCATGTGCCAATCACTATGCTAAGCCCTGGGGCTAGAATTAAGGGAAAGAGAAGCCATTGCCTTCAAGTAGTTTACAATATAATTAGGGGAGGGACACAGAAGGAGGAAGGAAAGTAATGGGGAGATGCCAGGGGTTACCACAGCTGGAGACATCTTTTTCTTTGGAGTTTAAATTAGGAAGCTACAGGGTGAAATGAGCTGAAATTCTAATTTTTGTCCTCCATAGAGGAAGGCTTGGGGAAGAGTTTTGTATATACCCTCCAGGCCCTTGCATCACAGGGAAGAAGAGGTTGAGGCAGTGGCATCAGTTAAGGCTTGAATTAGCAACATGGTGGTGAGGTGGTTGGAGAGAGGTTATAAATCTCAGCTGGTAATACTTCTTAGGATCTCTGTGTCAGTGACCAAAGGCATATGGATCTTTGGAAAAAGGGGCATGTACTAGAGGGTGGTATTATTAGTTTGGGCTCTAATATTTTTTATTTTTTTGTTGTTGTTGTTCTCACTGATCCGTGAAGAAGAACTGTTTTTTGCCTGAACCATGTGAACCATCTATATTTACAGGGGAATTCGGGGTAGCAATATCCTGGAGCCATGTTAGATACTGACATTCCGAGATTATCTAGGTCTGGACTGTGAGCCAAGAAAAAAAGAAACACCCCAAGTATACCTGGGCCTTTCATGCCATTGGAGAGTATCTGACATAAAGGATATATTTAGAATTGGGGAGCATAGTGAACTGAGTTATCGTAGCATCTCTCTGCTCAGAGTTCTAAGTGAATTCTTATTTTTTTCCTACTAATCTTGTTGTCAAGCATGTGTGTGGAGGGAGTAGGGAATAGGTATTCACATACCTCTTTGATGCAATGAGAAATGAAAACATTGCCAAAAGAACAAGGTCATGTGGTCTGCCCTGGGAGCACAAAGAGCATCTAGTTAGCAAGCCTAGAGATCACTCCCCTACCCCAGTGCTGTAGGACTCGAGAATCTTCAAGATGCCAAGAACCGAGTCCAACTAGTAGTTATTTTATAGTTTGTGGAGAGTGAGGCCCAGAGAATTTGGCTTTCATGAAGGTAATGCTGGGGCAGGATTGACTCTAAATCTAATGTTGTTTTTTAAATAATTATTTTTCCCCAATTACATGTAAAACCCATTCATTTCACATTCTTATTTTTTAATTTTGAGTTTCAAATTTCCTCCCTCCCTCTTAAAGATGGTAAGCAACTTGATATGCATTATGTGTGCATTCATTTAAACCTTTTTTTTTATATTAGTCATGCTGTGAAAGAAGGAATAGAGCCAAACAAACACGAAACCCTCTAATATTATTTCTACTGCACCCACAGGTATGCGGGGTCTGTTGGGTGTCTCCTAGAATATCCGAATTGGCCAGGTAGGCACTTATTGGGATGGGACTCCCCTGGATCTGGAGGCTACCATTGGTGGGGGCAGATTTTTCAAACCTAAGTACCTGATAGTTGCAGTCATCCTTACTTTTTTGTCTTTCCTGTTCCACTTCCCACTTGTTTCCTTTCTGTCATTTCTATGAGGTTCTGGTGCTAGAGAAAGATGGATGGAATTCTAGAAATGTGTTTACTTGGTGCTCCAAGGCCCATGTATGACACTTTTCTAGACTCTGTCCTGGGAACTGTCTTTCTTTGGTGGTTCTAAATAGCAAAGCCTAGTTCTTCTGTGGGTTGGTGAGTGGTTTTGTCTACCCTCAGAAGATCTATTCATGCCTTGGGTTTCCAGTCTGATACAAATCCAAATCAAAAAAAGGGAAGCAGTCATCATCTGCGTTCTCCACCCTACCCCCAACACTTTGACTTTTCTGACCAATTTGTTTTTCATAACTCAGTCTGGCAGGAGGTGGTCCTGGGCTTCTGAGCAAGCAAGGCAAACCTGTCAAATCTTAAGAGAACACACCTATGGGTAAACAATCCTTAAAATACACTTAAGGCCCTTATTGGTAAAACAGAGTCTACTTGGAAAGATGACCTTTTTTTGGTCAAGAGACAAAAATGTAAAGATTTTTCAATATATAGAAAAGAGAAGGGAAGGGAAAGAGTTTAATTCCAAGTAGCCCTTAGTAAAGTGTTTAATTTGAAAATTGTAGTGAGTAATCTAGATGTGTTTTCCCTGAGAGTATCTGAATATATCTGCCACTTCTCCAGGCTTCGAGGGTGCCCTGAGGGGGTTAGGGTGCCTCTTCTCGAATGTCAGCACTTTAAGTCCCCATTCTGCTTTGGGTTTCCCCAGTGTTAGCTACCAGGTGACTAGTACCCCAGTTCCATTTAACCACTTAATATTGATTAGTTTCTTACAAAGGGCTATTTACTTTGAAAATATTAGTAGAATAGAGTCCAAAACCATCCCCCAAACCCCAACCCCTCAGGGGTGTATGTTCCCTGATATCATATTGGTGTCTAGGTAAAGTAGGCTCAGACTTAATGCAGTTTCTGGATAGCATTAGGCCCTCTAAGTTCATGTCCACATATGACATTGCTTCTTGGATGATCGCTTATATCAGCCATCACTGAGGTATCAGGATTCTAAACTCAAATAAAAGTAAAGGAAGAGGAGAGAAAACAGGACAATGTTAGCAGCCCCTAATACCAGCAACATCCTCGTCCATAAGAGAGAAAGCAGAGGGTTTCAGGGGAGAGCTTCCTACTTGGTGGCAGAAATCTGCCCATTGTTTTTATTTTTATTTTTATTTTTTTGGCGGGACAATGAGGGTTAAGTGTTTTGCCCAGGGTCACACAGTTAGTAAGTGTCAAGTGTCTGAGGCCAGATTTGAACTCAGGTCCTCCTGAATCCAGGACCAGTGCTTTATCCACTGTGCCACCAACTGCCCCTGCCCATCGGTTTTTATACTTATTGACTCAATTCATTTGGGCAAGGAAATTAACATCTTTGTCCATTTTGTCATCAGTAAAAAATTTTCAAACAAAGGGAGAATCATTGTATTATCTGCCTCATAAAGTTGTCAAATCTCTCTCCTACACTTTTATATATTGTTTCCTTCTTCTTCTTCTTCTTCTTCTTCTTCTTCTTCTTCTTCTTCTTCTGCTGCTGCTGCTGCTGCTGCTGCTGCTGCTGCCACTACTACTACTACTCCCCTCCCTCCACTACTACATCACTCGGCACATAGTAGGTATTTAAATATTTGCCCCCACCACCTATGCCTAGTATTTCTACAATGTTTTATAGTTTGCAAATCATTTTACACATGTTATTTCTTTGGATCTTCATAAAAATCCTTGGAGGTAGACTCATTACTAATGATTTTTACATACAAAGAAACTGTGACTGGGTTGAAATCAGGTAATTTGTCCAAGGTCATTGAGCTAGTAAGTGTCTGAGGGCAGGGATTTGGACTCAGGCCCTTCTGACTCCATGTCTTGAATTCTAATGACTCTCCCACTTACAAGGTGCCATATCCCTATGCAGTGTTTGTGAATGGCTCTCTAGCCCCTAGATATTTTCCTTTTCTCTTTGATGTTCTTTGACTGTTTTGCTTAATTTTGTTGCACTGCCTGGAATTTCACCTGTTAGAAATCTATTTGGATAAACACTTGTCTTTTAGAACTATAGTACTTTTAATAGGGTTCAGAGTCCATCTGTCATTTAAGCATGAATATCGATTTGTCCAAAGTGATAGATTCCCAGCAAAGCCCTGTATGAGAGAATTTGCATGAATGTATTTATACTCTTATGGCTAGAGCATTTAGTGTTTGGGACAGACCTATAACAAACACCATAATGAAGAGAAGCTCAGGCTAGCACTACTATGTTCTCTTATGAGTTAATTTGACCTTTTGAGGCTAGTCTCAGCACCTGAACACTGTTTCTGACATTATTTTTATGAGACACTGAGTTCTAGGTGTTAAAATTGCCAATGAGATTTTGGAACACAAAATGTCTCTAAAGGAGCAGATACTGCTCACTTTCATTTCTTCTATAAGGGTGGGACTCAATTGAGTAAATCATCCAACCACTCCAACACCTTAAAGTGAAAAAGATGTTCTACCCTACTACTCTAATGTATCAGAAGAAATAGCAACCAATCAAAGGGTGAGAATCCTTGAGAAAATCCTTGATCATCTAGAGTTAGTTACATCAGGAGTATATCCAGATTAGCCGAGGAAACTTGATATAATACCCCATGAAAAAAGTAGAGATTTAAGGGCAGCTAATTGGTGCAGTGTGTAGAACACCGACCCTGGATTCAAGAGGACCTGAGTTCTAATCCGGCCTCAGACACTTAACACTTACTAGGTGTGTGACCTGGGGCAAGTCACTTAACCCCAATTGCCTCACCAAAAAAAAAAAAATAGTAGAGATTTAAAAAAAAAAAGAAGAGAGGATAAATCATCCTAATCAAATACCTGAGAATTAATTGAGGGGTTTGTGGGAGGTGTGGGAGGAGCAGAGCCCTGGGCCTTGGGCTTGATCTCAGTCTTTTTTCCTTCCCTTGACAAAAGGAAGACTTTGAGGTCTTTGGAGGTCTGGAGGACTTTCTTGCATTTTTAAAAACATGCTTTAATCGACTGAAAGCAATCTAGAATCTAGACATCTAGAACCTAAGGACAGACCGGACACAGATTCAGAGTTCTAAAAAGAGACTGGTGAGGAGGAAACAAAGAAACAAGCACAATATTCATAAAGGAAATATCTTGGTGACTTCTGGGAACTGTGACTCATCCTTTTGGCTCATGTTATCCTAAGCTTGCTTCCACTTTCCTCTGAAGTACATATATACTTAGGAGAATATACACCACAGACTTTTGGTAGAAAGGTCTTATACCAACCTTTCCTATATACCACCTTAGTAAATACTCCTTGCTAAAGCAAATTAAGTCTGGCTGAATAAATTATATGACCCAAATAATTGTGAGTACCACAACAGTGAGACCCATACATCATTAGAAAATAGCTTTCCCCTTTCCTACCCCCAAATCCTCAGGGTTAACCCTAGATCTTTGAGAGGCAATCAAACCTCACTCTAGGGACTTGACTGGGCAGAGATATTTAGATAGTAACACTAACACATTTGCCGTGTTTGTAAATGGAAGGATATATGAGTTTAGAATTGTTATTCATGGAACAGCTAGGTGGCAAAGTAGATAAGCACTAGCCCAGGATTCCGGAAGACCTGAGTTCAAGTCTGGCCTTAGACACTTTGACACTTACTAGCTCTGTGACCCTTGGCAAGTCACTTAACCCCAATTGCCTCACCAAAATAAAATGAATTGTTGTTCATCCTTTGTTCTCTAAGATGACAATCAGGAAGGTAATGTCTCACAAGTGAATTGGATTTAATGAGGCAGGGCTGTGGAAAGTCATCATCCTCATTCTCTCTTTCACAGTCAATGGGCATCCAATTGTAAGACATAGGTCAAGATGCACTGGTTATGGCCCCAGGAACAATTACAATAAGATTCAATTACAATAAGATTTACGTGAAACCAACATTATCTTAGCATGACAATGCTTGAAAGCTCTTTTGATGATCTCTTGTCCTTGTGTCACATTTCATGTTGTTATTTAGAATATTAATTGCCAGGGATTTACTTTGTCATATATCCTGAGCAGGAAAGGACTTGACCATGCCATAGTTTTTCCTTCACTGGACTTCACTTGGCTGGGTTTTTCCCTCTTCTGAGTAGTTCAAATTGTTTGTTTAGATTGTACTTTTTTTTGTTTGTTATTTTCTGACTATATCCTGTGGCTTTATGTGATGAAAGGGAAATTGATGTTTCCATTGTTTGAGCACAGGCTATATCACTTAGGTTCAAGTATTCATTTCGGAAAAAAAAAAAGAGGAAGACAGCAAAAGGGGGACAAACATAATGGAGAAAACCTTTGGGTCCCCACCATATTAACATCAGCTGAAGGAACTGGAGAAGACTAGGGGTTGGGGGTAGCCATTGGTCCGTTTCCATTTGCCATACCATACTGCCTCATTGTCACTTCTCTTCTTGTTCCTCTTGGGTGAACAATGATACATATATTGCAGATCTGCTGCCTGTATTCAAGCATGGTCTGTGATACAGACCAATTTAGGAGCGGCCCCAACATTGGGTCTGATTTCATTTGACATGAATAAACCAAAACCAATCTCACTCATAGAATAGGCATAGTCAAGGCTTCTATCAACAATGGCGGGAAAGCCAGTCATTGCTGGGAATTGAGATCACTGTGCTTCATAAGTTTTCAAGAACTGTGTTAGGAGCAATGGTCAGAGCAGGCACGCTGTCTACAATCTGTTGTCGCTGTTCCTGGAGAGGATAAGGCTGGCGAATCTCTTGAGCTCAGCAGTTTTTGAGCTATAGGAGAGCTAAGCCAATTGGGTGTCTGTCTGGTATTAATTCATAAAACCAATGTGAGGAATCCCAGGAGCTGCAAGCTAGCAGATGTCTAAGGGGGAATGAGACAGCTGAGGTGGATAAATGTTTTCATGTCAGTCAGCTGTGGTGTTGGGTATAGGTCTGTGAGTAGCAGCTACTCCTCCAACCTGAGCCATTTTAGGGAGACCCAGTGCCCCACCCCCCCCAGTAAAAGCTTATTCAACAAAACTAAAATCTGCCTTAGACAATCTAGTCCCAATACATATAGAGATGAGCAAACTGAGGCCTGGAGGAACATGAGCATAAGAATTCCTAATAATGATGGCAGCCCTAGGTTTTCCCATACCAGAGGTCTTTGACTAAAGGCTGGGTGAGCACTGGTTGCAGATTTTCTTGGGGTGGGGAGGATTCTTGGTCTAGGTATGGCTTGGGTTTGGCATATCTGGAGTAAAAGGACCTGGGTTTAAACCTCACCTCTAATCTTAATACCGGGGTGGCCTAAGGCAAGAAATCTCACCTCTCTGGGTCTCAGGTTCCACATTTGTAAGATGAAGGGTTGCATTAGGGGGTCTTAGTTGGACTGGAGGGTCTTAGAGGCCCCTTCCAACCTGAGGTCTATGATCCTATGACTCCATGAATCCTGCCATTCTGAAATCACACAGGTACTGCAAACCCAGATCATCTTAGCTGAAATCTAGCCCCTCACCCTTGCTCGTCCCTTCCCTTCCCCTCTCAGGACAGATTTTAAGACCCAGAGGATTCCTGAATCTTGGAGCTATTAAGAAGAAGGATCACATATTGAGACGTTGCTGAACTTTAGTTCCGTCACTGGGCCTTGGGGCCAGGGCATCTTTCCCTTCCCAGGCCCCAAGAGAAGATGGGGAGCAGAGAAGGAAGAGCATTAGTAGGACCTTCATTTAGCCAAAGGTTATTCCAGCTCTTCCGAATATTGGCAGAGTGAAGAACCTTGCTTATAACAGCTGCCGCAAGATTATTAGCAGGTGTGTGAATGTATGTGTCTATTTTTGTGTTCTAAAGCTGTATTAATTTTCAGCAAAGCCATGCACAGGTAAATGGGGTTGGGGAGAGGCCCTGAGTAGATGTAGAATTGTTTCCTCTCAAGCTAGCCACCCTAGGTCTGGTCTTTCATTCATTGGTATTTTTAAATGATCATGTACCTATCGGTAGCAAACAGAGGAACAAGGCAATTAATGCCAGCGCAAACATGTTTTTGATTACAGGGAGAGCTGCCATCTCTTTCCTGTTCCCATGTTTGTTCAATCACACTGGACAGAGGCTTCTACAGTCAAAGGAGCTCGGAGAAGATAGAGTCTTGGCATTATTTCTCACCCCTCACCCCACCCCCCATCAAGCCTGACTAAGCTCTCCGCTCCACATAAATATTTTAGCCATCTCCCCTCCTTGGGGCTATATGCCTCCCCTAAATCCTGGAGGTCATGGGATTGACCTACAAGAAGCTGCTAATATTTATCCCCCAATATTCATATGGGATTTTGGGCTCAGCAGCCACTCATCTCCCCACCTGGGTTGCCATGGGGCTCACTTCAGAATGCAGAGCTTTGCTGTTTCTTTCATCCCAGCTGTCTTTATACTTTCCTGATTTTAGGTGAAGGAGTATTGGAGATGCAACAACCTTCTGAGATTGAAAAGGTCAAGGCCCAGTGATGGGAGTCAATGGCAGAACTACCACTGATGTGTAGCTTCTCCAGCTGAGTCAAGTGTGGGGACCAAATGATGTGGCCCGACCCAGGAACAGATCAACGAAGCAGCTGAGACACTCTACTATGGAAACAAGGCAGCAGTTTTCCCATTGGCTGTACCAAATCCAGGAGGAAACTTGCTGTTGTGAACACCCATGGCAGCCACTTGAAGTATGACCCCATTTTCCCAAGAACTCCAGCAGTTTAGAGGAAAGTATGAACCAGCTCCAGGAGGTATGCTTGGATTTCTTCTGTTTTCTGTTTTCAGCCAATTTTCCTTGGTTTAAGGACAATTTATGTCATTTTGTTATCAGTGCATCGAGCCTGGAGTTACTCTCTTAATCCCACTGGCCTTAGTAGGCTGGTCCCCAGAGTGAGGTTGTTGGGTTTCCCTTAGTAGTTTATGGGGCTGGGAGGAAGGTTTCCAGTTTGGTAGCACTTAAGCTCTTATCAGTATGCTCCCCAATGCCTGTCAGTTGATTTCAATTTATCAAGCAGACTTAATTGGCTTTTGGAAATGAATATTTACTAAGGTGGGATAGCAAAAACAGCTGCTGTGAAATATTTCCCCCAAAAGTCAAAGCCTCTAACACTGAACTTCTCCAGGTTCCCCTCTGGCAAAGAGGGAGTGGTGAGGGGGGAAAAGGAGGTCAAAAGCTGGCTTCCTCCCCCCTCTCCTCAAGTACCAAATGATTCCTTCTCAGGCATTTCCCTGGAATGTTCCCTCCTCGCTGTGGATCATGCTCCTCTCGTGCTCTGGCAGGAATCAGTGCCAGCTCTCTCGGACTCCAGAGAGTACGTCAGCAATGGGCCCATTTTGTGAGCCCCTCTTCCTTCCCAGAGAATTTGGTCAAGTAGACAAGAGTGCCAGAGCGCCGGAATCCATGCCCTTTCCATGAAAATGATGACCAGTAGACATGTGGGGATGATCAGGAGTCACTGGCATTTCGAACACTATGTCTCTTTCCAAGAGAAATTTGCGCAGGATGGTTTCCTCCTCATGAGGCTCTTTTTCCACAGGCTTAGGGGACTTGGGTGTACGAGGGTGACCCACTAAAACATCAGTGGCATCCCCATACTGAAGGTCATTTTCTACTTGGACCAAAATATAGGATCCCAGAGATGGGCCAGCTTCATTCCAACAGGCTAGGACATCCTGATACCTGGGGGAGGTGGGAGGAGGGCAAGCAGTTTCCTGAGGAGTTCAGCCCCACCCACCCCCAATCACTCAAATACACTTTTGACGTTCCCCCCACTAAACCTGATTGACTCCTGATGCAAGGGTACTCGAATATATAGGAATTCTCCCTCCAAAAGGAAATGTCTCATGGCCCCCAGTTCTTAGAGCCTTTCTCTTTGGCTTCTTTGAATCCCTGCAGAAAGGCTGCTTTTTTATTTTTCTTAATCACATTTTGCTTCCTAGAAGCTTCCACTGCAAACATGAGCAATCTGTGGCTTCCTGTATGAGATAGTTCACAGAGATGAAGGATTGGCGGGGTTTAGAGGGAGCCTGCTGCTCACAGTCCCCAAGATTAATGGGAACCACTGGGCCAGATTGGAGTAAGCTTTTTTTTTTCAATCTATGGTATTTCCTTGTTTGGAGAGGGAGGAGGAGGGGGGAAGGGAAGAACCCTCTTATAGAAGCTTGCACCCTCCTCAAGGTACTATGAGATCCCCAGAAATGTCTCAACCAGACAATGACTCCAGGCAAACCCAGACCCCAAATACCCAAATGAAGCTTCTTTCTGTTCTTTGGGGTCAGTGTAGTGGCACCTGTATTGTCCTTTGGATACAAAAGACTAAAGTCATTATTTTATCTCTGCTTCTAACCTGCTGTGACCTTAGGTAAATCACTTGATTTCTGTGGTTTCAATTTTCTTCTCTATGAAACAAAAGGGTTAAATTTAGTCATCACTGACTCTTCTAGGCCAGCAACTCTTGAGGTCAACAATCAATCGATTGACAGCATTTATTAAATTCCTCCTTTAAAACCCAGGCACTAAGCTGGGAATCCAAATATAAAGCCGAAATTAACAAAAAGCTCACTTTCTAATGGAAAAATACAACAAAACAAGAGGTAAAAGTAAATGAGGAAATAGGTTTTGTTTGGTCATTTCCAACTTTTCATGACCCCATTTGGGGTTTTCTTGGCAAAGATACTGAAGTGGTTTGCCAATTCCTTCTCCAGCTCATTTTACAGATGAGGAAACTGAGACAAACAGGGTTAAGTCACTTGCCCAGGGTCACAGAGCTAGTAAGTGTATGAGGCTGGATTTGAACTTGGGTCTTCCTGACTCTGGGCCCCATATCCTATCCACTGTACCACCTACCTGTCCCTATCTGGGAAAATAGGAGGGGGAGACAACTAACCACTAGCCTAGGGGGAAAGGCTCTGCATATCAGTTGAGCCTTGCAGCAAGCTGGAGATTCTAAAGACTAAACATGATGGAGAGAGCATTGCAAGTATAGGGAATGTGTCTCCCAGGCCAATGTGTTCCCCCCCGAGGCAGTCTCCTTCATATTGTGGTCCAACTATTCAGAACTAATGTTGGGGTCTGGATATTCTCAAAGTTTCCCATCTTCCCAACTGTCCCATTATCTAGCTCATATCTCTCCATCTTCTCTTGAGGAATATTTTCCTAAATTGCGATGTCATCTACCCAATTATAATTTTTTTTTTATAACCAGAACTCTGATTTCCTCAGAGCAGGGAGCTCTCAGGGAGGGGCTTCCCCTCCCAAGGCAGATATAGAACTCATCTCAGGCTTCTGATGTTCTAGAGTGCCCTGAAAGCACCTAGACATTAAGTGACCTACCTGTTGTCATAGAGCCTAGAGGTGAAAGAGGCAAAACACAAGCTGTGCCTTCCTGAAGCCGAGGACAGCCTTTAACAAATGTTGCCCCGCTGCTTCCCCATTAACCAGACTGGTGGGCCTACTACCATGGCTAACAAGAAAAGGCCATCAGTCTGGCTAACAATAATGTTCCCGATAAAGGCATAATACCTCAGGCTCATCAATTTAGACAAGGGAGTGACTTTTAAGGCCATCAGCTCCAACCCCCTCATTTCATATAGAAGCCCAGAGACTGAAAGACTTTCCCAAGGTCAGACTGAGTGTGAAGTAATCAAAATGTTAGGGAGCAGCCAAGTCAGCATCGGAACCCAGACTTAATGTGTGAAAAGCCTGTAGCCACAGCGGCCAGGACAGTTGGTTGTGACTCTGCCCCACAGTCTTAGCACTTTGTTAGATAGATAAGTGCCATGCCTTGCATTCCAGAGTTCCTAGGAATCCTGGGACTGGAGGATGCTCCATGGTGGCTGCTTTGTGGGGCTGTAGCTTTCTTCTTTATTAGTTAAACAGCTTAATTTGTCTTTGTGGAAGTAATTGGGAGGGGATGTCATAGATTCAAGCACTAACCCATGGTGGGCTTTGGGCAGACTGGGGCATTTGGATCCATGGCAGGATAGAGAGGATCCATGGCAATGAAGCCAAGGGCTATGGATGTGTTGCTGTGTATTGTGTGTGCATTTGTGTATATGTGTGTATGTGTATGAATATGTATGTGTGTGAGTACATTGACATGTGTATATATGTGAATATATCTGTGTACATATGTACATGTGTGCATATGTGTGCATGTATAGGAAGGGAGCAGGGGGCAGGTTCTATTGGTCCAGTTTAACATGGATCACTGGCCTTTGGAGCCAGTCCTTCAGTTAGGCCTCATTCCTCTCATCTGCCCTCATGTCTCTACCTCCAGTTTCATGACACAACCCAAGTTTCCTGACTACAGCAAGATTGATAGCGAGCACTGTGCCTTAGCCCAGAATCTGTGGCCAATTCATAAAGGTCTTTCTTTCCAAGTTCCTCTGAATTCTTCATATTCATTCCTTCCTGACCACTGCTATATTACGACACTCAGGTGAGTACTTTTTTCTTCTGTACCCCACACTACCCTAGCTTTGAGAATGGTCATGAGATCCTCACTACCATTCCTGGTAAGGGCATCTCAATCAGTTGCCCAAAAGCACCAATCACCATCTAGATGGCTTCCCTGATTCAGACACCCTCCTTGAGAGCAGGAACTGTTACCTGCTCTACTTGTACCTCTATCATTCAGAACAGTCCCTGGCATAAAACCCCCTACTATTTATCACTCATTCATTCAAGGCTATCATTAAATGCTTTGCTGAGTAGAACTCTTGAGAAGTCCAAACTTCTATCATCTTGGGGCCCAAACCAAAGAAAGGTATTTCTGTAAGAACTCCTTGGAAGGAGCCTGAGACTTGCTTTCCTTGGGCTGTATTTGAGTTTGCAACATTAAAATAATACATCCAGCTCTTTTGTTGCCACACACCCGCCATCACAAGTCAATGTTGTCTTGATGATATGTTTTTGGAGCACTGGTTGGCTTCCCTCTCATCTCCAAACCCATTATCCTACTGGATCCCCCTTGACACATTGAGGTCATCACAATAAATGGAAAACTGGCACTCATAACTCTACATCAGTGTTGTAAGCTCCCCCAGGTAGGTCAATATCATCAACATCTTCTTTAACTCATGAAACTGTTCTACGTCACCTTGGGGTTGCCACATAGTCTTCTTTGTAGTGGGACTCTACAGTCTAATGGTTAGGATTGAAATCAAGAATTTTCTACTTGATATCATTGCTGAGGAATAGGATGTTGGGGGTAGTTCCTTAATCTCTTTGGATTACAGTTTCATGGGGATGATGGCACCTTGACCCCATCAGCTACCCAGGAATGTGGAGAGAGATCAATTAATATATGAATGGCTGAATCTATTTCTTCATGAGCTGGCTATCCGTGTTCTGTTGCTCCTCTGTTCCCTAGGTCCTCTTTACAAAAATTCAAAAGTTTTTGCCTGGTATTCAAGGCCCTCCACTAAATTTGTTGATCTCCATTGAATTGTTTTGGGAAAGGTTTAGTGGCTGGAGTATACCAAAAGCAAAATTTGCAAAGCCATCCTTGCAGGTAACCAATGTCTGTGGGGAGGTGAGCTCTAAGGTCCTCTTTCTCTCATGGGAGCTGTCCCGTTATGGAGCTGGACCATTAAACCCTCCACGAGATGAGAGCAATAATAACTCTACCAGGACCAATGTCAGAGTGAATAATATCACCTTCCTTGAGCTGCAATCATCTTGTTCCTGCATAGCTTCAGCTGCAGGGGATGATGAGCTAATCCCCTCAGGTACCAGCACATTTCTTTTGTAATTTCTATTTTTAAAAGTAAGAATAATCCTTTACTATAAGTTTTGACACTTTCTGTCAAAAGAACATTCTTCAGGCACTTTGTTATTGTGCCCTCGCCTGCAGTGTGGGCATCCTGACATCACGCCCCACAGGAGGATGGGAGCACAGAGCGTGTGACTTTCCAAAGGCCATGAAAGAGAATCATTGTCAGAAGGGAAAGGATGCCCCAAGATCTGGCTTCCTGGAAAACAAGGACACACACTTTTGCATTGGCAGGTTGTATTTCAACTTAGGCCTTAAAACAAAGGCAGGGCTTTCTGGGTCCCTGGCAGGAGGGAAGAAACCATAATTGATCCAAACTTCCTAGAGAACAGAGAAACAGGAACCTGAGGGCAGTTCCCTCTACTTTATTTCAAAAGGGAATCTAGAATAATTGTTGTTGTTTATGCATTTCAGTCATGTCCAGTTCTTCCTGACCCAATTTTGGGTTTTCTTGGCAGAGAGACTGAAGTGGTTGCCAATTACTTCTCCAGTTCATTTTACAGCTGAGGAAACTGAGGCAAATAGGGTTAAGTGACTTGCCCAGATTCCCACAGTTTGTAAGTGTCTGAAGATGGATTTGAATTTGGGTCTTCCTGTTTCCTGGCCCAGTGCTTTATTCACTGTACCAACTGGGTGCCCCAGAGTAAAGACATACCTAAAAACCAATAGGTGTGAGAGTGTCATTGTGAATGCATCCAATCACACTCAACAAATACATATCTAAGACCTGTTGTGAAAAAAGGCTAAGAAGAAAATCGCAAGTTAAAATGAAAGCAAAAGCAATAACAATCACAAAAAACCAAAACCAAAACCAAAACCCAGACCCTGTCCTCAAAGAGTTTATAATCTACTGCTTCTCCATTTACTCTGTGGGTTTGTCACCCAGACCATGCCTCTACCCATAAGTGTTGCCCTATAGGAAAGTCCTCAGGCCCCTTTTAAATTTCTATACTTACTTACTCTTGGTCGCCTCATTAGTTCCCATGGGTTTAATGATCAACTATATACAACTGATTCCTACTTGAGAAAAGTAACCCAAGCTTCCAGCTTGGGTTTCAGTCCCACATCAACCATCAGGCATTTCAAGCTTGATGTACTTGAGACTGGTCCGACTCAACATGTCTGAAACAGAAGTTATCTTCTTTCCCCTGACCTATGCCATCTCTTGAACTTCTCCATTTTCTTTAGAGGGCATCATCATCCTTTCAGCCACACAGGTTCACAATGTTGCTGTCATCCTTGACTCTTCCCCCTTCTTCACCCCACATATTCAGCCAGCAGCTAAATGTGACCATTTCTGCCTCCAGAGCATTTCATGGATTTATCCCCTCTCTTCACTCACATGATCACCACCCTAAGCAACACTATCATCATTTCTTTTCTAAACTCTTGCAATGGCCTCTCCAATTGTGTCTTTGGGTCAAGTCTCCCTTCTCACATCCATTCTCCTCTCAGCAGCCAAAACGATTGCTCACTTTCTCCAGTCCTTAATTCTGGTGCCTTTTTTCTGTTGACTACTTCCCATTTGTCCTGTCTTTGGCTTTTTTATACATAGTTATTTGCAGTGTCCCCTATATTAGACAACAATAGCTCTAATAGACGTCTCCTACCTCCTCAAGTAGAGAGATGAGCTTTTACCTTTTGCTATATCACTAGCATTTAGCTCAGTGCCTAGCACAGTCAGGATTAATAAAGGTTTATTAACTATTAAAGTACAGGTTTGACCATGTCACTTCTCTGCTCAGCAAAATCCAGTGCTTGACTATTACCTCTCAGATAAAATATGAATCTTTGCCATTTAAAGTCCTTCCCAAGTTCTTCCAAGTTCATTTCCAGACTGATTATGCATTCTTCCCCTTTACAACCTTTTATGACCCAGTCAAACTGGTCTGCTTATTGCTATGTGGGAAACTCCATTTCCCATTTTTTTCTTAAATATTCCCCCTCTTCACTTTTCCTTTCAGAATCCATGGTATGCTTCCAAGACCCACTCAAGATATACTCTTCACATGAACTATTTCTGAGCCATATTCATAACTAGATACTTGTTCCAAATAAGCCCAATTTGCCTGCTATTTCCCTGATCCACACAACTTTTGACTTACAAAGAATGCATTTTTTCATTCTATTTACCAAGTGACTTCCTTTTGTAAGCAGTCTATAATATTTTGAGGAGTTTTAAAAATTGTCATTCATGTAAAATATTTTTTAAAAGATGATAGTCGTGGCTTATACCGCACCCCAATATTGACTAAGGATACAACTCAGTTACCAAACTTTACAACTACCTTCTCATCTCTCTAACAATATTAGAATGTCCATGTTTGCGTGCCATATAATGCTGATGCACCCATGAGCAGGGAACAGATTGGCTCTTTTGGATTTTTTCTGTTGTAAATCATATCTTTTTTTGGTAACACAACTAACTAAGGTTGAAATAATACAAAGCACTAATGAGTCTATCATTTATTAATTTTAGGAGAACAATAGAATTGGTAGGAGAAGTGCATCAAAACTCTTTTCAAAAATATGTCCCCCCCCCCAAGTTTGTATTAAAACATATATGGACTCTCTGACCAGTGTGGGAGTCAGGAGCTAATTTTATTCATCAAGCAACTAATTTTCATGGTATCAGGCAGATAGGGAATGATCCCTAGTGTCCTGGAAGGTATACTGCCTGAAGAACAGAAATTTAGCAGAAAGATGTATTCTCCTTTTGAGGATGAGGTTTTCTAGAGGCTTCCATTTACAGGTGACATTTTTGTATTTTTACTGTGCTTTAGAGCACTTAAAAACCTTCTTAGTAAAATACAAAGTAATACATAAGAATCAGTATAACCATTCATTGTAGAAAAACAAGTGGATGAAAAATGAATAGTGTCAGACTGTGGCATACAAGTAGAAAGGAAGCACACACATATACATATACATACACAGATATACCATATCACACATGAATATTTATATACATCACATATCCACACTTGAATAGAAAACAGAGATAAGCTTGAATCATATTTCTAAAACTTCTCAGGTTTTTCAATGATCCCAATCTGCTTCATTCTGCCAAAGTCCATTTCTTTTATTTCAATATTTCCCCAGGGAAGTTGCATGGCCAGAAATCCTAGAACATTGACATCATTTTAGAATTAGTCTTTCTGCAGTTTATGACCAAACAAGAAATAGAGAATATTATGAAATACAAAATGGATGATTTTGATTACATTAAATTAAAAAGGTTTTGTACAAACAGAAGCAATGCATCCAAAATTAGAAGGGAGACAGAGAGCTGGGAAATAATTTTTTATAGCCAGTACTTCTGACAAAGGCCTCATTTCTAAAATATATCAGGAGCTAAATCAAATTTATAATAATCTAAGTCATTCCCCAATTGAGAAATGGTCAAAGGATATGAACAGGCAGTTTTCTGATGAAGAATTCAAAGCTATCTATTGCCATATGAAAAAATGCTCTATATCACTATTGATTAGAGAAATGCAAATTAAAACAAATCTGAGGTACCACCTGACACATATAAGATTGGATAACATAAAAAAAAGGAAAAGAATAAATGTTAGAGAAGTTATGGAAAAATTGTAACACTAATGCATTGTTGGTGGAGCTGTGAACTGATCTAAATTGCAACTATGCCCCAAGAGCTATAAAGCTGTGCATACCCTTTGACCTAGCAATACCACTTTTGAGTCTTTTCCCCAAAGAGATCATAAAAAGGGAAAAGAACCCACATGTACAAAAGTATTTATAGCTGCTCTTTTTGTGGTGGCAAGGAATTGGAAATTGAGGGGATGCCAATCAATTGGGGAATGGCTGACCAAGTTGTGGTATATGAATGTAATGGAATACTATTTTACTGTAAGAAACAATCAGCAGGTGGATTTCAGAGAAACCTGGAAAGACTTGCATGAACTGATGATGAGTGAAATGAGCAGAACCAGGAGAATATTGTACACAGTATCAACAACATTATATGTTGTTCAACTGTGATAGACTTGATTCTTCTCAGCAATACAATGGTCCAAGATAGTTCCAAAGGACTCATGATGGAAAATGTTCTCCAAATCCAGAAAAAAAGAACTGTGGAAACTAGATGGAGATCGAACCATACTATTTCTATTGTTTTTTTTTTTGTTGTTGTTGTTTTTCTTTTTTGAAGTTTTTCCTTTTTGCTCTGAGTCTTATCTCACACCATGACTAATGCAGAAATATGTTTAATGTGATTGTACATATATAACCTATATCAAATTACTTGCTGTCTTGGTGAGGGGGGGAGGGAGGGAGGAGGGAGAAAAAATTGAAACTAGAAATCTTATAAAAACAAATGTTGAAAACTATCTCTAAATGTAACTGGAGATAATAAAATATTTATATGAAAAGAAAGAATTAGTATTTCTGTAGAATAAAACCTCCTTTAGGGCAGGGACTGGTAGCAATTTGCTTCATCTTGTTTTGTCTTGGCATGGTGCCTGCCACCTTGAAGGCAATTAATAAATGAGAGTTGCGTCACTTATTGACTGATAGCAAAAGCAATGGAAAGATGCACACTGGGATCAAGTAGATTTTATTATGCTACAAGTCAAACTGTGTGTTCAAGAAGTGCCATGGAAGACACCATGGAGGAGACTAAAGATCAGAAAAATGGGTTGTCCAGGTATCCAGAGGAGAATTCACAGGTTTTAGGACTAGAAGGAACTTTAGCTATAGATCATCTTGTAGGATCCCTTCTTTTTAATGTAAAGGAAACAGAGGTTCAGACTGGATCAATGCTTTCCCAAAAGTAATACAGGGGGGCGGCTAGGTGGCTCAATGGATAAAGCACCAGCCCTGGATTCAGGAGTTTCTGACTTGAAATCTGGCCTCAGACACTTGACACTTACTGGCTGTGTGATCCTGGGCAAGTCACTTAACCCCCATTGCCCCACCAAAACAAAACAAAACAAAACACAACCAAAAGTAATACAGGTAGAGAGCCATCATGTAACATGAATGTAAAAAGAAGACTATAAGCTCCTTGCAGGCAGCAGTTTCTGAACCTAATACCTAGTACTTGGACCTGGTAGGTGCTTATTAAAGTTTCTTTGAATTTAATTGAATTGTTATTGATGGGCAACCCATAATATTAAGCAAAAGAAGAAGAGGAAGGCATCTAGTACATTATTTTATTTAGAAATTATATTATTTTGGGGGCAGCTAGGTGGCACTGTGGATAAAGCACTGGCCCTGGATTCAGGAGGACCTGAGTTCAAATCCAACCTCAGACACTTGACACTAGCTTTGTGACTCTGGGCAAGTCAACCCTCATTGCCCTGCAAAGAAAAAAAATAAATTATATTATTTAGAAAGAGTAGATAAGAAGGAATAGAGATGAATTCTACTAAAAAAAATGTGGCATGTTGGCTTCTGAGATGGATTGCTGGAGGGAGTACCCACACCAATGAGATCATAGCCTCCCTAAGGTATCAAAGTCAGCAAGTATGAATGCAGAGCTTTATGTATGAATGTGTCAAGTCATCAAGGAGGTATAGCAATGCAGTTTACATCTCACTGAGCTAAATGTGCTTTCCTGAAGGACCTGTAGGCTATAGGCAGCGAGCCTGCTCCTGGTTTTGGAATACAATGGCCCCTGCTGTTCCCTTGAGGTGTACTTCCTTTGACTCATGCTCTGACATAAGCTCTTCTGTGTGTGAATAGTCATTGGTTTGTGGCCCTATTTTGGTCTTTTGGGTTTATGCCACAGTGACAACAACAACTAACCACCAAAGAAACACCCCAACCAAACCACTACCTTGGGGCTTCACAAACATTGCCCTGTTCCCCACATAGATATACACCGATCTGTTTTTGTGTTTAGGTCAGACAACTCCTATCCAGCCAGTAATGCTTGGTAATGTGTATGTGTGTGTGTTCACATGTGTGGGTGTTTTTGTGTAAGGGTATGGTTTATTCACTCTTAACGCATCAAACTTTGAACCACAAAGTTTTCTAAAGCTTATTCTTGTAAATCTTGATCCAACCTCTTCTTCTAGGGGCTCCTATACTTTTACTCTCCATTATGAATTATGAGACGGGGGTGAATATAATGAGTTCAGTAAGCCCTAAGAGCTTCAAGACAATTTAGGGAGTGGAAGCTGATATCAGTTTTATCCACCTAATTGTAGTATGAATGAATGAATGAATGAATGAATGAATAAAAAGCATTTATTAAATGCCTATTATGTGATAGGAATGAAGCTCTAGAGATAAAAAGAATATAAAAACTGGGACCCTGGGGAAGCTAGGTGGCACAGTGGATAGAGCACCGGCCCTGGATTCAGGAGGACTTGAATTTAAATTCGGCCTCAGACCTTTGACACTTACTAGCTGTGTGACCCTGGGCAAGTCACTTAACCCCAATTGCCTCACCAAAAAAAAACCCAAAACAACAACAACAACAACAACAACAACAAAAACTGGGACCCTGCCCTCCGGCAGCTCACATTCTAATAAGGAGAAAACATGCAACAATTATATGAATATAAGATGCCTACAGAGTAAATGGAATTTGCTCTATGGATTTCAAATGCCAGACACTGGAACATTACAAATAAAGTGTAAATGCTAAGCTCTGCATTTAAAACAGGTAAAAATACAAAAGGGAGAAAATTCCTGCCCTCAAGAAGCTAAAAGTGGGCATTATGTAGATAATTTGGGTGAGTTATATCAAGGGAAAAAGGTATGTTGGTCTGGAAAGTCACAAGAATGGGGGGTCAATCTATAGAGCAGATTGTTGACTCATCCTTTTTGGATGCAATTATTGTATTGATTGATTTGCTATCCTTAGGACCAGAGGTAGAAAGACAGTAAAGGCAAGGGTGGGGTTCAGGGGAAGCTTGACCAGGAGGAAGAAGCATGCGCCAGGGAGTTCTGAGCCCCTTGCCTGGATATAGTCTCTGCATATATAGTTTGAAGGGTGAAACAGTTATGGCAGGTCAGAGTGCCCTCAGTGTAAAGTTCCCATAAGCACAGAGGGTAGGCTCTGGAGTACTAAACAGGAGTATTTTCTGCCTAGTTCCTTCAGAGACTCTAGAAGATGGCAGGGAGGTCCCACACAGCTAAGATAGTGTTGTGAGACAAAAAGAGTATAGGGGTTAGAATCAGGAGGACCCTGGTTGGGGCACTGATTCTAAAATGAATGAGACTGTTTGTCTCTGGGCAAGTCACCTCATCTCTAAACCTCAGGGTGGTTGGTTCTATAATAGGGATCATTATAGCCCTGATTTCACAGAGCTGTGGGGAAGCAGGTCCATCTAAAATATTGAATATGGAGCAATATCCTTCTAAATGTGGATGACCTCTAACTATGGTTATTGAGCTAGGCAACATGTAACAGAAGGTCCAGAGAGAGTCTGCTCACTTTCTCTGCTGAGCAATGCTAGGCTGGGGTGTAAGTATTCTAGCACATGGCTTCTCCTGAAACTTTGTGTCATTAATGTTCACTTTTTCACAGTGAGCACAAACTAGCCATGTGAGACCTATTTGGGATACCACTGCTTTTTCATACTTAGGAGCATTGCTTTTGTCTAAGTGTAGCACAATTAATCTGGAGAGCCTGCATATGGGTGCTCAGATCATACTTTTTTTTTTTCTGAGACTCCCATGACATTCTTTGCAAGCCATTTTCTCTGAGTGATGGCAAAGAGATGGAGTGAGAAAACCCTTTGCTTCAAGATCAGAGATGAAGAGAATTGGGCTGTTTCCCTGGAGAAGGTTATTGACAGTAACATATGTTGGGAAAAATCCTTGGGGCCTCCCCATGCAAATGTTGTGTGCAGTTAACTAGGAAGATGTATTTTTAAAAGAAAAACAACTTTAACTACTACAGCTCTTGGATTGGCTCTTGTCAAACACATTTTATCCCTTGCTCTCCCTTCCCACACTTTATGATCTGGCCACACTGGCCTGCTGGCTTCTCTTTACACACCAAGTTCTATCTCCCTTTTCTGGGTCTTTATACATTATCCTGGTGCCCAGAAAGCTTGCCCTCCTCACCTCTGCCTCTTAACTTCTTTCAAGACTCTGCTTCAATTCTACCCTCCCCCAGGATGCTGTTCTCAGCAATCTCCCCCCAACTGTGCCTTCCCTCTGAGATTACATTCCATATACTCTGGATATACCAAGCATGCACATGGTTGTTTGTACATTGACTTGGCCTGCTGTCTCCCTTCCCTGCTTTCCCATGTGTACTTTTTGAGGATGTGGACTTTTTTTTGTATCTTCAATGCTTAGCCCAACAGCCTTTGTTGTTGTTCAGTCATTTCAGTCATGCCCAACTCTCTATGACCACATTTAATTTTTGGTTAAAGATACTAGAACGGTTTGCGATTTCCTTCTCCACCTCATTTTACAGATGAGGAATTGATGCAAACAGGACTAAATGACTTGCCCAGGGTCATATAGCTAGCAAATGACTGAGGCCAGATTTGAACTAAAAAAGATGAGTCTGTGACCACTGTGCCACCTAGCTGCCTCATGCATCATGCTTAGCAGAAAACAAATGCTCACTGGCATATTACATTCAAAATATGCATTCCTATTGTCCATACAGGAGAGGAAGAGCAAAATTCCAAAGAGGTTCAAGGAAAGTCAATATAAAGATGGAAGAGAGACATGGATATTGAAACACCTAGTAATGAATTCTCAGTCTTTTGGGGAACTGAGTCACCAGGTCTCTGAGGAAGCTTTAAAATGGTAGGAAGAATACACATAGTTAATGACAGCATGGTATTCTTTTAAGGAAATTTGATGTTCCTGTGGTAGATCCATTTTAGGACAATTTGGGGTTGGGACTTGGTATCCTACAGCTTGGGGATCTCTGCTATTTATATAGCACCATCTTCTTATAGGAGACATCTCCATCCCAGCCCATCATATGGACTATTTGTGCTCAACCTATGTTAGAGCTTTCTGAACTTATATTGGTCTGATCAGCCACAGTCAGACACACCGTATCTTGACCCCAACATAGTGATGCCATATTCGTCCCATCTGAGTAAGAAGCACAACAATTTCAGCCTCTACAGGATTTCTTCTCCTTTCCTGTGTAGCCATCTCCATTTTATCTAAACTTGGATTTAAGAATTAAAAACCAACGTAACTATATTTCTTGATTGGGAAAGAAACTCAGAATCAGGTACTTGACACAGGATTCCCTGTTCTGTGATGGGCAAGGAACATTTTCTGTATCCCTTTATTTAAATAAAGAAGCAGAGAATAGAAAATAGATGAAGTTTAGCTGTTGGCACTCCAAATGTAAGGCCTTTAACCAATCACAATGAGTGGGCATTTTATTAGAGAAATGGAATCCTATCCATTTAAAAAAAAATTCACTGTAAATGAAACCAGAAAGGAAAAAAATCCCATCTAAGTAGAAAGATGACTCACTGCTCCCCTTGGAAACACAAAAAAGGAGTTGACAGAATCCATCTTGACGTATCAAAATGCAAGAAAAATTTCTTACATACTGGTTTGATTATAGATTGCATCAATCAAAAATCATTTAGTGAGTGCCAGCTAAGTACCAGGCACTGTACTAAGCCCTGGGGACACAAAGAGAGGTAAAAGACATTTCCTGTCCTCAGGGAGCTGACAGTCTAACGAGGGCAAACAACAAATACTATATCCAAACAAGCTGGGTACAAGACATTTATGAAATAATTAATAGAGGAAAGGAATCAGAATTAAGAGGGGCTGGGAAAGTCTTCCTGTAGAACATGGGACTTTATTTGGGATTTAAAGGAAGTCAGGGAGGGCAATAGGCAGAGATGAGGAGGGAGAGCATCCCAGGCATTCCAAGGGGCAGAGCCAGAGAGAATGCCCAGAGTAGTGATGGAGGCCAGCATCCCTGGGTACGAGAGTGGTGGGGAGAAGAGGATAAGAAGACTAGAAATAGGAAGACTGACTGACAAGCAGAGTATTTGTATTTGATCACAGAGGCAAAAGGAGCCATAAAGTTTGTTCACTGGGGCTGGTGCAGGACATAGAGGGACCTGAGTTAGGAAAATCTTAACCCTGGCAGGTGAATGGAGGATGGATGGGAGTGGGGAGAGACTCGAGGCAGGCAGATTCATTAGCAGCTAGTGCAATGATTCAGGCAGGAAGTGATGATTCAGATCCCAATTACCCAATCTCAACCAGGCCTTCACTGCTCAATGATAATCCTTTTCTTATTCCTTGAATTGTTCTCACTGAGTCCTTCAAACCATTTTTGGTTTTGATACAGCACATTGTAATAGCAAAAGTTTTGGACTCAGAATCAAGAAGACTTGCTTTTGACTTGTGCCTCAGACTTTTCCTAGTTATGTGACCTTGACAAAATCACATCACCTCTCTGGGTCTCAGTTTTCTCACCTCTAAATTGGAAGGGGGGATTTGAATGCCTCTTGGACTCTTCCAGCTCTAAATATACATTCATGGTTCAAGCACTTTCCATAGCAACTAATCCTTCTCCTCAGGCCTCCAACATCAACACCTATTTCTATCTCAAATAAGAAAGTTGCCTTCCACTTTACTGAGAACATAAAAGCCAGCAATCATGTGCTCCTGCTTCTCCCACCATTGCACACTTCAAAGTCCCCTTCCATGACACTCATTCTCTTTTCTTTTGCTCTAAACTCTGATGATTCTCCTCACCAAGGCTGGCTCCAACCACTACAGCTCTCCAATCCCCTTTCCTCCCATATTCTCTGAAAATTAGTCCCCTTGTATCATTCCCTACACCATCACTAATCTTTAATCTCTTGCTATCTATTGGCTCCTTCCATTCTGCCCTCAAGTATACCAAGACCCCCTTCCTCCTTAAAACAAAGCAAAACAAAAAACCAAATCTTTCAGTGGATACTATCAACTCCTTAAGCTTTTATGGTATCTCTTCTCCTTCCCTTTAAAAGAGAGCTCCTAGTAAAAGCCGTTGACACTCATTGCCTCTGTGTGTTCACTCCCATTCACTTTTCAACACATTCAAATCTCATTTACAACCCAATACTCAACTCAAGCTGCTCTTTCCAAGATTACTGAGCCCATCTTCTCTGTGAAATCCAATGCATTTTCTCAGCCCTTATTCTACTCGATTTCCCTGAAGCTGTGAGTACCGTTGACCAGTCTTCCTTTCTGGTCAATTCCTTTTGGATTAGCTTCCACAATTCTTGGTTTGCCTCCAATCCATTAGGATATTTCTTTCCTTCTCCTTTGCTCCATCATCTTCTCCCATCATCCAAGAAATATGGGTCTTCTCCAAAGTTCTATCCTTGAGCCTCTTTACTCTTCCCATCTCCTGTTGTCTCCTCTCCACTGTTCTCGTTGTTCTCTGCGCTCCAAGTCTCTCTTCTCTTTAATCCATCCCTTACACAGTCACCAAGGTGATTTTCCTAAAGCACAGATATAAACATGAAAACTCCCTTCTCAAAAATCTTAAATGGCTCTATTTTACATCTGGCACAAAATATAAACTCAATCTGGTATTGAAAACCCTACAAAATCTGCTTCCAATCTTACTCCATACCACTTCCCCTTCTGTATTCTCCATTTCATTAAAAAACATTCTATTGTATCCTACGTAGAAAAATCAACCAACCCCCTTTATGCCTTTGCACAATTGAGTCTCCAAATTTGGAATATTCTTCTTCCTCTACTCTGCATGACAGACTTCACAGCTTTCTTTAAAGTACCACACAGGTTTTCTGTCTTAAATAAGTTTTTTCTTGATTCTCTCATTACTAAAACTTTTCCTGTTTTAATTCATATTATATTAAAACAATTTGTGTTTTTCAAGTTAAGTAAAAATTCTATTTTCTTAATTTTTGCCGGCCCCCTCCAAATAGAATGTTAGCTACTTAAAGGCAAGGACGGTTTCATTTTTGTTTTGGTATTCTCATCTCTCAGCATAGTATCTTGAACTTACTCAGCATGGAATGTGTTTGTTGAATTGAGTCAAGTTGACAAATGGACTTCTCCTATTGCAGTACTTTGGATAAGATTTGGAAAAAGAGATCAGCATGAAAATAATGCAGTGAATGTACCAAATTTTGTTACAGAAGGTAGGGTAGGAAAGAAAATCTGTAAAGAACTCCATAGGTATAAAAAGACCTGCAGTTTAATTATTTAGAGAATTCCTTAATGAGGAAAGTCCCTCCACCAGTGCAAGTTACCACTTCCTCTTCAGCTTGCAGTCTTAGAGAATTGTCCAGAGCACAGAAAAATGAAGACACTGGTCCTGAGATACAGAGCCAGTATTGCAATAGAGGTAAGATTTGAACCCACACCCTTCTGACCCTTTATGCAGTATACTTAGTAGCTCCTCAAAGAAATCTGTGAGATTTCCCAATCAGCTCAACATATAGATTTAATCCTTGGCATTCTCAGAGAAAGAGTGGGCATGGGGGAAAGCAATGAGACCATATTTTGGAAAGCATTGTTTGAATCTAAGAAATGAGAGAAACCAAAGACTTGTAGTCTTGATCCAAACCCATTGACTATATGGCATTAGCTTCATCATGAACACTGAATAACAAGGGGAAAAATGAAATTCATCATATTAGAACTTAGAGGAAATAAGTTGTTACCTAGAAGATACTTAATGAAAAATTTTCAACTGTTGAATGAATGAATTTTGGAATCACTTTGAATCAGTTATTTCTTTACAATTAGACCACTGACTTTTACAGGTAATCATTTTAATGTTTTTGTCGCCTTTTGTTATTTAGGCTACTGTGACTTTCACTTAATATAAACTTCATTAAATTTGTCCTTTTATTGACAACAACAAAATAAAACCCAACAACTTTAAACCAGGTCAATTGACAACCTTCTCTGACAACAGTCTATTCTGTATTATAATCTGTAGTCCCTACCTTTTCACTGAAAGATGGAAGGTCTATTTCCTTAGTTACCCAGAATAACAAATTGTATATTTAATCCTGAGTCATCTTCTCTATGTCATATTGGATTAAGAATTATTCTATCCATTCTCATAGATTATGAAAATTATGTCCTTCATTCTACTTTACTATTTAAAAGGAATTCCAATTAATTTTTAGCCTATGTATCCTTTTTGGAACTTATTTATATTATACTCCCTTAATATCAAGATAATATCAGTAATCAAACAAGAGGAAAACAAAAGTCCCAATTGAGATGGAATGACTTGACATTTAGGAAACCTAAGTGACCTCTGGAAATAAATTGTTGTAAAAAAAAGTAGATTAAATCAAATGGTCATCAAGACAGATTGTCATCATTTCCTGGGAAAATTTGATAAAAAGGTATCAATGAAATAAAGAGACCAAAAAACCCCCAAGAAACCACCTCAGGAAAACAAACAAACAAGTATTCTTCTTGCCAAATGGAAAGATGGTAGCCATGGGCAACATTTAGAGTACAAACTAATTCATAAAATCTCATACCAGATGTGAGAATATCTGAATATTTCCACCTCATAAAGCAATGGAGAAGGAAAAGTTCATTGAAAAGTCTATAAATCTAGATCCAGGAGCATTTAACAATATCAAGAAAAAATGAAAAAAATGGAAAAGATCTGACAATATTTCTAAAATAAATTATTTTTCACCATGAATTCAAATGGAATCACCACATTTAACCTCAACATCATGGTTCCTCATATGCTGTATGAGGAGAAAGACAACTGAAATAGGAAGGGCAGCTACACCAGACCAAGAAGACACAGATCAGGGCCTGCCAGAAGTGATGCCCTTTTGAGGGCATTGAATGGTTATGCCTTAAGAAATCTGAATGAGAGTGATTTATTTTTTATTTAGAAAAGTATTATGAGTAGGAAAATAGAGATTGAGAAAAATATCAATAGCTAATAACTCATGTGACTATTTTCCTCTCTATATGAAATCCTTATGAGGTTAATCTTTAAATGTATTGATGTCCAATTTGATCAAGGCATAAGATATGAATAAAAAGTCTTTCACCAAGGCTTCTAGGAGATATCAGCGTGCACAGAGTGCCATGACTGGAATCAGGCATGAGTTCAAATTTGACCTCAGACACATGCTACCTGTGTGACTTTGGGCAAGCCACTTAACCTCTTTTTGCCTCAGTTTCCTCATCTATAAAATGAGGATAATAATAGAACCTACTGCCAGGATGGTTGTGAAGATCAAATAAGATCATCTTTTTAAAATGTTTAATATAGTGCCAGATATATAGTAATCACTATATAAATGTTAGTCATTGTTGTCATTGCCATCATCACCATCACCACCACCACCATCATCATCCATGTTCTAGTTGACTGGAGATCACAATTTTATGGTCATGCTCATAAATGTAGAGCTACCTTTTTTTAAAGTAAAAGAGTAAAACAACGTATTTTAATTAGTACATCTTATTGCTATATTTTGTTTAACAATAACTAAATGTCCCCTACATTTCTCCCCTCCCCATTGCAGATAATGATTCCCTTAGGCCAAATATTTTTACAAGAAAAAAGAAAGAAAGAAATCATTAAAATCGATCAATATATCTAAGATCCTATTATTATACATGCAAGGTTCAATATCTTTGGACACTCCACTTTAGCAAAGGAATCAATAGAGTTTTCTCATATTTCTTCCTTGGGGACAAACTTGTTGGCCAAACAAACATTTTAAAAGTTCCCTTTCAATGCAGTAGTTGCCACGCATATGCAAAGATTGGCCAAAATTCTTTGCTCTACATAACAACAGAGACAACTTTTTTTTTCTAAGGTTAAAGTTCATACACTCTCTTTTTTTGTATATATCTGATATATGTTTGTTGTCTTGCCCCATTAGAATGTAATCTACTAAAGAATGGGAATGTTTTTCTCTTTTACATCCTTAACACCTAGCACTGGGCACAGAACAAAATAAACACTTAATGGGTTTACCCATGCTTATAAATCATCATAGCTCTGATTAATAATATAGAGTGAGGCTTAAGACAAAGAGACATCCTCACCAAAGGCATTTGTTGTAGTCATAGAGGATAGCTATCAGAGTTCAACTCAAAGTGACATGCCCTAGCTCATTTGTGAATTCCTTCAGTTATATGGATAACATTTTGTGGCTTGCATCAAGACCTGGAATAATAGAGTGCTTCATAAAGAATATCTATCATAGGGGTGTTCAACTAAATACCTAATATTTAGTTCTTTAGGGTATTTACATATATTTTACATATAATACGTATGTATGTATACACATATACTACACATGTTTTATTTATAGTAACATTTCTATTATTACTTTTTTAAGTCTAGACTATCAGAAACCTAATTAATCATGGCCTGATTCATAGTGTTTGCCAATCTTAACATATGAATGTTTACACTAAAAATTTAGCAATCGACCCTTGTGAGTCAGTATGAGTTGCCTCTAGCACCATCCTGGATATTTATAATAACTCAAAAGAACTTCCCCTAACTAATTCCATGAGAAAAAATCAAGAGGACAAAGAATCTCTCTTGTCCAGATTTTGGTATGCAGTTGTATAGCTAGACAACATCAATTCTGGATAGATATCATTACTAGAAGAGAAGGCAAAACCAGAATTGAATGGAAGGAGTAGACTAGACTACATTGCCTTTGGGAAATTCCATGTTGCTTTTGATGTCCCCAACCTTTATACTGAACTAAGCTACTGAAACTGAACTATAATAGTGATATCCTTCCAGTGATGTTGTATGAATAGACAAAGGAACCACAAATGGGTCAGTAATTTCAATGGGATAGGGTACTGCCTCAAAATAATTAAGTGTGGGTCAACCAAAGGGTAGGGAAGACATATATAGTGGTTGTTACTCTGCTGTAGTATATCACCAAAGAAGACATGTCTATAATACCAGTGAATAACTATGGATTGTAGAGTTGGCCAAATGTTACATCATCCTTTCTATTCCCTTCTTCTTGAAGGTTAAAGGCAGAGAATCCTTCTCAGGCCATTTCAATATACTTTCTGAGGGTCAAGGGTGAATTGTTATGTATATATGTTTGTATTCACTACACTTTTTCCCCAAACCTTTTTCTGTCTAGTGATTTAATCAGCTTTACCCTGTTAAAATGGGTATCTTACTTTTTGGCCAAGGGGCAATATATTAGTCTTTAGCCTTTGGTTCTTTCTCTATTTTATTGAGTATGTAAAATGAAAAGTTATTAATATAATAATCACAATAGCTCAGAGATCCCAGTTAAGAAAATTCCTAATGTTCATGTAAAAGTTTGGTTCATCAACCAAATTAAATTTTTTGTCTACATCTAACTAACCATCAACCTCCTTATGTTTGAAACAAATCAGTATACAGGAAATATTTATGTAAAATAAGTAAAGTATATTGCATAGGTGAAGCATATTGGGGAAAGAACAGACTTTTTATTATTTCTTTTTTATTTTCTGCCTTAAGTTGCTTACAGCATCCTGATATATGTGTGAAGTGGGTTGTCTACTCCATTGTAATGCAAATTCTTTGAGGGTAGGGACTATTTTTTGTCTTTCCTTGTATACCCACCTAGCATTTAGCATTGTGCCTGGCATATAGTAGGTACTTAACAAATGCTTGTAAATTGATTGATTTTATTATGTAAAAGAAGTGTCATAGCATATCATCAAAGAATGAATATGATCAGAAAAGGATCTAGAGGCGCTATAGTAGGAGTGAGGGATAGATGAAAGGAAGCCTGTTGGCCCCCTTTGTGTCCACTTAATTTTAAGAACTCAAGAGGAAAGTCAAGCCCCTTGGAGTGGATCCCTCTGGATGATTAAGAGGAACATATGGCTAAGACTCAATCAGGATGAGAAGGCCTGAATGGATTGAGATCTGACCATAGATGAGGGCACATATTCATCCAAATATCGTAAAAGTAGGAGGAGGATTTGTTCATTTGATAAAAGTCATCAAGAAACTCATGGTTGTTTTCCTGCAAGTGGGAAATATGTTCAATATGAATTTATATTGAATGAACTCATTTAAACAATGCAAAGTGTATAGCTGTTGATTTTTGAGAAAAATTCCCTAATTCCTCATAGTCCTTGCATTCTGTATCTCCTCTGTAAGGAATTAATTGTAATTTGGTGATTTTTATAACACCATCTTTGCTTCATTGTGGTCAGACTGAAAAGATGCAAGCTTTAAAAGCCTAAGAGAAGACGGGAGTGTATTTAAGAGACTATAGGACAAACAACACAATGAACATTTATTGAGTCAAAGTATCATACTAAAGTACCTAAACCCCACCTTGGAGTTCCCCCACACCCACATGGGCCTGGCCAAATTATAATGGAGACAGCCCAGGGGGTATGTTGAACCATTTGGAGATTCAGCGTGGCTATAGAACCACCCTTCCTGTGAGAGAGGCAGGAAGGGAGAGAGAGGACTTTCAGAGAGAGGGACAGGGAAGGAAGGGAGAGAGAGAGAGAGAGAGAGAGAGAGAGAGAGAGAGAGAGAGAGAGAGAGAGAGAGAGGAGGTAGTGGTTTTTTGATCTTCAGACCTAACCAGGAGACACTGCAAAGCTGATTCTCCATAGAACTACAGATTCCAGGTGGTGGTGAGTTTGTGTTATTGAGGTGAAGCTAGCTTGTTAGTCCAGCTGAGCTGGAAATAAGTTTAGGGTTTGAATTGGTTTTTGCCAAACCCATGTTGTTCTGAGTAGCTGAGGAAGTAGAGCTTATTCAAGGTACCTGGGGGCCTTTTTACCCTAGAGATTTAGATTCTAACCATCTTTGAAGTAAGTCATATTTTTCCCTTTCTCCATCCCCTTTCTCATTGTCCCTGGCCCTATTAACTTTACATGTGTTGTAAATTTTGTTCCCATTAATAAAACCTGATTTGTTTGTGGAAAAGAGGCTGTTAATCTACTTTTTTTATTAGTCTGGGAGACCTAACTGAAAAAGAGGCAGTTTGGAGAAGGGGAAACTCTGGACCTTGAGGTCCCCCCTTATTTTCTGAAACCCAATATTATGGTGAGCTGCCCAATGAACTCTCCCCATACTAAATTTGGCCCAAACACATCTAGTCATTTAGGGATATCATAATCTAAAGATCCCACGTGCAAATAAGAACTAACCTTTCCCACTGGCTAAATATGGTTCCTATTCTTCAGGGCAAATGTTAATGGTGTATGAGTTTACTGAGTTCTCTATCACTATGTAGAAATAATCAACTTCTTTCCTGATTGAAATCATGGCATCATATTTTACTCAGATACTTTGATGAATCCAATATAACATTAGTAGACTAAGTAGACCCCACATTGGCACAGATATACATTGTGGGAGCTCTCCTGATATTAGCATTTCATGGATACCAGGTTAACAATTACACGTAGCATTCATTATTCCTGGCTGCCATCATAGGGCTAGCCTACTTCCCTTTTTGGTCATGCATGTTATCATTCATATACAAATCACCATTGGTGCTGGGCTGCATTTTCTTTATACCCATGATGCATGAATTACTCAGAAATCTATAAATCCAATCATAGTTTGTCTCCTTAACATCATTCCCAACTCCTGTCTGGACATTTACACATTTATGTACTATCAGCACCCGAAACTCAACATGCCTTTCCCTTCCTCTATAATCCATCTCCTGTTTTCAATTCTCATAGCCACCAACCCAGTTCAGTCCCCCATCTTCTCTGGACAACCAAATGGACCTACCTCGTACTCAGTATTCCATCCTTCACCCCTATGCCTTTCCATGAATCAGCTCATGCATCATCTCTTATAGAAACCTTGCCCAGTCCTCCTGGTTACTAGAGCTATCTCCTTTATCACATCTTCTATTTACTCAACTGTGAACTTATTCCATCTCCTTATAGAAATCAAAGGTCATTGATGGACTGTCACATTCTTGTTATTGTCTCCTCTATGGTGGCTGGCACATAGCAAGTTCTTATGGATGGACTATGAATTCAGATGAACAAATTAATGATCACTGCTCCCTTTACTTAGAGAAATGAGATGATTGAAGACTTCAGTCCACAATTACCATGACCATGTTTGAGCCTGAAAAAAGTTATATAAGCTTGTATTTCCCTCCCTGCTTTTTAGATGTGGGACATGCTGGGTGTGTAACACTGCCTTTACTCTCTGACATGGTTGATATGTTGGTAGGTTCTGTTGAATAATTTTCCCTCCCCTCTTTCTTTGTTATACTTTGTTATAAGGAATAACTCTCTGGGTGAGAGAGAAGGTAAGGAATATATAAGTAAATGAAGGTGCTATACAAAGAAAGGACATTAATAAATGTTACCAAAGCTAGTGCTTTGTTGTTGGAGCTGTGAACTGATTCAACCATTCTGGAAAGCAATTTGGAACAATGCCCAAAGGGCTATGGGACTGTGCATACCCTTTGACCCAGTAATACCACTACTAGATTTGTATCCCAAAGACATCATAGAAAAGGGAAAAGGACTCACATGTAAAAAATATTTATAGCAGCTCTCTTTGTGGTGGCAAAGAATTGAAAATCAAGGGAATGACCACCAACTGGGGAATGGCTAAACAAGTTGTGATATATGAATGTAATGGAATACTATTGTGCTATAAGAATCAATGAGCAGGAGGATTTCAGAGAAACCTGGAAGGACTTACATGAACTGATGCTGAGTGAGATGAGCAGAACCAGGAGAACACTGAACACACTAACAGCAATATTGTGTGATGATCAACTGTGATAGACTTGGCTCTTTTCAGCAGTAAAATGATCCAAAACAATTTCAAAGAACTCATGATAGAAAATGTTCTCAACATCCAGAAAAAAAAGAACTATGGATTCTGAATGCAGGTTGAACCATACTGTTTCTACTTTTGGGCTGTTTTATTTCCTTCTTTTTTCAGATTTTTCCCTTGTGCTCTGATTCTTCTTTTGCAATATGACTAATGCAGAAATATGTTTAATTTTATTGCACATATATAACCTATATCAGATTGCTTTCCATCTTGGGGTGGGTGAAGGAAGGGAGGGTGGGAGAAAAATTTAGTACTAAAAATCATATGAAAACAAATGTTGAAAACTATCCTTACGTGTAACTGGAAAATAATAAAATTAAAAAATAAAATAATAAATAGTATGAAAAAAATAAATGTTACAAAAGAAAAAGAAAACGTTAGTCTATTGATGAAAATGCCTAAAGTTAAGGAAATATGTGTAGTATCATTATACTTATTTATTTCAGGGCCCAGCACATAATAGGCACTAGATTAGTATTTGTTGAATGAATGATTGAATGAATGGATGGATGGATTCTGCAACAATGAAATCTAGGGTTTTTTTTGTAAAAGTATTTTATTATTTTCCAGTTACATATAAGAATAGTTTTCAACATTTGTATTCATAGGATTTTTAGTTCCAAATTTTTTCTCACCCTCTCTTCCCTCCCTCCTCCCCAAGAAGGAAAGCAATGTGATATAGGCTATATATGTGCAATCACATTAAACATATTTCTGCATTAGTCATATTGCAAAAGAAGAATCAGAGCACAAAGGAAAAACCTCCAAAAAGAAGGAAAAAACAGAAAAAAACATCCCAAAAGTAGAAACAGTATGGTTCAATCTGCATTCATAAACCACAGTTCTTTTTTTTCTGGATGTTGAGAACATTTTCTATCATGAAGTTCTTTGAAATTGTTTTGGACAGTTGCATTGCTAAAAAGAGCAAGTCTATCACCATTGTTCATCACACAATGTTGCTATCAATGTGTACAATGGTCTCCTGGTTCTTCTTTCAATCAGCATCAGTTCACGTAAGTCCTGCCAGGTTTCTCTGAACTCTTCCTGCTCATCATTACTTTTCACATTGATTTTTTAAACTTTGTGTTCTAAATTTTCTTCTTCCCTCCCTCCTTGACCCTCCCTATGAAATCAAGCCATTCAATAAGTCATACATGTGCAGTTATGCAAAATATCTCAGTAGTCAGGTTGTGAAAGAAAATAGACAAAATAACTTTAGAAAGAGGATCTAACATAAAATTATACTTCAATCTGTATTCAGATACCATCAGTTTTTCCTCTGTTAATGGTTTGCATTTTTCATACACCCTTCTGATATCATCCTGTTCATCATTTCTTTCACAGTTACTATTATTTTTTTTTTGGTGAGGCAATTAGGGTGAAGTGACCTGCCCAGGGTCACATAGCTAGTAAGTGTCAAGTGTCTGAAGCCAGATTTGAACTCAGGTCCTCCTAACTCTAGGGCCAGTGCTCTATCCACTGCACCACCTACCTGCCCCCACAGTTACTATTGCTAACTGTATTACCCTCCATCTTATTCCTTTCCCTTGATATTTTACTCCATTTTCTATCTTCCTTCACCCTATCCCTCCTCAAAAGTGTTTTTCTTTTTACTGCCCCCTCCCCCAATCTGCCCTTCCTTCCTTCACCTCTCTCCCCCCACCCCATCCCCTTCCCTTCTTAGTTCCCCTCAGGGCTCAATATATTACTATACCCACTTGAGTGTTTATGTTTTCCCTTCTTTGAGCCAGTTCTGATGACGGTAAGGTTCACTCACTCCCCCACTCCTTCCCCATCTTCCCCTCCACTCCATAAGCATTTTCTTGTTTCTTTTATTTGAGCTACATTTCCCCAGTCGGCCTCTCCCTTTCCCTTTCTTCCAGTGCATTCCTCTTACCCCTTAACTTTACTTTACAGATGTCATCATGGGTCAACTAGGTGACACAGTGGACAAAGCACCAGCACTGGACCCAGGAGGCCCCAAGTCCATATCTGGTCCCAGACATAAGCCACCCCAACCTGCCTGTCCCATATAAAACAAGGATAAAACAAAAAATAAATGCTTTACAGACATTATCCCTTCATATTAAATTCACACCTCTTCCTTCTGTGTAAGTATATTCCTTTCAGGTACCCTAATACTGAGAAAGATCTTATGAGTTAGAAGTCTTATCTTCTCTTGTAGGAATGTAAACAATATAATCTTTTAATATTCCTCATGATTTATTTTTCCTGTTTACATTTTTATGCTTCTCAAGGGTTTTGTATTTGAAATTCAAATTTTCTATTCAGTTCAGGTCTTTTTTTTAATCACACAAATGCCTGTAAGTCCTCTTTTTCATTGAAGTCCCATTTTTTCCCTGGAAGATTATACAAAGTTTTGCTGGGTATGTGATTCTTGGCTGTAGCCCCAGTTCCTTTGCCCTCTGGAATATCATATTCCATGCCTTCCAGTCCTTTAATGCAAATGCTGCTAGATCTTGGGTTATTCTTGCTGTAGCTCCACAGTATTTGACTTCCTTTTTTCTAGCTGCCTGCAATATTTTCTCCTTGACCTGGGAGCTCTGGAATTTGGCTATATTCCTTGAAGTTTTCCTTTTGGGATCTCTTTTAGTAGGTGATTGGTGGATTCTTTCAATTTCTATTTTACCTTCTGCTTCTAGAATATCAGGGCAACTTTCCCTGATAATCTCTTGGAAGATGCTGTCTAAGCTTTTATTTTGGTCATGGTTTTCAGGTAGTCCAATGTTTTTCAAATTATCTCTCCTGGATCTGTTTTCCAGGTCAGCTGTTTTTCCAAGGAGATATTTCATATTGTCCTCTATTTTTTTTTATTCATTTGGATTTGGTTTACTTTGTCTTGGTTTCTCATAAAGTAACTAGCTTCTATTTGTTCAATCCTAATTCTTAGGCAATTATTTTCATCAGACAGCTTTTTTTGTCTCCTTTTCCTTTTGACTTTTGAAGCTGTTGACTTTTTTCATGACTCATCACTTTTATTTCTCTTTCCATTCTTTCCTTCATCTTTCTAAATCTTCCTTCTATCTCTCATACTTTCTCTTCAAAGTCCCTTTTGAGTTCTTTCATGGCCTAAGACCAATTCATATTTTTCTTGGAATCTTTGGATGTTGGAACTTTGACTTTGTTATTGTGTTCTTCTGAGGGTGTATTCTGGTCTACTTTGCCCCCCCCCCCGAAAAAGCTTTCTATAGTCTGCTGCTTTCTCTGCTTTCTAATCTCTACCCTGAAGCAGATGTGTGATTGAAATCTGATTCTCTATGGCCAGAAGCTTGGAGTGCCTGTGCCCCTCCCCCACTGGGCCACCACCACTTGATTTGGCCCACTGGTTCAGAACCAGGGTGCTTTGCCCCAATTCCAGCAGAGATTGCAGCTACTTCACCCTAGCCAACCGCCAAACCCCCTCACTGCTCTGCAAGGTGAGCCTCAGAAGAAGCTGCTGGCATTGAAGACTCTGAGAGCCTGGAGGCACAATCTGTTCTGGAGTGGGTATGCACTGTGTGCTGAGCTCCTCTCTCAGCCTGCACAGCAGGTTATCCCAGTTGCTGTCTTTGGCTGGAAAATAGTCTCTGTTCTTATGTGGGTAAGGCTGTTCCAGGAGTTGTCTTATGGCATAGTTTGGAGTGAGTGGACAGGATTATAGGGAGCTTGGGGTGAGTCACAGCCTTTCCTCTGACATCTTGGCTCTTCCCCCAAAATCTATTTTTTCAAGGAACCACTATAATCTGGGAACACTTGGGAAATAGCATGATACAGGTGGCTTTACAAGTGGACTGGGATTAAGAAGGCATTTGGGCTCTTCTGTCTCAGGTATTTACTCCCTGTATGACCCTGATGAGCCACTTAAATACTCTAGGCCTCAGTTCTCTCATCTATAAAATGAGGGTATTGGACTCCCTGACATGAAAGCTCCCTTCTAGCTTTAAAGTTATGTTTCCATGAACCATGGATAATAGGTGTGTGCTGGAAGGAACACTATGTAAGAAGCAAAGACACTGGGATGCTGGGTTGGGCTCTCCCCTTCAACAGTTCTGTAACTTGATGGAAGGCTGACTCTCCCTACCCCTGGGACTCCGTTTCTTCATTTGTAAGTTGAGAAATTTGGAATAGATAGATGTTCACAAAGGTTCCTGCAACTTCCATATTTTGGCTTTTTATGCCTAGACCCTACCATTGGCTGCTTCCCTCTTTTCCATACCTCTGTGATTCAGGAGAGGAGCTTCTGAATCCTCTTTAGAGGTTCCCACAGGCTTCTCTCATGGTCTCAAAGTTACTATTCCCTGCTATCATCTTCCCTAACCCCACAATGACCTTGCTTTTATTGTGCTGTGTTTGGAGATTACAGGAGCTCTGGTTTCCAGAGAGGAGACATCTCCCTTTGGCCTTTAAAGGCGAGGCCCCATGGGCTGGCTCAGAGTGAGCATCAGTGCCCGCTCTCTATTGGGAGGGCGGAGAGAATAGAAGCCCCCGCTGCCCTGGGAACACTCACAATGGCATGGCTTTTTTTGGCAAGCAGGAGAGCCTAATTACCTTTCGAAATTCCAAAAATGTCAAACTGATTACGGTGGGGGCTTTTTTTATAATATCACACGCGCCGAGGTTATTTTGGGATAATGAGTAATTTTCATCTCGCTTAATAAAAGCTATTCACAGGATGGTTTGGGAGGGGGAGTGCATCTAAGGAGATTCTACTAAAACCACCCCCCAGCCCTTCTTGGGAAATATTCAAGAGCAGGCATATCTTTCAGAGAAGGGAAGGGGACACATCTATAGCCTTCAGGAAGGGCTCAATTTTCTGGATTGGGTTCATTTTTATGGGTAAAATATTTGATTAAAAGAAAATTCAACTAATTTATAGAGACAATCTTTAGGCTTATGTTAGACAGGCATACACAGGGGTTGGGGTAGAGAATACCTAGTTGATGAGCCTCACATTAAAAAAAAAAACTAAAACTAAACTAAAAAATAAAATCTATTATTTTTTAGTCATTGCAGGCAACCTCAAGAAGTAGACTAAGGCTCCTGTCCAATGACTATTTCTTTCAAAGGAGGTTAAGGAAATGTTCATTAGGATGCCCTGGGGCACAGGCCAATTAATGTTCGGACCAGGAGAAAGGAAGTTGAAAATTTGAAGGATCCTAGTTCCAGAGGCAGCCCCAAGGCTTCTGAGGGCATCTCCTCCATGTTCCTCGTTTACAGATGGGGGCATTAGGCCTCAATGAGCTTGAATGGATTTTCCAAAGTCACCTGGAGGTGGGATTCTAACTCCAATATCAGTGCTCATTGCATCTGCATCTTTCTCATGTTCTCTAGTTGCCTGATCGGAGACAATATGCAATCAGGGCAAGGTATTATTGTAAGGAAGTGTGCTGGCCATGGGAAACCCTCTCGAAATGAGACTCCTCCTGTTGCCGTTTTGCTTCTTTCACCAGCCAAATGCTTGGACTGTAGAATATATGTGGATTTATCTATGTGTATATCTCTATCTATATGTGTGTGTATATGTAGGAGACACATATATCTATGTTTACATACAAATACACAGAAGATTTTATACTTATGTGTATGCTTGCACATATTTCCTTGTTCCCCTCTCATCTCTGTGCCATCTGGCATCCATCTCCACCATGCTAATGAAGGTGCCCATTCAGAGATAACCAATGACTTTTTTCTTGCCAAATCAGAGGATTTAATCCCTGCAAAGATATTTTATTCATTTTCAAGGCTCAGATTAATCACATAGGTCATTAAGAATGACTTATCTCCCTCAATTTCCCTTTCTGTAAAATGAGATGGTTGAACTCAAAGGGCTCTGAGGTCCCTTCAGGCTCTAGATCTAATATCTTTCCTCAGATAAGTTCACCTTCATTTCTTATTTACTTGGTTAACCAGGTATTAGCACTTATTCTGCTCAAGAAGCATTCATTAAACTTTCTCCTCTCACTAGACCCTATGCTAGGCTCTGGGGGCACAAAAGCACGATGAAAAACCTAGCACAGGGCCTGGTATTCAGTAGGTGCTTAATCATTGACTGTTTAGTAGTGGGTTGATTTTGACTAAAGAAGCTTATATGTTATTTACGATTGGTTGAAGAGAGGTCACAGGGTATTGTGGGTAGAAGGCTACCCTTGAAGTCAGGAAGACCCAGGTTCACCTCCTGGCCTTGATATAAATTACCTGTGTGTCTCTGAGCAAGTCGACACCTCATCTCTGTGCCCTAAGGCACTCTTTAAATGTCAGTGCAGAAGCGATGGCGCTGCCAGAGAGAGTTCCCACACCAAACTAAAACAAGAGAAACGAGAAAATGAGTTCATCTCTCACCTGCTCTCTATTTGTCTTCTCAAATGGACAGAGAGCTTCCTGAAGGGGAGAATCATGCTTGCAGTGTCTAGGATCTGACAAGGTAGAACAGCCAATTCCTAGGCACCTAGAGATGGCTCGTAGGCATAACAGGCATAGAGGAAGCAGGACCAGTGTTTTCACTCTTCCTTTGCTCTGGGGACAACCTCCTTCCTGGAAGATTTAGAAACTATTCTTTTTATGCCTTTCTAATGTTCTAACCACAAACCATGGCCTAATTTGAAGGGAGACAGGAACAGGGGCTCTTTTCTCCTTCTGTAGGTCAGTGTTTCCCTGTCTGATAACACACGGGTATTTTTTGCCTCCCTCACCTCCAATCAGGCACCACTGATGAAAAGGCATCTGATGCTTTTGGTCCACCTGCCCACCTGATCCTCTTCTTTTATGGCAGCATATTTCAGGATGCTCCTCCAAGTAACTTCTTTGGGTAGTGCTGGTTTGGCAACTCTATGGGCCAAGTATGCATGCTTTTGCTCAGGCAAGAGATTGGTGTAGGGAGAGTGGGTGAAAAGAGGTTGGGTGAAGGTATTTTGGGGAAAATTTGTTTTCTTATTGCTTAATTGGAAGTGCTTTGGTGAATAGTCGGAGTGTTGGGGAGATAAAACAGGAAGAGCAGAAATGACATTTTCTACTTTCTGAAGTCCATAACTACTGTAGACAAAATCTTTAGTTTACTTTGGCCTATTCACAGTAGGGTGTCTTATTAAGGTAGAAAAAGGCATGGGATTTTCAGTGCTAATAATTAACTTGCTGCATTATAACAGCCTAATAACATCATCTCTCTGAGTCCCAGTTTCCTTATCTATGGGATATCTGACATGAATAAATGCCATATAGCATGGACATTTCTATAGACAGTAGAAAAATGGAAAACTGTTCTTCTATTATCTATAGCTTATTTTTCAGTATTAGCCATGTTTTAAAAAACCAAGAAAAGAAAAAAAGAAAAAATACGCTTCAATATGCACTCCGAGTCCGTTTATTGTTCTTGTACAGTGTGTAATTAAGCTAAACTTAGAGCTTTCTACACTGTCCTGCTTGGCTGCTTTGGACTGCTTGTGTATTGATAGAGTTATAGCCCCCACGCAAAATTGGGGTAATCTGCCCCATGAAGTCATAGCAGCTAAAGAAAATCTACTACTGGGTTTAGGAAAAAATGTACTTGAAGACCCTGGTCCAATGAAGCAGGACCTGAAAAACGTAGTCCTTTCTTTGACCAATGTAAATTCCTTTCCTACCTCCTCAGAGTACAAACATTTATAGAAACAAAGCGCAAATATAAACAGATCAAAGGTGATGCATTCTTTCAGCTTTGAGCAATACTCTGGGGCAGCTTCCCATTAATGCTTGGAATGAGACCTGGGGTGAATGAGAGTTTCACCTACACCCTGTCCTCCATTCCTCCTGGAATTCTGGGGGACTCTGAGAAAATTGTCTCTTGTTTGTACAATGGAATCTTTTGCTATTTCTGGACATCGACTCATGGGCGGTCATCCTTTCTGAGAAATAGCCACAAAACAAGAACGCAGTCAAAAGGACAGACAGGGGCTGAATCCTTAATAAAGAATTGCATTGGTGCCCATTTTGCAGTCGACTACTGTGTATAGCCTGTTTGCTTCCTGTGGGACAGATTGGGTTGATTGAGAAGGAAGGTGATTCCACAATATTTCTGAATTAGAACATCTGGATGGAAAGGATAAGCCAGCACCAACTGTAACATAAGATGAATGGTTTCTCTTTGGAAGTGGGTGGTGATGCCCTTCTCCTATGGAAAGGCAGTCCACAGCAACCCAACCAACTGAATGTAAGGGATTGCTGGGCACAGGCATGGACGCGTGTAGTAAGCACGTAAAGAAAAAGTACAAGACAACCGTGGACTTTTATGGGTTTACATTCTACTGGAACAAATTTAAAAGGTTCACCAGATAAGTCCCAGCAGATAAACAGCCTATTTGGATAAAGGGCACTTGGAAGGCCCAGTATGGAGTACTGAGTACAGAAAGGAGTCCCGGGACAGATGTCTTAATTGATGGAAACATTTCACCCATAAGTAAAACAAGATTACCCTCAGTGTCATCCCCTTTCATGGAAGAATTAATGTTTGTTGTCCACCTCTCCATGGTACCTTCTCAAAGACTGTTCATGTTTCAGTGTCTCATATGAAACAGTTACTAAACTGACTATATCTATTCAAAGTAAAAAGCAGAATCATTTATAAGGAGGTAAGAATATCACTTCAAAATTCAGCTTGCACACCAGCATCCCTGATAATTCCTTATCCCTTTAGATTGTAAGCTCTTTGAGAGCAGGGGCTGCCTTTTGTTGTCTCTTTTTGTCTCCTCCGTGTTTATAGCTCAGTGCTTAGCCCACGACAGGTACTTAATAAAAGGTTTCTTGATTTATAGATTGATCTCTTTCTCCCCCATCCTGTGGTTCTGTTGTCTTCACTTCCCTCTGCATGTATGTATGCACATGTGTGCATATGTGTGTGGATAATGCACATACGTATATGCATATAGTATACCAACAGTTCCTAATGTACACACGCACAATACACATATACACATGCATGTGGATATGCATGTGCATGTACATATAACCACACATGCATGCATACCAAATATACATGCACACAAATGTGCACATACACATACATGTCTTTATTTCTGTCTTCACCTTTGTAAAAGTCTCGTGAGCTTTATTGGCACTGACATAGTGGGTAAACATGTCTGTACAGCAACCATAGTAGCAGGTCAGGTCCTGAATCGTCCTGGTAATGCTATCAGAAATCAATGTGAGGGGGCAGGTAGGTGGAGCAGTGGATAGAGCACTGGCCCTGGATTCAGGAGGACCTGAGTTCAAATATGGCCTCAGGCACTGGACACTTACTAGCTGTGTGACCCTGGGCAAGTCATTTAACCTTCATTGCCCTGAAAGAAAAAAAAAAACTTCTCAGTACCATCATCTATTAAAAAAACAAGAAATCAATGTGAGAATGACACCATGCTCTATGAGGGCAGGACTGTTTCGTTTGTGTCTCTCTAGTATACATTTCTAACCCTATATCCCCATTTCTGCAGCTAATAAAGTGAGTGACACATAGTACGTGCTTACTAAATACATATTTTTTTTTTTGTGCTGCAATGAGGGTTAAGTGACTTACCCAAGGTCACACAGCTAGTAAGTGTCAAGTGTCTGAGGTCCTCCTGAATCCAGGGCCGGTGCTTTATCCACTGCTCCACCTACCTGCCCAATGAATACATATTGAATGATTGACTGTATTCCTCCTGGGGTCATATCTGTAGTATGTTTGGTTATGGGAGTCACAGATTAGGACAGGCATTGATTAACTGCTGAAAATCCTGAGGAGAGTAAGGAGAATGGTGACAGGAAATTAGAATCAGTTGAAGGGACTGTTTTGTTTTTAATATGGGGAAGAGATTAGGGATGACCTAAGTCACCTCTGTCTTTCAAGTGTTTAAAGACTCTCATGTGAATAAGAAATCATGATTCTTTTGCTTACTCCTATTTCTAGTCCCCAGGACTGATGGGTGGAAGTAGCCAATAGATTGCCTTGAGAAGCAGTTTTTCTTTTTTGAAGATCTTCACTTCAGGCTCACAGCTGAATGACCTCTTATTGAGGGACCTGGAGGGGTAGAGATACTTTTTAAGATGTGGTTTGGACTGGATGCCACTGAGATTCTGCCCGACTTAGAAATTTGATATTTCTCTAATGGTTCCTGAAATTGAAGCTTACCGTGCATGCCCAATCCCCATCCAAAGGTACCTCTTTTCCTGTTGGGGAGGAATTGTTCAAGGGAAATTTAATGACACATTATAAGTTGTGAACGCGAACAAAATACGGCATTCTTTAAAAAGTCATTTCTCAGGGGCAGCTAGGTGGCGCAGTGGGTGCAGCACCGGCCCTGGAGTCAGGAGTACCTGAGTTCAGGTCTGGCCTCAGACACTTGACACTTACTAGCTGTGTGACCCTGGGCAAGTCACTTAACCCCAATTGCTTCACTTAAAAAAAAAAAGTCATTTCTCAGATTGTTTGTGCACAGGGATGACTAACAATGAGTGCACAGTAAATGGTGAAACTTTCCACGTGTCCTCTCTCCACCAAAAGCAGGTCTGGGGAATGAAGGGCGGGGGTGCGGAATGGAGGCTGGGCCCATTGCAAAAGCTTATTCTTTGCCCAAGAACAGTTCCAATGTATCACCTCATTTACTTATGTTGTTCTTTCAATACTGATGTTGCTGCAGAACTACATTTGCTAGGTACCAAGAAAAAGCATTTTCTTACTTTAGGGTTATGAGGACCAAGAATTATGCTTCATAAAGTGTGTCTTTAAAAAGAAAACTTAGTCACTTCGAGGATTGGGCAAGAAGAAAGTGTGAAGCTCAGAGAGATCTTAAAATTGTAAATCAGATTCCCTTAATTCTTTTGAGAAAAAATCTAGATTGGCAAATAGTTCTTAGCCTCATATAAATGGAACACAATGAAAGAAGAGTCAGGGAGGAAGAGGAGGGATGGAATGAAAGAAGTACCTTGAGTTTGAATATCACTGACTAATAAAAATGGATTTAGGATGTAGGAGAGGAAGGATAAGATGGATCATTTTGAAAGTGGCACACTTATCTGGAACTAGAAGGAGGCCAGTTACATAGGAATCTCACATCCATAATTCCACAAACTAGGGAACATTATTTAGCATGGGCAGGGAAGGAGGCAAGTTTGTGGGTGTCCCTATGAGATTAGGAATGAAGAGATATTGGTGGTATAAGGTAGGTTTTGAGAGTCAGTGGGGCACCATGGATAGAGGGCTTGCCTCAAGGTCAAGAAAACTTTTTTTCAGGGCTCACCTCTAACACTCTCTGGTTATGTGATTATGGTGAAATCAACCCGAGGCAATTCTCTGAAATTATAAATTGAAGAACACTTGCCCATCTTCACTGGGAGAGGAAACTAACTGCCTGGGTTAGACCAATGCTATTTCAAGCCCAAACTCTAAAGCATTACTTGACAAAGAAGATAAAATATATGATGGAATCAATAGAGACCCATATGTCTGTAGTGGACTAGTTACATAAGTGTTAGGGTGATGATGGTGGTGGTACTCCTCAAACCCCCTACCTCAGTATGTAGAACCACGACTGACACATAGCAAATCTTTAATAAATTCTTATTGATCCACTGTATTCTACCCTGGTCAAAATCTGGGAAATAATAGCAACAGCAGCAGCTGCAGCAGCAGCAAGAAGAAAAAGCATTGCAGTAATGGTCTGAATTTTGCAAAGCATTTTACATGTTCTAGCTCACCTCTTCCAGTGCCTTCCTTTTATTACCTATTTATGCTCCATATAGTTTGCTTTGTACATATTTATTTGCATGTGGGCTCCTTCATTAGACTGTAAAGTGCTTGAGAGCAGGGATTGTCTTTTGCCCATTTTTGTATGCCAAGCACTTAACACAGTACCTGACACATGACAGGCACTTAATAAATGTTTATTAATTGAAAGAAAAAAGTATTACACAGGCTTCAGAGCCGGAAGGGTCCTTCAAAATCCAGCCCTGTCACTTTGCCAGTGAACAAACTGGAATCTGGGACAATTAAATAGACCCTTCAAAGCCATTGTAAGGGGGCTGTTACACCCTCCACTTAGACGACTGTACTTACAGTCATCTTAGTTGTCTCAATAAATAAACAAATGAACAAACATACATTCAAACATAAATGCATACATACACACATATGTGTGCTAGGGGAAAACAAGTCATTTACCAACTGGGGAGGTGTGAAGTGCTCATTTGATGAGATTAAATGAACTACAGGAAATGCACTGGGATTGGGTGAAAAAAAAATTGATACACCTCTCCCTGCTATATATTGGAGAACAGATTGGGGTAGGAAAGCAGTCGATCTGGGGAGCAACTTTGGGAGACAGACTCCAAGTCCCTTGTACCCATACCAAAGGAAAACAAAGTGGGAAGGCACTGAAGAGAGTGCTTTTTCCTTTTGCTTGCCCCTTCACCCTCCTTTGACTGGATCATGAATTATCAATACATCTACTGAGGGCCTGAGTCAGGAAAAGCTAGACACACCAAGAAAAGGAAGCTTCAGGCACGTTGATTACTTCAGGGTAGAAAGCAATAAAACTGGTTAGTTATCATTCTTCATTCTCAAAGACCAGAATGACATCACTATGTTGTGGTCAGTGATGGATCCATTGTAACCAAACACAGCTGATCAGATTAACAAGATCTCAGAAAGCTCTATTACAGCTTGGGCACCGATAGTCCATGTGAACATTTAGAGTAGAGACCCCTGTAAATTCACATTCCTTTTGAGCTTCTGTGATTCTGCTTTACTCATAGAGCACAGTGCCTGCTTTGATGTGGGCATGTCATGCTGAGTAGTCCCATGCCAGTGTCACCTATATCTCACAATTATTTTCAAAATTCTTTGGAGAGAGCTTCAGAGTCTTTGTATTGCTTCTTCTGAACTCCTTGTGAGCACTTGCTTTGTATAAATTCTCCATGAAATAAATGGTAAATGACATGGGTGATGCCTTTTGACTGGTGTATAAATTAGATTTAAGTGAGGAAGAGTTGCACTAAGTTCTTAGTTTCACTCTGTCTTCCAGAGTCTTCAGAGTACAGTTACAAGACAAAAGTCTGGATGTCTTGCAATGGCCTAGGTTGCAGTGTATGACCTTGGCATCTTCTACATCTAACCAAGCTCTAAGCACTCCACAGCACCTGCTTCAGCTGCTTTTGTGGTCACTGGAACAAATTAGTTTTATCTGCCCATTCCATGGGGGAAGTCTTCCCATGCTTGCCATAGACTGCCCCCAACTCACTAATGGGTTTGAGACCCCTTGGTTACTCTCAAACTGATTTAACTGCTGAAATGGTATGCCAGTCTGTGGCTGCTGTGCCAGCTACATCTTCTTAAAGTCACAGGAGAGAGTTGAGTGAATTAGTTGGACACCAAAGGTGGAAAGCAGCCCTCATATCTGAGGCACTAGCATTCCCAGAACCCCCTACACCCCAGAAAGCAGTGAAACTATGGACTCTACAAAAGGACAAACCCTTGAATTAGAGCAATGGTGTATCTCAGGGGAAGTTCATGAGGTTTCCTTGGAGAATTGGACACCCATTTTACTGGAGTTATGTGTTTGCCTTTTGGAAATGAGTTCTAAGTTTGATTCTACTCTTCAAAAAGTTGTTATATGTGCAAGGAGAATATTTGCCCCCCCCCCTTAGTGGATGTTTTTTCCAACTACTGTCTTCACCATACCTATTCAAAATATACTCCTTTTTCAAAAATAGATCAACTCTGTCTAATTGATAGCCATTGCAGAACACACTGCATTAGGGTCATGAGCAATAGTGCTAGAAATGTCCTCACTTCTTACCCATTGAACACTGCAGGAAAAAGTTGTCAGTCAATATGTGGAGCCCTTGGCAATGATGTGAATGGGAGGGAGGGAATTATCCCTGGAGAGGATGCCACACTAGGATTCAGTATTTCCCCTGGGGCCAGTGCCATTCCTTAGCCTGGTCCATGAACCAGCAGGTTTCCACTCTCTTCTCCCTTGGTGCTGCTTCATTGGCTGACACTTTCAGAGCCATCTCAGGAATGTGAATTTCAGCTGCACCCTGGCATGTGAGAGGATCCCATTTAGAGTTATTATTTTTTCCTCTAAGTCTTCAATTTCAGCTTGTCTTACCAACATTGTTTTGCCTTTTACACTGTCCTTAGAATACTGATTCTGGTTTCTCTTGGGCCTTGGACTTGTTTTAACCTTCCGTTAAAACATACATTTCTAGAAAAGTTTTTGCGTCAAGTATGTAACTTATTCTACCCTTGACTTTGCCCCTTGCTCCCTCCCTCTGTCCTCTCCCATGGAAGGCACCACATATTGATTTCTGGCTTTCTCCAGAAATTGAAAATATTGAGGTAAAGAGCTGGGTTTTCCAGTGTTTATTTTTTTGTCAGTAATGACGTATGTTCTTCTGTTTGACATTTCCATTCACCTTGTATTATATGCAGCCTTGAAGTATCTTATTTCTCTTGACTTATCTTATACGTGGTAAACTGAGAAATGTTTCTATGCATATTCAGTATAATACGCCTTGACCACTATGTGAAAGGCACTTGGTTATACATATCAGATAAAAGTAAGAAATTTTTTTTTAAATCCCTCCCTACATGGACCTAATGTTTTGGGTTTTTTTGAGGGGGGGAGGAGAGTAGAATTACAACATACAAACAAATATGTTTGTACCTGTGTATGGATGTTCAAAAGAGAGAGTGAGCACTAATGATTAAGAGGATGAAGAAAGACTTCTCATAGCAGATGAGACTTACCTAAGAACATGATATATCCATCACTGGAATAGAAGCTCTGAGATGGGAATGAGAGCATGAGCCTGTGATCTTTGCTACCAGGGAAGCTGAGGCTGGGGGAGCTCCTGAGCCCAGTTCTGTGCTGCAGTGGTGTCTATGAGAAGTTCTGCATTCACAGGGTGAGTCCTTTTCAAGCTATTTTGATTTGTTTTGATCGATATCATGATGATCAGCTCTGGGATGGTCAGGCTTTACTTGCTCCTTTGCCCCCTGTAGTCTTAATGCCAACCAAGCAATTGGTAGACATTTATTAAGCACCTACCACTTCCACTTCCCCTCTCCATCTATATCAGGGGAGCTTATATCCATTGGGCAGTCAGCCTAGTGAAGCCACTGGACATCTTTTCAGAATCATGTTTTTAATAACACAAAATAAAACACACGAGATTTCAAAGGAAATTATTAGATTGAAATACAATCCTCAAAGGTTAAAACTAATTCATGGGGGCAGCTAGATGGCGCAGTGGATAGAGCACCGGCCCTGGAGTCAGGAGGACCTGAGTTCAGATCCAGCCTCAGACACTTAACACTTACTAGCTGTGTGACCCTGGGCAAGTCACTTAACCCCAATTGCCTCACTAAAAAACAAAACAAAACAAAACTAATTCATGGACCTCCTGAAATCTGAAGGGTTCTGGGAGCCCAGGTTAAACATTGGTAGGATTATGGGGCAGTCAGGGGAGGAATAGAAGCACTTTCTTTTCCTTTTCTGGATCATTGTTCTTGCTGGTGTATTTTAAGAAGCATTTGTAAGAGACTTAGGCTTCTCTAGAACCTTTCACACTCTTCTTCAGTGAAGACCGTTAAATATGTGTTGTTATGGGTTTACAGGTGAATTCTACCAAACATTTAAAGAACAATTAATTCCAATATTATATAAATTATTTGGAAAAATAGGTGAAGGAGTTCTACCAAATTTGTTTTATGACACAAATATGGTGGTGATACCAAAACCAGGCACAACAAAAACAGAGGAAGAAAATTATAGACCAATTTCTCTAATGAATATTGCTGCTAAAATCTTAAATAAGATATTAGCAAGGAGATTACAACAAGTGATCACCAGGATAATACACTATGACCAGGTGGGATTTATACCAGTAATGCAGTGCTAGTTCAACATTAGGAAAACTATTAACATAATCAACCACATTAATAAGAAAACTAACCAAAATCACATGATTATCTCAATAGATGCAGAGAAAGCTTTTGGCAAAATACAGCACCCATTCCTAATAAAAACAATAAAGAGCTTAGGAATAGGTGGAGCTTTCCTTAAAATAGTAAGCAGTATATACCTAAAACCATCTGCAAGCATTATATGTAATGGAGATAAGTTAGAGGCCTTCCCAATAAGATCAGGGGTGAAACAGGGATGTCCATTATCACCTCCATTATTCAATATTGTATTAGAAATGTTAGCGTTAGCAATCAGAGAAGAAAAAGGAATGAGAGGAATTAGAATAGGCAAGGAGGAAACAAAACTATCACTCTTTGCAGATGATATGATGGTATACTTAGAGAATCCTAGAGAATCAACTCAAAAATTACTTGAAAAAATTAACAACTTTAGCAAAGTAACAGGATATAAAATAAATCCACATAAATCATCAATATTTCTATACATGACCAACAAAGTCCAGCAGCAAGAGATAAAAAGAGAAATTCCATTTAAAGTAACAGTAGGTAATATAAAATACTTGGGAGTCTACTTGCCAAGATAAATCCAGGAACTATATGAACACAGTTACCAAACACTTTTCACACAAATCAAATGAGATCTAAATAATTGGAAAGATGTCAATTGCTCATGGATAGGCAGAGCTAATATAGTAAAAATGACAATTCTACCTAAATTAACTTACTTATTCTGTGCTATACCGATCAGAATACCTAAAAGTTATTTTATAGAGCTAGAAAAAATAATAACAAAATTCATCTAGAAAAACAAACAGTCAAGAATATCAAGGGAGATAATGAAAAAAAAAATGCTCAGGAAGGTGGGTTAGCTATACCAAATCTGGAGCTTTACTATAAAGTGGCAGTCATCAAAACTATCTGGTACTGGCTAAGAAATAGAGTGGAGGATCAATGGAATAGGCTAGGTACAGGAGACACAGTAGTGAATGACATTAGTAATGTAGTGTTTGATAAACCCAAAGACTCCATCTTCTGGGATAGGAACTAAGTATTTGACAAAAACTACTGGTTAAACTAGAAGAGAGTATGGCAGAAATTAGGCATAGACCAACATGTATTAAGCACCCACTGCCAGGCAATGTGCTACTAGCTCTCCCTTTTATTCTGTAGCCTGAATAGCCCCAGTTTCTTCAGCTGATCCTTGAGTAATCTTGAGGCCATTATCTTGGTTCCCCATTGCTTACTTGGAACATAGAGTGCCTGGCACATAGTAGGCACTGAATGGGAGAAATAGAAACAGAATGCTGTCGTCTGAACCAGAGACAAAAGGCAAGAAGGGCATCCTGCAGAAAGCTAGAAGTTGTTTACAGAAGGGGGCCTCAAGGTCAGTAGTCCAGCTGGTTTGGAGTGCCTAAGGTTGAAACTAGTTTGGGCCTCCATTGCTTAATTGGTTTTTACACCCCAGGGAGGGGAGAGGGCTCATTTTAATACACATGAAAGGTATGTAATGAGAGGAGAGACATGTTGCAGGGGGGACAATTGAGATATTTTGGGAAGAATGTGCCTCTCTTTGTCTTCTACCCATGACGAAGAGGGGAGGGACTTTGCATTAGATTTAGGGATAAAAAGAGACCTTTGCTGTGACTGATTCTAGTGCATGCCCATTCTTGCAAGAATGTAATAATACTTCATATATTCACCCCACTTGCTTGCTAACCTGCCTTGCCTTTCTCTATGAGTTCTCCTGTTTATCAGTGTCCTTCATAAGCTGTCATGCCCAGAGCTGGACTCAGCACTCCTGGGCAGAGGGAAATTGAATTCAAAGCACGGGTGATGCCCTTCCTTGTCCTGGGCATGAAGTTGGTCAACTTCAGGGGCATGGTTGTGGTTGTGACAACTGATTTGGAAATCAATCAGGTGAGCCTGAAGATCTGCTGGGAGATTCTCATCTACTGCTTGGGGACTTCTGGTCCACAGCCTCTGAATTCTACCAAAGATGGTGATTTAGACCCTCAGGAATTGTGCATCCCCCCCCCCATTAACAACTCACAGCAAAGGTTAGGGAGAATAAACACAATTAGTTTATTGTTTTAAGGCACTTCAAACAAAACGTGTGTCTCTTTAGCAGAGATTACAGAGAGAAGTCATTTTATGCCTTGGGGGAATCAGGTTTTCTCCTCCGAGGCAGCAGGGAAATGGGCTGATTTCTACAATCCCATATTTAACTAGATAGATGTTTTTGTCTCTGTGCACGGCAATTCCTCTGTGGATGTTTGCTCTGTAAAAGGAAGACAAAATGATGAGCTTGTTGTGAGGACGGACCTGGAAGCAAATTGATTTTCACCTGGTGAATGAAACACCTTGGGCCGCCTCCTCCTACATTTTCCACCCAGAGAGAGGATCACATTTCTACAGGACTCCATGGTTTAGAAACAAGCACCCTGAGAGGGAATCAGGGAGTCATTTACAGTATCCCTGAGCAGGAGATACCTGCACTTACCATTCAGCCCAGCCTGCCCCTGGACCAGAATCCTCTCTACCTGCTTGCTCCCTTCCTGTCAAGTGGCCCAGCCTCTCCTGGAATACCTGCAGGGACAGGGAGCTCACTATCTCCTGAGATGACCCATTCCACCCTGGGACAGCTCTCTTTGTTGAGACCTTTCCCTGGACATCCTCAGCCTCTCTCTGCCTTCCATTTATGGCTCCTACCTCCTTGTCACAAGCCTTCAAATACTGGAAGAAAGCAAGGCTCCAAATGATAAGCCTGCACAGGCCTGTTTTTTATCGAAACCCAGAGCCAGGCTGTATCCATCTCTCCCACTGTGCAGCCTCCCAGTCTGCCAAGCATCCCAGCTAGGAAATCCCTTGGAAGGTGGCTCCAGGGCTGGCTGGCTTACCTGCCTGCTTTAAACACTGTTGCCTTTTCATTAAGCAGATCAAGGAGATAAATGCTCCCTCCCCCCTCCTGCCATCAGGATGCTTTCCTCCTAGCACAGTGTCTAGCACACAGTAGATGCCTAATAATTGCTGGTGGATTCATTGTATCCCCAGTGCCCAGCACTGGACTTCGCGGATGCTTTCTGAATGATTTGACCAAGTATCTAGTGATCCCCACCATGATCCTGTGAGTTAGGGGTTCTTGGTATCTTTAGGTTTTCTAGGTGAAGAAATTCAGCCTTAGAGAGTTAAGGGCCTTGCCTGGGATCAAAGAGCCAGGCATTAAATGAAGTGGGATTTGAACTCAGCTCTTTGGCATTCCTTGGCAGCAGTGTGGCTAACCACTCCACCAACCTTCTTCACAATTGCTTATATGTGTCTAACACTTCAAAGCTTACAAGGTTTTTTTCAAATGTCACCTCATTTGAGGCTCACAACCACATATGAGGCAAGTAGTTAAAGGAATCACTGTCCCCATTTCACAGATCAGGAAACTGAGATGCTGACACATCAGTCAACTTCCCCAAGATCACACCATGAGTATCTTTCTGAAGTGGAATTCAAAACCGCCCCTCCTGACTACAAAGCCCCCATTCACCCCCAGCCCAACCTTGTGCTGTTTAATACTATTTTGCCCCATGTTACAATTAAAAATTTGAGGTTTAGAGAGTGTGAGTGACTTGCTCAAGGTCACCCAGTAAGTAGAAGAGCTGGAACTTGAGTGGAGAATGCCCACTGGCAGCCCCTCTGGTGGTCCCTCCCTCCCTCCTTGCCATCCCCATGAGGTGGGAATCAGGAGAGCAGCTGGCAGCCGAGGGCAGCCTCCTACCGGTGGGGTAGCTCTCCATGGGCTCTCCGGTTGGCACCTTGTCCATGGCTTGCAGGGGATCTGAAGAGGGTTCTTGGCTGGGTCCCTCGAGTGCTTCCTCACTGGGCTCATTGGTGGGATCTTCAGACACCTCTTCAGAGCCTCCAGTAACATCACTGGTGTTGCTAAAGGGCTTCTGGGTGAGGTCCAGGCTTGTTCCCTCTGCTGATATCTCCAGAATTGGGGAGGTGGAGTTCTCAGCGACAGAGTCTGTGTATTCTCCTGGATAACAAAAACAGAACTGAGCCTCCTTCCCTTCACTCCACTGGCTGCATGCCTTCCCCCAAACCAGTGCATTAAGCAGGAGAAATGGAAGATGAGGGGGTTGGCTGGCTAGTGGAGAGAGAGGCCCCTCAAACTAGGAATCCAAGCTCTGCTCATTGACTCCCTGGAAGACGTTGGATGAGTCCTTGCCCTGCTTGGGACCTCAGAGCTCCCTGATCAAATGCGGGGGCTGGAATCAGAGATCTCCAGCTTCCTTCCAACTCCATAGCCCACAGCCTCTTCTTTCAGAGCTCACCCTGCCTGAAGGACCTGCTCTCAAGAGTTGTCATGGAGTCAGACACGAGGGAGAAGAGCAGTGTAGCCCAATACAGTTTCCAGCCTCTCACCATTACTCTTGGCTTTTCTTTGCTCCCATCTACCTTGTCTGTAGCCTTTCCATTGTTAGTGATGAAAAGCCTGCTGGGATGGAGACCTGGTGGGGTGGAGTAGAGTGGGGAAACAACCCTCCAGGCCCTCATTTAATCCCACTGAGAAGGTTCTTTCTAGCTTGCCAACTGCACGGCAGTGCAGAGCCTTACAAGATGGTGCTCTCAACTTACCTTGGCCTATGGAGAAGCCAAGAGCCAGAGCCACGAAGGCAGAGAGGACCAGGGCCTTCTTCAACATTGTTCAGGCTTTCTCCAGTTGGGAAGGACTAGTGGCAAGTCAGGCTGAGCTGTGTCTGGCAGAGAGAGCTGGAGTCTTATTTAAAGGGGCTCCTGATCCTGCATCAGCTCATTGCCTCCACCTCCTTGGGAGGGAAGCTTTTTGGAAACAGCAAGTGATGCAAGAAGAAACTCATTTTGCCTCCAGGTTTATGGCAGAAAAAACAGGGGTCTTAAGAGCCTTGGTCTGCTCCCTTGCCTTGCAGTTCAGGTCAGATGGGAAGCCAAATTACAGGTAGGTGAGATGGTATGAGATAATAGATGGGGCTCTTGCAAAGGTCACCTAAGAGAGAACAGGGCTGCCCGGGGCTTTTGTTTAGGCTTTTCGAGGATGAGTCAGCGAGGCAAATTCTGACTCTTGGGGTAGTTGAAAAACCAGATATGACTAAGGATAAGTGACTCAAGATCTTTGCTCAAGGAGGATGGGTGCAGGGGGAGAGTAATGGATACAAAGTTAGAGACTCTGCCCAGAGCAGGGTTCGCACACTTACTGGCTGTGGGACTGGGAGCATCATTTAACCTTCATGGGCCTCAGTTTCCTCACCTGGGCAATGAGGGTATGGATGATGGCACACAACTCTTGCAGGATCAAATTAATATTACAAATCTCAGGGCGGCCATAAGAGCCCTCTGAGTCACAGGGGCACCGGGGAGCTGAAACAGAATGCCCTGTACCTTTCAATCTTCCTGTTCTTTCAGACTTTTCCTGAAGACCTCCAAGGATGGGGAGCTCACTACCTCTAGAGGTAGCCCACCTAAACTATTCAGAAGCGTCTTCGGGCATCAAGGCCAAGTTTCCTTCTTTTGACCGTTGGCCCACTGTTCTAGCTCTTGCCAAAACCACACCCAAAGCCCCTTCCACCCCATCACCTTAAGACTCATTCTCCACAAAGGGGGTTCCTGGGCCACATGTCTAGTCTGAGGTGGTAGGTGCTCCCATTGTCCTGCCTTTTCTGCAGCTGAAATGCCCCTATCGAATAGCCAAGAATAGCTTGTCTAACCCCTTCTCCATGGGGCAACTCTTTTAAAAATTTTGTTTTTGTTTATTTGTTTCAATTTTAATAATATTTTATTTTTTATTTTACATGGAAAGATAGTTTTCAACATTTGTTTTCATAAGGGTTTTAGTTCCAAATTGTCCTCCCTCCCTCCCTTCCCTCCCCCTCCCCAAGACATAAAGCAATGGGATATGGGCTATATATGCACAATCACATTAAACATATTTCTGCATCAGTCATGTTATGAAAGAAGAATCAGAACAAAAGGGGAAAAACTCAAAAAAGAAAAAAACAACAACAAAAGTAGAAACAGTATGGTGTAATCTACATTCAGAATCCACAGGTTTTTTTTTTTTTCTGGATGTGGAGAACATTTTCCATCATGAGTTCTTTGGAATTGTCTTGCATCATTACACTGCTGAGAAAAGCTAAGGCTAACACAGTTGATCATCACATAATATTTCCATTACTATATACAATGTTCTTCTGGTTCTGCTCACTTCACTCAGCATCAGTCTACTTAAATCTTTCCAAGTTTTCCTGAACTCCTTTTTTTTTTTTTGGCATGGAGCAATGAGGGTTAAGTGACTTGCCCGGGGTCCCACAGTCAGTGTCAATTGTCTGAGGCTGGAATCGAACTCAGGTCCTCCTGAATCCAGGGCCAGTACTTTATCTGCTGGACCACCTAGCTGCCCCTTCCTGAACTCCTTCTGCTCATCATTTCTTACAGCACAATAGTATTCCATTAGATTCATATACTTCAACTTGTTCAGCCATTCCCCAGTTGATGGGCATTCCCTCCATTTCCAATTCTTTGCCACCACAAAAAAGAGCTGCTATAAATATTTTTGTACATGTGTGTACTTTTCCCTTTTTTATGATCTCTTTGGGATATAGACTTAGTAGTGGTATTACTGGGTCAAGGGATATGAACAGTCCTATAGCCCTTTGGGCATAGTTCCAAATTGCTCTCCAGAATGGTTGGATCAGTTCACAGCTCCAACAATGCATTAGTGTTCCAATTTTTCCACAGCTTCTCCAACAGTTATTATTTTACTTTTTTGTCATATTAGCCAATCTAATAGGTGTGAGGTGGTACCTCAGAGTTGTTTTAATTTGCATTACTCTAATCAATAGTGGTTTAGAGCATTTTTTCATATGGGAATAGATAGCTTTGATTTCTTCATCTGAAAACTTCCTATTCATATCCTTTGACCATTTCTCACTTGGGGAATGATGTGCATTCCTTTAAATTTGATTTAGTTCCCTGTATAGGTTGGAAATGAGGCCTTTATCAGAAACATTGGCTAAAAAAAGTGTTTCCCAGCTTTCTGCTTTCCTTCTAATTTTGGATGCATTGCTTCTGTTGGTGCAAAACCTTTTAATTTAATGTAATCAAAATCATCCATTTTGCATTTCATAATATTCTCTATCTCTCATTTGGTCATAATTCTTCTCCTCTACACAGATCTGAGATGTAAACTATTCCTTCCTCTCCTAATTTACCTATGGTATCAGCCTTATGTCTAAATTCATTTTGACCTTATTTTCATATATGGTGTAAGCTGATGGTCTATGACTAGTTTCTGCCATACTATCTTCCAGTTTTCTTGGCAGTTTTTGTCAAGTAGTGAGTTCCCATCCCAGAAGCTGATGTCTTTGGGTTTATCAAAGAGTGGGACAACTATCAGTTCTCGTGGGTACTGTCAGGCCTGGCTTCCTACAACTGACCCCTGCATAGTGTGAACTTGAGGCCTCCAACCTCACTGGTCCTCTTCCCCTGCTGAATCTCAGGCTTTTCAATGTCCTTTCTAAAATGAACTGCCCAAAACTGAATGCAGCACCCCAACCTTTTGGGTGTGACCGAGTAGAGGAAGGTGGGACTTCAACTAAATCCCCCAACTCTGTCATTTCCAGCACCAGTCGATCACACTGTTAACTCACATTGAGCTTCACTCCATTAAGGCCCCCAAGTGTTCTTTCATTGGGAATGATGTGACAGAAGATGCTTTGCCATCTGCTTTGGCACTGGACCCTCAGGTCAATGGGGACTTTCCATTTGCCCAGAAGCTAAAATCTCTAGACATGGTGGGGTAGGGGGGCTGTCACTTAATAAGTGCTCATTCAGTCAGTCTAGTACAGGCCAGAGTACCCACAGTTGCCAGTTACTGGCACTGCTTAGGGCTTTGAGGTTTGCAAAGTATTATAAGTACATCATCTTATAGAATCACCCCAGCCACCCTGGGGTGTTATTATTGTTCCCATTCGATAGATTTGGTGGCTGAGACTCAGCAGCACAGGGCCAGTTGAGAGAGTCAGACACCAGATTGGAACCCAGGGACTTCTGACTCTACCTCACTTGCTCTTTCCACTGTCCTGCTTCTTCCTCAGTGGCTGCTTTGTTTTGGGTCACTGAGATCGAGTCAGTCGATCCACAAGCATTTCTTAAGGGCCTGCTCTGTTCCAGGCACTGGGCTAAGCTTTGGCTATACCAGAAAATACAGAAGCAAGGTGCTCTCATTCCAATGCAAACAGTAAGTTCAGAGAGAGACATAGAGAGGAAAGCCGGGAAGTCTCTGCAGAGGGAAGGCAGCAGCAGTGGAAAGGAAGAACTGGAGAGCCATCAGGTGGGACTTGGGCTGAGTCTTGGAAGGAGGCAGGAGGAGCATTCTAGGCTAGGGGAAAGCCAGGGCAAAGGGGGTGCTGGTGGTGGTGGGGGGTGCCAGAGGAACAGCAAGTAAAGTGTCAGAAAACTGGACAGTTCCTAAGGGACTGCCCCAAGGCTTCAGCCCTCAGAGAGAGGGTTTTGTGTTTGATCTGACCACAGGAGGTAGGAAGTCTCTGGAGCTAATGGATTGGGCCAGGGCTGGCCATTCTGCGCCTTAGGAAACCCCTCTGGGCAGCTGAGCAGAGGAGGAAGGAGTCCCTCCCCCTCCCCCAGGAGGTTAATGCCTTAGTCCAGGTGTGAGGGAAGGCAGCAAATTCTTTTTCAATGGGGGCATTTCAGCTGCAGAAAAGGCAGGGCAATGGGAGCAGGTGTTGGGGAAGGAGAGGTTCAGTGTCCCTCTCCCTGCACCTACCACCTCAGACTAGACATGAGGCCCAGGGACCCCCTTTGTGGAGAATGAGTCTTAAGGTGATAGGGTGGAAGGGGCTTTGGGTGTGGTTTTGGCAAATGTGTGTATGTGACAGGATGTGTGTGAAGGAAGATAATCTAAGGCAGTCAGGTGGAGAGATGGGTAGAGTCCCAGAGTCAAGAAGACCTGAGTTCAAATCCAGACTCAGACACTAACTGGGCAAGTCACTTAACCTCTGATGCCTCAGTTTCTTCAACCACATAATGGGAATAATAATAGCACCTAATAATAGAAACTTCCCAGGGTTCCTGTGAAAACAAATTGGGACATTTCCAAAGCAAAAGACCTGCAGACACTCTAGAAGCTCTAGCTATTGGGGAGTGACAGGGGGCGACTGTGGGGAAGGCCCTGGCTCCCGTTCCCTGCTATTTCCTCTTCCTTGGCACTGCTCTTTCTCTCTTCTTCCCTCATTTTCTCTCTGCTTCTTTCTGCTCCTGCTTGTTCCAAATGGGTTTTTCCCTCATTTCTCATTGTTATTATTTGTCCCCTGACCCATTGGCTTCTTGTATGTAGGGGATGTATGTATGTATGTATATATGTATTTTTATTTGCATATGACCATGTGCAAGCCCAGATAGAATGTGAAGGGCCTGTAAACTTTCAGCCAAAAGAAGAGGAGAGAGAAGACAACAATGATGTGGCCACAGGGGGGAAAAATAGTTCATTGCAAATGACTTTTCACACAAATCAAATCAGATCTAAATAATTGAAAAAAAAAACATCAATTGCTCATGGATAGGCTGAGCTAATATAGTGAAAATGACAATTCCACTTAAATTAACTTACTTATTCAGTGCCATACCAATCAGATTACCTAAAAATATTTTATAGAGCTAGAAAAAATAACAAAATTCATCTGGAAAAACAAAAAGTCAAGAATATCAAGGGAAAAAATGAAAAAAAAAATGCACAGGAAGGTGGGTTAGCTGTACGAAACCTGGAGCTTTCTTATAAAGCAGCAGTCATCAAACCATCTGTTGCTGGCTAAGAAATAGAGTGAAGGATCAGTGGAATAGGCTAGGCACAGAAGAGACAGTAGTAAATGACATTAGTAATGTAGTGTTTAATAAACCCAAAGACTCCAGCTTCTGGGATAGGAATTCAGTATTTGACAAAAACTGCAGGGAAAACTGGAAGATAGTATGGCAGAAAATAGGCATAGAACAAGATCTCACACCTTATACTAAAATAAGGTCAAAATGGGTACATGATTTAGACATAAGAGGTGATATCATAGGTAAATTAGGAGAGGAAGGAATAGTCTACCTTTCAGATCTTTGGAAAGGAGAACAGTTTATGACCAAACAAGAGATAGAGCATATTATGAAATGTAAAATGGATGATTTTGATTACATTAAATTAAAAAGATTTGTACAAACAGAAGCAATGCATCCAAAATTAGAAGGGATGCCGAAAGCTGGGAAACAATTTTTATGGCCAGTACTTCTGATAAAGGTCTCATTTCTAAAATATATAGGGAACTAAATAAAATTAACATGAATCCAAGTTATTCCCCAAATGAGAAATGGTCAAAGGATATGAACAGGCAGTTTTCTGATGAAGAAATCAAAGCTATCTATTCCCATATGAAAAAATGCTCTAAATCACTATTGATTAGAGAGATGCAAATTAAAACAACTCTGAGGTACCACCTGACACCTGTCAGATTGGCTAATATGACAAAAAGGAAAATAATAAATGTTGGACAAGCTGTGGGAAAATTGGAACCCTAATGCATTGTTGGTGGAGCTGTGAACTGATCCAACCATTCTGGAGAGCAATCTTGAATTATGCCCAAAGGGCTATAAAGCTGTGCATACTCTTTGACCCAGCAATACCACTTTTGGGTCTTTTCCCCAGAGAGATCATAAAAAAGGGAAAAGGACGCACACGCACAAAAATATTTATAGCTGATCTTTTTTGTGGTGGCAAGGAATTGGAAATTGGGGGGTTGCCCATCAATTGGGGAATGGATGAACAAGTTGTGGTATATGAATGTAATGGAATTCTATTGTGCTGTAAGAAACAATGAGCAGGAGGAGTTCAGAGAAACCTGGAAGGACTTGCATGAACTGATGATGAGTGAGATGAGTAGAACCAGAAGAACAGTGTACACAGTATCATCAACATGGTGTGTTAATCTACTGTGATGGACTAGATTCTTTTCACCAATGCAATGCTACAGGAGAGTTCCAGGGGATTCATGATCCAAATCCAGGGAAAAAAAAAAAAGAACTGTGGAGTATAGATGCTGATTGAACCATACTATTTCTTTTGTTTTTGGTGCTGTTGTTTTTCTATTTTCAGGTTTTTCCTCATTGCTCTGATTCTTCTCTTATTTCATGACTAATGCAGAAATATGTTATATATATATATAACCTATATCAGATTACCTGCTGTCTAGGGGAGGTGGGACGGAGGGGAGGGAGGGAGAAAAAACTCAAATTAGAAAGCTTGTATAAACAAATGTTGAGGACTATCTTTACATGTAACTGGAAAAAATAAAATACTTTTATCAGAAATAAATATGTGTTTTATGATCATCATCATTGGCATTTCAAAGATTTTTCCTGCAATCTTTCTTTGTCTTTTAGTCCTCATACTTAATGGCTAGCTTGGTGAGTTATAAAGTGCCTAAACTAACTTAAAATCTATCTTATAGGCTCATATATGACAATAGTCATATAACTATATTATAGTAGTCATCAGCCAATAAGTATTTATTAAGCTCCTACTGTGTTCTGGGAACTGTGCTACACACTGAGGATACAATGAAAGGCAAAATAGAGTGCTTGCTTTTAGGGAGCTTAGTCTAATGAAGGAAACAGCATGTGAACTGATATAGACAGATAAACTATAGAAAAGGGACATTGGAAATAATCAAGCATCAAGGGATCAGCATTTAATTAAAGTCCTATCATGTGTCAGATACTTGGCCAAGTAACTGGGGCTTCAGGAGAGGCTTTGAGTATGGAGGAGTCTGCTTTGGATGTTCCCTTATTAGAGACTGGTGCATAGGACAATAGACTCTTGGTAATCCCTCTCTCCTACCACCTCAGATTATCCACAAGCACACCGAATTCTGTAAAATGGTTTATAATGTGATGACATACCTCTTAACCCCACTTTGCGGGGCTTCAAGCAGAGACATATGATTGTGAGAATTGTTGGACTCCAGGTCACTGAAGACCTTCCCAACTCTCAAATTCAGTAAATCTGTGAAATCATTTAGACCACACCTGGGGTGTGATATTTCATTCTGGGCAGCAGATTTTAGGAATGATTTTAATAGAGTTCATTAAAAAGAGAGGGCTGGGGCGGGGCACAGCTAAGTGGCACGGTGGATAAAACACCAGCCCTGGATTCAGGAGGACCTGAATTCAAATCCAGCCTTTGACACTTGACACTTAATAGCTGTGTGACCTTGGGCAAATCACTTAACCCTCATTGCTCCCCCCCCCCCCAAAAGAAGAGAGGGATGGGAAAATTGTGAGGGGATATTTGTTGGCCAGTTAAAGGAACCAAGGAATCTGAGCCTGGACAAGGAAAGGTGTGGTGTGTGTGTGTGTGTGTGTGTGTGTGTGTGTGTTGTTGTGTGTTTGAAAGGTGATCTGTTAAAGTATTCTGTCTTATAAAGAAGGATTTGACTTCTGCTTGTCTAAAAGGAAGAAACTTAGAGTAATAGGTTATTTATGCCATCAGGAAGATTGGGAATCATAAGATTGTAGTTTTATAGCTTAAGCAGGACTATAGAGATTTTTTATTCAACCCTTTCATTTTATGAAAGATTGAACCTGATGACCCAGATGTTAAGTAACTTGCACAGTATCACAGAGGTAGAGAGTGGTAGGACTGATAATTCAAAATCAAGTTTATACATTGTGAAACCAGTCCTCCCAATAGAATGCATCAGTGAGTGGTCAGTTGTCCATTAGAAAATCCTCAGTTAGCCAGTCCATGGTAAAGTCATTGTGCATTTGTCCTCTTTCAAATTCTGTAGAGAAAGGAGAGAATGCAGCCATTTCAGTGGATAAGTTTGAGCCATCTTGAAAATCACTTTCCTTAAATGAAGGTGAACAATGCTCAAGCAGTCAGCACAATGCCTGGGACATAGCAGGAACTTAATAAATGTTGATTGAGACGCTTTAGCAAATAATGATCCTTGCTTGGTGTTATCAGGATGAATAGAAACTTTGAACTTTTCATCACCTTCACTGTACTCTAAACCCAAACCTACCTCACCTCCATCCTCTTCTGAGCACCTGTCTAGAGCACAGTATTTCTTAACCTGGGTCTAGGAAACTTTCTTTTCAGTATTTGGATATTCTATTTCCATCTAATTGGTTTCCTTCACATCCCTAAGCATTTGGTTTTATGCACTTAAAAACATGATTATGAGAAGGGAGTTACAGGATTCCCTAATCTGCCTAAGGGTTGAGAGGCTTCTATAAGGAGGTCTAGGACAGAAGAATAAATGAAGAAGTGCTAGTCTAGGCAGAACACTCTGTGATTCCTATATGCTGACATCTCTGATGATGTTTCCAGTTTTTCTGGGGGTCTGAACTGTTTTGAGCTTCCTCTTATCACTCTCACTTCTGCCCCACCCCTGTGCAATGGTGTTATATCCCTGTGAGATTCCAACATGACCCCAGTGCCCTTGCATTTCTATCAGAGGATGGCGGCTCCTTTTGTCTCTATCTCTTCTTTCCAAGTGCTACTGATAGGTAAGAAGGGAGCTGAGTGCCTATGTGAGAGCATGAAGGGCCCCAAGCCAGAGACTTCCTTCTTCTTGCCTGTTAGCCCTCCTCCCAACACCCCATAGTCAGAGCCATAGGAAGAAATTCTTACAACTGGGTCAAGAATAATTGTAGTGGGGAAGGGGGACAAGGGAGAGTCGTGGTGACAACCTATAGAGGACATCCTGACTTTGGGAATAGACACACTTGGAGAGAGGAGAGAGGTCAGCCAAGGAGTCAGAAAGTCTGTTCTGAATCCCTGTGGGAACTCTGGGGTGGCAAGGTAACCCCAGGAGAGGGAAGTCAGAACAATCTGATTCAACAAAGCCAAATACCTCTAATGCCCTTTGGCCCCTGACCCAGGTCAGGAGGGGACCCTTAATGAAACTGACAAAATTAACCTCTTTACTGGAGGCAGTAGGGCAGCAGTTTGCCCTCTTGGTCCCTGAGAAATCCAGGGCTTCTTCTAGGGAGAACAGTTATGGACATTTTAAAAAAGGGAATGTTAAAAAGTCTCTCTTCTCCACCTAAAAGCCAGAAGTCATTGGCTATGCCTTCTCAAGGCAAACCAAGGAATCCATTTTAGCAAGTCTGTGCCATCTCCCCTCAATTTGGGCCCAAGGACATCACGCAAAAGGAGTCCCCAGGGGTCATTGGTGTCCATCCTTTGTTTTCAAAGAAGACCAATGACATCACAAAGAGGATGTCTTGATTTGTGCATGAATTGGATTTAAGGGAGTCCAAGTTGCACAAAGTTGTCGGCCTCACTCTCTCTTCCAGAGTCACCAAAGCCCGGTGGCAAGATAAAAGTCAGGATGACTGGCAATGACCCCAGATGTAGTGGTTGACTTTGGTCTTCCTAAACCCCAAAATATAGTTGATAATGTAAGAGGGGAGACATTAAGATTGAGGCCTGGGAAAGACTTCTTGCAGAAGGTAGGACCTGAAGAATGCCAGGGAAAGTAGGAAGTGGAGATGAGGGGGAGGAGCCTCTGAAACATGGCAATGCCCAGTGAACATACTCAGATTTGAAGAATGAAGTGTTGATGCAGCCCTTAGCTTTGTGGCTCATCTAATCCACCCCCTCATTTTCATGAGTTAGACACTGAGGCCCAGGAATGGCAAGGTACTTGTCCAAGGTCACCACATAGTAGTAACAGTACTAGCTTGAACTGACTTGAGAATTAGCAATGCCCTCTAAGTGTATTAACTCACTTGATCCTCCTCACAACAATCTTGTGAGGTGAATGCATTTTTTATATGGGGAAACTCCTTGAATTGTGCATCTTGTGCCTGAGGCAGGATCCAAGCTGAGGCTTCATTTTCATCTCTTCTGCTGGGACTTGAGCCTGACTGCACCTCTTGGAAGTAGGGCAAAACTCTTTTCAAGTCAAATAAATGGGCAGCTCTTAAGTGCTTCCTGTGTGCCAGGCACTGTGCTAAGCACTAGAGAGACAGAGGAAAGCAAAAACGCTTCCCTTGTCTTCAAGAAGTTTACAGTCTAATGTGGGGGGGGGGGAGGAGACAATAGCTAAGAAATTCAATACATGGAAGAAATAGACCAAGTAGCTAGAGGGAGGCATCAGAACATGCCTCCTTACTGAGGAGGGAAAGGTACTTGTGGCTTTTTGTGGCGTAGAGATACAGGGTTTCTATGGAGATGCAGCTTGGGAAAGCCATCCTCCTTCTCCCAGCCAGTCGACTCAGCTGTTCAGAGGGACATTATAAACTTTCCTTTAATGCAGACATTTTTGTGTCAATGTTGAGCACCACTGCACACACAATTGCTAATGCAGATAGGTTGGCTTTGTGCTTCCCAGCTTTTCAGTGACCGGGTTGATGGGATTTATGGAGTACAGTCATCTACAAGGCCACTTTGACTTGTTCCTAAGATGACCTCTTGGGTTATTTTTCCCTAGGGGCAGGGATGCTAGTGGTTTTCCAGGTGTCTCTGGGGCTAGTGGCTTCTTCTCTGATCAGGCAAAGAGTGAGGGTATGTGAGGTCACCACATATCAGGCTACCGAGGCTCAGGCCTGACAGCTAGCAAGAGTGCCAGCTGGGCCATTCAGTGGGCACCTTGTCAAACTGAGTCACCAGTGTCGGGGCTCAGCTCCCCTGGATGCCTGTGTTTGTATCGTGATACTCCCATGCTCATCTACCCATGCTGTGCCAATGGGCTTAGACGAGGTCTTTGGCAAAAAGCAGTTGCATCTGTCATCCTGGCTTCCTCAAAGCTCCTGCTCTGAACCAGACTCGTGCTCACAAATTCCCTTGATTTTATTTGTATTTGTATGGCTGGATGCCTTCCATGGAATTAACATGCTGTGCTGCATGCTTGGGGTGGGGGCAAAATGAGGCTGCCCCTCAGTCCTTAGCATTATGGGCTCTGCCCATTTCCCAGGACACAATCCACTTTTAGTAACGTTGAGAAAATCATTTTGAGTTGCCCATCATCAGTCCATTTAAGACCATGAATAGTGGGGAAGTCAATCAAGTGATTTCTTGTGTACCCTTAAAGACTCCATTAGATATTCATAGTATTATAGATTTGGAACTCAGAGGAACTTTAGAGGCCATTTAGCCATTTCACAGATTAGAAAACTGAGGCCCAGAAAGAGGTGAAGTGTTTTGCCCAGAATCACACAGCTAGGAAGTGTCTGAGTAGGAATACAAACTCAGTTCTGAGCTCAAATGCCACCCAGTTCCCTCCATCTTAGCATTCATTAGATCCAGTGTATTGGCCATTTGCTTTTAGCTAATTTTTGAATCCTCTATATGTGTGTTTGAATATTTAATACATTTGTATAATGTATGTATGTTCGTGAATGTATGGATGTATGTGATTATCCATAAAATTCTTCATTGTGGCATGGGAGTGACCCTGAATTACCAAAGGCTGTGCTAGCCACTGAGCCCACCTGGAAAGGGCTGGGCATGCACTGTGTCTTCTGCCTTAGGATCAGACCAGACAAATAGAGACTCATGAGCAATTAGGTTCTGACAATCTATAATTGGCTCAGTCCACTGAGGTCTCCTTCCCTTGGGACTGGGGTGATGATGGTGCGTGGGACACCAACAATTCATGATACTGAAGGACCTCTGATCCTGCCTTTTGGAGTCTCTCATATTCTCCAAACTGTCCACAAGCATTTATTAGCAGTAATAGGAACAGGAACATCTTTAAATTATAATTTTACTTTGAAATTTTACAAAATCATCCTCATCTTTATTTTGTTTGCCATATGGATCAAAAATTCCCTGTGTTGACACAGCGTGGTCCTTTGAGGTATTCTTCAATTCTGGTCCTTCTATGTTTTAAGTACCTACTCGGTATTGGTGTGAACCTCTGATGGTACAAATACACCATTGAAAATGGTCTTTCTACACAAGGAGCTCCCTTGGGATTATTGGAGGAAAACAAGTTCATGGATAATGAAAGGCAAAAATAATTGAATTTTGTGGAGGTGGTGAGGAGAATTAATATCAATTAGCGGGAATGAGGAAAAGTATGAGCTGAGCCTTAAAGGGGCTGGGGATTCCAAGAATAAGAGGTGAGGAAGAATAGATATTATTTTAAAGCTGGGAGGGATACATTTCCTTCATTGTATTCCTAGCAACCAGTCCAGAGTCTGGCATATACTAGGCATCTAATAAATGCTTCTTGATTGACTGATGGATGGAAAGGGTGACATCCTGTTCAAAGGCCCAAAGGGGGGAAATAGAATGTCTCATCTGGGGAACACAAGTAGGCTAATTTGGCTGAAGGTAGAGTACATGAGGAGGAGTCATTGGAAATGTGGGGGATGATAAGTTGGAAACAGATTGTGAATGACAAACGTGACCCGAATTGTTGGTGCTCTCCATGTGCCATCTCTGTCCAATAACAGCACTGGAGGAATTCATCTTTGTTATTACTGACACCTTCATAATGAAGGAAACCAAGGTACACAACAGAATTACTGGGAAGAACGCTCATGGATCATCAGAGAGGTCAATTGGAGAGTTGTCAGTTTCCTTGTGTGTACACAAAGCAAGGTTTGGCTGTGTCTCCCCACAGTTCTCATGAGGTGTGTTGCTAAAGGAACCTCCACAAAGATGGTTGAAGTTGATGAGTTGGACTCCTGTTGCAGAGGATAATAAAAGGTAAAGGTAAAGGTAAAGGTAAAGACATTCTAGGAAGAATTCTAGAAAGGATCCTGTAAATGTTTTCTCTATTTTCTTGATATTCACAGATTCTTAGAGTTGAAGGGACCTCGGAGATCATTAAGACCTGGCACATCTATGCAGGAATCATCTTCCCCAGAATCCTGGCAAAGGGGTTTATTCTTACATTATCTAAACCCTTATCTCTGAACCAATCCATCCATAAAATCAGCCGCATTTTATTAAGCTTCTGCTAGGGCCAGATAGGAATACAAATACAAAGAATGAAGCAAGGCTTACCCACAGAGGTTACATTCTTGTGGAGGAGATAGCAAGAACAACTACAAGTGCATATGGAATGAATATAAAGCCGATAAATGCAAGTACATATAACACAGTAGGGAGGGAGGGTACTGGGAGGTGAGGTGGAGGACGAATGGGGAGGGAAGCGCTTTGTGTATAAAACAATGTCTGAGCTGCACTGAAAATGCAGAGAAGGAATTGGTGTGGCAAAGGAAATGAGAGGGTCCATTCCAGGCATGGCACTGTCCATTCCATTTTAATGGTTTTTCCCGACTTTGAGCGTCATTTTCTCTCTTTCCTCCTCTCCCCTTCCCCAGATCTCCTTGGTCAGGACTCTGGGCACAGAGCCAATTGAATCCTTCTCCCAGAAACAACTTTTCAAATCCCTGATGACACTTGTCTCAGTCCCCTCCACTTTTTCTTCCTCAGGATGAATATAAGGAGTCCCTTCAATTAACCATTGTATGGTAAGACTCTCATGTTCTTTTTCTGTAAATTGAAGATAATAAACCTTGCACTTCCTGTCTTATTCCCTGTTTTGCTGTAAATGAAGCCCAGATCCACCATGGACAGATCCCCTGGGCTAGAGTCAGAAAGGCTAGAGTTCAAATTTGACCTCAGACTCTTCTTTGTCCCTGGGTAGGCCACTTGGCCTCCATTTGCCTCAGTTTCCTCACCTTTAAAATAGGGAGACTAATAGCACCTGCTTCCCTGGGTGGTTGTGAGCATCAAATGAGAGAATAATTGTGAGGCACTTAGTACAGAGCTTCTAGTTCAGCTTTCTGGGAGCTTCCATGGAGATTACAATTGATCCCTCTTCTGAATGTCAGCTCTTGAAAGACTTAAAGGTAAATCTCCTGTGCCTTGTGTGTAGTTTCTTCTCCAGGTCCCAAATTCCCAGTTGGGACAACCTTCCTTTAAGTTCTCAGGTAGGTTCTAGGTGGTTTGTTTTTAATCTCTCTATATGTATGACTTACATATTTAGATAGACAGATCTTGGCTTATGATTCAAATGACAGGAAGAAAAGGAAAGACAGTGCAATAAAGTAACATGAAACCAGAATTTGTAATCAGAAGACCTGGGCTGAAATCCTGCCTCTCCTACTTGCTACCTGTATAACTGTTACTTGACCTTTCTAGGCCTCAGTTTTTCAGCTGAAAACAAAATGAAGATATTAGACAAGGTGACTTTTAAGGTCACTTCAAGCTCTGAACTCCCTGTGTGGAAATTCCTTCTGCCAATACAGATCAATACCTGCTTTGCAATTTATAGCATCAGAGAGTTGCTTGTCTTGTGGACACTGAGAGATTAATACTACATGGTCAGTATTATCAGAGGTAGAGACTTCAGGCCAGGCTTCCTTGTGTCCTCTCTATTCCTTGCCTCCTTGAAAGGTATCAGGATTTTCACAACAGTTGCTGTGCCTGTATATTTTCCAATCGGGGGCTGGTCTATTGTAGGCTTAGAACAACCTGGAAACCTGTCAAGGACCACTTTGATCCATCATGATGAGAACCACTCTATATTGATTCATAAGCATCTAGAAATTGACTGCCTGTCAGCATGCTTGTTCACATGTCATGACGATGGATTCCTGTTGTACTGGTGTCTGAAAGTTCCCGTTCCTGGGTTCTGAGTCATGCTGGGTAGCCCTGTCTGCACACTGGCTTCCAAGTTTCCTATTCTTCCCCAGGAGCTTCGCTTACCAGGTCCCAGGGATGTGGCCACACAGTTAAAGTCTCAGAGTTAGTCTGTCTATGTTGTCAGAAACGTTTGAGAGCCTCAGCCAAAAAAGTAAGCATGTGGAGCAAAAAATGGACTGCTTAGTTTCATCAAGTTGACTGGATAATGGGAGAAAACACAAACTGGGCTTCCTTTTCTTCCCTGCAGTGGATGCTTCTGTGGCCCGTGGAAAAAAGCCTGCTAGGGCAGCCCAGGGAGCTGTAAAATCTCTAGCCATACCCAGGGCAGGAGCTGCCCTGCCTCTGATGTTTGCTGGCCAGGGGACTCTGGGCAGATCACACAGTCTCTCCCAACCTCAGGCAAATCAAGAAAACTCTGGTTTAAATCTGCTGCTCCCACCAGGTCCTGGATGGAGTGATGTCAGCAGCATCAGCACCACCTCTTTCTCTCAGTTCTGGGATCCTCCTCCCTTCTTTGGCCAATAGTCAGAATGTAGTAAGCATCTGCTATGACCCAGCACTGGAACAGGCTTTTGGGAAACAGGTAGCCAGTGCAAAGAGATGGAGCATTCTCTTAGTAGAACAGTGAGTAGGCCAATCTGACTGACCACAAAATGCAAGGGCAGGAATAAAAACCTAAAGAGAATGAAAAGGTAGAAAGGGGCTGGGTGGGGAAGGGCTTTCGATACAAGACAGGGTACTTTATAGTTCATCCTGGGAGTAATAGGGAGCCACTGGCATTTATTGAGAAGGTGTGATGTCCTGGGCTTTTGGAAGAATCACTTTGGCAGCTCTGGTGGCATGAAGGGAATCAATGACTGGGGTGGGGAGTGAACTGAGGCCCAGAGAGAAACAAAATCTCCCACATTTTTCTTCTTCTCTCCTTCAGTCAGCCTCAGATCCTTGAAGTCAGAATTCTTTGACTAATAGAACCAGACAAGTGGCCACCAAAGACCCCAACTACCCCGCCCCCATTCTGTCCTATAACAACAACTCATCTTTCTAAAGCACTTTGTTGTGCTGGATAAGGAGTGTGTGGAGTGATGGTCCCATTTTAGAGATAAGGAAATTGAGCCCCAGAGCACTTTCCGTGCTCCCAGCTGTTCAGTGTCAGAGCCAGGTTCCTACAGCAAGGGTCTTGATTCCACACCTGGGGCTCCTTCCATTACTTCAGCTTTCTTCCCTCTGCTTAATTAAGGAGTTATGGTTGGGGGTGGGGTCCTGTTAATGATGATTTGTCCTGTAGAGGTGGGTGCCATTGCCTTGTGCTTTAAGGATGGGCACTAGGCTTGTGGTTTCACTTGTTTAGGAACTCACAGAGGATAAAACTCCCCTTTCCAAAGTAGATCGGTGCCCTGTCTACTACTAAGGCAAATAGGTGTAATTTCCTGGAGTACTGAGAGGCTTAAGGATCTTGCAGGAGGTCATAGAGCTCCATTGATCAGAGGCAGGGCTTAGACCTGAACCCATGGCCTTCCTGGCTTGAAGATCAGCTCTTTGTCCTCTGGCCACATTGGCTCTCAATTGTACTGGATCATGTACAAACTCCTGGCGCCCGTGGGCACCACCTGAGATGAAATACCTGAGAAATACCTGAGAGGTGTTTCACGCACACATAATGTTTGGAAGTAATCTCAGTGGGAAGCCCAAGAAACATCAACATGAATGGTTCCAAGGTAAGCTCCTTGTGGGCAGGACCCTTGCACTCCTGTCTCTGTAACCCCCGTGCCTGCCTTATAGTACATACTGAATGAATGACCCCTGTGGGGCTGATTGAGTTATCTGTGCATGTCCTGGAATGGTGGGGAAAAACAAGTCAGCAGTTATGTCTGTTTCTTACCTAATATCTGGTATACGAGTTCTAGTTTTCTGGTTTGCTTTTCACATGTATTCTGATACATGTTATCATTTTATATGACCTGAGAGACAACTACTTTTCACAAGTCTATTTTTGCCCCTCCCCATGTAATTTAATGTGATATTATATATATGTATATATATATTCACTTACATATAATATGTATGCCAATATGCTATAAATATATTGATAACATATATAGATATACATATATACACATATATCTATGTCTATATCCATATCCATAATATATCTGAATGTATGTGTATATATATATAATATATATATATATATTATATATATAAATAAAATCTATCTTCAATCAACAACTTTCTGTAAGAGAGGAGCCCACCTCATCTATGAAGGCTTCTGGTTTGTATCAAATCATATGACAGCATGTTTATTTATTCATTTAACTGATGGGCATCTGCTTTGTTTCTATGGTTTTTTTCTCCCCTAATATGAATATTTTGGTGTATATGAGGCCTTTCCATTTCTTCCCTCCCTCCCTCCTTTCTTTCTTTCTTCTTTCTTTCTTCTTTCTTCTTCTTTCTTTCTTTTTTCTTTCTTTTCTTTCTTTCTTTTTCTTTCTTGTCTTTTCTTTCTTCTTTTCTTTCTTTCTTTCTTTCTTTTATCTTCTTTCTTTCTTTCTTTTCTTTCTTTTTCTTTTCTTTCTTTCTTTCTTTCTTTCTTTCTTTTTCCTTTCTTTCTTTCTTTCTTTCTTTCTTTCTTCTTTCTTTCTTTCTTTCTTTCTTTCTTTCTTCTTTCTTTTCTTTCTTTCTTTCTTTCTTTCTTTCTTTCTTTCTTCTCTCCTCCTTCTCCTTCTTCTTCTCCTCTCCTTCTCCTTCTCCTTCTCCTTCTCCTGTGTTTGACTTCCTTAGGGTGTGTGCTCAGCAGTGGGATTATTGGGTCAAAGAGTGTTTTTAGAGCAGTGAATTTTCTCACATAATTCCCACCTTTCCCAGAATTGTTGGGCTACTCCACAGAAGCGCCAGCAGGGCATTAGTTTGCTTACTTGCCTGTGATTCCTCTAGCACTGAATGAAGATTGCCTCTTTGTCCCTTTTAAGTCAAAAATCTATTTTTTTAAAAAATTGTTTTTTCTTCTAATAATTGAATTTGATATTTTAATTAGTGCTACTAGTTTGAAATTCCACCTTTGAAAAGTCTATATTTTCATCAACAATCCATCAGGAAACGGCTCTTAATTTTACTATGTCCATTTTTTGTAAGTCTTGGTTGTCATAATTTTATTTGAGATTTCCATTTGAAGATTGCTTTTTTCTCCCCCCTCCAAAAAGTTTCCTTTCTTATTTTCTCATGCAGAGTTAGGTCATTTGATATACATAGATTTTTTTTCTATTTCATCCTATTTATGTTCAATCACCTGTATCTCTTATTTGGTAAAGAATCCTGCTTCTCTTTCCCCATGTATGAGGCACTACCCTCTCTCCTCCTTTTTCTAGCTAATTGCTGTCACCTTCTCCCCAATGACAACAAACATTTCTCAAGCATTGACCATGTTGAGAGCTAGGTGCCAGGCACTGGGTGCATGGAAGAAGACCCTGGAGAATAAACTCTTTACTACACTCATTCTCCACAAGAGAACTTTTTCTTTAGAGTGCCCCACTAACATCTGGGACTTGATTAGCTATGTCTTCTCTCACTCCCCTATCCACCACTTAGAGCCTAGGTATAAAATCCAGGACTCATTAACTGTTTATATTGAATACATTTCCCCAACTTGAATTAGTTTTCTTACTTTGGCATTGGGTGCCTCATTCATATAGAACAATTGTCTCAAGCACATTTGGCCTGAACCCCAATTTGGCAAGGCAATGATCCCAGCTCTCCACCTCGCCTGCTCCCACTTGTTACTGTGAGGGGGAAGAAAGAAAAAAAGCCTCACCACATGGGAAGAATAGTCCTGCTTTCAATGAGAGACAATGTCTGTTGATTTTTCATTGATAGCACCTGGGTATTATTAACTTCTGCCCAAACAAAAGTAAAGAGCTTAGGAGCATAGGTTTAGAGCTTCAAGGGATGTTAAGGTTCATGTAGTCCAAAGCTTTCAATTTACCGCTGAAGAAACTGAGGCTCAGAGCTCTTTACCAATCCATTGTACCTCTCCATTGTCCTTTGGTGACCTGCAAACTTGATTCTTCAGAAACCATAATATTCTAGTCCATTCAACCATGCAGCAGCATAACAAGAAAGATATTAATGTTTAAAAAAAAGATGGCCCTCTGTTTCAGGAAGAGACTGGGCTTGTTAAATGCATTGCTTTGTTTCTCAAAGATAAGCCAGCCCATTCTTTTCTTTCTGTTTAGTTCTAGGTACAGCTTGATTTTTCTCTACAATGACTATCTAAGATAGTCTAAGATAGATAGTAAGGGTTCAGTTTTCTGTGTATCTATCCTTGCTCATTGAACATTCTTACAAATAAGCCTTTGTTATCCACTTGTTTGTTCCTTTGTGGATGGTTACAAACATACACATTCTCTTGTATGAAAATAAAATTCACTAAGAGGCTCTGCAAAGTTCAAGAAATTGATTTAATTAGCACATTGTCATCTGCAAACAAGAGAATCAAAAGAACTTAAACATCTTAGGGAAGTTGGAATCATTTCTGGTTATACTTCTAACAGTGGCAATCACAATTGCACAGCTTAATGACATATATCTTATATGATATTAAATGAGAAAATATAAGATGGTGCAATATGATATATGATTACTGATATAACACAAACAGATTCAATATAGAAAAATCTATCTAAATCTATCTTTTTTTTCATGTATGAGGTATTTTATTTTTTCCATTACATGTAAAGATAGTTCTCAACTTAAATCTATCTTTATATAGATATAGGTAGCTAGATAACTGCTGGATAGATATATGTGCATTAACATTCTCCAATAACATAGAGTCCAAGGGAGAGTGGACTCAAGCTTACAGAGCATATGTGGCAAAAATTGATCTCTGAGCTTTTGGTTGATGGAAAACCTCTTCTCCCATGCAAGGGAGTGGGTTTAAGAGTGGGGAGAGTGCTTAGAAATGCACTGCAACATAGTGAATCCATTTCTAGTGTATTCTTGGTTTTCAGGAATATCACTAAGACCCTTATGGAAAATATAACACCCTGCAGACCCTTAGAAGCTAACATTGTTCACCTGTGGTCACATGAAGTAGGGTGGGAGGGGGTGTGTGGGGAAAACCTTGGCCAAGGACTAAGCCCAGGCTTCCCTCCCCCTCTCCAAAATGTAATTCCTCCTCAGAGGTATTCTCTAACTTCTTCAAGGAATCCAGTTCTAACTGCCTGAGAACCTATCAGAATATTACTCTTGGGAAAAGTCATTATATTCTAAAGCCTATGATTGGAAAGGCAGCTAGATGGCACCATGGATAGAACACGGGGCTTGGAATCAGGATAATTTATCTTTATGAGTGCCCACAGTTTGTTGACTGACTGAACTGTTTATTTACTCTGTATTTCTCTAGTATGTACTTGTTTTTGTATGTATTCTCTCCCAGGTTCACAACCTCAGGATCCCCCTGACTCTTCCCTCTCTCACCCCATAGATCCAAGCAGTTTACTAAATTTTGCCATTTTCTATCTTCACAAACTCTTACAATCCTTCCCCTTATTTCTATTCATATGGTCACCATCCTTTCAGGTCCTTTTGACCTCTCACTTGAACTACTCTGGGCTCCTTTTACATAGTTTTCTGCCTTAAGCCTCTTCTTCCTCTAGTCTATCCTCCAATGTTTGACCCAAGTGATTTTCCTAAAGTGCCACTTTGATTGATGTGCCACACTACTCAAACTCTGGTTGGCCATATTGCTCTTGGACTGTAGATTGGGGTGGGGAAAACAATGTAAGTATGATGTAATGCCCAGAGATCACTCTAATGACCACACCACATATGGAAGTTCATAGAATAAAAGTAAAACAGACAAAAATCCAAGATGAAGGGACTAAAAATATCAATTAACCTACAACTCCAATTGGTAGCCTGCTCTCTCACTAGGCAGCTCACTCTACTTGAACATTACTTTCATTATTAAGAAATTGTTACCTTACCTTGAGCCTAATCATGACTTTTTGTAGTTTCTACCCATTGCTTCCAATTCTGTGTCACAGGGGAAAACAAATTAATTCTAAAGCCTGCTTTCAAGAGTCATTTGTCAATGACTTAAAAGCGATTATAATATTCCCCCAGTCTTCTTTTCCCTAGGCTGAGCATCCCTAGACCTACTATCTATCTATCCACTTATCCATCTATCTACTATCTTCATATCCTCCATCATGAGTCATGTGATCTCTAGGTGATCTCCTACAAGTAATCTCCAACCTCATCACACTAGAAGTAATTGTCCTTAGGGGATCCTAAATCACATATTCTGTTACTTGGCAGTTAGCCCAAACTGTTTGATGGGGGAGAAGTCATTTTAGTTGTTCCTCAAGGTGGCTTTCCATCTAAATTTTACATAAGTCCTTCTAAGTACACAGACAACAAATATAATTGATTTTGGAATGATATTAAATAGACTTTAGATTTTTAATGCTTACAGGTTTTGTGAATGACCTGTGCCTTTGTTATCTCTCACTGAAACATAGATAAAAAGTATTATTCTCTGTTAACTTTCCCTTTTTTGTTTCATTTAGTTTGCTTGCCCACACTGCCTTTTGGCATATGCTACCCTGTTTTATTTCTCTTTCAATTTTATGTATCTTGATTTTATTAAAGAAGATATGCCTTTTCTCCAATGCTTATTTCTAAAAAAACTAAGCATAGCCACTTTTTTCCTCTTAGAGAGGGAACAATAAAAGTTGATTAAGAAAAGTAAACTAAAAGTAAAATCTTTTCTCTGAACTAAAAAACCTAAAAAATTGCACATGAAATATTTGCTCTACATAGTATTTTCATGTAATTATTTTTCATCTTGTGTCTATAAGTTTTCCTTTTGAACATATTTTAAAGGATACAGTCTATATCTGATTATCATTACATATTCAAACTATTATATAGTGTTTTTGTTTTCCCCATTTCAAAATAAAGTCTAATGTACATTAATAACAATACTTTTCTATTTGCCTAGGAATCCTTCCAAATCAAGAATCACTATGACAATTTCATTCCATTTCTTAATTCTTCAAATTTGACATCATTAAAATCAAGCATAGAATTTCTAATTTTCTCTTAATAGATTCCTAGAATTTTTGCGCTAGAAGGCATATTCTGAATAAACCAATGCAGCCTACTCATTGATGAATAATGATGCCATATCTGGAAGGAGAGTCTTGCTTTCTCTAGCCTACCCATTCCCAGCACCTTCTGTTTATCCTCACAGGCCTTTCATGATCTCTACACACTCTCCATCTTAACCAGGTAGAAAGTCTTTAACATAGTAGACCTCACTAAAAGGAAAAAGACAGGCTATACTTAGGTTTTGTAAAAACAAGCATTGGAAAAAGCACATCTCTTCTATAATAGGCATTATGATATATTATATTATGAACATATGTGTATCACATAGCATATATAGTTATAGCTTTTACATAGCATATATATTACATAGTAGTGCATAGTATATTAATACATGTACATATGCATACACATATATACACACGCACATATATAATTTCCATTTGTTTTATTCTGTAATTCTCTCTAGCATTGAACTCTTCTCTAGAATAATTAAAAAAAAAAACTCTTCAAGCCAAAAAGACACCATGCCCTTTCCCTTGACCATCTGTAGTCTCTGCCTCTCTACTAAAATGAAAGGATCATAGCTTTGGAGCCATAAGAGCCATCCAAGACTCTCATTTTACAAATGGAGAAACTGAGACTCAAGGAGGTGGAACTGAGCTTCCCAAGTCACCTGCCTGTAGGTGGCAGTGCTCCTCCTTCCACCACCCTGGCCTGAGGACAGAGGTTTATTTCTTTGTTTTATCAGTTTCTGCCAGATTCAAGATTGTTCATTATCACCTTTCAGAAACAGAATGCATTTTTAGCATTGTTGGATTCAACTGGTTTTAATTGGAGGTGAGGGGAAATTTCCTACTATGAAGAACAAATTGTCCAAAGTCACATGACTAGTTGACTTATTGAGCAAAGATCTGGGATCAGATCTCCTGGCTCCAGATTTCACATTCTTTCTATTCTGCCACATAGCCTCTGGGCTCAATGATGAGGAATTTGTCAACTTTGCATTATCACCAAGCTGCTCTTGCATTTTCCCTCTCCTCAATAGCACCACTTGACTCATGTCTTTTTGGACTTGCTTTTTCTTCTCCTCTGGTTGATATTTCTCTATACTCAAGTAAAAACACATACTTTGTATTGAGAAAGACTGCCTTTTAAAATGTGTTTATGTAGAAATAGTCCTCCCTGACAAGGTGCAGACTCTTTGTCAGGACAAGAGCAGAGATGTGGTCAAGGTGAAAACCACTCATGCTTGTTGAGTCCTCCACTGGCCATGGACCCTCTTGCCTCCTGTGTCTGGAGTCTTGGTAAAGGGAGAATCACAATTTTCAGAGAAAAAGAAAGGGAAAAGACTTCTTCCAATTGCTCATACAGCATCTGAGACATCAAATGGTTCTTCCAAAACAGCATTCTGATGAGTTAAGTGTAAATGAATCAGAAACATACGGATTGCATTTCCCTTGAAATACACAGGGGCTTAAAAATTAAGGGGAAAAGTGCCCAGCAAAACGTGTTTTGAATTTCTGTAAGTCCAAAAGGTTTAAAAAGCACTTCAAGATGTTTTGCCAAGCAGCTCAAAACACAACTGGGTTCTTCCATCCCATTCCTGAGCTGGTCTAGATATTTTTTTCATTCTGACTGTCTGTTCTCCATTCTTAGGGTGGGGGTAGGGAAAGAGAGTTGGTAACAGATGCTTTATTGGAGTTCTTCCTTTGTTCCTATCCATATTTTGATACAGGGTCTGTCCTTTGGTCAGTCAGTAAGCATCTATTAAGTACCTACTATGTGCCAGGCACTGTGCTAAGTTCCAGGTATACAAAAAAAAAAAACCCAACAACACACAAAAGACAGATCCTGCCTTCAAAGAGCTCACCAAGGGGTCAAGATGGGAGAAGAAGGAGATTGTGGTTTAGTGCAGGAGTGATACTCTGGAAGAGAACTAGGGGACTAGCAATGGGAGGTCATGATGTGTATGAAGAGCAGATTTGGTATTTGAAAGCAAAGTAGAATCACAACATTCCATGAACATGTAAAGGGATTTCAAGTTCAGGATTGTAGAGGAAGTTTGTTTCTTGGAAATGGCAAGATCAAAAGTCTGATCATCTTTGCCCATTGTATCTAGAAAGATAAAGAAGAGATACAATTTAAAAACATAACTGAGGGGGCAGCTAGGTGGTGCAATGGATAAAGAACCAGTCCTGGAGTCAGGAGGACCTGAGTTCAAATCCAGCCTCAGACACTTGACACTTACTAGTTGTGTGACCCTGGGGCAAGTCCACTTAACCCTCATAGCCCTGCATCCCCCCCCCCAAAAAAAAAAACCATAACTGACATATACAGAAAATGGCCTTGAAGTGTTAATATCATTTGTATTATGCTTTTTATTTTCAAGGCATCAGTTACTCTGCCTTTGTAGGATAGATTAGAACAGAATCAGTATCTTTTTCAATGACTTGTGGAGAATAGTGCCTTTATGTATTGAAAGAACAGAATAATTCCAAGCTCAGAAAGTTCTCCCAAGGATTTTCATAGTAGCAATGAGGTTGACGGTTTGGTAAGTGGCACAAGTGATTTGAATAAAGCTCAATACCTTTCTAGCTGTGTGAATAGAAGGAACTCATGTAATCTCCATCTCTATAAAGGATCATAAAATTCCTGGAGTGACTACCTCCTAGAGTTGTTTTGAGGCTCAGATGAGACAAAGAATGAAAAGAACCGTGTAACCTTTAAAGGACTAAATGAATGTCTATCTATCAATATTATTTCAAGGTCAATTGGGCAAGTATCAAACATTTATTAAATGCCTACTATGTGCCAGGCACTGTGCTAAGCACTAGCATATAAAGACAGTCCAAAATTCCTTTTCCTCAAGGAAAGAACATACTTTCTAAGGCAAAGGGAAAGGTATTGTAGGTCCAACAGAAAAGCTGTACCAGTGTAGACAGGGCACAGATGATGGCTAGAACAAAGATTGCTGGCGGGCATGGCGGGGATTCCCCTCCTTCACTCCCACATCTTGTATCTGGATAAGTACTTATACTATGTCTATGTGTCCTAAGTATACCCAGAAAAACTCAGTCACCAATGAATCATATTGTTGCTGATGCCTCATCCATATAGCACTAAATTACCAGAGAAATGGGTGTATGCTGCTGCATCAAACCCATTGCCTGACTGGACCAGATACAACCTTCATTTGGACCACTTCTAGCTGCCAAGGTTCTTTAAATAACATGTGCCAGGCTTAATGTTCCTTCTTCGAAAGCTTTGATAACATTTCAGCAATAAAAAGAGCAAAGCCAGTGATTTCCTGAACTGAAACTTCCAGGGGAATCCCAAGAGCTGACCAGAGGGTGAAATGTACCATTGGGGACATGGAAGTGGTGGGAACAGGAACCGTTTTATCTGCTTCTATCCATTCTGATAACTTTTTGGCCAAATAAACAGATCCAGTAAAATCCAATTAACTGCACTCACTATTTGGATTTGTATATTTGGATTAAAAAATGAAAATGCAAATAACCTATCAGCCTGCTGAGGTACTGTTGATATAAAAAATACCTTTTGGACAAACATGGCTTGGCTGCCAGATTGTGGCCTGGAGTGCATTTTAAGAGATCAGCTCAATGTTTTCTAAGTCCGAGGGAAGTCAGACTGAGCACATTTCCGTTACCCTGGATGGTAAAGGAGACCTTGGTTGGGAGATGAATTCACAACAAAGTTGAAAATCTTAATATATTGCTAACATCTTCAGGCTTGTTTTAATATGTCTTTGATTTTCTCCCTATTAAAGCAACAGTAAAAATTTACTAGAGACAGACCATTTCCAAACACTAAGCTCAAGATACAAAAAAAAAATGAAGCTCCCCTACCCTCAATGGCTTACATGCCATTGGGAAGGGGGAGGAACATGTAGATAAGTAAATAAAAACAAAGTAATGGAAAGAGGGGAGCAAGGAGCAATGAGCAGTCAGAGAAGGCAACAGAGCTGAACGCTGAAAGAAGACAAGGATGCAGAGCAGCTAAGTTAAGGAAAGAAGGCAGTTTGAGCATGGGGGACAGTCTATGGAAAAGCATAAAGGTGAGAGGTAAAATAGCTACTTGAAGAAGCAGCTGGCAGAGCAGTGTGCTGGAAGGGTGAATGCATGCAGGGGAATGATCCCCAATTTGAAAAGTAGGTTGGAATCAAATTCAGAATGACCTTAAACTTCAGGAGTTTTCTGTTTTATCTTAAAGGCAATAAGGAAGCAGAAAGGTGTTGAAGCATTCCATGACATAAACGATTATTTTAGTTAGCTGTACACGGAGGCTGATTGAAGAGAAAGAATCATGGGCTGAAGAGATCAATCAAGAGGTTATTCTGATATCTCTGGCAAGAGTTGAAGATGGTCTGAACAGGGGGCTATCTTTGTAGGTGGAGTAAAAGAGATTGGTATGAGAAAGGAAGAAGAGGCAGGAGAGATGAAACTGAATGAAAGCTAGGGAAGGTGGGTGAAAGGATTGAGCCACGTCTCCCTGCTTCTGATGCCCAGTGTTGTTTCCTTTATGTTGGAATAGAAGGCTTCCCCTTCCTAGGGGAGCCAGATTCTGGGGACTAAAGATTTCCCATGAGCTAAGAGTGCTCAATTTCTTCACTCTTTTTGCTGTTTTGAGATCCTATATTTCAAAGTCCATGTCATGGTTTTTTCTGCCAATGATCAGTTTTTTCTTATGAGCCCATGGAGAGATGGCTCAGCAGCAACAAGCAACAGCAGATAGTACCCAAGGGCATCTAGTCCACTGGTGTGGATTCTAAACCCATTCTTGTGGGTTGAACCTGTGCTCCTTTCTTCCTGGTCTCTGTCTCTGCTATGAAGGCCATGGTGAGCCTGACAGACAAAATTATTTGGTGCTATCCAAAGAGGTGGCACATACATTCATATTCCCCAGCCCAAAGTTTCACCCTCGCCTGGGATACAATATTATTAAATGGGTAAAGTACCCAGACTGGCTAAAAGATTTGGGAAACTTTGAGGTCATTCCCTCTAATATTTATCTTACCCTTCTCTAGAACTCTGCTTATCCATTTTTTCCCAAGATCCTAATGGAAGAAAACAAGACAGGCCTTTCTCAGGACCAAGAAGCCTCTTTTGGTGACAGAAAATACCTTCTGTTTCCTTTTCTAGCTTTCTAGCTAGGCTGATGGGCATGTGTCTGGGGAGACAGGCCATGTACAAAGAGGAAAACTTTACAAGGTTGTGGGAAAAAGGGAAAAAAATACTTGTCTCAAGTCACCAGGTCCTGAACTCTCAATCCTTTGATTGTCCTAATATAATCAGAGAAGATGTGATTGATCCATCAGCAGAGATTTTTGGATAGATCTTTGGAGAGGCAGGGTTTCATTTTTTTTTAAGGCGATAAGGAAGAGCCAAGAAATAATCTGACAGCCAGATTGAACCCTGCTGGTAGGCAACTCCCTAGAGACATTAAGAAATGAGGGAGTGAACACTGGAACATCTGGAGAAATGTGAGCAGATAACCAATCAAGTGGTGAGCTTGTTCTTGTTCTAACATATACCGGAATATAGAGTGTAAGGGCAATTGCATCTGGACAAAGTCAATTGCCTTTTTCTGAGGTTGTAACAGAGGTCAGAGGGGGGTGAATAGGGAACCTCAACCATTCTGCTTTTCTCCCGGTGAGGATATTCAAAGGAAGCCTCCCCTAAATGGGCTGAAGAATAACTGACATTTATACAGGGCTCACTTGCACATTTTCAAAGTGATCTTCTTTACTATCTCAGAGGGATCTCATAACACCCCTATGAACCCAGGTATTCTAGGCACTGTTATTCCTGAAAGAATTATCCCGGGGGGCAGGGGGCAGCTAGGTGGTGCAATGAATAAAGCACCGGCCCTGGATTCAGGAGGACCTGAATTCAAATCTGAACTCAGACACTGGACACTTACTAGCTGTGTGACCCTGGGCAAGTCACTTAATCCTCATTGCCCCACCAAAAAAGAAAGAAAGAAAGAAAAAGAAAAGAATTATCCCTGGGTTGATGGCAACAATACCCAATGTGAAGTTAGAGAGACAGGATCTCAAACCCAGCCTCAGACCCCTTCTTGTTGTGTAACCCTGAGAACCTTTCTTTAACCTCTGCTTGACTCAGTTTTCTCATCTGTAAAATGGAGCTATTCATAGCACTTACCTCCCAGGGTTGTTGTAAGGATCAAATAAAATCATGTTTTAAAGTGTCTTGAAAAACCTTTCGATACTACTTAAATGTTCATTATCATACTGGAAGTACATGTTGGGCCACAAAGGAAAACTCAGGATCTGGGAATACTCATGATGTGGCCAACCTGTCTCCGTGAAGGAACGGGACCTTTTGGCGATAAGTTATATCAACAAGAGATAGTCCTCATTAATCTTTAACATGTATTGGCTATGACTCTGTACACATCACTGCAGGGATTTTATAGAACTAAACACTTAGGGATTCCTGTCCCCCAAAGGAATCCATTGCAATCGCCTCTTGAAACCTTAAAAGAGCTGCCCTTCTCTGGATGGGGAGAGTAAGAAGTGGCTTGTTAGGGTTGGAGCCAGAAATGGAAAAGGAATGGATAATGGTTACCAAGATCAGTTCAATTCCATCAACATTTATTAAGTACCTACTATTTTCCAGGAACTACGATAGGGACTCGGGATACAAATACAAACATTAAAATGCCCCTGGCTTCAAGGAATTGTCTTTGATATCCTTGGGGTATACTGGTTATAAATTTGGTGTTAATTAGAATCTGCCCAATAAACTAATTCTATAATGTGGTTCAACTGAGAAAGGAACCATAAAGTTTTAGACCTGAAAGAGACTTTAAAGTTGAATTAGTCCATGCTCTTCCTTTTACTAAGAAGTAAACTGAGGTCCAGAAAAATCAAGAGATCAAGTGAACCTGAGTTTTCCTTACTGGTTTCCCAGTTGGTATCAAATTTCTGATTGAAATCAAGTAGGGTTCTCCTATCCCTAACTCCCAGCCTAGTCTAATGTTCTTTCTTCCTACCCCTCCTCCATCCCAACCTCAAGCCAGGTCTACTCCCAACATTTAATAAACAAACAAATTAATAAGTACATTGAGCATTTCTTATTTAGGCCAGATTCAGTTCTATAAATACTTTCCCCTGCATAACTTCCCCCCCCCCCTTCCCTCCCCTGAATTGAAAACCTTGTTATAAAAGACACTCAGTTAAACAAAAACATGTGATAAAGTGATCATGACTGGCAAGGTATACACAAATTGTCCGAAGTAGTCTCCCACATTCCTGAAAATGGAAGAAGTGTTTCATTCTCTGTTCTCTGGGATGATTATTGAGTTAAAAATTCCTCAGAAATAGATATATTCTTTCTGACTTTTTAATTTACATTTTTCTAATCACTATAAGACAACTATCAAATGAGATATGTAAAACACTTTGCAAACTTTCTCCATAATTGATAAGAACAATTATTATTAGTAGTAGTATGAATCTTTTCATTCATTTATGTCACTATGGATCATTTCAAATTAATCTTCCCCTATCTCTGTGAATCTCTGATTTTGCTATTTCTCATTTCACATTAATATCCTATTATATTCATATATGGAACAAGCATTTATTAAGCACCTACCCTATGCCCAGCATTGTACTAAGCACTTTAACAATATTATCTCATCTTATCTTCACAACAATCTTGGGAAGTAGGTTGAAGAAACAGGTAGAATTAAATTACTTGTTTAGGGTTACAGAGCTAACAATAACAATAACAATAATAGCTAACATTTATATAGAACCTTCTTTGTGCCAGGTAGTGTATTTAGTGCTTTATAATTATTATTTCATTTGATCCTCACAATGATTCTTGGAGGTAGATGCTATTATTATTCCCATTTTATGGATGATGAAACTAAAGCAGACAGAAGTTAAGTAACTTGGCCAGGGTCCCACATCCAGTAAGTGTCTGAATATAAATTTGAACTCTAGTCTTTCTAATCCAGGTACAGAGCTCTGTTCACCGTACACCCTAGCTGCCTTACATATACTGCATATGCCATTTGTATGTCATAGTTTACCCAGACATTTCACAAGTGATGGTCACTAGATTTACCTCCACATCTTTGTTATCTCTTTATATACATAGATCTATAAAATGTCCCAAATCTTAGTGCAGCTTTCACATTAATTGCTTTTAATGGCACTAAGACTTTTGGGACATGCTGTATCTTAGACTTTGGCTTCTGTCTTTGACATCCTTGGAGTATACAGCTAATGCTGAGTACTAGGTCAAAGAGTATAAAAGGTTCAGTCACTTTGCTTGCGTAACTCTACATTGATCCCACACAGTTGGACCAAAGCACCACTCCTCTTCCAGCGCATTCGTGTGTTTGTCATACCCCAGTGCCACTGACAGTTACTACTCTTTCCCTTCCCTCATCTTTACTATCTTTTTGGAGGTGCAAACTCATTAAGAGTTTTAGCTTGCAAGCTCTGAAGCATGTTTTCATGTGGTCATTTATAACTCGTAACTCTGCTTTTGAAAATTACTTGTTCATATTCTCAGGCCACTTGGGAATGATTCTTTGCCTTATATTGATATTGATTCCTCATGTGTCTGTTTTCACACATTTTCAGTTACATTTGATGCAAATATTTTGTCACTTCTTACTCTATGTGCATTATTTTCTTCCAGTAAAAGTTTTTAAATTTAATGTAAAAAAAACCATGGTCTATTTAATCTTTCATAATCACGTTTCTTCCTTGTTTGGTTCAAAAATTTCCCTCTAGCCATAGTTGTGAAAGGCACCTTCTTCCATTCTCCTCTAATTGGTGTTAATGATGCGAGATTTTTATATTTAGGTCACCCATTCATTAGGACTTTATTGTAGTATATAGTGCAAGATGCTGGTCTAAATTGTTTTTTTTGCCAAACTTTTCCAGTTTTTTTAGTAGCTCTTATCACATGAGGCCTTTCCCCAGTAATTTATGCTTTGGGGTTCATCAAATGTTAGGTTATTAATTGCTTTTACTTCTTTACTAGGTTTTTCTCTGTTTATCTTTGCTACTTTTTAACCAATAAATTTTTTAATGATTTGTACTCCATAATAAAAATTGGATTCTAAAAGTACTAATAATAACCTTTTTATTCCTACTCCCCACCACATTCTTTTCAGTATTTCTCTTCAGGTTCTAAATATTTCATTCCTCAAAAGAAATTTCCTATTGTTTTGTCTAAATCTATTGTTTCCTTGGTAAGTGATTTTATAACACATAAAACATAAATTAATTTAGGTCATAGCTTTATTTTTAATATGTGGATATGTATTAAACTAACCATACTAAATATCTCTATTTCTCATGCTTTATTTCTATGAAAACTGTTTTATAACCAAATTCACATTAAAATACAATAGGTTTCATTAGATTAACTCCTAAATGTCATATGCATTTTTGTTAACTTGAAGGAAACTTATATTTTCCTGTGTTTTCTTTGTGTTTGTTGTTACCACTATATAGAAATAGTGATGATTTTATCGGAATTACTTTGTTTTCTGCTTTTTACTGAAATTCTTCTTCCTCTTAATTGGTATATTCATAGTCTCTGGGGTTCTCTAAGTATACAATCTTGTGTTCTACAAATAAGAATGGTTTTCCTACTCTTTGGTGATGTTTGTAAATTTAATTTTTCTCATGCCTTATTGCTACAGAGTCATTTCTAGAACAATGTTAAATAGCATAGTGGAAAAGGACACACCTGCTTGAACTCTGTTTGAACTAAGAAATCTTCTAATGTTTTTCCATTACAAACAATGCTGATTCTATACATTTAATTTGGGCTTTGAATTATTCTAAAGAATAGTGCCTCTGTCCTTATATTTTAATGGAGTTTCTTAGGAAGGAGTATTGTTAAAAAAACACTATTTTTTCTTTAAAAAAGAGTATTACTGCATTTTGTCAAAGGCTTCACCTGTGTCTAGTGAAATAATTGTGTGGGTTTTGTTGTTTTTTGTGGTTTCTATTCTAATTATTTTCCTAATATTGTAACACACGTGCATCACTTGTGCAATTATAACTCCAACTTGGTCAAAGTGAACTATTTTTCTGGAATAATTTTGTCGTTGTAAGGCCTTTACATATATGTATATATGTATATGTACATGTACATACATATATGTGCATGTGTATAAATCGCATCAGTATTCATTAGTGAAGTTCATCTATCATTTTTATTTCCCCCTTTTTCTCTCTGTTTTGCTGCCCCTCACAGGGCAATTGATAAGTGGCTGATGATATTGGGGAATAGTTTATTTTAGCTGCTCATTTTAATGACCTTAACACCCAGGATGAGAGACATGGAGACACTGTCAGCAATAAATCTTTAAATAATCAGGAATAAAAGTTTTCTCCTATTGTATTTTGGTTTGTTTATTTGTAATTTAGTAGAGCCTATGGTTTCATCAGTGTGTGTGGGAATTCTCTGGTGGGCTATGGTTAGAACCAAGCACAGTTCATAACAAATATATGTTGGCTTATTGGACATTGGATAGGTAATTTTCCCCATAATTTATAATCACAGTCACATGGGGATACTGAGACTTCAAGTTTATGGCCCACGGTCACACAAACAACATAGGTCTTAAAGTTAGTGCTTGAACCTAGGTCTTTGTGACTCCCAGGCCAGAAACTGTATTACCTCATTCTATTTTTGTGTTATAACTTGTTGTTCGGTTGTTTCTGACTCCTCATGACCCAGTTTGAGATTTTCTTGGCAGAGATCCTGGAGTGTTTTGCCATCTCCTTCTCCAGCTCATTTTACAGATGGGGAAACTGAGGCAAACAGGGTTAAGTGACTTGTCCAGGGTCACTTAGCTAGAAAGTGTCTGAGGTTGGATTTGAACTCACAAAGATGAATCCAGGACCAGCACTCTATCCACTACCCTGCCTAGCTGCCTATAACTTTTCAGTACTAAACATTCCCTAGATATTTTAGGAAGAAAATAAGTATTTATTAAGTGTCTACTGTGTGACAGACACTGTTAAGCACTTAAAAAATATTGCATTTCAATCTCACAATCCTGTCATTTAGGTGCTCTTGTTATGCCAATTTTATAGTTGAGAAAACCGAGCCAGACAGTGGTCTAAAGTTGCACAGTTAGTAAATGTCTGGAGTCCCGATTTGAACTCAGAACTTCCTGACTCCAAGTCCAGTGTTCTATGCACCATGGCAGCACCTAGCTGTGTCATAGGTGCTCTACCGCATACGTGTTTCTTCTTCCTGATAAACCAGAAGGCAGGAAAGGACATAAAGAAATCAGAGGGAACACACAAGTGACCCTCTGGTTATGTGGTGGTGCTAGGAAGGCTTGCTCAGACCTTCCGCAGCTCTGAGCAGAACACAGTGACTGATGGGAAGGAGACTCAAGAATCTTGTGCTCTCTCCCTCCTCTAGCCTCCTCCTCCTTCCTTCTCAGTCACATGAAGAGAAGTGTTGAATTGGGGAGCCTGAATACGTGCCCCGTGTGCCCGTGTGCCTCCACCCTTGTGGGTTCTCCATGCCGATTCCCCAGCTGTGGTCCATTGCTCTGAAGTCCCTTCTCTCCTCTTGCACAGCCCCTAGGATTGAGGATTCAGGTATAAAGTTGGCCTTAACCCAGCATAACTTTTCATGTATTCCCTTAGACTCTTCCCTGATCTTCCCCAGATATTAGGCTCTCTCCCCAGTTGGCTTATCTATCTGTAACAGCAGAATAGAAGCTACTATAATTATTTTGCCTTTTGAAGCCCAGCACCTAGGACATTATCTTGTACATAGTACACATTTAAAAACTGAATTTGGATAATACTTTCATTTATTTACCCTCTTTTGAATAACATTTTCCTTCCCTCCTTCCTTCCTTCCTTCCTCCCTTCCTTCCTTCCTTCCTTCCTTCCTTCCTTCCTTCCTTCCTTCCTTCCTTCCTTCCTTCCTTCCTTCCTTCCTTCCTTCCTTCCTTCCTTCCTTCCTTCCTCTCTTCCTTCCTTCCTTCCTTCCTTCCTTCCTTCCTTCCTTCCTTCCTTCCTTCCTTCCTTCCTTCCTTCCTTCCTTCCTTCCTTCCTTCCTTCCTTCCTTCCTTCCTTCCTTCCTTCCTTCCTTCCTTCCTTCTTCCCTTTATTCTTTTTTCTCTCCCTTCTTCCTTCAGAGATTCTAAGCTCCTTCTTCCTAGAAATCTACAAGTGAAAGGTAGGTGCCAATTTGTTGGGGGTCTTCTAGTGGACATTATTTTTCAGGAGAAGGGTGGACTAAGTGTTTGATGAAGTCTCTTGCACTTTTGAAATCCTGGAATTCTGTTATATTAGGGGAGGGGCAGTAAATAAAATGATGTATGGGGAGTGATTTGCAACACTTCATTGCTCTATGAATAGGAGCCATTCTAATGATATCATTTACACAGCACTTCAGGTTTGCAAAGTGTTTCACAATGGCCTTCACTGGCTACTCCTCTCCTATGTTTAGGTTCAGATTATTGCATGCATTATGTAAAACTCCTGTGGGTGAGAGAGACAGACAGAGACACAGGCAGACAAAGGGAAAGAAAGGAGACAGAGATTGATGGAGACAAAGCAACAGAGAGAGGCACAGAGACAGAGAGAAAGAAAGGAGAGAGACAGAGACAGAGGGAAAGAGACACACACAGAGCAGGAGAGAAAGAGTAGAGAGAGATGGAGAGAGAGCAGGAGAGTAACTCAAGCAAGCCAAAAGGCATCTCTTTTCCTCTGGAGAGGGCAGACATGCGATATTCCCACTAGTGCCAGTTCCGTTGGCAAACACTTGTCAAGCCTGCCTCTGTTCTTTACAAACATATCCAGAGCTCATATGATTCTTTCCCCACAAGAGACAGGTCCTTAACACTCTTGCCATTGCAAATGGAGAGAAACCACACCACCAACTTCAGTGTAAGCAAAACGTTTTCACATTTCCCAAGTGTTCGGGCAGAGCAAAGAGCTTTGCTCGTTTTCAGTCTCATTTAATGAGAGATGTGTTGTAATTATAAAATGCTTTAACCATTACTGGGGCTTTGCCTGGCACAAGGGTCCCCCAAGATCATTACTCAGAGGCCTGAGTTTCTCTTGAGCGCCCCAGACGTAGGTCCTCTGCACAGAGGTAGAGGAGGGGCCTGCCTTGGACCTGGCCTCCTGCAGAATTTCCTTTTAATAGGAGCCAAGACAAATAAGATATTATTCCCTGACCTTCTTGGGGAAGATGGCCATCTGACTGTCAACTAGAGGGGTACTAGGAGCAGTATGGACCAAGGGACAGCAAGGACACTGAATTTAGAAACAGAAGACTTCCTTTGCAATCTTGGGCCTCTAACTCACTCTATTTTCTTAGCTAGGCCACTTTACTGCTTAACCCTGCTTCCTCATCTGATATTGGTGATGTGTCAGGTCTTGGGCGTGCTTATTGCCTTAGGGTAGGGGCCCGCATAGATCATCTGCGTGGAGGTCTGGAGGTCTGGATCTGACAAAATATGCTGGGCTAGGGAAGATTGTGCTCACTGGCTTACCCAGTGGAGTAGAAATACACACACACACACACACACACACACACACACACACACACACACACACACACACACATGGCAGGGGGGTAGGAGTCTTTGTAATGTGACAGCATCATTAAAGTATTTATCAATAAATGAACACTTATTAAATGCCTACTAAGAGCATTGTATTAAGCTCTGAGGATATAAACACGACATTCTGCAGGGTCAGACATAGAAAAATTAATAATGATACTGAACTTGAGTTTAGCCAGGCTGAAAATGATTTCTTCTTCTTCTTCTTCTTCTTCTTCTTCTTCTTCTTCTTCTTCTTCTTCTTCTTCTTCTTCTTCTTCTTCTTCTTCTTCTTCTTCTTCTTCTTCTTCTTCTTCTTCTTCTTCTTCTTCTTCTTCTTCTTCTTCTTCTTCTTCTTCTTCTTCTTCTTCTTCTTCTTCTTCTTCTTCTTCTTCTTCTTCTTCTTCTTCTTCTTCTTCTTCTTCTTCTTCTTCTTCTTCTTCTTCTTCTTCTTCTTCTTCTTCTTCTTCTTCTTCTTCTTCTTCTTCTTCTTCTCTTCTTCTTCTTCTTCTTCTTCTTCTTCTTCTTCTTCTTCTTCTTCTTCTTCTTCTTCTTCTTCTTCTTCTTCTTCTTCTTCTTCTTCTTCTTCTTCTTCTTCTTCTTCTTCTTCTTCTTCTTCTTCTTCTTCTTCTTCTTCTTCTTCTTCTTCTTCACTACACCCCCACCCCCACCCCCACCCCTACTACTACTACTACTTCTCTTCCTCCTTTTCCTATCATTACTTCACTCCTCCTCCTCTTCCTCCTTTTACTGGATAACATGTATACAAAACTTTGATATTTGCAAATCACCTTTTGAATATTATTCATTTGATCTTCATAAAAACCCAGGAAAGTAGGTACTAGTATGATATCCATTTTGTAGATGAGGAAACTAAAGCTAAAGAGGTTAAATGGCTTTGAGCATCCTGAGGATCAGAGCTAGGATTCTAACTCCAGAGTTCTGCCATTATGCCACCTACCTGGCCATACATATTATAGAATGTATACATGCTTAAATTAATACAAGACAATTTGGAAATGAAGGTCACTTCAATGGCATGATGACATGTTAGAATAACACACTAGTAAAGAATACAAATGCTATACAAATTAATGTGATAAAGTGAGTAAAATGCTTATAAACAACATGCTTGGAGACCCTTCTGACACATCACACTTTGGGAAGCTAACATTTGTTTTATTTTTTTTAATCCAATATTTTGTTTTATATTTGGGAAAAAAACACATGGTGTGCTTTCCCAATTCCTTGTCTTTGAATATACCATTTCCTGCACTTGGGAAATCCAACTTTCCCCCACTCCCTGCCCATATATGCATGTAAGCCTAAGGAAATCCTTCTTATCCCTCACAAGTCTGTTTGAAAACCACTTTTTCAGGCAGCTAGGTGGCACAGCCTTTGATTTGGGAGGACCCGAGTTCAAATCTGGCTTCAGACACTTGACACTTGTGATCTTGGGCAAGTAATTTAACCCTCATTGCCCTGACAAAAACAAAACAAAACAAAAACCCACTTTTTCCATGAGTGAACAGAAAAGAGGATGAAATCAACAGTCCTTGGCACCATTTTGTATATGAGGGGTGAAACATAGTTAGGAGTCTATAATGACTCCTAGGTTTTGAGTCTGAGGGACTGGGAGGAAGGTTTCTACTACAGTAATGGGAAAAGGGTGTGTGTGGGGGGAGGGAAGGCAAGATGGTTTAGAGGGAAAAGATAATGAGTTTCATTTTGGACATAGTTTAAGATATCTACTGGATACCCAGTTCAGCATGTCAGAAAAGCAGTTGGATGTGAGAGACTACAGGTCAGCAGAGAGGTAGGAGCAGGAAAAGCAGATTTGAGAATCATTAGCATAGAGCTGGTAATTAAATCCATGGGAGCTGAAATCACCAATTGAAATATTATAGAGGGAGAAGAAAAGAAGACCCATGACAGAATCCTAAGAAACACCTGTGGTTAGAGGACATGATTAGGATGAGGATCCAGAAAAGTAGATAGAGAAGGAGCAGTTGGAGAGGTAGGAAGAAAACCAGGTGAGAGGAAGTATCCCTGAATCCTAGAGAAGATTATGTTTTGGAGAACAGAGTGATCAACAGTGGCAAAGGCTGCAGAGAGATCAAGGAGAATGAACATTGAAAAAAGGCCATTGAATTTGGCCACTAGGAGATAATTGGTAAAGAGGCCTCTGAGAGGCATGTGCGATGGACAGTGTAAAGGCATGGAGATGGGAGATGAAATATCTTGTGGTAGGAACAGAGAAGTCGAACTGACTAGATCATAGAATACAAGAGGGAGAGGATTGTACAATGAGGAAGAAAGATAGATTGGGGCCAGCTTATATGAAGTTTTAGAAGCTAAACACACACACACACATATAATCTTAGAGGTGATTGGGAGGCTTTAGAGTTGATTAACTAGAGGATTACCATGCCCACCCATATCGGTCCTTAAAGAAAAGAATATTGACAGTATGTGCACCTTGGACTATAAGGATGAGCCACATGAGGTGTGTGGAGTTGTTAATAAGGAAGGCTGTTGGAGGAATCTAGGTGAGAGGGGAGGGAGTAGTTGTGTGAAAGGGTCAGACATGAGGTCTGATGAGTGACTCCATCTGTGGAATGAAGGAGAGGTAGAAGTTAAGGATAATGCCCAGGTTAGAAGGCAGACAGGACTGGGTAGGAAGATGGCACTAGAAAGATCATGATACCTTCAACAGAAATAGGAAAGTTGGAAAGAGAATATAGTTTTGGGGAAAAGATGGTTGTCTCACTTTTGGACAAGTTGAGCTTGAGAAGTTTCAGGGACATATAGTTTGAAATGTCCAAGAGGCAGTTAGTGATAGAAGGCTGACGTTCAGGGCACAGAAAGATCTGGTAGTCCTCCAAAAGAGAATGTAATTAAACCCATGGAGATTGATGAGGTTACCGAGAGAGAGGGGTGTAAAGGGAGAAAAAAGAGGACCTAAAAAGAACCATGGAATACAGTCATATTTAGGGATGTGACATAAATAATGAGCAATCAAAGGAGGTAGAGGAGCAGTCTGGTAGGAGGAAGGAGTGAGCAGTTTCATAAAAACACCAAGAGAGAAGAAAGCATCCAATAGGAAGAGGATGGTCAAAAAAATGTCAAAGGTCGAAAAAGATGAAGACTGAAACACTGTCATTAGGTTTGATAATTAAATCGCTGCCAATTTGGAGTCAGGGATTTCAGTGACTCCACTGATGTGGTGAGGAGTCAGCTGACAAAGTGCTGGTTGAGGAGTGAGGGAGAGGAGAGGAGGTCGCCAGTTTTTCTGAGTTTTCCCAATAGAGGGAGGAGATACCTAAAACAATATCCTGAGGGGATGGTAGTTAGGCTTCAGGTTTTGTCTTAATTTAAGGAAGTTGATTGGACTTGACTAAGACACTTTTAAAGCTAGTAGGAAAAGAACTCTTAGGCAGGGAAATACTAAAGATAAGGGAGGAAGACAAGTGAAATCTGCTGAAGAAGACAAGAGAAATGAGATCAAATGCATATGTAGAAAAGTGGTCCTTGACAAGGAAAAGAGATGCCCTCCCTTTGTCAAATAAAAGATGAATGGGGGGGGTGATGTCAAAGGGTTTCTAGATGAAAAGAAAAGGAGGATAGAGCCAGGAAGACCTGGGTTCAAGTCCCACCTATGGCATACTGACTGGCCAAGTGACTTCCCCTCTTAGAGCCCTGAAGCAACTCTCTAAGACTCTAAGCTGGGGCCTGTAGAAATGGTCTCAGGCTCCACTAATTCACTTGGTGGAGCTGTGAAAAGATCTAAGCATTCTGGAGAGCAATTTGGAACTATGTCCAAAGGGCTATAAAACCGTGAATACCCTTTGATCCAGCAATACCACTGCTGGGTTTGTACCCCAAAGCCATCCCCCAAAAGGGAAAAAGACCGATTTGTACAAAAATATTGATAGCAGCTCTTTTTGTGGTGGCTAAGAATTGGAAATAGAAGGAATGCCCATCAAATGGGGAATGGCTAAACAAGCTGTGATATATGATAGTGATGCAATATTATTGTGCTATAGGAAAGGACATGCAGGATGATTTCAGAAAGACCTGGGAAGATTTGTATGAACTGATGTAGAGTGAAGTGAACAGAACCAGGAGAACGTTGTTCAACAGTGGCAGCAATATTGCTTGAAGAACTTTGAATGATTTATCTATTCTCAGCAATACAATGATCTAAGACAAAATTAAAGGATTAATGATGAAGCATACCATCCACCTCCAGAGAAAGAACTCATATTGATGTAACATAGGTTGAAGTGTGCTATTTTTCACTTTCTTTCATTTTTATTTTATTTAAGTTTTCTTGTACAAAATGACTAATATGGTAATGTTTAACATGTATAACCTATATCTGATTGCTTACCCCTTTGGGGGGGGTGGAAAGGAAGGGAGGGAAGGAGGATTAAAAATTGGAGAAAAATGATTAATAAAAATGTTCATTTTTTAATAATAAAATGAGAAGGGTGCCTAGACAAAAAAAAAAAAAAAGGACCAATCTACATTGGCAGAAGGAATTTCCTAGTGGAAGGTCCCAGAGCCAATGAATTCACAGGTCCTATCCCTACGTTTATAGGAAGAAGATGCCTTTTCCAATTGGAGCAGCTTTCCTCTCCCTCAGAGCTGTGATGGGTCTTCATGCTGACCTCCTCCATGCAGGAATTCATATCTCCTTCTATCACAGCTCCTTCTGGAGCCCTGACATGAGGCCTTTGGCTCAGCAGAGGTTCTCTGGTCTCTGCTAACCAACTTCCCTTCAAAAATAAAATCATGTCAAGGCAACCAGCATTGATGAAGTGCTTCTGCCAGGGTTGGCACTAAGACCTGAGCATACAATGGCAGGAAAGGGCAAGCATTGATGAAGCCCCTCTGTGCTAGCCACTGTGCTGATTACCTTGTTTTTAAGGGGTATTGACTTGTGTTCATGTCCCCTCACCCAATAGAATGTAAGCTCCTTGCGGGCAAGAATGGTTTGGTTTTCAGTTTCATTAGCAGTTTGTCTAGCATGACCTTGTTGTGACCTTGAGACCCTTCACAATCTTACTTAGTCACCCTCTCCCAATAACTCTTCTGCTTAACAATATTCTTCCTTGCCTGTGCCCAGAACTGAACGCAATATTCCAGGCATGGTCTGACCAGGGTGAAAACACTAGCTATGTCATCTGTAAGCACAAATATTATCTCATTTGAGCAGTAGAGGAAACTGAGGCAAACAAAAGCAAACACATAGTCTCTTCCCTTAAGGAGCCCATAACCTAATGGTGGGTATAACTTGTAAACCAGTGTGTACCTTCAAAGATATATGGAAAAGTGAAGTTGGAAGCCATCTCAGAGGAATGCACCAGCATTAAGGGATACGAGGAAAGCATTTTTTTCCCAGAAAGGGAGATTTTTGCTTCAGAGGAAAGCTCGATGCCCATATTTCTGCTCCATGTGTCTGTGAATCTGACAATATTCAGAAGAACAAGCTGGAAGAGACCTTGGAGATGTGTCACTCTCTTATTTTACAGAGGAGGATACTGAGTCCCAAGGAGCTGAGCTACCTTGCTAGAAGTTATTCAGGTTGTATGTGGCAGAGCTGGGTTTGGAAGCCACGGCTCTTCCCACTGTGCTGTGCTGCCTTGTTCCTGGGTTGGATGAATGACATCAGTCCTTCGTTTTATGTGTTTCCTTCAATCATGGAGTCAACATCTGATGGCCAGATTAGACTGGGCTTGGTGGACACTTCAAATAAGCATTTCAAGGAATGTTTTCAGCAAATGATAAAGCAGATTGATGGATTTTAAAGACATTGACAAGGATCTCCAAAGGGAATCACATCAGTCCAAGACCCCAGCCTCCTGCCCAGCATTTCCAAGCACACATTTATTTGCTTGCACTTCTATGACTGCATATCTCAGTACAATTTAAAATGAAAATAGCAATATATTTCCTTACTAATTCACTCCAATTGAAGATGGACAGTCATAAAAAGGTTTTTTACTCTGCTAGTGAACCACAATCTTTGTTTGACTTTTCACTCAATTTTATGTTTCTCTTTGAAAAGTTACTAAAACTTGTGATAACTAAAAAGCTTCCAGATGTCCTTGACTTTGTCCAAATTCTTCTCTTTTTGAATCTCTCCTGGAAGCCCCAGAATCACAGTGAGTAGAACAGGGAAGTGAGATAGACAGGAGGCCCCTTTGGGTGGGAGAACTTTGTGGGTAGGGAAAGGCATCTCCATTTCTGAGGCTGCTCCACCCCCATCTCCCCACCAGGGAACTGAGATAGTCTGTCTTGAATGGGTTAAAGCCTTAGAGTTATATATACTACATACAGGAAGGTCTAAGAGAAACCAAATTCTGACTCTAGGTAGAATTGTGCCTACATATTCTCCACTCATTCCTTCATTAAGGTACAGTTCTGCTGGGAGAAGGGAACAAACATTTATCACATGCCTATTATGTGCAGTGCATTGTGAAAAGAACTTTAAGGGACAGCTAGGTGGCACAGTGGATAGAGCACTGGCCCTGGATTCAGGAGGACACAAGTTCAAATTTTGCCTCAGACACTTGACACTTACGAACTGTGTGACACTGGGCAAGTCAGTTAACCCTCATTGTCCTGCAAAAAAAGAAAAAGAAAAAAAAGGAACTTTACAAATATTATCTCATTTCAAACTTTTGAAACAAACTAAAACCCCCAAATGCTTACATTTGGGCTTACATTCTATTGGGGGACTGGTAGGGAAGGACATGAGTAGCAGTCAATGAAAGAGAAATACAAGATAACAAAAGAAATGAGATGAACTTGGGAAGGTTTTGTGTTAGAGGTGGCCCCAAAGCTGATCCTAGAAGAAAGCTGGTGATTTTGAGAGTCCTAAGTGAGGAGGGAGAGTAGATTCTAGGCAGAGGGGACAGCTAGATCAAAGGGGCTGAGATAGAAAATAAAAGGTCATATTGGAAGAGTGAGCAGCAGTAGATAATGATGACGACGAGCATTTATACAACACTTTCAGAACTTCACGATCTCATTAGTTCTCACATCTCTTGGTGGTTTGGTGCCATGATTACCCTATTGTTATGCATGAGGAAATTGAGTCTAAGAGATTCCCTGAGATGTCCAGGGCCCTACAAATAATGAGTGTGGGATCCAAACCCAGCTCTGCCTAACTATTGAGTCCAGCTCTCCATGTGGTATGCCACATGGTTTGGCCAGAGCAAAAAGTACATGAAAGAAAGGAATGTGCAGGGAGCAAGGGCAGGTTGGCCGGCGCCAGATGGTGAGAGACTCTTAGTGCCAAATAAGGAAGTTTGCATTGATCTTTCTATCCCCTCCCTTTCTCTAGTTTCCTTTCTCCTCCCCTCCCAATTCTTTCCTCTTTCCTTCCCTCTTCTCCTTCCCCTCCCCTTCTCTTCTACCCTCTTCCCCTTCTTTTCTCTCCCTCTTTTTCCTTCCCCTCCTCCCGCCCCCATACATTCCCTACTTCTTGTTGGTCAAATTGATTTTGAAATCCTACTGAATTCCCCTTTAAAAGGTTAACTTCACATTATTAGATGAATTCGATTTGGCTCATGGATCTGAAGTAGAAGGGACCACCTAGTCCAACCCAGTCACTTTCTGGAAGAGGCCGCTGAGGTCCTGGGAGATGAAGGGACTTCTCCAAATCCCCCAAATCCCCCAATCTAATAAACGCCAAAGATGGGATTGGAGATGAGGGCATGTGAATCCAGAACCAGGATTCTCTCCATGGATTTAAAGGGGCGTCTTCTGTTTTGTTTTTGTTTTTTGCAGGCAATGGGGGTTAAGTGACTTGCCCAGGGTCACACAGCTAGTAAGTGTCAAGTGTCTGAGGCCGGATTTGAACTCAGGTCCTCCTGAATTCAGGGCCGGTGCTTTAACCACTGCGCCATCTAGCTGTCCCAAGGGTCTTCTTCTAAACCTCTACAGGCCCAGGTTTTCCTCTCTCTTTTAGAATCTATATGGGACAGTGGATGGAGCTCTGGGCCTGGAGTCAGAAAGATATGAATTTGAAACCTGCCTCAGATATTTTACTAGCTGTGTGACCCTAGACAAGTCATTTAACTTTTCTCAGACTCAGTTCTTTACCTATAAAATGGGAATAATAATAGCAACTACCTTGAAGAGCTGTTGTGACGTTGATATAATATTTGTAAAGTTCTTTGCAAACCTTAAAATATTGTATAGATATTTTATACATATATTTTAAATAAATTATAATAAATAAGTTATATTTGTATTTTCTTAAATATTTTATAAATATGTATAAGTAGAAATACAAGCTGCTGCTGCTACATATACATATACATATACATATACACATACACATACACATACACATACACATACACATACACATACACATACACATACACATACACATACACATACACATACACATACACATACACATACACATACACATACACATACACATACACATACACATACACATACATGGTATATTTCTGAGGAGACCAGGGGAGTATCAATCCAAAGATAGTCCCTTATGTGACACTGGGTATGATTCATGGGGAAAAGTCTGAGTATTTCCACTCAAATCCTAGCCTTGACACATAAGATATATGTGACATTTTGAGTAAATCATTTAACTTCTGTGGATATCAGTTTCTGCATTGTAAAATAAAAAAGGTTGAACTAGGAAATTTACAATCTCAGTCCCTTGACCATCTTAATCTATGTTCTTTCTTATTACAAAACATGGAGCTTGGATTTACAGAGGGTTTTGAGAGAAGAGGGACTTTTGTCAACCTGTGTTATTGGGCTAAATCTGGAAAAATATAATTTCATGAGCAGAACCAGGAGAACATTGTACACAGTAACAACAATATTGCACAATGATCAGCTGTAAATAACTTATTCTCAGTAATACAATGATCCAAGGAAATTCCAATGAATTCATGATGAAAAATCCTATCCACCTCCTAGAGAGAACTTATGAACTCTGAATGCAGATCAAAGCATAATTTTTAAAAACTTTATTTATTATTCTTTTTTTTTTTGGTGTGCATTTTTTGCAACATGGCTAACAGGGAAATGTTTTGCATGACTGTACATTTATAATCTTTATCAAATTGCTTCCCTTCTCAAAGAGGGCAGAGGGAAGGAGATAATTTGGAACTCAAAATTTTCAGAAATGAATTTCATAATTTTTACATGAATTGAGAAAAATTAAATGTGAAAATTACATTTTCATACTTTGTAGACAAAGTTCAAATTTCAGTTTAGGTTTTAATTATTTATCATGTATATAAATGCATGAACACCTAGGACTTTTTAATTAAAAAAAAAAAAAACCTTACACTTTTACCTGGTTGTTTGGCTGTTACATGAACTCCACACCTTGTGACATTGGAGAAGGAAGAGCATGCACTCTTGCAAAGAAAACTGATTTTAAAAATAGCTTATGACAAACCATCATTCTGAAGGTTGATTGTGTTGGGCAAAAATTAAACCTCCCAATGAAATCTGACAGTAAGCATAAAATGACTTGGGATTCTTCAGTGCTTGGAGTCATCCACACTCCTTCCTGTCAGCATAGTTAATCAAGCATTTAATGGAATGATTTTTAACACATCTGTGTTTATCCTTCCTGCCTCTGAGTAAGATCCCAAATTCCTTGAGGGCACGAACTGTGTCTAAACAAACCCCTGCACACGCCCTAAGACTAGGCCTAACTGGACACACTCTGGGATGCTCAGCAAAGGTTAATTACCATGATAATGATTTGTATTCTGGTGGTAAATCTTTTTGTTTGCACTTAGTGAAATTACTTAGTGCTTTATATAAAGAGTCAGCAGACATGTGTTACCCCAAATGTTTTTAATTGAACTGAGCGTGATTATGTATTTTTCTTTGTTTTATGGGTTGCCATTGTTTGAGAACTCATTACCTACAGCCAAAGGAGAACCAGTATAGTAGAGGAGAATGTGTGCTGCAATTGGAGTCAAAGGAGCTGGGTTTAAAAAAGAGAAAAAGGTCCATTTGTGTAAAATATTTCTAGCAGCTCTTTTTGTGGTGGCTGAGACTTGGAAATCAAAGGGATGCCCATCCTTGGGGAATGGCTAAACAAGCCATGGTATATGATGGGGATGGAATCTTATTGTGCTAGAAGGAAATGACAAGAAGGATGACTTCAGAAAGGCCTGGAGAGACTTGTATGAACTGATGTATAGTGAAGTGAGCAGATACCAAGAGAACATTGGACACAGTGACAGCTATATTGTTTGATGAAGAACTATGAATGGCTTAAATATTCTTAGCAATACAATGATCCAAGACAATCCCAAAGGATTAATGAGGAAGCATACTATCTACCCCGCACAGAAAGAACTGATACTGATGGAACACAGACTGAAGCAGGCTATTTTTTACTTCATTTATGTTTTTCTTTGATAGTTTTTCTTATACAAAAGGACCTAATATGGTGATGTTTTACATAATTTCACACTGCATAACCTATATCTGATGCTTACTTCCTCAAAGGAGGGGGGAGGGGAGGGAGGAAAGGAGGGATAGAAATTTGGAACTCAATACTTAAATAAAAATATTTATAATGAAAAACAGATATATGCCTCCGAGTACAACAGAGGCCAAGATTAAAATTTGGTTTTCTGACAATTTTCTGTGATCTTTCTTTGTGGCCAGTTTGAACTTAGTATTACTTTTATCTGTACTTGGGAAAATTATTTTGATAGTTACATGGATAATGGGAGCAGTGGCTTTGGAAGGTCACTTTTTCTACTCCATCTCAGGATCTATTTCACAGTCAATAAATAGTCAATCCTGTCTAAAAACAAAACAAAGAAAAACAAAGGACTTGGGTTTGTTCTACTCTTGGGTTTGCCATCTTTTTGTGTCCTGGAGCAAGTCTTTGGGCAGCAGCTTCCTCTCTGGTGTTACAAGGGACCTTCCCCATTCTTAAATCTATGATCCTCTTTCCCCTAGGATGATAGCATATTGAGGTCCTGTACACTTTCTAGATTTGTGTTCCTATTAATCTTTTCCACACAGTAGCTATTTACTCTGTGTTTGTGTAGTGAATAAACTAATCATTGGGTAGATAATTTTTGGAAAGAAATGCATGTGGACTAGCCCTGTGATGGGAAGGTGTGAATGACTAATGGTCTGCTGAGTAGGCACATCCCAATTCCAGAAGATTCAGGCCTCATCAAAGGCTGTGTGAAAGTTTGATTGAGTGACACAGTTTGAAGAAGAACATTTTTAATCAAACATATGAATGAATGACCCAAATCTGAAAAATAGCAAGCTGCATGTGGCCACAGCCAGAGCCAATGATGGACATGGTTCCACCAGCTCCAGTTCACAAGATCATGGATACAATGTTGCATATCGAGTTAGGAAGACTGAGATTCAAATTTATCCTCAGATAAGCTGTATGACCTTGGGTAAGTCAGCTGACCTGCCTTTTCCTCAATTTCCCCCACCCATAAAATGAGAGAGTTAGATTCTTTGGCCTCTAAGGTGCAATTCAACTATAAAGTCGTGATTGTATGATTCTTGGAAAAAGATGAGTTTTTGAGAGAGGTCTGAAACCAGTCAGTTATTTATTAATATCCTCCTTATCATTCTCTATGCCAGGCACAATGCTGGGAATACACAAGCAAAAATTCAACAGTCCCTGCCCTCAAGAAACTTACACTGGATCAGAAGAGAAAAGATGTATGTATGTAAGTGTATTGAGCTATATGGAAATATAAAAGCAAATGTGAGATAACCTTGGGATAGAGAAATAGCTAAGGGCACCAGGAAAAAGAATGAAGGGAGCTATTAACACTAGTCAGTGGAGAGGTAGCATTATTAACATAGTGAATGGAATAGAGGAAAAGAAGGATTTTTAAACAGGAGGAGGACAAGCAAAGCCAAAGAACAGAACTGGGCATGCACATGGCATGTGGGAGGGATAAAGAGGCAGACAGAACTGAGAATGGATTAAGGAATTTCATTCCATTCTTCCTTTCTTAGTCATTAATTTAATTTTATGGAACTTTATCTGTTTCAAATTCAATGTAGCCCAGGAAAACTTGTCTCTGAAATAGGGTAGAAATACTTTCGGATGAAATGAGTTTCCTATGAGTTCATCACAATTTATAAAGTCACTTAAGGTCTGAAAAATACCCAGCTCAAGAAGTGATAAGTGCTGTCTGATGTTTTTCAACTTCTGCTTCATATTCTAGTTTGTCCAGCATTTGTGAGCATCTCATGGCATAGATTTATCTGTGGGATTTGGAAAAGCAGAATAATTTCATTCTAAAGTGCCCAAATCTTGTATCATTTTAATGGCCTCTTCAAAATGTTTAATGTGTAGAGTTGTGTTCCACTTTTTTTTCCTTCTTAGCTTGCAGTACTACTATATACATCCCATATTGGGAAGGTTGAGAGATTGTGGGTGGATGAATGAATGAAAAAAGCATTAAAATAATTCTTTGGAGACTGAAACAGTGGATAAGTGAATCACAGGAGATTTGGAGATGTTGGCTGCTTTTGGACAATCCCCAAAAGTTGGGGGGAACTCCAGGAAATTCCAGCAATCCTTCAAAATCAGGGGATCATTTCTAAGCAGGAAACCCTTCCCCAGAAAGACAGCCATTTGGGTGCGATTAGAAGGAAGGATCTCGCACACACCAATTGCATGCATTCTTCTATTGGAGTTGAGGAGTGAACTTGATTTTGAGCTTGTTTACTACCGGTAAATCATGACTTCCTGTTTTTGACAAGTGAGCAACTTCCAGAAAGGCTTATAAACCAGATAAAAGGTTTCTTGGACAGCAAATGGCCTTGCCATATTTTTGCGAATTAGTTCTAAGTGAATCAGAAAACAGAACAAATGTCCCCCAAAATACATATGGCTTTTTGTAACTGATGTGAAGAATGTTTGATGAAATACACTTTTGGTTTCGATGGAGCCTCTCAAAATAGTTGGGCATATGCTTTGATGGCCACATTTGGCTAATAGAGTTTTGGCTTCCATAGAAATAGAAAGTCTGTCACAACCAATTTCTCTAGGCTTTATAGACTTGGAAAAGAATTTCTTGGGTGCTCTGCACAGATCTGTTTGAGAGCAGGAAAAGGGAGACTAGAATTTCCTGAGTCTGTATGGATACCATTTTGGTTAGAGTATGGGGAAGATGTATGGCATTGTTTTAGATTTATTGAAGCTTTGTTTTATCATGTTTTTACCCTGAAGACTGTAACAGATCAATTTTAAGGAACACAAAATAGCCTTCTTATGTTCCATAGAAAAGTAATTGGTGATATTTAGGAGGCAAGATGGGTTCAATTAAGAGTAAGTCACCCCACCTAATCTCATTGACTTCTAGCAGCTTTTTTTTTTCGGGGCAATGAGGGTTAAGTGACTTGCTCAGGGTGACACAGTCATTGACGTCTATGATTATGGTTCCTTGACTATCAATCAAGAAACTATTGTACAAAGAGATCATTTTAATTTCAGTCATGCTTTGACCACATCCCTCACAAATCTTTGTGAATAAAATAGAGAAAGGTGGACTAGCTAATCTACAAGTGCATGGATTCATCAATGACTGAAAAACATCCCAGGATGCATCTGGGTTATTATTGACATTGATTCTCACAGAATATGTGCTTTTGGTTGTCAAATAGTTCTGTGCTCAGACTCATTCTTTACCACTTTTTCATCATGTGAATAGAGAGAGACATCCAAGGTATGTTTCTTCCAATATGTATAAGCTACGTTATGTGGTGGAAGAAAGCTGCAGAATCCGAATGTAACATTTATGGGTTGTATGAATGGATCAAAAATAACCTTCAAATACCACAGACACTCTAATGTGTCTGTGATCTCAACAAAATTACCATTCCTTCCAATGCTGTTTGTCTATCATCCTGTGTGAACTATATCCATCTCTTCCTTTAAGTTTCCCACAGCAATAACAGTAAATAAAAATATAGCCACTAGAAATGAGATGGCACATTGGTACACTTTACCAAGATGACAAGTTTTCCAAAGTGATTTATAAATATATCTCATTTGATTCTCTTCAACAATCTCAAGGGATGGGTGCTATTATTACTCCTGTTTTATATATGGAAAAGCAGATGTGAGTTATCCTCATTTTTTGTACAGAAGGGAGATTATAGGTTTGCTTAGAGTTACAGAATTTGTAAGGTCTGAGGTGAGATTTGAACTCGAGTCTTCCTAACTGTGGATGCCAGTGTTCTAAGCACTATGCTGTCTTTCTGCCTCTTAATGTGCTAGGAGCTTTCCTCCTTTCAATTGACATGGACAGGATAATAGAGCTAAATCTAAAACCCCAACTGTGGCTTCAAAAATTTCATAAAATTAATTAAAAGAGCTCTAGCTTATTAGAATTTCAGGTGACAAAGTCCAAGAGGTGTGAATGGAATAATGTCAGTATATAGACCAGTGTGGTACAATTACTGAGGAGGCTAATTCAAACTTAATTAAGCAACATGGCATTTGTGAAGTACAGACACTGTGTCTGGAGAAAAAATACAGTAACTGAAATGATATGCACTCACATGGAGCTTGCATTTGAACATACATACATACAAGTATAAATAGAAGAAATAAAAAATAGATTCAAGGTTGTTACATAATACAAAGGAGGTGGGCTCCTAAGAGGTGAAGGATCAACAATAGTTTTATGTGAAATGTGGTGCCTGAGCTGTCTTGAATTTAGTGAGGGAATCTTTGAGGCTAAGGGAGGAGAGTGGGAATTCTTGGAAGCTTTGAAGTTGAATGGCAATTCCAAAATGATATTATGAGAACTAAGATGCTTTCAAAGGAGGTGGTAAGGAAGCAAATTAACTTAAACCCTTGTGATATAAGACGCTCTGAAGAAGTTGGGGTATTTAACTGGAACAGAAAACTGGGCAAGTGGCGAGAATGGTTATGGTCTGTTTTCAAGTATTTTGAAGGACTCCTTGTCAACTTAGAGGTAACTCAGTAGCCAGTGGATAGAATGCTGGGCTTGGAGTTAAGAGGACCTGAATTCAATCTGGCTTCAGACACTTATTAGCTGTATGACACTAAGTATTTACCCCTGTCTGCCTCGTTTCTTCATCTGTAAAAGGATCTGAAGAAGGAAATGGCATACTGCTCTAGTATCTTTGCCAAGAAAAACCCCAAATAGGGTCAGATAGAGTAGACACAACTGAAACACTCTACAACAACAACAACAGCAACAACAACAAGTATTGTCAAAGATGGCTTAGACTTACCCAGTTTCACTCCAGAGAACTAGAACCTAAGCAGTGGGTGGGAGATGCTAGTACTTCAATTAATCTCAGTTTAAAACAAAACCTTCCTATTGGTTCAAATGACTAAAAGTAAGACTGTCAGAGTTTGAAGGGACTCTACATCCATGTAACCCGAATCACACCTGGAGTGGAATGGGCATTTCTATAGCACCTACTATTCGCCAGGCACTGTAACTGAGTCCTTTTGTCACAAATGTAATCTCATTGAAGTCCTCAAAGAATGGTTGAGAGGGAGGTGTTATTATTACACCTATTTTTTTTATTTTTTATTTGGGTGGGCAGGGTAATGAGGGTTAAGTGACTTGCCCAGGATCACACAGCTAGTAAGTGTCAAGTGTCTGAAGCTGGAATTGAACTCAGGTCCTCCCGAATCCAGGGCCAGTGCTTTATCCACTGCGCCACCTAGCTACCCTATTGCACCTATTTAAAGTGTGAGGAAACCAAGGCAAACAAAGGTTTAAATGACTTGTCCAGGGTCACACAGCTTGTAAGTATCTGAGGCTAAATTTGAACCCACGTCTTTTTCTGACTCCAGGATCAGAGTTCTACCACTGCACAACCAGTTGCCTCCAACTTGAATACAGATCCCATTTGCAACATCTATAAATACTTGTACACCTCCAGTGAGGACCAAACTAATACATCCCAAGGCAGCCATTGCCCTTTGGATAACTCTAATTGTTATGCAGTTGTTTTGATTTGCATTTCTCTATTCAATAGTGATTTAGAACAAAGTTTCTTAAACTGTGGGTCAGACCCCATACGGGGTTGAATAACTGAATGTGGGAGGTAATGAAAATTTGGCACCGCAAAAGGTTATATATGCCAATTTTATATACCTATATACCTGGGGTAGTGTAAACATTTGTTGGGCAAAAAGTTGGTCACAAGTGGAAGAAATTTCGGAAGCCCTGATTTAGAGTATTTTTTTTTTCATATGACTATAGATAGCTTTAATTCTTCATCTGAAAACTGCTTGTCATATACTTTGACTATTTATCAATTGGGGAATGCTAATCTCTTCTTTTTGAGCTATATTCAAGTCATGAATCTTCTTGCATGAACCCTTAGGAGGTCAAATATGTCTCCTTGTGTTAAGATCTTTAGAGCACTTGTCTTGCTACCCATTCCTTTGGCATGTCTTTGTATTTCTATGAGGTCACAGGTTTTATTGCTCATTCCTTTCTTTCATTTATTTTTCTTAGTACCTCTATAGATATGTTTAAAGAATGGGGCTTGGAAGCTATATGTAGGCAATTCCCTCCTTCTTCATTTCTTCTCAGTTTCAAACTCTTTTGATTAGTTATATAGGTCCCTTCTCATAATGACTTTATAGAGATGAAAATGTAGTCACATAGACAGATAGTAACTAGTATCCTCTCCATCATTCTTTTAAAACATATATTACCATTTATGATTCCCTAATTCCCCACCAAAATGTATCTTTTTATTGGGATAATTTGAGAATTAATCCCTTGATATTATCGAAATTCCATGGCTTCCAGCATGGATTGATTCAGTGTGTATTTGGTTTGCTGCAGCTGTGCTTCTTAACTTCATCTTCCTTACTGCCATTTTTTATTTCTTTCACATGGCATATCCCCAGTTGTGGGGATTCTACTCATTATCACTACTGGACAAGAATGGGCAAATAGGAAAATGTTGGAAAGTTGTTTTCTCATACTTCTATTTAGTTTCCTTCCAGTTGCTTCTTCTGATGCCCTAAGGATGATAGGGCTTGGTTCTTTCACCTAGCTTCTTTCAGGCTTGTTTCCTTCTCTACTATTCTTTTTTTCTAAGAGGAAATACAGTTTATAACTCTTCTGCAATGTGTTCATCTTGTACTTAAAATAGGTTTGCCTTTGACTATTCTTCATGTCAAAAAGTTCAAGCATTTTTTTGTTCACTCAATGCTGGGCTCTTTGGGTCTCCTGATTGTAGAAATTGCTCAAAATTGTTTAAATGTCCATAGGAAATGCTCATGACCAGACTCAATTATCTTTCCTTTGTCAGCTTCTCCACGCTCTCCCTCAAAAGAGTATTTGAATAGGTGGGTTGACATAATTCCAATCATATATCACAGTTCTAAATGTACATCTCCTTTATTGTTTGTTCTTATTGCACAGAGATTGGTGATCAATTGTTTCTGTCTCTTAGGATACAGCCAACTTCATTTTTTTGGTGATGCGTTATTTTTTCTCATTAATTCACAGGACTTTGTCCATAGTGGGTCTTCAACAAATATCGCCTGAATTATTATTATAGAACTTTCAAGGTTTATTGCAGTAATGATATAGAACATTGGCAATAGGGTGAGTAGAAAAAAAAATGAATGAATCAAACAAAAAAAACATTGGTCCAACATTATATACTCAACATTGGAGATTTTGATGAGAACATATGGAGTAGTCTTTAACTACTGGGCTGAAGGAAAGGAGAAGTATGGCTAGCAAGGCCTGGTAGTATAATGAGTTTAGTGGTAGGTCATAAGGTAAGTACCACTGGGTCAGAGGGTATAATGGGCAGGGCAGATATGCGATCCAATGGGTAGAGTGCCAGACTTGGAAATCAGTATAACTGATTGTGAATCCACTTACTATCTGTTTGGACCCAACTGCGGCAAGTCACTTCACTTAAGCCTCAGATTCTTCATCTGTAAAATTTGGATAGTACTTACCTCCCAGGGTGTTATGAGGAACAAATCAGCTAATGTATATAAAGTGTCTTGCAAAATTTAAAAACAAACTAAATGTTAATCATCATTATTATTCCTAGTAGTAATATTATCAGGTAGATGGCAAGGTCTAATGGTCTTCCATATTACTGAAAGTATTGGTAATTGATGACTCCTATTCATTCAAGGGTCTGGGAAGGGACAGTAGGCCCAAAGAAAAGAATCAGATGGGAGCTCTGGGTTCCTTCCAGTGTGGATGGGGTAGATCATCATTCTGTTAGGAAGAGTAAAGGAAAAGGGAGCATTGGTAGGAAAGTTGCAGGGAAGGGAGAAGCTTTTGCTCTCAATGGACCATCCAGTTCCAGGTGGCATGTGGGTAACTGACAAGGAGCATAGGGGAAGGAGAGAGGCACTTCATTTGGAATGTTCCTAATCAGAAATGTCTGAAAAAGTCCTTTGGCAATAACCAAATAACCAAGCTTAACACCTAGTTAGCAAGAAGAATCAAAAACTAACAGATGCGCAGGCACCCTATATGAACTCTTTCCAGGCCTGCCGAAGTCCTCTTTTCCCAAAAGCCAAATTTGTTAACAATACCCAGCTATGTTTTGTCCCTCATGTTCTGGGCACAAAAATAGTTGGTCATGACCTTGGCCAGCATCATCGATAGTACTTTTGACCATTCAAAAGAATTGTTGTTCCTGGAAAAAGCACTTATGTACATATCTCTTGGTTCTTCAGTAGAATGGGCCCAGTGTCTCCAGAATAGAATCTCTATTGTCAGTCAACTCCAAGGTCAAGGGACTTCTTTCAGAAGTGTGACTCCCTGGAGGTCCCAGGATACTAAACATTTGGTTGTTCATGGAAGCTCACATACTAACTGTTGTCTTTGGTCATCTGAACCTATTCTCAAAGAGTCAGAGGATGAATGCCATCTCTAAATGTGAGACCCAGCTCATCTGTGGATGGCACTCAGATATTTGACAGGTAAATCCAGCATCATTATGGAATAAATCTTCCCCTGGACTGGATCTAGGAAGCTTTTGATCTGGGTGTTTATTTTGCAGATAATCTTTATCCTCACTCTCAACAAGAGGAGAGAGAGAGAAAGAGAGAGGGAGAGAGAAAGAGGGAGGGAGGGAGAGAAAGAGGGAGGGAGGGAGAGAGAGAGAGAGACAGAGAGAGAGAGGCAAAGAGAGAGGGAGAGAGAGAGAGGGAGAGAGAAAGAGGGAGGGAGGGAGAGAGAGAGAGAGAGAATCTGTTGATGCTTCATGCCTCAGCAGTTTAAAAAGCTGTTCTAGTCTCATGAAAGGAGCAAAGCAAACCCCCGAGATCGGAGTGGGTTTCAATTCCTCCCAAGAATCCGAGGGTGCCGTTATCTAACTGGTCTTGGACATCAAACGAATGGCAACTTCTTGCTGGTGCCCACAGTCACACCTACAAGCCTGTCTCTAGGCACCCAGGCATCCGCCTTAGCACACCTCCACTCTCAGCAGAGGCTCTGGGTCATTGCCCTGTGTACCTTGTTGGAGAGGGCCAGCTGGGAGGCCACAAATAGTCTCCGGTCTATTTATGTCGGGGCAGTAATCACAGTGGAATTTAAAGACTTGGTTTATAGATCCCAGATGAAGATCTTCTGTGTACAGTAAAGGGATGAATCCCTTCCAGACAGCTTCTTGTTCGGCTGAAGGAGGAGAGGAAGTCTTTCTCAGCAGCCGCCAAAGTCCTTTTGAGCCAGACCTGGGTGGGATTCTTGCTGTTGATATCCAAATAATGATCATAAAAAAAGGCTTGATTTTAATCTCCTCAGGGTTACTTTGTTGTCCTTATGAAACCATGAATCAACTTTAAAGCTTTTAGGGATGAAAGGAGACACAGAGACAAGTGCGGCTATCTTTCTCTTGAATGGGGCGGGGTGGGCATTGGAGAGAGAGAGAGAGAGAGAGAGAGAGAGAGAGAGAGAGAGAGAGAGAGAGAGAGAGAGAGAGAGAGAGAGAGAAACATGTTTGCTTGTTGCCTTTAGGCTTGGTCTGCTGGATTGTTTAGCTCATATCTTTTTTGGTATGCATCTCTGCCTTTTCCTCTCCTTCCCAGCCTCTCTTGCTAAGGGCGTGTGTGAGTGAGTGTGTGTGTGAGTGTGTGTAGATTGAGGCGACATGCAGTGTGTGTGGCCCACAAATTTTTCTTCTTTCCATTTACTGGACATAAGCTGGCTTGGGCTCAGAAGTGGGATATTAAACCTCTGGCTGATCCTGATAGTACCTTACTGTAGAAAATGGGACTGTCTGGCTAGCTGATAGGAAACAGGCTAATTACTCTTGGGCCTTTTGGCTCTGACAAAAAGCCCGATGTAGAGGAGAGGCCAGGGACGGTGGCGAGTAAGCTGAGCTAAGATAGGAACTAGGTTCTGTTCGGCACCATAGGCAGTGTCCTGATCATCATTTCTGGGTCTAGGCACAACACTCGACGATGATGATGACATTTAAATGGGGCTTTTAAGACTTGGAAAAACCATTGCTTCGATTGTCTCCAACTGCAGATTTTCCTCCGATCTAGATGTCGCTCTTTGCAACTCAAAAAATCCTTTTTTCTAACTTCCACTTGTACTTTAGTTAGGTCCCTGGGAGCAACAACGGCTGCTTCTCTCTCTCAAAGTTCTAGAGGTAACTGAGGTGTTGTGGACTCGACTTCTCTAAGGACACCATTGTGAGATCTCATTCTCTGGGTGTGATCTCCCCAACTTCAATAGCCAGTTATCAATTATCCAGCGTCCTTGTTCCATTAATCATCCAGTGATAAGGCCCCTAGGTTTTATTAACCTTAATTTAGCATTTGCAAATGGATATTTACTAGAATATAGTGTGAGAATGAAAGCCCAAAACATCTTTTCCCTCAGACCAAACTCAAGGCTCACTTCTCTTTACAACATCAGTCCCCTGGAAGAGGAAACCCCAACTTAAAACAATGGCTAAGAAGGGAGAAAGGAAGAGAAAGGAAACAAGTATTTATGGTGCACCTAGTATGTGCTGGGCACTGTACGAAGTGATTCTTAGAAATATCTCATTTGTTTCTGCAACAACCTATGAGACGGTTGCTATTATTATGCCCACTTTCAGATGAAGAAAATGAGGCAGACAGAGGTCAAATGACTTGCCCAGGGTCATACAAAGTAGTAAGTGCCTGAAGCCAGATTTGAACTTGGGTTTTTTCCTGATGCCAAACCTGGCTCTCTGTGCACTGCATCACCAGTTGTCTTTACAGAGCATTTGCCTCACCAAGTTCACTTTCAAATGTGACATAATCAATGTACTAAAGTCCCTCTACGAGAAAATCGGGTGTCCAGATTCCAGGACTGGGTCCTGCAGGTTACCCCTTGGGTTTACGCTCTTGAAAACCTTGGCATGGACTCCAATCTCAGGCACCCAGGGGATCACCTACTGTCCTTTGAAGGTCATGAAATCACAGCCTAGTCTAGTAAGCCTCCTGTACTCTTTTAAACTACACCAGGGTTTCTGAAACTTTTTCCCACTCATGACAACCTTTTCCCCTGAAAAATGTTTACAGGGACCACAGGCCTACAAGTATATATAAATAGGTCTTGTTGACAATCTTTTTTGCGACCCCCACATTCAGTTACTGCAACGCCTATGAAGTCACTACCTACAATTAAGAACTTTGATCTACTCTACAGATGGTGACACAACAAGTAGGTAAAACAGCATTACTTCAAGAAAACTTGGTAGGGGCACCGGCAGGAGTTCTCTTCTCCCCTCCCAGGGGCTTACAGAAGTCTTTACTTCCCTAGTTTATTTAAACACACTAGGATAGAAAGGAGGAGAAGAATGTCAGTTTTGACTGACTTGGAACCTTCTGATATATATCCATTTCCCCACTAAGCAACCCCAAATCCTCCTTCATCTCATGGTTAGTGAGCCAAGCTCTGAAGTGCACGAACCAGCTCCTTCTTCCCATCAACAGGCACTGCAAAACAACTCACCAAAATTGCCTTTCCCCGGGATGCACCTTCAGTCCCCTATTATATACACAAAACTATTCTGTCCTGAGCTCTCATCCTGCATCTCCCACGGGATATCTGTAAGTAATTGCCCTGAGGTATCAAAGACTCAACAGGGCCAAATGTTGTTTGTCTTTCATTCTCATAGATGACCATGACATCAGGAGGTGATACTCATGACTCCCATTGAATTGGATTTCAGTGAGGGAGGGCTGTGCAAAGTCACCAGCTCACCCTCTCTTCAGAGCCATCTGGGTCCAGTGGCAAGATATAGATGACCTGGAACATGGCCAAGTGAAACCAATTATATCCTCCCCAAAGAAACCCCATTCCTCTCTTCTCTATTTCTGCCAAGGGCTCCACCACAGAGTCAGTCTCCCAGGATTCAAACCTCAGAGTCATCTGACATTTCCACCCCTTTCCACTTAATCAGCTTCCAAGTTTTATTGATTCTACTTTGACACAATCTCTCCAGTTATTCTCATTCTCTTCTTAAAACCTAATCCAAACCCTTATTATCTCTAACCTGGACTTTCATGATGGCTTTGTAAGTGCCACTCCTTGCTGCTGCTTCTTTCATCTCCACTTTATCCTTCATTTAAGAGCCCAAGGATTTTCCCACAAATGCAGGAATGACCATATCAGTTCCTACTCAAGAAGCTTCAATGTTTCTAGGATAAAATAGAAGCTGCTCTTTTTATCATTGAAAGCAATTTCATAATCTAGCTAACCTTCCATTGCTAAAGTGGATTCATGTTATTTTCCTGCACACATACTACATTCCAAACACGTGGGCCCTCTTGCTGGTCTATTGTCCATTTCCATGACTTTGCATAAACTTGCCCCTCTACCCAAACATGTCTCCCTCTCGGCCCCCTCACATCCCCATTTGCTTCAAAGCTCAGGTGATTACTCCCACAATGAGATATTTGTTGATCTTCCCCAGTTGCCCCCACATCACTGTAAATTTAGTATGTGTATAGATACATGTTTATATGCACATTTACACTAACATACATGCAGTCATACATATATGTGCTATATATGAAGGTCTACACATACACTTTGTTGTACATATATGGTGTATATATGTATGTATATACATTCTTATTCAAAGGCATATCTCTTTCTTCAGTATGACGTAAGCTCCTGCAGGGAAGGTATTATTTCATTATTTTCGCCTTTTGTCCCCAGCACTGAGCACAATAATCTCTTAATAAGCATTTGCTGAATTCATTGAATTGAATGTTCTTCAACATAGAAGAGAACCCATAGACTCAGGGGAGTTCAAAGGAATCTCAGTGCCCCCCCCCAACAATGAAGAACTGGTGACCACTTGTGGAAGATATTCTATAGTGAGGAGCTCCTCTCCCTTTCCTCCACCCAGGCAGCCAACTGCACTACAGGACAGCTTGTTAGAACAGTTCTAAGTTGTCTTCTCTTCTCATTAAGATCCCTTGTTCTCCTTATTCTGCCAGTCCTTATCCACCTCATCTTTCTTCCTGATGTCTTTCTCTTAAACATTGTTCTTCTATTCCATTCTCATTGTCCCAGCCTAGTCCAGACCTTTGTAGTAGCATTTTTGTGCTACAACAAATGCCTTCTAACCTTCCCTTCACCCACGTAGTTTCTTGGTTTTACCCACTATCCATTCTCCCATTAGGTTAATTTTTCTGAAATATGCTGGATCATAACAATTGCTAACTTTGACTTGACATGTTCAAAATGCTTCCCATTCACTAGCAGCTAGGGGCTGTGAGTTATCCCTTCACCCTAAGATTGAAGCTACTTTCCCCTGGATTCTCTATGTCCTTGTGGGAGAGTATGCCATTGACTGTGTGTGTGTGTGTGTGTGTGTGTGTGTGTGTGTGTGTGTGTGTGTGGTGGGGGAGAAGGATGTTTTGTACTAGTCATCTTTATTTTATCTCCTTGGAGCTACTTCAGGTGTGCTAACCAAAATAATTCTCAACTGCTAATCATGTCAGGAAGGTAAGCACACCAATGAGGGTTTAAGCCACTGGAATTATAGAATTAACTATAACTTCTAAATAATACTGCTAGAACCATAAAGCAATAGATGCATCCTTGTTCAGGGACATCCAACTCATCTATAAGAGCGGGAATTGGGATAAGGATCATTATTGCTTATATGTGGTATGCTAGGAATTGAAGTCACCAATGCTTGAGAATTACTATAGCTAGATAAATATCCCTGCCAGAAGTTCTGAGACACTGTGATAAAGACGCCAGCCCAGAGTCAGTATAAGCCAGGGTTTAAGTCCTGACTGGCAGATTCTGTTTAAGTGCCTGTGGGCAAGTGCCTAAATTTTTCCATACCCCCATCAAATCTTCAAGCCAATGTTAAGTTTCAGAGCAGAAGCTATATGCCTCAGCAGCAAAGTTATTTTTTTACCTAAAAGAAAAATCATGAGTACAAAACAAAGTTTTATTGTGATACATAATACAAAACTCTAATGAGATGATAGATATTCCATGATGCATGTTACCCACCCCTCAATAAACTTAAATAACAAGAAAAGAGAATGTAAAAAGTGAGTGTGACTGACAGTGAGGGAAGCTAATATGTTAGTAGCTTTCTATTTGCCCAAAGGAAAGGATGGTTGAGTATTTTTGAATTGCTTTTGGAATTATTTTTGCATTTTGAAAGTTTGGCTTTGAACAAATCAAGCATTTATTTGGCATCTTTTCTTGTTTTACACATTTGTCATCCTTGCATGAATGCATTGTTCTTTTGACTGGTTTTTCTGCAAAGTTGCATGCCTGTATCCCTATATTCTTATATTACGTAAACCCTCTTTATTCACCCTTTTTGGAGGGCTGCAACTATTCTACCACATTCAGCGGATTGGATTCACTTAGTCATTCTACATCACTGGGTTCACAGTTTGTTTCCAACTTCTTGCTGTTACTGAGAAGAGCATCTATGAAGATTTTCATTCAAATTAGGCTTTTCTGTTTGTTAATAACCTCTTTGAGGTATAAACTTAATAGTGGATCATGGACCAAACACTATGAATAATATTATAACTTCTTTTGCATAATTCTCAAAAGTTTTCCAAAATGGTTGGATCAACCCACAGCCTCCATGTGCAATGGATTCTTATACGTATTTTTTAACATGTACAGAAAGGCTGATTATTTTTTCTGGATTATTTTATATCCTACTTTACTGAAGCTATTAATTGCATTTTGAAAAAATTGACTAACTCATGTATAACTTATTTTGAAATGCTTGAGGTCTAGTGGGTGAGGGTGGGAAAGGAGGAGGAAGAGAAGTTGGAACAATTTTTAAAAAAAAATTGATGCTTAAAATTTGTTTCTACATATATTTTTGGAAAATAAAATTCTATTCAACGAAAATTAAGTCTCAGAGATTCTTCAAGTAAACCATCATTAAACTGCAGGTGGGATTGGATTTTGTTTCTTTGCTCACGCTTCCCCCCACCCTCCTTTTTTCTTGCCTTGATGCTCTCTCAAAACTCATGCATATATCGGTAGTATCATCTATATGGTCCATCTCTTCAATGACTTGGTGGCTGAAAATATCACCTGTCTATTTTTGTAAACTCTTTGTCCTCACACTTCACCACAAGACATCACCCCCAAGAACCGAAGAGTCTTAATTGCTTCGTCTTGGAATACAATGGAGTACAAGGGTGTCCAGTGATCATCACCCATTTCTACCATGTAATCAGTCTGTCTTTTGTTTTTCACTGATAGGCATCCTTTGTATAACTTCTTTCCCTTAATTCCTTGTTCTAATTTGATGCTCGCCTATTCATTATGTACGTTTCTATTGATGTGCCCTTTCCCCCTTGTACTTCACTTCTCCTGTAATTGCATTATTCTATGATTCCCAGTCATATAAAAGCAAAAGAATAAAATGGGTTTCAAAAACATTGGGACTCCATTTTAGGGAGAAACTTGAGGTCATTAAAAAAACTCGCCAATCTCCCAAAGACAAACTGCCCTACTTTCTTCCTCTATTTTCTATATAACATACGTACATGTATATATGTATGTTTGTATATTGTAGGTGTATGTATATGTGTGCACACACATATATGCATACACATGTGAAATATGTTATATGTGCATGTATATTATAGAAATATATGCTTATACACATATATGTATATCAACCTATATTTAGTGAGTATGCATTTCTTTGTTCTCTATCTCCATTAATAGCAAATCTCAGAGGTTCAATGAACAAAGCCATCTCTGTTATACCTTTCAAGAAATCTTGGATAACTTTGAGATATATGGTGGCTGCCTCATCGAGGATATATTTTTCTAATGACTTAAATCATCTTTATGATCAATAAACAACAAGAACAGTGGTCTCTTGTATTCTCGACATATTTTAGTCCATTGTATGACAGGAGGTATACAATCTCCTATGGAAGATCATGGTTGAAAGTTCACAAAGTCCTTCTGTTTCCTTTCTTATATCATCTTCAAGGACTCCTCGAAGCTTGTGGACATTAATATTATTCTGCTAGGTGGCCAAATCAGCATTTGGTCTGGTAGCTACTGACGCTTTCTAATTCATTTTGTAATATTTCAGACCAATATGTTTTCCCCCATGTTTTGGTTTTCTTAGCCTCCTTTACATGCTTCACAATTGATTTCCCAAAGCCTTCAAATTTTCATTGCCTCCCGCATGGTCCTTTCTGCATGTCTATGTGTAATCATTCATTGTTTCTAAGCTCCTTCAGACTACTCCCCTAGCTGCAAGACTTGTGGGTGTGTACTCCAGGATCATCTGTAAAAAGCCCTTGCTCCTGAGTGCATGGCAGAATCCTCCAGGGACCTCAAGGTTCATCTAGTATGGCCCCAGAAGCAGCCAACACACAGATGAACCAGCTGTCCCAAGATTCTGCATGAGGGCTCAATAGACCATCCTCGTTTATTCTCCTCTTCCCTTTTTCATGTGCCCAGCCACCAGACCCTGATTTATGTGTGTGTTGGCATTCTCTCCCTCTAAGTTCTTGTCTGCCCCTTTTTTATTGCAAGCAAACAATGGCTAGCAATGATACCTGGGACACACTTCTCCAGTAGGAACTGGTCCCCTAGGCAACATCTCATCCTGAACCATCTGGCCTTTTGTAGTTTTGGGCCAGAAGGGGAGGGGCTCTTTCAGACCACCTCCCTTTGGCTTAAAGGGGGAAATGAAAAAATATTAGGAGAACCCCTGTTCCCATATTTAAGGCCCAGCAAGCAAGTTATGCCCTGAGCTTGACAAAACGGCAATCCTTTGTGATCACCATCTGGATGATCTCACCCTCTGGCAAAATCACATCATTCACCAGGTTTTCTCTGAGGTGTCCAAGCACAGGACAAATCAGAAACTCCTGCAGTGAATCAAACTTGTTCCATGCTTGATGCTTCCTCATTGTCAGGGGCTACACCTCACTGGGTAGCCCACTAGTGTAAGTAATGAGATCTTCCCCCACTACTTTGGGTCCCCCAACTAGGGTTGGGGCCCAGCACATGTGGTCTATACCTCCTCCTTGCTTGTAAGCCTTTTTACTCACTTTGAAAATAAAACTTCTCTTTAATTCCTGACTCATCTGTCTCTGGCCTGCTCTGTTGGCTCCAGACATTCACAGGTTAGAGGCTGGTTCCATCTGGTTGACCTCTGTGTGTGTGTGTGGAGTGGTGTGGTGTGTGTGGTGTGCGGTGTGCGTGTGGGGAGAGAGAGAGAGAGAGAGAATTAAAAAGTTTATATTAAATTTGTCATTGTACTTACAAAAATTACCTGTTTGTGTTCTTTTTGGGATTTTTTTTTGTTTCATGCTTTTAAAATATTTTGTTAATGCTATTTTCTTTCTTTTTTGGTATCTCTATCACTACTCACCTCTGAAATAGAAATCTTTCCTTTTAACAAATATAGTCAAGCAAAGTAATTTATAGAACCACAGAATTTGAAAATTAAAATGGACCTTATTGTCTATCTAATCCAACCCCCACACAAAAGGAATCCCCACAATAATTTACTTGACAAGTGGTCATCCAGCTTCTGTTTAAAGACCTCCAAGGAAAGGTAACCCACCAAATCCTAAGGAAGCCCATTCCACTGTGGAAATGCTCTAATTGTTAGGAAGTCTAAATTTGTTTCTTTTTCAACTTAAATACATTGATCCTGCCTGATTCTGTTCCTTGGGGCCAAAAAAACCCAACCCACCATACTTAATACTTCTCATTCATCGTATAAAACTTGTCTGAAAATGTATGTCTCATTCTTAACATCAAATACATCACATTTATTTCAAGAGATGAGTAGAATGATTCATCAATGGTCTTCTGAAGTCATGATTGGTCACTTTATTGATCAGACTTCTGGAATTTTCCAAAGTTCTTTTCTTTTATATTACTACACTTATCATGTAACTTAGTCTGCTAGTTCAGGTCATTTCATTTGCATAATTTCATGCAAATTCTTCCTAGGTTTCCCAGAATTTGTCATAGTTATTGATTCTCACTACATATTTTTATTCTTCTACAGAAATTTTGTATAATTTTTATCTTTGTCCTAACATCTTTGTTACCTGACTGTGCATAGACAGATGATTAAAGAATGACTCCCATATCAATAGTTTGTCATTTCCTGTCTCTTAAAGTATAGACATGATTCTTTTATTATCTGGCACTCACCAAGTCCTAACAAGACCAAAGGATATTTTGGATTTTTCTTTTCTTTCTCCCCTCCCTGTCCCCCATGGTACATGATTAAAAAATATCATCACCAGGTAGACCATTCATCCAAAAAAAAATTGGCATCAGTTGCCAAGAGTTCTTTATGGTAGACTGAGCTGAGCCTTCACTCTGCTCTCAGAGTCTTGAGAACCCAGGGAAATCTTCATGCAATTCTGATGTATCAGAGTAAACTTTTGAGGAAGATTTAGGGCTGCATCTGTATAGATTATGGGGGCTACAAACGGAGACATAGACATCTGCCATCAGATCTTCCTGAAAGATATTTTCCTAGAATGCATACGCATAGAATAACCATTTTTATGGTAACACAAGTTTATGCTGTGTATATTGTTTACTAGATTCCATTTACATCTGCATATCTGAACACTAATAGAAGGCAAAATTGAGCAACACTTTGCAGTAAGAAAACACTAGATCGCTTTGCAAAATGATGCCAAGAGGAATATCCTGCGCCTTCCTGCATTGTTATTTAACATTCTTCAATAAATATTGGCAATAAGAAAATAAGACAGGAAAAATAAACTAAACGTAAATATTAAGAAAGAGAAAAAAACAAACCTCTTATTTAGAAATAAGGTAGTCAAATTACAAAACTATAGAGTCATCAAAAAAGTAATAGATTTCAGTAAATAGCAAGGATACAATATAAATCCACACAACAGTCTCAGGATTCTCTATTTTTAAAACAAAATCTAGCAGGAAAAAATATAAAAGACATCCTATTAAGTATTACTTAAAATGCTAAAATATCTTCTAGCAAGTCTTACTAAGGCTCATTCAAAAACATAAAAATAATTGCAAATATGCTTTAAATAAATAAGAAATTACTTAAATAACTAGAGGGATACTTAAGTACTTATGAGTGAAAATATAGCAATGTTTAATCATTCTATTACTTAAAGTAAATTACAATATAATGATGCATACATGTACACTACATGCACAGTATATGTACATATACACACATATATATATGTATTTTATAAAACTATCTAAGGACTAAAGTTTTGCAAAGTGTTTAATACATTATTTTATTTTTATCCTCAAAATAATCCTGAGAGATAGATGCTATTATTATTCCCATTACTTATAGATGAAGAAATTGAGGCAAGCAGATTAGTGACTTGTTCATAGTCACACACATAGGAAATATTTGAGGTTGGGTTTAAACTTAGTTCTTCTTGACGTCAGGCCCAGCCCTTTATCCAGTGTATCATGTAACTGTCTATACTAAGCAAACTATTAAAGGGGTATGTTATAGAACTAGGCAAAAGAAAATCAAAATTCATTTTAAAAACACAACAAAACAGTATAATCTCAAGGGAAATAGAAAATAATTTTTAAAAACTAGTGAAAAGGAAAATAATTCAAGTTTTCAAATTGATATATAGTAATAATAGTAAAAACTATTTTACATTTTTTTCAAAATATAAAAAAGGTAGGTTTGGGGAACAAATTAGATAAGGAAGAGTCAGAAACAATCAGGTAAAAAATTGAGTGTTTGATAAACCTGAGAACATAAATTAATCAAGGAAGAACTTTTGACTTAACAAGAACTATTGGGAAGACTCAAAGTTGATTAGGGAGTAATTCAGTTTTATCCACCATCTTATACAGTTTCCTTCAGTTAGCACAAATGAACCCACAATTTGAATAGGAAAAGTTTTATTATTCAAAAATAGAAAGAATGAGATCAACGTACCTTTCAAAAGTTATTTGTTTAGGAAGAAAAGTCTTAGACATATAGTATGTAGAAGCTAGGATAAAGACAAATAATTTCAATCACAGGGATTTGAAAAGCCTTCTCCCCCCAAACTAAAAATTGGTCAGAATATAAGAAGAAGCATCTATTTTGAACAAAAGGTCTTTTTTTCTACAATTTTTTCAGAATTCTCTCTATCAACATGTCTATGTATACACATGTACATATTTGTATGCATGATGCATGTGTGAATTAGAGAGAGGGACAGAGAGAGAGAGAGAGAGAGAGAGAGAGAGAAGGAGGGACGGAGAGAGAGCAGAAGAAATCCTAAGTGTCAAAGAACATAAACAATTTTCAAAGAAAGACTCAAACTCAAGAGACTATGTGAAAGATAATAGTAAAAAATAAAATCAAAACCAACTCTGAATTTTTACTTCACGCTGTGAATTTTTAAAAAGTCAATTACAGGGGGCAGCTATGTAGTGCAGTGAATAAAGTACCAGCCTTGGATTCAGGAGGACCTGAGTTAAAATCCAGCCTCAGACACTAGACACTTACTAGCTGTGTGACCCTGGGCAAGTCACTTAACCCTCATTGCCCTGCAAAAAAAAAATTAATTAAAAATGGTGGGAATATCAAGCATTAGAGTGTGTGTGTGTATGGGGGGGTAATAAGAAAAAAAACCAGAACAATATCATTGTGATGGACATGAGAATTGGTTCAGACATTTGGAGAAGCAATTTGCAATTATGCACAAAAAAGAAAGAAATGATTAAATATCCATACCCTTTCAACATATTAAAAACATCCCACTGCTAGGCATCTACTCCAATCAGGCCAAAGCAGAAAGAAAAAGGGAAAAATCATGTGATGCAATCTATTCACAAGAGTACTTTTTTATGATAGGAAAGAACTGAAGTTCACTGATTGCAGAATGGCTACATACACTGCTGTACCTCAATGTAATGAAAATTCTACTGTGCCATCAGTAATGACATCTACAACAATTTTAGAAAAGCATGAAGCCAAGGGAATAGAAGGAAATGACAAAAAGACAAAATATCCCAATTGAGAGATTATCAAAAGATATGAAGTTTTCAGATGAAATAATCAAAGCTAACTATAATCATATAAAAATGCTATAAAACACTATTGATTGGAGAAATGCAGGTCAAAATAATTTTTGGGTACTATCTTATACTGATTGGATTGGATAATAGGAAAGCACAAGAAAATGTCAAATGTTGTAGGGGATATGGGGAAAATGAGACATTAATGTACAGTTACTGAAGTTATAAACTGATTCAAACATTCTATTGAGCAATTTGGAACTATGGTCAAAGGGTTATAAAACCATGCCTACTCTTTGACCTAGCAATACCACTAGTCTGTAAGTATCCCAAAAGTGATAAGATACAAAAAGTTGAATTCCAAATTGAGGAGATGCTCATCACTTGGGGGATGGCTGAACAAAATTGTGGGATAAGATTATGATGGAACACACTGGTTTGCTGTAAGAAATGATGAGCCAGAGGTGACAGAGCAAGATGTCAGAGGCAAAAAAACCATTAAATGCACAGAGTTCCTGATATACATTACTGAAATAGCATAAAAATAAAACCTGGAGCAGAAAAACCCAACAAAAATATGGACTGAGATTATTTTCCAGCCATAGACAGATTAAAGGGGGCCATGCTGGGCTGCAAGTAAAGTCCAACCCTGCGATCACACCAACAGTGACCCTAGGTATGCCATACAAGAAGAACTTAATCTCTGAGCCTCTGAATCAGATGCAGCATGTAGCATCTTCTGGAACTGAACTTCGTGGTCAGGTGAGAGGCTGACCGGCTGGTCAGGGAGGTGGGGTGGGGGGAATGCAGGGGTGTCACTGGGACCTAGGGAGGAAGTCAGCTGTCCCTCCCCAGTGGGGAACCAGGAAGAAATCCTGAGCCCTTGGAGGCACAGGTAGGGGAGGGGAACAGGCTCGTTGTAGCTAAGTACCACAGCACAGAAAGCTTTGCTGGTTAGTTATTTAGTAAGTTGGCTTGAGGTTATCTTTGGACCAGAGAACAGGCCAGGCAAAAGAAAAAGCTGCCCTCCCTCAAACCAAAAACAACTGGGCCCCTATGAAGTTGGAGACAGTAGTGTAGGCTAGAAGCAGGGACCCCCAGTGGGGAATTAAAAGTCAAATAAAATACGGCAAAATGAGTAAGCAAAGGAAGTTAAGAATTATAGAAAGTTTCTTCAGCAACAAGGAAAATCAAGGTGCACCCACAGAAGGTGCACCCTACATTCAAAGCTTCCAAGAAAAATATGAATTGGTCTCAGGCCATGAAAGCTCTCAAAAGGAACTTTGAAGAGAAAGTAGGAGAGAAAGAAGGAAGATTAAGAGAGAGGGAGGAAAGAATGGAAAGAGAAATGAGAGCAATGCAGAGAAGTCATGAGGAAAAAAGTCAAACAGCTTGACAAAGTCAAATGGAAAAACGGAGACAAAAAAAAAGCTGTCTGAAGAAAATAATTGCCTAAGAATTGGGATTGAACAAATGAAAGCGAATGACATTATTGAGAAATCAAGACATGGTAAAGCAAATCCAATTGAATGAAAACATAGAGGGCAAATGTGAACATATCTCCTTGGAAAAACAGCGACCTGGAAAATAATCCAGAGAGAATAATTTGGAAATCATTGGACTACCCTGAACAACAATGACCCAAATAAGAGCCTAGACATCATCTTTCAAGAAATTGTAAGGGAAAAATTGCCTAATATTCTAGAAGACAGAAGGCTAAAATAGAAATTGGAGTCTATCGATCACCTCCTGAAAGAGATCCAAAAGGAAAACTTCCAGAATATTATAGCCAAATTCCAGAGGTCCCAGGTCAAGGAGAAACTATGCAAGCAGCTAGAAAAAGGGCAATTCAGATACTGTGGAGCTCCAATAAGGATTAAAGCAAGATCTACCAGCATCTACATTAAAAGACGAGGGGGACGTGTTAATATGATTTTCCAGAAGGCAAAGAACTGGGGACTACAGCCAAGAATCATGTACCTAGCAAAAATGATTATAATTTTTCAGAGAAAAAAATGGGATTTCAATGAAAAAGAGTAGTTAGTTTAGGCATTTGTGATAAAAAGAGCTAAACTGAATAGAAAATCTGACTTTCAAGTAGAAGACCCTGGGAAGCATAAAAAGGTAAACAGGAAAAAGAAATCATGAGGGACATTAAAAGGTTAAAACTGTTTATATTCTTATCATGAGAAGATAATACTTTCAATTCATAAGAACTTTTTCAGTAAGGAATACACAGAGGACACAGGTCTGAACTGAATATGAAGGGAAGATATCTGTAAAGCATTCATTTTTGTTTATCCTTGTTCTTTGTGGGGCAAAAAGGGTGGGGTGTCTTATGTCTGGGGCCAGATTTGGACTGGAGGCCTCCTGGGTCCAGGGCTGGTGCTTTGTTCACTGTGCCACCTAGCTAACCTATGATGACATCTTCAAAATAGGATTGAGGGGTAGGAGTATACAGACTGGGGGAGGGGGAAGGGGAGAGGTGGACTGGGTAGAGGTAGTTCACATGAAGGAAACAAGAAAAAGGCTTATGGAGGGGAGGGGAAGAAGGGGAAGGAATAGAACAGTGAGTGAACCTTACTATCATAAGAATTGGCTCAAAGAGAGAATAACATACATACTGAAGTGGGTATGGTAATATATTTTTGCCCTCTGGAACAGTGGGTGGGGAAGGAGATGGGGGGTGATGGGAGAAGAGGGGAAGGAGGGAAGGGAGGTTTGGTGGAAGGAGCTGTAAAAAGCAAAACATTTTTGAGGAAGGTGAAGATGTTCTGCATAAAAGCACATGTGTGACATATATTGAATTGATTGATTTCATATGCAGAGGTAAGGAGGGAGGGAAGAAGAAAAATGTAAGAAAACAGAATTAGCTCAAAGACCTTAACCTCATCAGAGGGGGCTCAAGGAGGGAGTAACATACACACCCAATTGAGAGGAGTAATCTATTTAAACCTACAGGAAAGTAGGAGGGGAAGATAAGGAGAGAAGGGTGAATGAAGGGAGGATAGAGCAGGGGAGGGGGCAGTCAGTAGCAAAACACTTTTGAGGAGGAATAGGGCAAAATAAGATAGAAAATAGAGTAAATATAATTGGAAGGGAATAGGATAGAGGGAAATAATTATGATTGACTACAATGGCAAAACACATGGTACCCACCCTGTTGGGCTATTGTGAAGAAAATTCTTACTCAAGTTCAAGGTACTATATAAAAGTTATGATGAACAGGATGCTATCAGAAAAACCTGGAAAGACCCACATGAACTGAGAGAGAAATGTACTGTATACAAAATAACAGCAATAGTGTAAGATGATCTGCTGTGAAGCATGTGATTATTTTCAGCAAGCAGTGATCCAATATAACTCTGAAGGACTTATGAAAATTCCAATGCACATACAGAAAAAGAACTGATTGTATCTGAAAACAGACTGAAATACATTTTTTTTGACAACTCCTTAATCTGAAGTCTTCTTTTTATCTATTTTCTCTCACAACCTAGCTAATGTAGAGATGTTTTCCATGACTACTCATGTATAACTTATATTGAATTGCTTGAGTTCTTGGGGTGGGGGGTAGGAAGGGAGGGAGGAAGAGAATTAGCAATACAAAGTTTTAAAAAATTGATGTCAAAATTTGCTTTTACATGTAATTTGGAAAATAAAATTCTAAAAAATGTACAAAAAAAGGGAAAAGAAAAGAAATACAGTCCTCATAATGGAAAATGCTCTCCAAATCCAGAAAAGAAAAAAAAAGAACTGTGGAATATGGATGCAGATTGAACCATACTATTTCTTTTGTTTTTGGTGCTGTTGTTTTTCTTTTTTGAGTTTTTTTTCCTTTTTGCTCTGCTTCTTCTTTCATAGCAAGACTAATGCAGAAATATGTTTAATGTGATTGTACATATATAACCTATCAGATTACTTGCTGTCTTGGGGAGGGAGGGGAGGGAGGGGAGGGAGGGAGAAAAATTTGAAACTTGAAATCTTATAAAAACGAATGTTGAAAACTATCTCTACATGTAACTGGAAAATAATAAAATTATTTTATAATTATAAAAAAGGAAAAGAAAAATAAATAATGAGCATGATGGTATTAGAAAAACCTAGAAAGAATTACATGAACTGAAGCAAAGTGAAATTTACTCTAAGCAATGTGACAGCAATATTGTAAAATGATTGGCTGTGAATGACTTAGCTATTGTCAGCAATACAATGATCCAAGACAACTTTGAAGGATTTATGAAAAAGCAGTCCTTCTCCAAAAAAGCACTAATGGTGCCTGAAAACAAATTGAAGTATAATTTTTTTAGTTCCTTTTTCTTAAGGTTTTATCTTTTTTTGGTCTGTTTTCTTTCACAACCTAATATGGAAATGTTTTGCATGACTACACATGTATAACTTAAAAAACAAACAAACAAGACATGATATATACTACTACAACAATGTAAATAGAAAGCACAGTAAACCCGTGAAAAACAGAAACAAAACATTATAATGACCAAGTTTAGAGCCAGAGAAAAATCAGGAAAAAGGCCCCTGCTTTCTCTCACATACACATCTTCTTTGTAGAGATAGGAATATTGAGCTTAGAACTGTGCATACTGCAACACAGTTAATAGGTCATTTTGCTGTGTTAATTCCCTTTTCCTAACCCACCCTTTTAAAACCTTTGATAGTAGAACTTCAAAATGTATTAAGCTATGTGCATAGCACTGTTCCATGTACTAGAAATACAAAGAAAGAGGGGTAGCTGAGTAGCTTACTGGATAAAGCACCAGCACTGGATTCAGGAGGACCTGAGTTCAAATCCAGCCTCAGACACTTGACACTTCCTAGCTGTGTGACCCTGGGCAAGTCACTTAATCCTCATTGCCCCACAAAAACAAACAAACAAACAAATAAACAAATAAATAAATAAATAAACAAATAAATGAATGAATAAATAAATAAAACATATATGAATAAATAAAAACAAAGTAAGCCAAAAGGCAGTCCCTGCTTTCAAAGAGCTCACATTCTAATAGGGAAGAGAAATGTATAAACAGCTAGAATCATGTAAAATGCATGCTAATAGGTACAAGATACTTTAGATGGAAAGGCAGATGCATATTCAAAGTATTGGAACTTCAGGTGAGTCCTGAAGGAAGCCAGGGAACTTAAGAGGTGGAGATGATAACAAGCATGTTATAGGACATGAAAAGAATTGGTCAAGAGATAGAGTGTCTTGTGTTATAAGAATAGCAAATAGTTAAATGTAAGTGTATCATAAATACATAGAAAGGATCCAAGTGCCAGAAGCCTAAATGACTCACTGGTTGAAGGTCAGATAAATGCAGAAATAGATGTCTAGAGATGAGACAAGGTGGTGAATTAGAGGCAACCCACTGGACTCTTTCAACATTCTGTTTCAAATAACTTTAAAATGATGCCCCAAACCAAATTTTGGAGTGGCAGAACTGACAAAAGGTCAGGATGAGACATTTTACTGGCATAATAAAATTTAGAAGGTTGGCAGGAGAAGTCTGTGGCACTGAGACGGAGGTCTGTCCAAAGCCCACAAATGTGGTGACAGAAATGGCAATTATAGCCACAGCAGCAACAACTTTACAAGATCTTAATCCAGAGATGGTAAGGGTTCAGACAATTTTCAGAAAGAGATTACAGGGCACCCTTCATTGGTACTGGATGCAGCTGATGATAGCTGGTTGGTAACTCTCTTGGCCATATACAGTTCTGAGTCACAGTTTCAGGGTGGAGAGGAGCACTGGTGGCCAGTCACAAAGCAGTAGGAGCTGTGGTCACAGTTACAGGGCAAAGAGAATGCTAGGACTTGTGCCTTAAGGGGACCAAGCATACTTCCTGGATAAAGACAAGGATGCAGACCAGGAGAACAGTGAGCACAACTCTCCCAGGATCACACTACCTGGATTACACCAAAAACTTCCAAACTCTTAGAACTAGGTCTGAAAACAGCACCATGAAAAAGTCTAAGCTTAGGATAGTACCTGCCCACCCCAAGGTAAGCCAAGTCCAGCTTTAACATAAAGTTTAAAGTCAACAAATACTTTGAAAAAATGAGCAAACAACAACAACAACAACAACAAAAGAATTTGAACATTAAAAAGCTATTGGGGGGGGCAGCTAGGTGGTGCAGTGGATAGAGCACTGACCCTGGATTCAGGAGTACCTGAGTTCAAATCTGGCCTCAGACACTTAACACTTACTAGCTGTGTGACCCTGGGCAAGTGACTTAACCCCAATTGCCTCACTAAAAAAAAAAAAAAGAAAAAAAAAAAGAAAAAAGCTATTAGGTGGGAGGGAAGACCAAGATAAACTCAGAAGACAATATGATTACACCTACATAAAAATCCTCAAAACAATTCTAATTGTACTCAAACCACTGTGGGTGGCTGAAATTAGCCTTGGGCATGCCAAATGGAGCTGCCCCTCAACCTCTTTTTTAGTTGCAGGGGCCTCAGAGTTGGATTAAGTGCTGCAGATGAAAACCTTGGGCCCCGGGTGTGGCATGTCATGGCCCCTGTGGAGGTTCTGTCCACACAGTGTGGGGCACAGCCCCCTTGATCCTGGGGCATGGCTGTCACAGAGGCTTCATGCCTCAACCGGCCTTGGGCACTGCCAATGAATTAGCTTGGGGGTGTTGGCCAGCCATGTTACTTGTGAAAGAAAGGGTTTTTAATGGGGAAGCACAAGTGGTGCTGGGGGGGCTTTGAGTTAGAAGGAAGGGTTGCTATGCTGAAGAGCGGGGGTTGCTACAGAGAGAGAAGTTAGAAGAGGGGAATACTACAAGGACAATACAGAGACAGGGGAAGGAACGGAGAAGTGAAAGGAAGAGGATGCTACAGAGACACTACAGGGGTAGAGACACTAGGCGAGGTTGGCGGTAGGAGAAGAAGCACAGGGGTGGCTGACAAAGAAAGTCAAGTGAAAGGAGAGACCACGAGATGTAATGAAGCAGAGGAGTGGCTGACAGTGAAAGGGCCAGACCAGGGAAGGAGATCAGGTGGCAGGCGAGAGACTTGCTGGGGGATAGGCAGCAGCAAAGTTCATTGGCCAACTTTTCAGGTTCTATATCTTACTTTCCTGTATTCTTATTCCTAAATTGGTTCTCATAAATAAACACATTTAGTTAAATTGTAAGAGGCTTCCTAATCCTTTTCTTTTCAATTTGGGAGAAGCAGTTGTAGGAATTTATAAAAGGCCCATACTAAATTAAAAGCAGTTAGATAGCCAGCCAGGAATTCACAGATTAGACCCCCCAGATAAAATAATTTTTACACCAAATAAGAATTACTGGAAGAATTAAATAAAGATAAGAATGGTAGAGAGAAAACTGAGAAAAGAAATGACAGTTATTCAGAAAAATTATGAAAAGAGAATTAACAATTTGGATAAAAAGGCATAAAACACCCAAAGAAACTAATGCCATAAAAAAACAGAATTTGCCTAATGATAAGAAAAGAAACAAAAATTCGCTGAAGAAAAGAATTCCTTAAAGGAAGAATAGGCCAAGTGGAGAAAGACATAAAAAAATTCAATGAAGAAAATAACTCCTTAAAAGGCAGAATTGGCCATTAAAAACAAAAAAAGAGCTACAAAATCTCACTAAAGAAATTAATTCCTTTAAAATTATAATTGGGCAAGTGAAAGCTAATAACTCCATGAGACATCAAGTAATAATCAAAGCCAAAAGAATGAAAAAGAAGAAAACATAAAATATTTCTTTGGAAAAACAACTGACCTGGAAATTAGATCTAGGAGAAATTCTTTAAGAATTATTGGACTCCTTGAAATCCATGAGTAAAGAAAAAGCCTAGGTATTATATTTCAAGAAATTATCCAGGAAAACTGCTCTGATTTCTTAGACCTAGAGGGTAAAATAAAAATTGAAAGAATTCAGTGGTCACCTCCTGACCAATAGCCCAAACCAAAAAGTTCCCAAGAATATTATGGCCAAATTCCAGAGCTTTCAGGCCAAAGAGAAAATACATCAAGCAGTCAGAAAGAAGCAATTCAATTATTGTAAACCCACAGTTAGGATCATACAAGATTTATCAATTTCCATGTCAAAAGAATAGAGTGCTTGGAATTTATTACATAAGGAAAAGGAGCTAGGATTACAACCAAGAATAAACTACCCAGGGAAAGTAAGTATAATCTTGCATGGGAAAAAATGGATATTTAATGAAATAGAGGACTTCTAAGCATTCCTGTTGAAAAGACCAGAGCTAAATGGAAAAATTGACATTCAAACACATGATTCAAGCAATGCATAAAAAAGTAAATATGGAAGAGTTATCATAAACAACTCAATAATATTAAACAGTTTACATTCCTTTATGATAAGGAAACGGATGTGAGTGAATTATATAGGAATGATCTAAAAAAAAATGGAGAAAGAAGGAGGTACAGGGTAAAGGGGGAAAGAGAGAGGTGGAATGGGGAACTTTTTTTTTTTTTTAACAAAAGAGGCATACAAGGAAAAACTTTTATAGTTGAAGGGAAAATAAAGGGCATAGGCAATGCTTGCACCTTAATGTCATTGTAATTGTTCCAAAGAAGGAATTCTAACTCTCTCTGTCTCTAGACACACACACACACACACACACACACACACACACACACACACTCATTTGTATATAGACATATAACTTACCCAATAGGGAAGTAAGAGAAGAAGAGGATAAAATAAAAGAAAGGGAGATGATAAAAGGGAGGACAGATTAAGGGAGAATTGTTGGAAGAAAAAAATTTGATTTTGAGAGGAACAGGATAAAAAGATAGAGAAAAGAGAAGAAAATAGATGAAAAGAAATGTACAGTTTGTAATCATAATTGAATTGGAATGGGATGAACTTACCTAGAAAATGGAACCATATAGCAGAATAAATTAGAACCTGAATTCAACAATATGCTATTTATAAGAGACATACTTGAAACAGAAAGACACACAAAGTGTTAAAATAAAGGGCTGGAGGAGAATCAAAGATACTCCAGTTGAACTAAAAAAAGGGGGGACAGGGGTTGCAATCATGTTCTCAGATAAAACAAAAGCAAAAATTGATCTAATTAAAAGGGATAACCAGGGAAACTTCATTTTGATAAATTCATAAATAATGAAGCAATATCAAAATTTGTACAGTAAATTTCTCTGATAAAGTCCTAATTTCTCAAATATATACTGACCATAGAACTGAGCCAAATTTATTTTTAAAAAGTCATTCTCCAATTGATAAATGGTCAAAGGATATAAAAAGGCAATTTTCAGAAGAATAAATTAGAATGGCTAAAGAAGTTGTGGTATATGGTTGTGATGGAATCCTACTATGCGATAAGAAATGATGAGCTTGATGGTTTTAGAGAAAAACTTGGATAAACTTGCATGAAATAATGAGCAAAATGCATGGAACCAAGAAAACATTGTATATAGTAACAGCAATATTGTTTTAAGGACAACTTTGAACAGATAAGTCATTTTGGCTAGTATAAATATCCAAATTAACTGCAAAGGGCATATGAAGGAAGATGCTATCTGCATCCAGAGAAATAACTGATAAATAAAAATATGTATAGGATGATTATATTCATATGCACACATATTTGTTTCTAATGATAGCCATTTCTAAGGTGGCATGAGAAGGGAAGAACAAACAAGAAATTTCCATGAAAACTTTATTATATATTTTAAAGGAATAGCATGTTGTGAATAATAGATTTGCAATTTCATGTGCTATCATCTTTTTTTTTTAATTTTACTATCTTGTGGAAAGGCTTGTTTTATTCTATAAATTAAAAATGAAATAAATTTTAAGAATCAAAGAAATCAAAGCTCTCTAGTGATGTAAAAAAATGCCCTAAATCACTATTAATTAGAGAAAGACAAACTAAAACAACTCTGAGATACGACCTCAAACCTATAAGAGATGGAAAATGATATAGGGGATGAAGGAAAAATAATTACACTAATGAATCTTTTGTAAAGTAGTGAACTGATTCAAACATTCTGGGGAACAAATTGGACATAGGCCCAAAAGGCTATAAAAGTGGGCTTATTCTTTGATAAGCAATACCACTACAAGGTCCATATCCCAAAGAGATAAAATAAAAAGTAAAAGGGCCCATATGTGGAAAAATATTTATATCAGTTCTTTTTGTGGTGGCAAAGAATTGAAAATGACGGGATGCCTATTAATTGGGATTGTTTGAATAAGTTGTGGTATGATTATGATGAAGTACTATGGTGCTATGGGGAAGTGATGAGGCAATTGATTCAGAAAGACATGGCAAGACCTTTATGAACTAATACAAAGTCAAGTGAGAAGAATAAGGATATCACTGTGCACAGTAATGACAATGTTGTAATGATGATCAGCTGTAAAAGATGTGGCTGCTGTGATCAATAAAATGATCCAACACAATTCCAAAGACTTATGATGAAAAAATGTTATCCAGTTACAGAGAAGGAAGTAATGAATTCTGAGTGCAAATTAAAATATAATTTTCTCTATTTTTCTTGCTTTTTTGAAATATGGCTAATAAGGAAATATGTTTTTCCATAATACAGATGGGGAGGGGATGGGAGCAAAAAGAAAAAAAAGAATTTGGGACTCAAAATTTAAAAAGAATAGAATGTTTAAAATCAATCAATAAGTAAATAAATAACTATTTTTAAAAGAGATGTTCAAAAACAAATGTAATTTGCAATAAAAAATAAGATAAAATTCTAAAAGAGAGAAATATTTCTCCATTCAAATGTTAGTTGTTGATTTTTCATTTCTACAATTTTTAAATTTTTACTACTTTGTTTTTTAGAGTTTTAACACAAATAAGGGCTATGTTGTATTGAAGACATTTTTTGTAATGGTTTTAATTATTTAATTTGGTTCAAATATGTGGGTTCCCTGTATTTTATTACTGTTATTTATTATGTTAATTAATGTTCTAATGTTGAAGCATTCTTTGATTCATGATATAAATTCAAGTTGGTCATAATGAATACTTTTTGTTATATTACTTTAATCTCTTATTAGTATTTTATTGAATATTTTTGTATCCATGTTCACTAGTGATATTAGTTTACATTATTCTTTCTTTTTTATAAATCAAAGCTATGCTTCTGCCACAGGAATAAGTCTGTAGAGCTGTGAGAATTTATGCAGTATAGGGCTTATTTATTATTTAGATTCATGATGTTGGCAATCCATTTGGGCTTAGCATTTGCCCTTCTCCATAGGAATTGATCATGGCTCTAAGAATTTCTTTTCCTTTTGGTGGCTATCCATTCACCGTTTTGCTGATTTTTATATTTTCTATTATCCTATCACATAGTACAATGCCTGGTAAAAAATGACTGAGTGATTGATATTAATCCATTTCACTTGAATTCTTAGTTTCTTGACATATTACTTGGCATAACAGTTTGTCACCTTTAAAAGTTAAACTGATCATTTTTATAATGTGCTTTTCATTTTGTCAATTTGACTTACAATCTCTTTTTGATTAAATATTTTGTTAGTATTTTCAAAAGTCCATTAAAAATCAAATCTATTTATTTCACGTGTAATTTTCAAGGTATTCTCTTTAGTGGATCTTTGGATATTATTAATTTGTGAGTTTCATGCATTTTAATTTATGTACTTTTAGTCATTCCTTTTTCTTTGTTACTAATAATATTGTTATTTGTCCTTCAAAGAGGTCAAAGATGACCATGATATCAGGGTGACTTACAGTGAACTGGATTTAAGTGAAGGAGGGCTGTGCAAGGTCATCAACCTCATTCTCTTCTCCAGAGTCATCCGAGTCCAGTGGCAAGACATTAGGACAACTAGAGATGGTCCCAGATGTCTGAGGCAATTGGGGTTAAGTGACTTGCCCAGAGTCACACAGCTAATAAGTGTCTGAGGTGAGATTTGAACTCAGGTCCTCCTGACTACAGGGTCAGTGTTTTATCCACTAGGCTACCTTCATGTCCCTGTTACTAATACACATGCTTAGAGATAAAGATATAATTTAAGAATTATGGTACCTGTGCATTATACATTTTGTTGTGTTATCTCATCATTATTATCTTCAATACATCATTGTATTATTACAGCTAGGTCATTGGCCTTTATGTGGTACCATGGTAACAAGAAAAGTCCTTGAGTCTGAGATTTGGGGGTTAAATAAAGGTTTAGCAATTATTTGTATGATTTGTCAAATCATTTAACCTCTTTGGGAATCAGTTTCTTCAACTATAAAATTAGTAGGTTAGCCTATATAACCTCTCAAGATCCATCCAGATCTAAATTTATGATCCAAATTTTTAAGGACACTCTTTCTAAGGTCTATTTAAGCTAACATTGTTTACATTTTTTATTGATTATAATGTTTATTGAATTATGATTTAAGGTATTTAATTTCTTTAATCTATATATATTTTGATTTATGCTTTCCCACATTATTAAAAAAAATTCCTAGCATGTGATCGAGTACTGTATAAGTTATATGGAAGTCTGATAAATATTTTAATATTGATTCACATTGAGAAGTCTCAATGAGACTATCAAATTCTTTACCCCCCATAATGCTATTCAATGCTGCAATTTCTTTAGCGTTTATCTTTCTTTGATTTTTCAACTGAAGATGAATAGATGGACAGATATTACCTAGAATTAATATCTTAATATGTTATTTTTATTTCCTTTTGTCTAGATTTTTTTCTTTTAAAAACTTGGTTACTATGGCTTTTAATGCATATAGATTTAAAGCAATTTAAAAATATATTTATAATGCTTTTATCATTATGTTGCCTCTCTGCTTAACTCTCTTGGTGGTATCTCTATATAATCTCCTACTTTGAAATCATAATTGTTCCTCCAGCTTTTGGGGGATGCAGCTGGAGGCTAATAGATTTTATTCTAGACCTGTATTTGTAAACTGAATGAGTCTCATATTTCTCATAAGCAGCAAATTGCTGGGTTTCATTTTCTCATCAGTTTTGTAATGATTCTCTTTTCATTGTTTAATTCAGTCCATTAACATTCAAATTTTTATGTTTTTCTAATATCATCTTTTATTAGCATGTTGCTATACTGCCTTTAGTTTTAATGGTCACATCTTAATTTTGTCGTAACAACTTCCCTTTGGCTCACATTGTATCTAATTTTATACAAATTGCACATTATCTTCCTTTGTAATAACACCAAAAAATGATCCTTTCCTTCTACTTTTACAGATATAATCCTGTGTTAGTTTTTTTTTTAAATACCATGTAGTACAATAGTTTTATGAATTCTGCCTCTCTTCCATATAGGTAAAATCAAATTAGCAACAAAATGTTTGTTGCTATTGTTATTGTCCATAGCTTTCTTCTTAACCTCATTTTATTAATAGCTTTAACATTATTGACTTTTTTCCTTGGGAAAAATATATTTTATATTGATGATCCTACTTTTCTTGCTTCCCTTATCTATCCACATCTTTAAAAAGTCCAACTTAGTTGAGAAGTTCTCCATGAATTCCTTTTAGTTTCTTCAGACAACTCTTTTTGCTCCTCATTTATTGCTTTCTACTCTGCCCTTTTGTTTCCATTGCTTCCAAATAATTTCTTCTCTGATATGTTTGTTCTTTCCTTATAGAGTTTCCTCTGTTTTCTTCATCCCTGAGTATTTGTTGCTTATGTTGTGATTTCTTTCTTAGTTATTCATTTCTTTAGTCTTTCTGTTGGTTTTCTTGAGTTTTTTTTTTCTATAGGAATTTCTTTCCTTTTTTTCTCTCTCTCTTTTTTCTCCCTGTTCTTCTATGTCCCTTTGGTGCATTTGTCTTTGCTTTATTTTGAGGTGGTAAAGAGGAGCTGGCCTTACTCATGACCATTCATTTAGCCAGATTGCCAAAATTCTCTCATCATCAACATCTCCTATAGAAGTTATCTGATGTAAAACAGTCATTTCAGCAAGGTCAAAGGAGCTGAGAAACCACATCATCCAGCCAGCTTTTGATCTCTTTGCCACCAGAAATGCATGGCAGCCAAGGAGAGCACCCATGTAGAATGCAATCTAAATTCCATACATTTCAGAAGAGAATATTAGAAGATTAGGTGCTTTGTTTCCTCCCCAGAGGAAGAAGCAGTGAAAGAGAAAGTGAGCCTGCAGAAAGTCTGGTTTCAGTTAAATCTCATGAACTAGTAAACAACTCTAGGTGGGAATGTGAAGAAGAAAATCCACATTGAGTAGATACATCTCTCAACATTTCTCTAGTTATCTCTTCTGATCATTGTTACCAGGAGATCCACCAGATCTGTACTCAAAAATCTCAGTCAATCCCTTCTAGACTATGGGGAAGTCTAGGTATGGCCTGCAAGATGAAGACAGGAAAAGTGCGGAGGAGCACCAAATACAGATGGAATAAATACATATTGAAAGTGATATGATAAGGAAAACTAAAGATTTTTTTTCAAGACATCCCAATGAAAGCAAAATTGTAACAACATAGCAAAGATTGTGCTGAGGGAGGTAAAGTTATACAGTTCTAGAGTCCTGGACATAAAATCAGATCATTTTTCAGTAATGTCTCACCATCTGTGACCCCCAACTAGGGATTTCTTAGCAAAGATACTGGAATGGTTTACAATTAGATTTTCCTTTTTCCTAAGGCAAACAGGGTTATGTGACTTGACCAGGATCACATAGATAGTAAGTGTCTGAGACCAGATTTGAACTGATGAAGATGAATTTTCCTCACTCCAGGGCTGACACTCCATCATACCACCTAGGTAGCCTAGATTCAAGACACTCAGATCAAATCCTGCTTCACACAATTAGTGGAGCCTAATAAATTCTATTTTAGACCTGTATTTGTAAAGTGAATGAGTCTCATATTTCTTGTAAGAAGTAAATTGCTGGGTTTCATTTTCTCATCAATTTTGTAATGATCCTCTTAACTTGTGGCACTTGCGGCAGGTAACTTAACCTACCTGAGTTCAAGCTTCCTCATCTGAAAATAGCCTGGAAGGTAAACTAGATCACCTCTGCTATTCCCTTCTACTTCTGAATCTGGTTGTATGGTATACAAAGTTAGTTTTTTCTCTCTCCCTCCCTCCCTCCCTCCCTCCCTCCTTCCCTCCCTCTCTCTCTCCCTCTAGCTCTCTCTGTCCTTGTGACTCTGTGCCTCTGTCTTTCTATCTGTCTGTCTGTCTCTGTGTCTCTATCTGTCCCTTTCTCTCTCCCTTGTCTGCATGTAAATACATAAAGGGCAGATAAATAAAGTACCAGATGCTGAGGTCCTTTCTTGAGGTGAATGGCCAAGCATTCCAACTCTGTTGCAGATAGCACAACTCCAGTGGACTGGCCATGTTGTTCAGATGCCAAATACTTCATTACCCATTTTATAGAGAACTCACACAAGTCAGGAGCTCACATGGAAGTCAGAAGAAATGAAACAAGGACTCACTCAAGGTCTCTCTGGCACAGGACTACCCAGCATGTTGTGCCCAAATCAAGAAAGGCACTGTTCTCTAAGAACAAAGCAAAATCACAGTAGCATGAAGGAAATGCTAGATGCTCAAACCTAGAGACAACTTTATCCTAAATGTTCAGACTATTTGTGCCTGACCTATGGCATAGCCTTCTGAGCTCATATTGGACTGATTATCCATAGTCAAATACACTGAACCTTGACTCTGACATGATGATGTCATTGGTCCTCTTCAACTATGAAGGATGAACAACAACGTGTATTGTATAATGTATGTATTGCATATATAATAGAGATCTATATAAAGATCTCTCCACATATAATTTTATTGTCTATAATCTCTTGATATAAATATTTATACACATAGATTATATATACACATTTTATTTTATGTACATATATTATAAAGTTATATGTCATATAGAAAAATTTATTACATATGGAGAGACAGAGAGAGAAAGAGACCGAGACAGAGTGAGAGAGAGAGAGAGAGAGAGAGAGAGATGAGTCATTTGTTCACCCCCAAGACTCCATGGGGTAGTTATTACAGTCATCATCCCCCATTTTTCATATGGAAAAACGGGCTTGGAGATAACATATGCTTGTGATCCCAGGTTCCTCTTGGCTCCAAGGCCAGCCCTTTTTGTCCTATACCACTTTGCCTTTCTGACAACTCTGAACCTACTGTTTTCATCTGTACGGCTGCTATAGCAATGGGCCATCCACAGAGCAAGAAGCTAGAAAGTGACCCTCTCCTCTCTGATCCATGGTGGTGGTGGTTTGGTGAGAGAGAGACATATAAAAGTCTTCTGGCAGCTGTATCTGTTCCTAGCTGACCATCCTGGCAGTGGCTCTTCAAATCATAGCCATTCAGTGACCTCACTGCTCAGCCTCTTCCTGGAGGTTTGGCCCAAGTATAGGTAAAATTGAGCAGTGGGGAATGTCATGCATATTTGAAAAGATGAAGAAAAAAATCTTCAGCATCTTGCTAAGGTCAGGTCTACTGTAATTTTAAGAAAAGAAGAGTAATTGGGGTACCAACTCATGGTGGTAAGAATTGAGGAAACTACCTCTACCAATTCAGGTCAGTCCCTTCTTTGCAATTTATATTCTTTGAGGGTTGTCATGTGACTTGCCCAGGGTCACATAGTCAGGATCTGTCAGAGACAAGGGCTTTGAAGCCAATCTCCGAGGCTTCCTCTCTATTCACTATTCCATAGTGTTGTCAAAAATGAACAGAACCCAAGAAACAGCAAGTGGGAGCCCAGGCTCACTGGATTTCACACACTACAGGGGGCATTTGTACAGACCTGACCCAGATAGTGACAGTAAGCAATGTGGGAGGATTGCAAACAAACCTGCCACGGAATTCAGCCTTGCTCTTCCATGGTTGCTCATTGGCTTCTCCGCCAACACCGAGCTCTCTGTAGCTGGCCCTGGGGGAGGTGGAGGCCAGCTAATGTCTCCTCCCGCAAGGATGCCCCTGCAGATTCCTTCATTTGTCTCAGTCTTCTAGAGGCAGGGTGTATCTGGGCCATGTGCATAGACATGTGGAATTTCTGTTTCCCCTCTTGTTGACCAACCCAGATTCCAGTGCTTGAGGAAAGCCACATTCCAAACCTTACTGGAAAGTGGGTCTATTAACAAAACATTCCTTTGTCCTTTTATGTGCAAATCCATCCCCATTAAAGACAAACCCACATGAGACAATTAACAAGTGAGATTGTTTAGTTCAGTAAAGAGAGCCCAGCCCCACCCACCACTCCATCTTGGTCACACTTAGGCCAAACCTCCATGAAGAGGCTGAGCATTGAGTGATCACTGAGTGACTGTGAGCTAGGGTGGCTAGGCCAGATATCCAAAGACTATAACTACATAAGGGATGTGGGGCATTCGGATGGAGAACTGGGAAGTCTGATCCCTGAAAAGGGACACAACTTTTCCAAAGATTGAAGCCACAGGTGTGAGAGAAGACCCTCACATGAATTGAAACATTTAGGAAAAGGTAATGATTTCTATTGGATGGATTATATCTATACCCCATTTGGATGAAAATATTAAAGCTTTTTCACCAGAAAAACATACTCCGGAACTTATTTCTTTTGTTAATATGTGTATTTCTATATTTTTATCAGAGATGTGGATTGTGGACAGAGAACTTGGAATTATCAAAACTATGTCCTGACTTTGCTCTGAAAAGTTCAGGCTATGTGACCTTGGGCAAATCAGTTAAGGAACAAGTGAGTTAGGAACTTTGCATGCATGCATGTATATATGGACTATGTGTATATTGCATGTAATGTGCACACATGTGCAAATATTTGTGTCTATTTCTATGTAGTATACACCATGCATATTATATATGCACACATATTGTATGTATGCATTTGTGGTATGTGCAAATGCATATGGATCATATATGCACATATATGAATTATACAAACATATTACAGAAACAAAAATATGAAAAATATATAGAAATATCAATGGATGTATGTGTGATAAAGACATAACAGCATCACTATGGGGGGCATCTGAGTTAAGATGATCTGCATTCCAGGGCTGTGTTTGACATATCCTTTTTGTGTGATCCTGGGCACATCCTATATGCTCTCTGAGCCCTATAAACATGCTAAGATTATAAGTTGCAGAGAAAACTCCAACCTGCATTGCTAGAGAGATAATCCTCAATGGGATTTACCTATCTATATGAAATCCCATCTCCCTAGATGTATAAGTAGATCTATGGCTTGTATAAAGATAGCAGATATATTACATATGTGGAGAATGAGACCATCTCTGAATTAGAAGAGCCAGGGGCCATAGGGATCATCTTATCTCACTTATACTTGAATAGGAGGCTCTTCCACAAGCAGCCCAAGCTGCCCAAGGAGTCTGAACAGTCAGGCTTTTTCTTGTGGACTTCCCACAATGGGAAGCCTCCTACTTCTGGATGCAACTCATTCTGCTTAAGGGGAGTTTTCACTGTGTTAATTGTGTCTTCGTTGAAAATTCTACCCATTTCTCCAAGTTCTTCCCTCTGGGACCCAACAAAACATATATGAAACCCTTCTAGTTGGCAACCCTTTCATTGAACTTCAAGACGATTATCCTGTCCTGAGAGGCTACAAGGACCTATGGAAAGACAGCTAGGTGAGGAGTCAGACAAATCGTCAATGTCCTTTCAAGATTCTGGTATCCAAAAGAGACCTCAGACCTCTGGATGTGGCCAGGCATTGCAAGGGCTTGTCATGACTCAAAGTACAAGGCAAGGTGGGTGCACAAAATCTTAGTGTACCATAAATACCAGTGAAAATAGAGTTGGCCACTCCATGCCTAAGCAGCTATGCTCCTACACTCTACTTTGGGCCAGAGGTAATTCCCTACAAAAATGATGCATCCCTCACTGTACTTGCTCTGTTCCTTATCTCTAGTTCTGAGACAATGTGGTTTCTAGGTGCAAAATCCTGTTTCACAAAAACTGATTCCAGAGAAGATTTTTTTTTTTTTAAATTGTAAAGCTTCTGTGTACCATGTGTCTGATTGTTAGCTGCTGCATATGAACTACTGGCATGTAATCACCAGAACTTCCTAGATTTACCTGTGTCTCTCTGTGTGTGTATGTGTGTGTGTGTGTGTGTGTGTGTGTGTGTGTGTGTGTGTGTGTGCGCGCGTGTGTGTGAAAGGCCATTCTCTTTCATGATACTCCTGAAGTGCAATCTGAGAACCATCAGCATCAAAGCCTGTCATCAGAGCTGACACATACCCCAATTGGACATAACCCAGTTATTCGAGAAGACGCTCAGTCCACAAGCGCTTAGGCACTTACTATTTGCTACTTACTGTGCTACAAAGAAAGGCAAAAAAATAGTTCCTGCCCTCAAGGAGCCAGAGACAACAGCAAGTGAAATATTGGAATAAATAGAAATATTCTTATTTGAAACAATACTGAAATAGAACAAGAGGGCCTTTGAATCCCTGACTCTCCTTGTGATATTGGACAAGTCTCTCTTTTTGGTTTCAACTTCTTTATAAAATCTGAAAGAGTAAAGATGATATCAAATGGCCCTTTCCAGCTCTGGATTTGAGACTCAATGAAATGATTGATCACACTTGGAGACAACTATAAAGGACTTTATGATTGAGAGATCTCTTTAGAGAGATTGGATCATGACAACACTGGATCATCACAATGCTATTATTGTCCCCTCTTTATAGATAAGGAAACTGAGGCTCAGAGAGGTGACGTCTTTTGTAACACAGGATGTATCTAACAACGGATCAAAAATGATCAAAAAAATGGACTTTATTAAACTGATTTAAGACTGCTAAAATGATAATTTCCAAGAAGTTAAAACTGCTTGCACCATTAATACATGATATGGCCCACCCACTTAGGGACATGTGAACATATGCCCACATACTGACAATTGGGGAACCCCTGCTCTCCATCATCTCTAGGCTAGACTTAAGAGAACAGGACATTAAGGAGGTGTATAGAGTATTGGAAACATTGTGGACCTTGGAATCACTGGAACTGAGTTGGAATCCTAGTTCTGCCACTTACTATTTTGGCAACCTTGGGCAAGGCACCATATTTCTCTTGGCCTCAGTTTCCTCATTTGTAAAATGAAGCTGATGGATTGGAATGGTTTCTGAGGTACCTTCCTGCTCAGGTTTTATGCTCCTATGATCATATTCAAAAGATTAATTCCATCTCCCTCTGCTAGCCACCACTAATTGGAATGATAAAAGCCTTCACTCAAGTTTGAGAAAAAATGACTTTTATTTTTATTTTCTAAAGTAGGATGTAGTAAGATGAGGGGGACTCCCCCAAATCTAAACTTCTTATTCTAACTGTTCAAATGCTTCAGCAATATCTATGGAGCACTATATGAAAATGTTATTTGAAGTGGCCATTGCTCCTGCATCTTTTGGGACAAGGGGACATTGCTACTGGGTACCAAAAACTGTTTCAGAAGGAATTAATGTTGGGTCCCATTGGTAAATTGCTCACTACTTAGACATCAGATTCTTGAGGTCCTTAGTCAATGTCCTTCATTTTTACAGAACTGTAAGGATGGTAAATGATGGCAGATATTCCTGATGATGGATACCCAAAGCTTCCTAGCATGCCCAACATGTACATAGTGCCTCCATCCAGTAATAAATGTATCCAAGTCACTGTTTTCTATAGGACCTAACAAGGAGGAACTGATATATCATATGATTTTATAATCTCCCATCATCACCTACCCTAGTGCAATAATGAGTGGAATGGAAAAGATCAGAAAACATATGTGTGCTGCTTTCTTCTAAATTGTCTCCTCTCTCCTTCCCATCTTCAGGTATTTGCTAAAACTTCTATTGGCGATGTCCCCTCTCCAAGATTGACTGCTTCTTCGCTCACACTCCCCTGAATAGGAGTCAAGGGGAGGAGTAGGACATTTTGAGACCATATCTTGCTACTGCACAATCAGTCCGAAACCACCTCTCCTTCTCAAACTTTCTCCAGATAGTGGAAATACAGAGCCCTGAAATGCAGTCGTGTAGTAGAGCTGTCAAGCTGATGCACCATTGTTAGAAAGCAATTTAGAAATATTTTTTAAAAGGGCATCTAAAAATGCCCATGTCTTTGAATCACTAGCTAGGCAATCTATCTAAGGATATCAGTAACAAAAAAGAAACTTCCCATAGATTCAACCAAAGTATCTGCAGTAGCACTTTTTTTTTTTTTGGTAGCAGCCAAAAAACTAGAAACAAAGTATATGTGCATTGCTTAAGGACGAGCTGAGCACATTGTAGTATGTGAATGTAATTAATATTGTACTGTAAGAAATGAGTATGAGGAATACAGAAAGCATGAATAGATTTATGTGAACTAATACAAAGTGAAGTAGGCAGAGCCAATAAAACAGTGTACACAATAACTACACCAAAGAATGGAAAGGACAATCACCACAAAATAATCAAAAGTGGATATTGTGAAATGATAAAGAATAAGCTGTATCACAAAGAAGACATATGAGAAGATCTCTCTACTGACTCCTTTGAAGAGATAGGGGGTCATTAGGCATGAAACATACCATTCGACAACAGATTTCTTCAATAGGATTATCATTTAATTTTTTTATCTTCCTCTTTTTTCCTAGGATTAAAAACAAAGAGATGACAATTTGGGAGTGTAAGAGAGAGATTGTAAGAGGAAATTAAAGTGATATAAAAAATGAAATATATCAGTAAACAACTATTTTAAAAAAAAGAAATACTCCCCTTTATGCCATCCAGATCCTTATTATCACATCTCTGTATCGCCCCAGAAGTTCTTCCTTAGCTATAAGTCAGTACCTGGCTCATAATTATCTTCTTCACCACAAGTTCTCTACCTTTCCAATACGTCTAGAGGATTATATTAAGTTCTAGATTTAGAACAGGTATATTCATAGTTTAGGAAAGTTATGCATAATCTGAAGAGCATCCAGGATTTGGAAAGGATCCTAAACTCATAGATTTCAACCTGAATAGGATCCAAGAAGCCATCTAGTCCAATTCTCCTGTTTTTACAGAAGAAGAAATTGAGGCTCATAGAGGTGAAGTGGCTTGCCAAACATGAAAAAGTTGTGAGACAGGTGGAATTCAAATTTAAATAGACAGACTCTGAAGTTAGTGCTCTTTCCACAGTATCTTAGTGTCTAAAATCTATGTCATCTATGGAACTATTAAAGGAACTCAGCAAATTTAGGATGAGGAAACAAGACTTATGGGGATCTTTTGGTCTTTGAAGGGCTATTATGTAGAAGAGAGAATAGACTTGGGTTTTGGTTTGGTTTGGTTTTGATTTGGGTCCCAGAGTTCAAAATCAGGGTTCAAGTTGCAAAGAATCAAATTTAGACTTAGAGTCAGGGAAAATAGCAAAAACCAAACCAAACCAAACAAATTAAAAATAAAATGAAATTGCCAAAGAAATAGAGTTTTCTTAAATTAGAATGGGCCATCTGAAGAAATGGTGGGTTCCCCCTCTTTGCAGGTATTCAAGTAGAATCGATTTGAAACCTTGTACAAACATGTTGCTAAGGGGATACTTTATGGTTTGGGAATGAACAGGTGGCTTTTGAGACCCCTTCCAACTAGAAAATCCAACAATTTGGTCAACACCCTGGCTTCCCAGTTTCCCAACCTCCCTGGCTCCTGTGGCTTCAGTTTGTCAACCACAGCCCTTTTCCCATCCCCAACATGCGTACACTCAACTGTATTCAGTCCAGATGCCAGAATTTCTTATTATGATGTCTCTTCCATCTATTGTTTCCCATTCCCACTACATTCTCTGTTCATACATTTCTTTCACTTCATTTCTCATGCAAATCATGCTGGGTAACACTCATAGGCTGTTCATAGCCATCATTCAATTCTCCTTAGGGTCACCTCAAATTGGTATCTATTTCACATACTTACAGACTGAAGACATGAACATGAGTTCTAGTGGTAAAAGCTGAGTACAGTTTCTCCTTCAGGTCTAGTTTTTGAAGTCTGCCTTTGGCAGTAGGTGGTCAAATGCTCTCTCAGCAGTGCTCTTGGCCTGTGCTTAGCATGCTAAGAAAGGTGTCTCCATGAGGGAGGTCTAGAACATCCTAACACTCATCCTTTATGGTGGAATATGTTGCTACCTCCAATATGTTTGGGGTGTTCCCCGCATCTCGGGCTCTTTTTGAAATGTTTTCTGTTACACAAAATCTAAAACATGCCCTACCATGTCTCTTCCTCTTAATTTTAAACCCAAGGGTATTTAAAAGAAAATACATACATATGCTGCTGAATTCATTACACTTAAATCATTAAGAGTCTGTTTTGTAAGAGCTTTTTGATGTCCAAGAAGTTTTTCTGGGGCCTTTTTATAAGCCATTTTAAGCTGGTCTCTCTTCCCCTTCCCTCCTCCTCTGCTCCACACTGAAAATAAAGTTAGAGAAGTTGGAGCTTGCCAGGAAGAGATGCTTGTGAACTCTGAAAATCTTTATTGGCCAAGGACCCTGAGCCCACACATATCAGTTTAGTTTGGGATCTGGCACAATGTCTCTCCCTGACCAGAATTCAGATCTTGGATTGCTTGATTCATCTCCTCTCCATGCTTTCTACATTGTAGCCATCTTGTTTACTTAGGTCCTTGTTTACTGCCATGTCCCCACACATGAGACACCTTAGAACAAAAAATGGCAGGTCAGAAATGCATAGCCTGCCAAATGGTCTCACCCATGATGTCAGCTTCATTCAAGTCTCCTAAGCAGATGACACAATGTCCAGTGTCTTCTGTCCCTTCGAGAAAGCCTGTCATCCTATACTATGTGTCATCTCTTAGTTTTAGGACCCTGTTTGGGGGGGGGGAACACCCTGAAGTGCCCACCATGAGTCTCACTTGGGATCTTTGACACTAGACTTGAATATCCAAAACAGGCTCCAAACCAGACTGAACCTGGTTCACTGGCAGCTCTTCACTGGTTGCTACAATTTGATGGCAAATGCAGGACTCAAAAAATCATCCAGATAGTTGTGCCCCCAAAATCCCATTTCTGTTTAAATATTGAGGTCATGATGGGTAATAGTTTTTTTTTTTTGGGGGGGGGGGGCTTCAATAATCTGAAAATGAGTGCTCAGTTTCTCACTCTTTGCATGTTTGGACAGAGGAGGTAAATTGTCCAAAATATTCTGGCATCTGTCTGTCCATCCAGCCATTGATTTGTTTTAAAGTTTGATTTATGCCTTTTTGTGGTTTCCATCATAGTCATTTGTGGGCACATGTACCTTTTCACTTCTATCTGAAGAGTATCCCCTTTTATAACAAAGAGAAATAGTTCAAAGTAACAAAATGACAAAGTAACTTTGAGAGAATATGTGTACATTACATCCTATACCCAGACTGCCTGCTTCTCCAAGGGAAAGGGGGGGGGGTATTCTTACTCATTCCTTTCTGTGGCAATGAAAACAAGGACACTAGAATATCAATAATGATAACAATAATTAAACAACAACAAAAATTTACATCTATATGGTGTTTTATGGTCAGCAAAACATCATAAATACATTACATACACATGTGTGTATATATTAGGATTCTGTATATGTATAAACATTTTATCCTTTCAACAAACCTTGTAAGGTAGGTACTATTATCTCCCTTTTTTGCATATAGGGAAACTGAGGGTGAGTAGAGGTTAAATGATCCACCTGGGGTCACACAGTAAGTAAGTGTTTGAGGCACTATTTGAACCGAGGCCCTTATGACTCCTAGTCTTACAAGGTATTCATTCAAAGTTTGTACATGATAATCACATAGGAAGCATCTTCATTTTACTATTTCAGTGATGCTATGTAGTCGTTTTCCTCATTATTTTCCTGGTTCTACTTACTTCACATCAGTTCATACAAGTCTGGGGTTTCTCTAAATTCCTCTTTACTGGAATTTTAAAAAAGGACAGTAGTCCATTAGATTCATATTCCATAATTTGCTCAGCCAGTCTCTGGTACAGCAAGGACTGCAAGAACAGGTACCTTAAGCTTCTGTTTTGAATCAAACCTATGGTTTTATCCAGTGTATTAAAATTATCAGTAAGGAAACTCCCTCTTACAGTGCCTACTTTGCAACTTAAAGTCACAGACCAGAGGTTCTTTAATCTGGGCCTCACAGACATCAAAGGAATTTATGAAATTTTTGGGAGTGGGATTCAAAGATGTGAACTTTTATGGGGGAAAATACGTTTACTTCTCCAACGTCTAACTGAAAGTATTCCTTATATTTTGAAGGTAGTCTATAAACCACAGTGTCCATAATTTTGACCAAGTTGTCATGGGTCCCATGCAAACAAGCAGATAAAGAGCCTCAGGCTTGGAGAGCTCCACCTGGAGGCACAGAGAACTTAAGTGACAAATTACTAGTAGGACAAGTAAACACAACCATTACGTGGCTGGCAGAAGTGGGACTTGAACCTGGGTCTTCCATGACTCTGAAGCTACTTCTTTGTACATCACATCATGTGGTTGCTACTCCACTCATATTTTTGTTTTTTTTTTGGCGAGGCAATGGGGTTAATTGACTTGATCAGGGTCATACAGCTAGTAAGTGTCAAGTACCCTGAGGCTGGATCTGAACTCAGGTCCTCCTGAATCCAGGGCCAGCACTCCATCTAATGTGCCACCTAGCTGCCCCCTCCACCCACATTTTTTTTCCTAGTTCTGTTTTTACTTCACAAAGATGTGCTAACTTGTAGGCACCATCTCCCATGAAGAATACTTAGCTTTCTTCACATACCTTGGAACTGGCCCTCCCTTTTGAAGGCAATTGCATTTTAAAGTCACATTATGGAAGCCTAGAAAAGTTGGAAGGCATGTTTCTACTAGTAAAGAATCCCATTCAAATACAAAGTTTAACAATGGAGTGTTAGCAATAACTCTTCTTCTTGCATCATCAGACTGATGGGGACCCTGAAGAATGACTTAGGGTTGCCCTCCTGAAAGTCAAGAAACTCAAGGTTTCCCTTCTGGCACTTTATGTTCTCTTACATCCAAAAATTCCCACTGAGTAGAGGTCCTCAGAGTATTGTGGATACAGTATCTATCATTCAGTGCATATGGTGGTAAGTGAATATATCCTCTGTTGTTCAAACATGGAAAAATTCTTTAAGAAAACCCCAGGGGGCAGCAAGATGGCGCAGTGGATAGAGCACGGCCCTGGAGTCAGGAGTACCTGAGTTCAAGTCCAGCCTCAGACGACTTAACACTTACTAGCTGTGTGACCCTGGGCAAGTCACTTAACCCAATTGCCTCGCTAAAAAAAAAGAAAAAAAAAGAAAACCCCACAATGGTTAAGCATTGCCGAATCTTATTGGGATATTATGAAAAACACCTTCTCAGTCTTAAAATCTCCTCCTTTCATCATCAGAGATAGCTGAAGGCCTTATTTGGGAATCATTACTTCTGCTTTGAACACTTCAAACCTTCCACCTCAGAATGGTCCCTCAGGCAATTGGTAGTCAGCAGTGACCAGAAGTGTTCAACCCATGGCAATTTCTAGTGAATACCAGCGCCAAAGTGGCTGCCCTGATCCCCTCAATTGCCTCATGGGCTAACTCTGTCTTTGAAGCATGCAATGTAAAGTCCTATATACTGAGTATTCCCAATGAACACACAATGTCAAACAATTCTAGAGGGCCTCAGATTCTGTTGAACACAATATACCAGAACTTATCTGACCAAGGTAGGATTCTGATTGTCCCTAGGTTCTTTTTTCTCCTCCAGGGGTAACATCTCTACATTCAATCATCTTTATGCCACTGGAAAGAACGATTCCATAAGACTGAAGGATTTTCTCCAAGGCTCTCTCCTTTCTTTATCTCTTCTCCTAGGTATACAACTGTTATTTCAGAGCTGGCAACTCACAAAATCCACATATCCCCTTCAGTATCCTGGACAGCCTACTGGACATCTCTACTCATATATCTCATGGCCAAATCTGTAACTCAACCATGTCCAAAACTGAACTCACTATTCTTCATAAAAACATCCGAGATTTAAAATTGGTGGTGACCGTGGCTCTTCTCTATCCTAATCCCTCATTTTAGACATGAAAGAAAGTACTAAATTGTAGTGAGCCTTTGCACATAAAACATGTAGAAAAGCGAATAATTTACTGCTCTTGGTTACCAGAAAGACCTTTTCTTTTCCTTAGAGTCCTCATGAAATTCCTCTTTGTTGTAGCTTTTTGCTGGGTTTTAAGAGTTGCTCCATTTATAGAATCAGAACCAGAATTCGGGATGAGGGGTCTAAGAGGGAATTATGATCCCTGAAATGATTGCTCCTTCATGTAGCTGTCTCTCCTGTATCTTTCTGTCTGTGTATTTATCCACTAAGTATGTCTCTCTCTCCTTATAAATGAATGAATTATGTCCTACTGGGCATTGTCTCTCATAATCTGATCAATAGTGGGGTGAGGGAGGAGAAAAAGGGATGAGTCCCTCTCCTCCCTCTATGAGTATGCTGTTCCTTCTCAGGGGCTTGTGCTCAAACTAGGATGCTCAGCTCCCAAAGGAAATTTACCCCTAAGGTCTAGATTCTTTTGGAATGGGATATTACTGAAATTCTGCTATTTAACATTCCAAGAGGTGTGAATATGTTTTGTGGTAGCCAATCATTCTCCCCTACCATGCATTATACTTTGTATTAACTTATCTTTGTACATGTTGCTTCTCATAAAATGTAAACTTCTTGAGGGGAGAGACTGTTTCATTTTATGTTTTGTATCACTAGCTAGCAATCAGTAGGTATCTGGCACATAGAAGGGAATTGATAAATATTCAAGTGAATGTTTTGTTTTTTTTTTTTTTTTTTTGTAGGCAATGGGGGTTAAGTGACTTGCCCAGGGTCACACAGCTAGTAAGTGTCAAGTGTCTGAGGCCAGATTTGAAACTCAGGTACTCCTGAATCAGGGCCGGTGCTTTAACCACTGCGCCATCTAGCTGCCCCTGAACTTGGTTTGACATAGTTTTTGAGAAAGTCATGACACATCTATTTCAAGAAAGGTTTCCAAGGGAGATCTTTAGAGAGGAAGGTAGGGATTACTCAACCTATTCTTTAGCAAAATCTAGATTAAAAACTGGTTAGTTTTGTTCTTTCACTTTCTTTAGACCCAATTATTCTGAGGTATAAATAGATTTTCAGAAAGATTTTATGGGGGATGAAGAAAAGTATATTGATAAATCCAGAGATTTTCTAATCATCATACTCAGGACCACTATTGCCAGTCAGTTGATGGGACGTCTTCAGTCCTGTTCTTTTTGGTTCACATTATTTTTTTAAATCCAATTTCTCAAATTGCATTTCTCAAATACCTATTGGATACACAGCTTTTTTGTTGAGTATCTTGAATCATCTTTGCTAGGAGGAAGAATTAAACTGGTCTAGCCTGATCTAATAAAGCATGAATATCATCAGTAGATAGGATGGATATCTCCATATAACAAGAGGAGGGGAGTGGTGTGGTTGATTTTGGCACCATGGTAAAGATCATAGCTTTCTTAGATTGATAAATAATAAATGACAATTGTTCTGTATTATAAATAATCAAATGAATGTAAATTGTGAGTGATAGATGGTATCATATGATATTGTATGAAGTTATATGATAATGTATCATACCTTACTGTATCAAATTGTATCATCATATTAATATTGTATCATTGTATTATTCTATTTCCAGAACTTCCACCTTATTAGCCTTCCATGTCATAAAGAAAGGAAAAAATATGTTAAGTAGTAACAAGGGAATAATCATTTGTATCTGACAGAATATATAACTAGCATTCCATTCTAATAGTTTCCTATCGACTCTAACAAAAGGAAGAAGTTTCATTCTTCACTTCTTATGTCTTCCTATCTTCTTATGGGTCCCAGATTGGTACCAGACAAGGACACAATGTTAATCTTTCTTTCAACTTGTTACATTGTCCTTTTCATTTGCACTGCTGTAGTCATTCTGGATGATTCTGCTTAATTTATTCTCATCAGTTCATACAAATCTCATATTTCTCTCAATTCCTCATGTTCCTTCTTTCCTATAGTACATAAAATTCCATTCTCTTCATGTACTGCTTTTGCTTTAGCCACTCTCTCAATTGATGGGCATCAACTTTGCTTCTAGTTCTTTGCTACTACCAAAAAAAAGTGCTGATATAAACATCTTGGGGGGGAGATGGGACCTTTATTTCTATCATCGATGACCTGGCCATGTATACCCGGCACTTGGGTCTCTAGACCAGAGGGTATGAACATATTAGTCATTTTCTATGCAATTCCAAATTATTTTTTGGAATCGTTCTCTCTGTTCTCACCTTTATCAACAGGGTATTGTACCTCCAAAGCTTCTCTACCATAGACAATTGTCATTTATTGATTTTTGCCAGTTTTTGAGGTATGAAGTAAAACTTCTATATATTTGTGGGACAATGAGGATTAAGTGACTTGCCCAAGGTCACACAGCTACTAAGTGTCAAGTGTCTGAGGCTGGATTTGAACTCAGTTCCTCCTGAACTAGGGCCAGTGCTTTCTCCACTGTGCCACCTAGCTGCCCCTCAAAGATATTTTAACGTGCATTTGTCTATTACTGATAAGTTGCATCATACTATCCTGTGGTTGCCTAATAGTTTGATTTTTTTTTGAGGAGTGTTTGATTTTTTTTGGCTATCTTTTGGAGAACAACTTAATCTTATATATTGGTCCAAATTCTCTATACAATCTTAGATAGCAAAATTTTATCAGAGATATTTGATGCAAATATGTCTCTCCTTGCCTCTAACAATGGACAGTTTCATTATCCTAGTTGCACTGATTTTGTTTGTGCAAAAGCTTTTATATTCATGTAACTAATATTATTATTATATCCTTACATGGTTGACATTTCTGCCCCATGTTCTCTACATATATTTGTTTTTGTTTTTTTGTTTTTAGGGAGGCAGTTGGGGTTAAGTAACTTGCCCAGGGTCACACAGCTAGTAAGTGTTAAGTGTCTAAGGCCAGATTTGAACTCAGGTACTCCTGATTCCAGGGCCCGTGCTCTATCTACTGCGCCACCTAGCTGCCCCTCTCTACATATATTTGTGAAAGGCAAGTACTCTTAACATTTTTGACTTAGATTATTTCAATAGTCTCTTAATTCCAAAACTTTATCCTCTTCATGCATACATACATATGAATGAAATGCACACACATATGCCATTTCATTACTATGTTCACAGACACTCTGGTAGTTCCCTTTTGCTTATGAGTAAATTTGCATGCTAATCAAAGTCCTCTACACCATGATACCACCCAATATTTCCTCAATTAATGTACTCTATGCTCCAGCAAAACCTACTGAATATGCTCACATATCCTCTCATGTTGCTCCTCTCTCTCTCTCTCTCTCTCTCTTTTTTTTTGGTAAGGCAACTGGGGTCAAGTGACTTGCCCAGGGTCACACAGCTAGTAAGAGTCAAGTGTCTGAATCCAGATTTGAACGCATGTCCTCCTGAATCCAGGGCCGTTGCTTTATCCACTGTGCCACCTAGCTGCCCTGCTCCTCTCTTTTTAACAGTTATATCCCTCCCAGTCCTTTAAAGTCTAGCTAAAATGTTACCTTGGCTATGAATCCTTTCCTGATCTTCTCCCTCATATTTGTCTTTAATGTTAGTCTGCTTTCCTACAGATCTCATAAAACAATTTGTTTCACTTCTCCTAAGGGCACTTATCAAGGAACATGATAAATTACAATTAATCATTGTATTTCATCCTTCTACTACAAGACTTTAAGCTTCATAAGGGCAAGGACCATGTCTCTTCTGGATTTTGCGATTCCCCTAGCAGTTTTCGCTACATACAGAGCAGTCATGTAATACATTTTGCCTAATAAATTTTAAACAAATCTCAACAAGCTTATAAATATTTGCTACCCAAAGCTTAGGACCCAATGGAATATTAACAGCCTAACTCAATGTCAAACACCACAACCTAAATTTGTCAACGTAAGAGGCCTATGAGAATCTATGACATGCAAATGATCCATAATTCTGAACCTTTTGGTTGTACCCTGAAACCAGTCACTATGTTGGTACTTGAGAGGGAACCCCAGAGTCCTAAGGGTTAAAGAAGCCAAGTCATTCAAAAACAGGGGAGAAAAGGCACAAATAAATCCTGCTTGAGTCTGGTTGAAGATTAACAGACCACCACAAAAAAGCCCCAAAGCATCCTTCAGACCTCTGAAAAAATGTACTAAAAATGTTACCATGGGAACAACCAATTAAAGGAACCAATAAAAAGGACAACTATCTGTACCTCAACCCAACTACACAAACAAACAGTAAAAACAGCCTCATAAATCAATTGCAATCTGAACTCAAGTGGGGTGGGAGTGGGGGGTTAAAAATCTCTTAGCCACAAAAAGTAAAACAAAATATTGGTTAAGGAGAAGAAAAAAAAAGGCAACAGCAGCAAAGAAGAAGACCCCAGGAGGTTCCACTGCATAGAGCAGCCATATTGCAACTCTAATGTGCAATTCCTGCTTGGAGGCCCAATGGTCAGGATGACTAATGGTCAATAAGGATTTCCATTCTAAGTTCTTGAGTTTGAATTCAGCCCAACTCATTAGTTTCCATGGGATTTCATTCCTTCCTTCCTGAGTTGAAGGGAACCTGGAACGGGATGTAGGTGTATTCTTCTGATACAGCTGGCTATAATATCAGGTCACCCTTTTGCTTATGAATACCAAAAAGATGATTGGCATACAATTCTTCCATTCTCTTTTTCCTTACCATCCATTTCTATGGCATCACTACAACTGGAAATGGAAGTGCTTCCTGCATACAATGCCCATCATCCTCAGAAATGTGGAAAGTGAATCCAAATCTCCCTAGTCTGACCCTCACCAGTTCCAGAGGCTACTGACACTTTGGCAGGATGAGGCATGGTAGTGATGGCACCATTAGACACACAGAGGTGTGTATGTATGTATGTATGTGTGTTTGTGACTATATATATACACACATACATGGGAGAATTGAAATGTCTATTATGTGTCTATATGTATGTATATGATATTTCATATATATATATATTTATATTTTTATATATGATATTTCAAGTGGGCAAGCAAATTGGAGGAAAGTGATGCAGGAAAAGGGAGGAGGGGTTTTAGAAACCCCAAAATGTCTCTAGGGATGTTTGAAAAGACACCCCCCTCCTCCACTCAGCAACTGTTACTTTTCCTGTTGGATGTTTTGTTTCTCTCTTTAAAAGTCCATTGTTTGTAATGTATTCATTTACATTTCTCCCCATTTGAATCATGAACCCAAGGGAGATGACTGGACCACAGAAAACTATCTCTCCAGTGCCTATGAACATGGAAGGCCCTTAAAGATTTGTTGCCCACTTGGCTAACCTTATCCAAGGACAGCTGAAGAAAAGACTGGATGCTATTGGCAGCAACTGAAAGAGGAGAAGCTGTGTGACCAAACAGGGAAGAATTAAGCCCTCAATCCCTTCTAAAGGTCTTGATGCAATCAGCCCTTACATGGGAAAACTGCTTATGTCTACACAAGTTTGAGCATTTCATGGATGAGCACTGAATTTTTGTTTTTTAGGACCCTTGGTTTAATGGTATGAAAAGAAAGTCACTTCTTTTTACAATAATATCTGGAGTCACTGTAGTTACCCAGAAGGCCCCTTAATGTCTTCTTTTTTTTTTTTTTTTTTTTTGCGGGGCAATGGGGGTTAAGTGACTTGCCCAGGGTCACACAGCTAGTAAGTGTCAAGTGTCTGAGGCCGGATTTGAACTCAGGTACTCCTGAATCCAGGGCCGGTGCTTTATCCACTGCGCCACCTAGCCGCCCCAATGTCTTTCCATATAGACCAACTCTTATCCACTCCTTATTCCAGCTCCAACCAATCCTGATGTCGTGTTTGAATTAGAGAAGTTCCAGAGTTATGACGTTTAATATCTGTGCAGTCCCTTTGTTTCTTGTACCCCCTGGAAGATTCTGCCTTGGTGCTCGCAAGCAGGATCTGGTTGCCTATTGTCCTTGGGATGGAATGTGATATATTTAGCGACATAGGGACTTGTCATGCTTGTGTTCTTTGTGCCTCTGGGGCAAAGGACATTTTGTCAGCTTCCTGGACCAAGCCACAGTTGGGGAGAGAGATGAGTGTCATAACTTTTCCTTGAAGTTCTTAAGGGAGCAGGGCCTTAGGAAACTGTTTGGTAGAAAACTGAGGTTCCAAAACAGATGTCATTCAGAGGACCCAAAACTTTTTGCCTTTGTGGTAGGAGGCCAACTAAGTCCCTGAGAGGGTGGGGGTTTGCCTTTTCCCCTTTGTTTACCCATTGTGGGGTTGGAAATATTATGAGGGCACTAGTCTATTAAAAATAATGGAAAACCTCAGCTGGTTGGATGCTCAGTCAGCTAGTTTACAGAGAGGGTGGGAGGACTTGTTTTGCTAACTTGGTCCCCACTTGAAACTCACAGGTTGGGAATTCTGGATCAAGGCAGGACTTGAGGAACTTGGATGTCTAACCACTGGTGGAATTAGACTTCCTGTTTTTAAGGGCAAGTCTTAAGAAATCTTATTCAAAAGTATTCTGAGATCAAGCGACTTGTTGATAATGATATTCTGATGATTTAAGTGGAAATGGCGGGTAGCAACATATGAAATAAATTGTAAGCATTTTTTTAAAATGATGGCTGGAAATGAAATACTCAGGAAAGCACACATTCGTTTAACTGGGCTCAGGGTTAATTTTTTAATGGTTTAAATAGTCCAAAGTGAAGTTTTATTTGACGAATCACTCACAGCAGTAGTGACCAATTGAAAACATAAAATCTTCTTGCCCAAATGCAATAAAGCAGAATACAGCGAAACAAATTTGGCTAAGTCAGTAGTGATTTTTTTTTCTTGAGAAAACCTGAGATCCTGAAAAGTGAACATTTATTTGTCTTTAGAACTCATGTCATTTGATCTTCTAGCCTTATGGAAATCATTCTAATCAATGCATCATTGTTGTTTGTCTTTCATTCTATAAGAGGACCATGACATCAGGGTGATGTCATGACTTGCACTGAATCCAATTTAAGTGAGGAAAGGCTGTGCAAGGTCACCAACCTCACTCTGTCTTCCAGAGCCATCTGGATCCAATGGAAACATATACATCAGGATAATTGGAGATGGCTCCAGGTGTTTAAAGCAATTGGGGTTAAGTGACTTGCCCAGGGTCACACAGCTAATAAGTGTCTGAGGTGAGATTTGATTTCAGGTCCTCTTGATTCCAGGACCAGTTCTCTATCCACTGCTCCACCAAGTGCCAATCAAATGGGTGATATAGTAGAGAAGGCATTAGTCTGGGTTCAAGACCCCTCTCTTCTAAGAGTCACTGAAGTAACATTTGCAAATTGGTTTCACTTTATGGCCTTTTTCATTTAGACCTTTCCAGGTCTAACTATCAAAAGCATCATTGTTCTTCAAACAAAGACTGTTGTTTGCTTTTTTTAGATAACAACTGTTCACATCATCCTCATCTCCCTCCTGAAAGGTAAGCTCTTTGAAGGACAGGATAATCTAACTAGTGCATGGCAGAAATTAAACACTAAATCCATCTGAAAGCACTTACAAACCACCTTCTATGTGTCAGGCATTGTACTTGGCACTGGGGATATAAAAACCAAGGGTTAAAACAATCCCTACTTTTGATGAGTCTTCATTTTGTAACTTTCAAATCTGATCATAGCAAGTACATTAGCAAATACAAAATCAATATGAAGAAATAAATATAAATAAATAAAAATGTATTAACTATGTTAGAAGGAGCACAATGGATGCTGAGGAACAGGAGAAATTTCAGTCAGAAGGTGGTACCTGAAGCAGATGTAAGATATGGGAGGTGGAGATACATCCATGGCAAGAGTAGGGGATGACCAATACAAAGACAGAGACAAAACTCCAGTGATACATTCAGGGAAGAAGAGAAGAATAGATCGGTAGGATACAGAGCATGGGAGTGAGGGGAATTGCTATTGAGCCTCAAAAGGTCAGCAGGGGCCACATTATGAAGAGCTTTCAGATCTAAAAAGAAAAGTTCATATTGGATTCTTGGGTTATGAGGTGTAGGATGGTCACTTGGCTAGGTCTAATATAAAGAAAATCACTTTGCAAGCTGAGTAGAAGCTATGCCGGTGGTGGGCGGGGGTGTGTGTGATAAAAACACTTGAGAAAAGAAAACCATGACATTAGGAGGACATGACATTGATCTATGTGAGGGCTGAGAAGGTACTCAACTGAGATCATAGTTGTGTGAGTGGAGAAAAGGAATGACATCAACAGGACATTGTGAACATAAAAGTTAGCACAATGGGTACTGATTGCCTATATCAGTCAGTCAGTCAATGAACCTTATATGCTAGGCACTGTGCTGAGCTACATGGGATAAAGGGCATAAAGGATACAAAATAAGGCCAAGTATATGGATCAGAGAGAAACTGAGAAATGGCAGTGCCTTCAATAGGAAGGGAGCATTTTGAAATGAAGTGAATTATGGGGCCAAGATATTCTGGTCTCAGACACTTAATATTCTTGTAACCCTGTCACTTCAATTTTGTGTGCCATCTCTTTTTTCATCTGTAAAATGGGATAATAATAGCACTGACCTCCCAAGGTTGTTGTAAGGATCAAATGAGATGATATCTAAAAGTGCTTAGCACACTAAGCAATATATCAACATTTATTGTTATGGTTATTGTTAATACTATTATTGTTATAGAAGCACTTACAGGTTCCTAGAGCATAGTAGGTATTATATGCATAACTATCACTTGATCATTATTTGAATAAGGTATGCTTGCAATGTTTTGGGGACATCCAATTTACATGCCCAATTGTCAGTTGGGGATATAAGACTAAATCTCAGAGGCATAACTGGGGCTGTTCATGTAAATCTGACAGTGCTTTGCATCTTGATAATAATAAAATCCTTGGGAGATGGTGAGTTCTCTGAGAGACTGTGAGGAGGGAGAAGAGGGCCTAAAATTGAGTGCTGAGATATATCCACAGTAAGAAGGGATGAATACAATGATAAGCTAGCCAACAAGATGGATAAGGAATAGTCAGATATGTTGGGGGTGAACGAGAGAGAGAGAGAGAGAGAAGAGAGAGAGAGAGAGGGAGGGAGGGAGGGAGGGAGGAAGGGAGGAAGGTATCCTGGAGGAGAGAGTGATCAATAGTGACAAACACTTCTAAGAGATCAAGGAGGACTGAGAAAAAATACAAAAAACAAAAAACATTGATTTGATAAGTGAGAGATTATTGGTAACTTTGGAAAGAAAAATTTCAGTGAAATGATGATGTTGGAATCAAGATTGCAAAGGGTTAAGGAGTGAGGAGAGAAGTGGAGGCAATGAATTTAGGCAGCTTGGTCAAGGAGTTTGAGCTAACAACTGTTTATGATCCAAGAACTATGCTAAGCTCAAGGGATACAAAGAAAAGGAAACTAGATATAGATAAATACATATGTATACACACATATAAAATATTATCGATATGTGTGTATGCTCAAGGACTTGTATGTAAATGTGTGCACATGTACATTGTGTATGTGTGTATATGTGTATGTGTATAAATATAGTTGTCATTGGTGTTGTCCTGTTCTCAAAGAGAACCATGACATCGGGAGGTTTTGCCATGACTTTTCAGTGAATTAGATTTTAGTGAGGGAGGGCTGTGCAAAGTCACCTGTCTCACTTTCTCCTCCAGGTCCATCTGAGTCCAGTGTGTCAAGATAAACATCAGGATGAGTGTAGATGGCCCAGATGTTTGAGGCAATCGGGTTAAGTGACTTGCCCAGGGTCACACAATAAGTGCCCTGTCTTGAGTCTGAATTTGAACCCAGGTCCTCCTGACTCCAGTGCCAGTATTCTATGCACTGTGACACTTAGCTGCATACATACACAAACACACACATACACACATAGAAACAGAGAGACAGAGCCTCTTCAAGTATACTTACATGCTACATTGTATGTACACACACATATATATGTTTGTATGTATGTATAGATGGATGATGGATGGATGGATGGATGAATGGATGGATGGATGGATGGATGGATGGATGGATGGATGGATGGATGGATGGATGGATGCTCTGAAGAAGCTCCAAGCCTACTAGGAATAGCTGGATATGTTTGAAAGCATTATCACAAGGATAAAATAGGAAAATATTGAAAGTTTAAGAGAGAGAAGTTATGATAGCTTACAATCTGCTGGAGAAAAAGGGAAGTAATGAGATTAAGCCAACATGTAGATTATTTGGCCTTGGTAAGAAGGAGGACCAATATATTTCAGAGACTGGAACAAATGAAGAAAGAGTGAAAGAGGAGGTATCACGGGGTTTTGAAAGGAAGAGAAAGGAATAAAATGTTTCTCATATACAGTGGTCTCAGTTTGGGGCTGGGGCATAATAAGCAATGTCCTAAGCAAAGATAGGAGGGGAAGGAGAGTGATACAAAGGGATTGAAGAAAGAACCAAAAGCTCAGATTAGCTTCTCTGGAGAGTGAGATGGGACAGAATTATGGAGATATAAATAGCTTGCCCTACTACAGTGAGGTCCCCAATAAATTTAATAATATGAATTTCTAGTGTTTAGAGCCAGCTCAGTTGTGTGACGTCCTCTACTTCTCCTCAGCAGTAGTGGACTAGGAGCAGAGGAGTGATGTGATGGGTATAATGCAGGTATGATGGAGGCATGACCTGGGGATGAAGGGCATGAGTCCGGTAAGTGTGAAGCTGAATTGTTTAACTAGAGTCCAGATTTTAAAGAGAAGGAAGTAAAGTCAGAGCAAAGAAAAATGGACTGAGAAAGTGCTGAAGGCTAAAGAGATTGAGAGTCACAGTGTGGGGGAGAAATAGGTTTGGGAGATGTGAAGCATAGAGAGTGATGGCGTGATAGAAAGTTATGATCAGATAGAAGAATTTCAGAGATCTGATAAAGAAAATGGAACAGTAGTGGGTAATACTAAGATCGTGAATATAGTACTTCCTGTGGGTGGCTGAGGTGGAGTGAAGGAATAGATCTTGAGATTTAAGGAGACTGAGAGATCAGACAGTTGGAGAGTCAGTAAAAGCATGAACAAGGATGTCAATGTCCATTAATATAAGGATAAGAGTTGGAAAGGGTTGGGTGAACCAGGTCTCAGCATGGACTAGAAGGTAGGAGGAGAGTTTGAGAAATAATTTCATAACGAAGAGAAGTCTGTTTATTAAGGAGCAAGAAATCCAGAGGGCACAGTGGAAGTGATGGGACCAAGTTAAGGTAGTGTTGTTGAGGATGATGGGTATGAGAGAAGAGGTAATTGGGGTGGGGAATATTTGTGTCTATGTGGCCATTGATTGGGTAAAACAGGAATTACAGACAGAATTTACGTAGTGGGTGATTGTTAGCAATAGTGAGTGGCTGATGAATAATAATGCTTACAGTCTTGAAAGAGGTGTTGTTACCAGGCAAGGGTCAGGGCTGAATCATTACTGCCTGCTTGAGTGGGGCTGTGTTGTTCTTGTCCTGCTTTTCCTCCTGTATTGTACCTGACTTGGTCTTTCCAGCAGCAAGCAAAGTATCTGAAATGACAGTAAGCAACAAATAAATGTTGGTTGAAAGTAATAGTTGGCATGAGTCCCTTTGACAAGCTGGTGAAGCCTGTTGACCCCTTCTCCAGACCAAGTTTTTAAATGCAAATAATTGAATACATAGAATTAAAACGGGGACCAGTTATATTGAAAAATAGTATTTGAAATGATAAATGTATAAAAGTGGGGTTTAATTAATTACTCAATTACTCTAGCCCCACTTAAAATAACTATATTAATTAGGTGGGAATGCAGCTATGCAATCAATCATTCCATCAGAGATGTTTAAAAATCGACAGATAAAATCCATTGATTAATTGGATGGAGTAAAAACCACTGAAAGAACTGATGCGGCACAGGTAAAGTATGGTGATTGGCTGAAGATGGTCACATCTTGGGGTTTTGAAGTAAAATAGCAAAAATAAAAGCAAAGCAAAAACTTCATAACAGTGTCTGGTAAGCATAGTAAGAGAGGAGGATTCCGTCCAATCCCCTAGGAAAGAAGCACTTGGAGAGAAGGGGAAAGAAAAGAGCTCCCACCTCCTCCCCATCCCACCCCCAACCTCTGTTGGGGGGATGACCATGTGAACGTCAGACTCCAGGATTTGGAAATTCCATCTACATCCTAGCAGTGTTCCTGGACCATCTGGTAGAGGATCTGCATCAGGGCATGGACAATTTCCGACACACCAAACAAAGGGACCCCACTTTGGGATGCCACTAAGAACCCCAAAGAAAGCTGTATACTTAAGGGAAATGTGTAAGGACTTTCCAAAGGAACTAATAGCAAAATAACTTCCAGGGGCTATGAGTCACCTCTTATCACATAACCACTAATTGAGCCCATTTTTGCCTTGGACTTGGCTTGTCCTTGTGGGAGAGTATACACCTAATACAAAGGGAATATTTTGTAGTAACTACTTCTACTCTACTGCTTTAGCAAATACCCCACTTCCTAAATATCTAATTAAATCTGTCTGACTAGTTGTGGGCAAATAAGGACGAAGATTGGAGAGTTACGGTATTAAGAGAGAAAATGATGACGTGCCCTCCAGGCAAACCTTAGACTATGGGGGGAGAAAGAGCAGCGGCCCTCTGGTCTCCTGACCTACCTGTGTGAGTGAGCCCAGACCTGCTACACCTGGAAGAGGGTGTTAAAAGGGCTAAAATTCTAGCTTGTCTGTCTAAATATCTAATGAGTGGTCACCAATAAATTATAAACTTTAGCAAGAGTTAGACTTTTAAGCATTTATTAAGGAGAATGAGAATTTGGTAAAGAGAGAAGAAAAGGCTACATTCATCTATCTATTAAAGGGACAGTACATTTCTAGCTCCCTTCTCTGCCAGGAGTCTTCCGGAAAGAGAGCGAGACAGAGCACCTGGCTCTCCTTCTTCCTCCCACAAGCAAACGTCATTTCCTGACACCAAAGAAAAGACTCCGGCTTGCCCGTCAAAGACTTCACTTCATTGCGAGCTTTTCTACAGTAAATCTCCAGCTAGGTGGCGCCTCCATTCATATTCCAGGGAATAGAGTTGGGCACTTGGCCCAGAATTCGAGTACCCTATTAGCTATGTGAAGCGATTGGGGGGAAAGTACGGTTCTATGGACGCGAAGAAATTCCTAACAATTCAATGTCTCCTCAAGTGAGTACTGGGCTTACTTGGGGAGATTGAGATAATATATATCAAGGTGTGACGTGTTCGCATACCTTAAAATGCGACTATTATTTAGTAGTTGTTAGTGGAATCCTCCTCCGGCGCTACAATTATTGAAGTGGGTCTGAAAGCAGAGTGGCTGACCCTATTGCCTGAGCTAGCATTAATCTCAGAGGTTTCCTTAGAGGAAGACCCTCCTGGCAAATGACCTGGACTGAAGGCCTCTGACCCAGGTAAATACAAGTAAATACTTTCACCTCATTCTCAGAAACAAGGGAAAGAGGGTTGGAGGAGGAAAGATCAAATGAAGTTTGTTGAGACCAAGCCTGGGGAGACAAAAGGACAAAAGTGAAGAAGAACCCACCCTCCAGGAACCTCTACTCTAATAAGGGGGACAATAAGGTTATAATGGATAGAATTGGGGGCAGCTAGGTGTGCAGTGGATAGAGCACCGCCCTGGATTCAGGAGGACGCTGGGTTCAAATCTCGGCCTCAGACACTTAACAATTACTAGCTTGTGTGACCCCTGGGCAAGTCACTTAGCCCCAATTGCCTCACAAAGAAATGAAATAAATAAATAAACAAATATACAAACAAACAGATAATAAATGGATAGAATTCCAAACCTACTTTCCCAATCCCCATTGACAGGGCCAGAATGGGTTCTTCAGGGAATTCACCCACCCCTCAGAGTTCTATGGTCAATCTTGAGGAGCTAGGGGAACAGGGAGGGATAATGAGGGACGGGGGTGTCTGCCTATATAAGTATATAGTTATATGTATCTATCTATTTATAGCTGTAACTTATAAGTCCCCACCAGTGTTGCTTGCCCTAATGATTATAATAAGCTTAGCTATATTGAATTAGCTTTAAGAATGGTTATTTACTAAAGTGGTATCAGAAGAACATTTGGTAGCAAACATCCTTCCCAAATTTTGTGACACAGACCCAGTAAGTACACAGAAAATCCAGGGATAAGTGAGTATAAGCTAGAGAGGTATAGAAAAGAAGAATCACAACTCCTGGAAATCCTTTTGCGGGGATCCTTAACCTGTTTCCTTTAGGTGCAGGGTAGATTTTTTGCTGGACTCTTTATAACCTTGCATCTGTCTTTCCCTTGGTTATTGTTGTAGGCACTGACATCAAGCACTGCCATCCAAGAATACTATTAGCATGCCAATGGAGAAAAATTAAGTCTTCCAGCCTCCAGAGTCCCTAAGTCCTTCTCCCAAACAAAGCCTGGAAGGAAGGAAGAAGCCTGAGGCTGAGCCAATCTCCTCTTTACTCACTTAAGAAATTCTTTTTGAAGTTTGGGTGGAATGCTTTCTCAGGGCTTACTCTTTCCTTGCATCTCAGATTCCAGCTGCATCACTGGATTTATATTGGCCCTGTAGGGCATGACCAAGTCCTTGACCCAAGTCTTATCAGACTTCCAATCCTGCTTAGGGAAGCTCTTGGGCCTTTTTCCCACCTACTGAGCAATCAAGTCTGTTCTGTCTTGATTAATAAGCCAGGGCCAAGTGGGGTGGAGTTATTTCCACCCCACTTATATATCCATAAAGGAGAAGATTCTGCTGAGGTGAGGGGAATAGAATGCATGGGGTGTTGGGAAGAAAATAAATGCAAAGATGCCATAAGATGGGGAGGATTGGGTGTAACTAGTTGAGGTCACCTGGCATAAATTTGAAGTGGACCTACCTATCATGGCTTTGTGCTGTTCATGAGAGAATCCGGCAGGTGATACCAGAGCTACATAGAGTAATGGATGAATTGGACTGAAGAGCTGAGGTCCCAAAGATGAGGGAATAAAAAGTGGAAACAAATCTGTTATCCTGGGATATACCTGAGCACTTGGATATGACTGTCATGGTTCAGAAGTGAAGCATGTGACATGTGAAATGGGGGGGGGGATGCCATCCACCTACATCATCCACGTACACTTTGGTGGGAGGGGGAAAGGCCAAAGGACCTAGAATTGGCAGGGCACTGAAAGACGGTCTCATCCAATGCTGCTTCCGATTTTACTGATGAGGAAATCGAGTCTCAGAGAAAGAAAATGACCTGGTAGTAAACAGCAGGTTCAAAGTTTAACTCCAGCTCCTTTGACTCTGAAAGCCAGGATTTGGTTTGGTTTGTTTTTTCCAGTGGACCACACTGCCTCTAGAGGCCTGGGTTTCAGTCCTGCCCCAGTCAGTATATATTTGTGGGTCAGAGCCGTGAATGATCTGTCCCTTGGTTGCCTTAGGGATTTTTAATTTTTTTTTTTTTTTTTTTGCGGGGCAATGAGGGTTAAGTGACTTTCCCAGTGTCAAGTGTCTGAGGCTAGATTTGAACTCAGACCCTGCTGAATCCTGGGCCGGTGCTTTATCCACTGTGGCACCTAACTGCCCTGGGATATTCATTCTTATATTATCTACCTGACAGTGTTGCTGTGATGAGAAACTGTCAAACTTTAAAGTGCTGAGGGAGTATGAATTATGAGATGGAGCTCTGTGTTCAAGGCTTCCTAAATGCCTTCCATTGAGCTGTAGAAGTGGGGAAGTCCGTATAAACTAGACCCAATATTTTTCAGTCTCTTTAGCTGCTGAGGGAAAATCTGGGCTCTGAAACAGAGAGAACATGAGTATTTTGTTTGTGAATTTTATCTCTGGACACCTCCAAGTTGGAGATCCAAGGAAAGGTCCCCAAATAGCCGCTAGCCCTCCCTCCATCTTGTCCCAGTCTCTTTCCCTGTCTTCTTTTTCTCACATCCCCGAGCCAGAGGGCATGATCCAGATCCAAATTGTTAGGTTATTAAGGATCTCCTGCCCCTAATGCTTTAGTTTGGATACCCACTCCATCCTGAGAGAGGTGGAAACAAAAGGGGATAAAAGAGTGGAACTGATTTCCACATTAACACTGCCTCCTTCCACCATATGCACCAGCTCATTCCCTGCTAAAGTGTTTGTTGTGGTGTAGACATGTGCTTTGTCTTAAGTGGCTCTGGTGGAGAAGCAAAATTCCATCTGGTTTGGATGAGTTAAGGATATTTGAGATTTCCTTTCATACTCATCCTCCCCCCCCCACACACACACACACTCACATCCCTATCTCTTGGCTGGGATTATCCACCCCCACCACCCCTTTAACATTGACCAGATACTCTCCACTCTGTGTGTGTGGCCTCCTGATCTTCCATGTGCTTGGGAGTCCACGTCCTCTGCTTTGATATCATTTCAGGGGTGTTTCATCTTTGGCAGGGAACTCCTTGGCATCCCACACTTCCAAGATCACCCTGAGCCTGGGTATTGTCATCATTTGACTCCAAACAAATTGAGAATCCTCCTTCCCAAAGATCATCGATGTTATGAGAAGCCCCAAGAAAACCACACTTAAACACCAAGATCTACAAAGGAGAACCTGCTTAGAACATCTTCTTGGCCTGAAAGATAGGCTCCATATGTCAGAGGATATTTATATGGTTACTGTTTTAATATTTTAAAGAAACTGAGTCTGACAAAATTGTTTGGTCATTTATTTGATTATTATCACAGAATCTATAATTTGTAAGCAACCAGAGATGAACAAATTTTAACTACCTGACCAGCAAAGAATTCTAGCTTTAGTATCCTTACAGATGGTCAACCAGCCACTTTCATAATACTTTCAGTGATAGAGAACTCACTACCTCTTGAGACAGCCTATTCTATTTTTGGATAGATTGCAAGCATTGTAGGGAAGTTCAAATTGAAAGTAGAAAGCGACTTTCTTCTTTGTATCTCTACTATCAAGTACAGTGCTTAGTATGTAGTGGGTGCTTAATAAATGTTTGACTTATAGAGTGGTTAAAGTTCTTACACCTTAATATGTCCTTCAGTGAACTTTACCCATTGTACTTTGTTCTGCTGGCTGGAGCCCAGCAGAACAAAGCTAATTGCTCTTCTGTGAAGGCCCTTCCAGTAACTAGAGAGCTTCTAGGTCCTTCCCTCTCACTAGCCCCACATTCCATCCTTAGCCTTCTCTTCTACAGAGCAAACATCCTGATTCCTTCCAACAATACTCCTCTGATGTGGTGTTGTCCCCATCCTCATTATGAGTGCTCTTCTCTGGAGCTATCTTCCTTGTCAATGGTTTTCCTAATCTAGTGCCCCCAAACTGACCACAGCACATTTAGATGTGGTCAGAATATGGCAGAGCATCATGGGATTTTCCCTTTTCTTGTTCCGGACACTTGCATCTGTGCCTAAGATCCCCTGATCTGTTTTGGTGACTGTGTCACATGCATTGTGAGGCATTCTGAAATTCCAGTGCATGAATTCTCTCAGATCTTTTTCACATAAACTGCTGTTTAGATGTAGCTTTGCTGCAGAGAAACTAGAGAGAATGGACAGGAGGGCAATTTCAAGCCATTGATGCCCATGCACTTATGAAGCAGCTGCTATGTTCTAATCCTAAAGCTAGGCACTGAATGGTGATTTATGATTCTTCTATGTTCTAGCTTCTTAAACTCTGGGTTGCCTTGCCATATGGCATTGCACAAGTGAACATGGGGGTCAAGACAAATCTGGCAACAGTAAAAGGTTGTGTATACCTATTTTATATACCTTTATACCTGGGGACACATAAACATTTCTCAGCTACCTATTCGATCAATTCCAAACCCATTGAATTTTATTCTTATCTCACATCTCTTCTTTTCTGAAGAGTATCATAAGGTATTTTTACCAAGTTTACTAAAATCTGTGTAAACTACATATGATCCTTGAAAAAACACTTAGCACAGTGCTTGACACATAGTAGGTGCTTAAGAAATCATTGTTCCATTCTCCCTCCCCCACATCAGAAGGGGAAATCATGTTGATCCATCAGGACCAGAACTTTGCCTTTCTCTAGCCTTGTAGTAGGCCTCCTGTTTTCCATGATTATCCCAATATTACTGACAAGGAGCTCACTGATCTCCTTTGCTATTTCCACCCCTGCCCCCTGAGCTCAAGGATGTGGTCCATCTGGGACAATTGACCTGGTCTCATCAAAGACAGGCATAGTTTCTCTTGAGATCTCTTACTTGTATTGAGTATGAGAATGCCCCCTTAACTGTCTTTGTTCTGGCCCTTCCCATCTAAAGGTCATTCTTTGTGACAGAGGAAGCAGAAGCTAAATATGAAATGCACAGGTCGGGCTTCTCTTTTTTGTCAGTTGTCCTTGTTCCGTTGTCCCAAAGCACCACATTCTACCCCCTCTTTGATCATTCCATTTCTTTATTAGAACTTCAAATGAAAGCAAATCCCCCTTTCCCCATGCTTGAATATCCTTGCATGCCTTGGTTCATTAGGATTTTAACTTTCCTGACCCCATTCTTACAATGCTGTCATGCTTTTGCATGGAGCTGCCTTCACCTCCTCTTAACCCTTCCAGCGTACACTGGGCATAGCACTTTTAGTTTTTATTTAGTATCTTTTGATGCATCCCTATATTTATTCATTAATCACTGAATATGCTCCAAGCATGGTACTAAGCACTGGGGATATACAGAAAAGAAAAACGAAAAAGGACCCTACCCTCAAGAAGCTCACATTCTAATGAGAACATACCAACAAGGGTGGACATTCAAAATTTATTCATTGTGAATTCAGGATTTTATAAGCATCTTCTATCCATCCTGAGCTAATTTCTATCAAAATATTTTACTTTATAGGATACTACCTGGCCTTGGTTTTCATTCCATTAGTTTTCTCTGCCTCTCTTTATCCCCTTTTTCATTTTCCTTTTTATCTTTGAAAATCTTCTACTCTTTCAAGAAAGACAGGAGCAAGGTCTTAGAACTCATGGGAATTTAGGGGGCCTCTAATCTAACTCTATATTTAAAAAAATAAAGAAAAGGGGCCCAAAGAGGTTATACCTTTTTAGGGTCACACAGTACGTCAGTGGCAGATGTTTAATTTGCGGGCTTCTAAGTTCATTTCCCCAAATAATCTGGGGAGCATAAAGCTTCCATCCTACTCTGTAATAAGTAAACCAGCTGATATTTCATGCATATGCAAGCGTCCTTTGCTACCAACAGAAACCAGCAGGAAAAAAGAATATAAAGCATAGCCTATAGAAACCACTGAAAATTCCCTCTGCCCATAATTGATATCCTCCATTCTCCGTCCCCTTTGAGATTCATTCTCTTGTCTGCCATACAAGGCATCCAGAAGGATATTGCTGTGCTTTAATTTGCATTTATCTTTCTATTATCTTTCTAATACACTGAATGGCGAAATATATTCAACAGGCTATATTAGTGATGAGAAGGATGCTTCCATATGGTCATTCATAATTTGTAATTCTTTTGATAACCGTGTGTTCAACCTGGTCAACTCTCTGGACTTAATCTGCTCTTTTTCCTCACCAGTTGCCCTCTGTTCTGAAGACCTACTATCCTAATTGAAGAGTACCTGCTTGGACTGCCATTTTATAAGGAGCCTTAGCCATATTTTCCTTCACTCACAACTTGACTCTTCCTACTTCTCCCCCTTTTCACCAGCTGCCTGGTCCCTACTTCATTATGGCTGCTCTTTCCCTCTCTTCCAGTTCTCCACTTAGACGTTGTCTTTCTCCATTAAAATAGAAATTACTTGAAGGCAGGGACTATTATGCTTGCTTGTATTCACATCTACAAAAGCACTTAATAAATACTTTATTCTAATATCCTTTGGCTTTCAGTGTTGTATATAAATATCAACTCTCTAAATTGTTTGGGTTGTATATTACTCCTCTTCTAGAATGTTACTTTTCAAATTTCACATCAGACCCCAGAGAGTGTTGGTGGTTTGTTATCTTTTGAGTTAGCTAACCAGAGTTTTGTTGTTGTTGTTGATTTGTTTGTTTGCTTTTTTTTTTTTTGGTAGGGAAATGAGGAAGATACAATTAACAGAAACTATCCATTAAGAAACAGAAGGGATGTGATGAACTCAAGAGAAGAAACTATATGATAGAAATCTTGGATATTTAAAGAATAATTTCTAGGGGCAGCTAGGTGGCGCAGTGGATAGAGCATTGGCCCTGGAGTCAGGAGGACCTGAATTCAAATCCAGCCTCAGACACTTGACACTTGCTAGCTGTGTGACCCTGGGAAAGTCACTTAACCCCAATTTCCTCCCCCCCAAAAAAAGAATAATTTCTGTGATCCTGCTAGTCACCTTATAATAACTCAGTCAACTCGGTATTAAACAAATATTTATTTAAGTCCTATTTTAATAATAATGAATGAATAATGAATAATAATAATAATAATGAAGAAATGAAGTAGTTCCTGTCCTTTACAAATTCCATTCTCTCAAGTGATATACCATGTACACATGTAGGTATATACAAGACACAAAGCAAAGATACAAGGAGACCTTAAAGAAAATGGCTGAAAGAAGCTTGGGGGACCAAGAAAGGAGTCCTGCTGATCCTGGCTTGAGGGAGGGCAGAGATTACAAGAGGCTTAGGAAAGGACAGAATATTCCAGGCATGGGGAGTGGGGGAAGCTGGGGCATGGAAAGGAGACAGCCAGTTCTAAGGAGATAGAGTGCCATGTGTCTGCAACAATAAATAGGATAATATGGCCAGATCATTCAGCCCATGGCAGGAGGTTGTATAATTCTGTAGTTCAAAGTGCTTGGCCCACATGAGACATTTGTGTGTTATCTTGGAGTGGTTTCATCCTACACCTTCCCTGTAGAGAGTTCCACTGGCCTGGATAGAATCTTTTGGGATAAAGATTAAGGAAGTAAAAGCCTAAACTATTTTAAGACCCTGACTATCATCTCCCTTGTCATTTAACTTTTGACTTATGTAACTAGAGAATTTTCAAATCTCTGCTCATCTCTCCCAGAAATTGAATTTCCCTTTTTGCTTTTCTGGATTTGTCCTGATAAACACTTGCTGTTTCTTTATATTTCTTGATCAGAATCACTTCAAGCTCTTAAATGCCATCACGTTAACCCTTTGCATTTCAGATATGGGCTCCATGCTGGATTCTAATGTGGTTTTCTTCATAGCTGACTCTAATTACCTCTTTCAGGACTATTGTAAAGCCACCTAGAGGTATTTCTTCTTCTAATTTTGCCCTTTTCTACTTCATCCTTCACTCAGCTCTCCAAATAACCTTCTCAATGTAATGGTTCTAATCCTGATACTCTTCTCTACTAAGTACACTGGTAAGTATTGGCAATGAACTTTATTGCTCAATGAGGAGCAGTCCTCTCTGTGGCCTGATATGAAGCCTCCCACCCTTGGTTGAACCTCTCGGGGATTGTCCTTCACTGGCCACATATTTAAGAACTTAAGGGCACCTCCATGTCTCAAGGAGGCACCTTGAGAACCTTTCTATCACATAGTTAATCATTAAGCATTTTTTCGGGTCCATTACATTTGGCACCTTACTAGGCTCTGGGGATAGAAAGACAAAAGAAAACAGCTCCTGCCCTCAGGGAGTTTACATTGTCATGGGGAAGACAAAATAGACACATATAAGTACATATCATACCCGTGTAAGACAGGCAAATAGTTAGCCCTTAATGGGACTATACTCCCAGTTGGGTGAAAAGGAAAGTCTTTGTGCAGACGATGGTACTTGAGGTAAACCCTAAAGGAAATAAAGGACTCTAATAAGAGGAAGCCACAAAAGGCTGGAGAAGATTAGGTGTGGAGGATAACCAGCTCAAAAGCATGGGGATGGGAGGTGGAGAATCATCCATCTATCATCAAACACCTCAAATGAGACCGTCTGAAGGAGTACGGCCCATAAGCCCCCAAAAGAGAGACAAAGAATCCTCATTTCCCCAGCTCTCCACTAACCACCTACCCACATATTCCCCCAGACCTACAGTTTTGGACTTCCTTTCTGCAGTGAGTTTTGGCTGTCTCAGCAGCACCAACCATCAGTCATTCAGCAACTATTTATTACAATCAGCTCATCATTTAGTGATTTCTGCTGCTCTTTAATCTCCTCCCACCCCTAGGTGTTCCTGAGAGCCCCTTACAATCTGGGAGGTTATTGTAAGTCTGAAAGGGAAAGTACAAGACATTTCTTTCCATGTATCAGAGTAGTTTCAGTCCTAGACTTGGATTCAGGAACATTTTCCTTGTAATCTCACCTAACCCTCTGACTTCTGAGACCTTGAGCAAATCATTTCTTCTCTGTGGGCTTCAGTTTCTTCATCTGTAAAATGGGAAAACCAATGCCCATAGCACCTACTCAGGAGGCTGTTGTGACGTTCGGATGAGGTAATGTGTGGAGAGATGCTTTGCAAACTTTCAAAGCACTTCAGATACATCAGTTATTGCAACTATAATTATTTTTTTTTAAAACAAAGATTACTTTCAAGTAGAATAATGGGTGGTCTCCTTGCTCTCACAGTTCATAGTATTATAGTATTATGACCTCTTCTCTCTCTCTCTCTCTCTCTCTCTCTCTCTCTCTCTCTCTCTCTCTCTCTCTCTCTCTCTCTGTGTTTTTAAGCATGCATTGTATTTTTATGCTATTAGATTTCCAAAGTGCTTTCATAATGATTCACATCTGATAATTAATGACAGGGATTGTTTTTGGTCTCTCTTTGTATCCCAGAATTTAGCACAGTGCGTGGAACCAAGTAAAGACCTAGTAAATGTTTCTTGATTGACTTTCTTACTCTATGTCCATGATGTCAGGCAGCTAATGTTCTCCTTATTCTAGGGCTTGAGTAACTGAAGCACAGAAAGGCTACATGACATAGTAATAACTCACCTTAGGATTGAATTATACTTTACAGAGATGACTCCATATGGTAGAAGGTAAAGAGAACAGGTATCATTATACTCATTTTACAGATGAGAAAGCTGAGGTTTTGATAGGTGGAATGATCTGCCCAGCACCATGCAGCTTGTATTTATTACAGGCAGGATTTGAACCCAGGTCTTCTTGACTCCAAACTCAGTACTCTATTTACTGTCTCACTACACTTGCTAAAAGTCACTGAGCTAGAGAGAGTCAGTAGTATGAAGAAATGGGAACCATGTGATGACAGATAGGGAGATGGCTGAGGAAGTGAGAGCAGGGTTCCAGTCCTTCCTCTGTTACTAGCTGGAGGCAGATCACTTCCCTCCATTGTGCTTCAATATCTTCTTCTGTAGGAGGTTTGGCTGGCATGGACCCTTCCACTTCCAAAATTTCCTGACTAGAACGCAGGTCTTCCTGCCCTCTCGCCCAAACCTACTGCCCTCTCTAAAAGCTGATAAGTGGACTGATTACTACTTAGCAATATTGTAGGAATTGGTGCTCAATACCCTCACTGCTAAGAGCTTTGGTATGCAAGGCAGAAACTCTGATTCATGTACTGCCCTGATGATTTCTAGGGTTCCAGCAGAGCATTGGTCATGGTACAGAAGGTAGATTAGGACTGAATCCCCATGAAGTGACCCAGGGCTGATTTCACCAATGGATGGATGGATGGATGGATGGATTTGAAGAAATGGAAATTCACTTGAGGAAGGCCAAGAACTGGAGGGGTTTGATTGTACCACATCAAGTCTGGCTCTCCCTAGCAGTTAGAAGGTCCCCCAAAGGGGCACATTTGTGCCTAGAAAATTCCAAGTAGCCAAGAGGGCTTGGAGAGTCTTCTCTTCCTCTCACATGTGTCCTCTTCTACTGCAGCTATCTTTGCAAACATCACATCTTCAATTTTTCTTTCTTTTAATTCTCCACACTTCCTTTCATCAACTCCTTCTCTCTGACTCATACAGCAAAGCCAACTAATGATTTGCAGTCACTTAACCAAATTCCAGTGGCTGGGTCCCCTCCCTCCCCCAACTCTCACTTTTATCTTTTTTTAATTAACTTTTTTTGATGAACAAAAATAGATTTTTCTCATCTTCCCAACTCCCCTCCCATTGATTAAAAAGAAAAAAATTCTCCTGTAGTCAGGCATATTGCCCATGTGTCCAGGCCTTATGCTAGAGGCCAGAGGTAAACAACTGACTGTGACTACAGTCTACTTACCCAGGCTCCTTTGCAATTTTCCCCTAAACACATAATATGTGGACAAACACTTCAGCTCAGTTTCCCTGTTGATAAGCAGAGCCTTTTGATGGAACAGCCTTTGAGTTTGCTTCCAGTTCTAGAGATGAAATTGAGAAAAAACTTCTTTGACTAGAGCAGTATATGTGTGTTTGTATACATGTGTGTATGCACAAATACAGACATGCTTAAGCATGCACACACATGTTTATGTGTTTATACAGGTATACACATGAACATCTACATACATATGCATACAGACATGCATGCGGGTGTGTGTATTCTGGTCCTGTTCATTCAATCTATCTGCACCTAGATGCTCCTAGAATAACAATAACAATAATAATAACAATAACAATAAATAAAACTTATACATAGCATTTATAAAGAACTTCAATATTTGCAGTGCACTTAAAATATCTCATTTGATCCTTGCAACACCCCTAGGAAATATGTGCTATTATCGTTCCCATTTTAAATATGAGGAAAAGAAAAGAGACTTGGGGTTAGTGACTTGCTCAGAGTTAGCCAGTAAGCCTCTGAAGCTGCATTTGAACTCAGGTCTTCCTGATTTTATGTCCTATACTCTGTGCACAGTAGAAGTTAAATTCTGAAATCAAAACCCAGAGATCTTTTCATTGTTGTGTTTTCCTTGGGACACTCAACTAAAGGATGCTCTAGGGGCAAGAAAAGCTGAGAACAAATACCTGGGTTCTTGTTACCTCTGACACTTTCCAGCTGAGCCATGCTGTGTGCATCACGATCTCTCCCAATCTCAGTTTCCTTATCTGCTGAATGGAGCAGGTTCCACATGAGGCCCTTATGAGACCAGGAGAAGAGGGCCTCTGTAAAACCCTGGGGGGAGCTCTTCACTTGTTCTTTTCCAGCCACCATGCACATACAAGATGAGGTAGGGAGCTTATATCCTGTTGCACCAGTGGTTTGGCCCAAATACACTTACTGTAGATTGAGCACATTAACCCAATTCTTGAAGACTTCAAATTTTCTCTCCCCTCCCTTTTTTCTCCCACCTCCCCATGTCCTCCTTGGTCCAGCATGGAGGCTTGTTGGTCACTTTGTTTACTAAGCACTGGGTATCTCCCAGGTTCTGTATTTCTTCCCCCTCAGATATTAGCCAGTTTTCTAGGAGCTGCAGAGGCCCAGTTTATCACTTTCCAGCTCTGTGGCATCTAAGTCCTTGAGAGGCCAGACTGGTGAGCAGCTCTCCTCTCCCAGGTGCATCAGAAGCTCCTGGGTTGGTGTCAGCCACCATGGCCAGAGTACATTGCACAGAGTGAAGCCATTGAGTTGGGAGAAAGGGTCTCATTGATGGCAATCAGGGCCCTCTCCCCACCCCCAGTTCTAGCTTTAGTCCTGCTTATTTAGTCTAGGAGAATGGAAGAGTGTTGGAGCAGACAAACCGGCGTCCCCTTGCATTCCTCCAGGGTAAATAATTTATCAGGACTGATGCTGATTAAGTGTAAATGGGAAGGGTGTCAGGAGCCCAGGTGATGGGGTGGTGTATGGTGCCTTTCACCTCCAAGGATCCAGGGTCAAGTGTCAGCCCTGGACACTCTCCAAGTGCCTTTTGCAGGAGGCTTCAAGGGGCCTTCTTGTTTGGGAACAGAGATCTTTTGTTAAAGCCCATGCACTCATACACACATACACACACACACACACACACACACACACACACGCACACATGCAGCTGGCTAGTTACACCACCTATAGTCACACCGCAAATGCAGAGTGTGCTATGGGGGTGGGGAGAAGGCAGATGGCTGGGCATTGGCTGGGGAGGCACACGTGCCTGTAACCCTCTCATGGCCCTATAGAGCACATGGTGAGGGGGGAAGGTGAGCATGAGTGCTGTAATATCATGGCAGGCCCATTGAGGGCAAGAGGAAAGAGCCATGGCATCATCCTGTGCTGTGTGGCAGCAGGGGCAGTGTGGTATGGATTTTGGATCAATGTTTCCTCCAGATTACTAATACCATGCAAGCTGCCAGGGACATGGGGGAGTCTTATCTAGGTGAGGTGAGGGCGATGGTGCAGTAGGGCATGGACTGTCTGTTGATGGCCTACCCTCCACCCAGGTTCCAAACTTTGGAGCCATCCTCACCTCATCCTTATGCCCTCACCCCCCTCCCCCATAAGATGTTAAATTTTGTCCTTCTTATCCCAATGTCATCTCTAGAATATGGCCCCTCCTCACCAGACCCACAGCCTCCCCACTAATCCTTGAGCCCTTGGCACCTCTCACCTAGACTATTAAGAAAGCCTCGCATAGGTCTTCCCACTCCAAGTGTCCACAAAACAGCTGCCAGGGGGGTCCTGCTGAGGTCCAGGTCTGTCTGCCCTGCCCTGACACATAGCTCTAGAGACCCCCTAGAGCCTCTAAGATCAAATGCAAACCCTGTTGTTTTGATATTTAAAGCCCATGAAAATTAGGCCTTAGCCTACCTTTCCTAGAAGGAAGTACTCTGTAGCCCACCTGCTGACCCCAAAACGTTACATTCAATTTTTAGCCTCCATGTTTTGGCATATGCTGTGCCACATGTCTAGAGTGCATTTCCTTTTCATCAAGCCCTTTTTGAATTGTGACGTGTACACATACACACACACACACACATACATCTCTCTGTCTCTGTTTTATATTGATTTAAAAAAAAAAAAACTTTGTGTTCCAAATTTTCTTCCTCTTGCCCTCCCCACCCCTCCCTAAGAAATTAAGCAATTCAATATAAGTTAAACTTGTGCAGTCATGAAAAAACATCTCCACATTAGTCAGGTAATGAAAGAAAACAGACAAAATTACTTTAGAAGGAGGAACTAACAAAAAAATATACTTCAATCTGTATTCAGATACCATCAGGTCTTTCTCTGTAGATGAATTGCATTTTTCATAAGTCCTTCTGATATCATCCTGCTCATCATTTCTTTCACAGTTACTATTGCTAACTGTATTACATTCCGTCCTATTCCCTACCCTTGATATTTACTCTATTTCCTATCTTCTTTCACCCTATCTCTCCTCAAGTGTTTTACTTTTTACTGCCCCTCCCCCAATCTGCCTTCCCTTCCCTTCACCTCTCTGCCCTTATCCCCTTCCCCTCCCACTTTCCCACAGGGCAAAATATATTACTATATCCACTTGAGTATGTATGTTATTCCCTCTTTGAGCCAATTCTGATGAGAATAAGGCTCACTCACTCCCCCAATCCTCCCCCATCTTCCCCTCCACTCCATAAGATTTTTCTTGTCTCTTTTATGTGAGCTACTTTACCCCATTTGACCTCTCCCTTTCTCTTTCTTCCAGTGCATTCCTCTTGCCCCTTAATTTCAATTTAAAGATGTCATCATGGGTCAACTAGGTGACACAGTGGACAAAGCACCAGCCCTGGACTCAGGAGGCCCTGAGCTCACATCTGGCCCCAGACACAAGCTACCCCACCCTACCTGCCCCACAAAAAAGGGATAAACAAAAAATAAATGCTTTACAGATATCATCCTTTCATATGCAATTCACACCTGTGCCCTCTAAGTATATTCCTTTCAATTGCCCAAATACTGAGAGAGTTCTTATGAGGTAGAAGTATCATCTTGCCATGTAGGGATAGAAACAGTTTAACCTTTTAACATCCCTCATGATTTATTTTTCCTATTTACCTTTTTATGCTTCTCTAGGGTTTTATTATTTGAAAGTCAAATTTTCTATTCAGTTCAGGTCTTTTCATCACGAATGCCTGCAAGTCCTCTTTTTCATTGAAGTCCCATTTCCCCCCATAAAGATTTTGCCAGTTTTGCTGGGCAGGTGATTCTTAGTTGTAATCCGAGTTCCTTTGGCCTCTGGAATATAATATTCCATTCCCTCCAATTCTTTATGGTAGAAGTTGCTAGATCTTGTGTTCTCCTTACTGTAGCTACACAGTACTTGAATTCCTTTTTTCTAGCTGCTTGCAATATTTTCTCCTTGACCTGGGAGCTCTGGAATTTGGCTATAATATTCCTGGAAGTTTTCCTTTTGGGATCTCTTTCAGGAGGTGATTGGTAGATTCTTTCAATTTCTATTTTACCTTCTGCTTCTAGAATATCAGGACAATTTTCCCTGACAATCTCTTGGAAGATGCTGTCTAAGCTTTTATTTTGATCATGGCTTTCGGGTAGGCCATCTTTCCATCATTTCCCTTGCGAGCAACCTACCCTTCTATTCCTCTACCTTGCCAATTCTCCACTTTCTAATGCTGGAATCATAATGAAGGCAACCCTGCCCTTGCTACTAAGGGAAAAATAGTGTGTCAACTCACCAGAGTTCTGGTCTCCATCCCTGTGACTCTTCAAACCTGAATCCTCCTCTCCCCATTGTCTCTCCTATTGCAGTGTAATCTTTTAGAAAGTAGGGACTGACTTCAGTTTTATGTCTGTATCCTCAGAACCTAGAAAAATGCTTATGAGTTGATAAAATACTTAAATGACTTGTCATTCATTCATTCATTCAAATCTAAGCTCTGCAACTTATTTCTTCTGTGACTTTCTGTCTTTGCACAGTTCATTTCACCTCTTTGGGGCCACAGGTGCCTCTATAAAATAAGGGGGTTGAATAGCATCACTTAGGAGGTCTCTTCCTGCTCCAAACTTAGGATTTTCTGATTATTTGGAATTCAAGTTCCTTGTATATAAGTTCTAGTTCCCTTATTGTGTCTTAAGATGTAATAAGGTAAGAATCTATCTTTTCTGCCTTAATAGCGCCTCAGTAGTAAGTGTTTAATAAATGTTGAAATGAGTTAATTGATCATTATTTCTAGTTTTGTGCCCTGAAACCTGGATCATTTTAATTTTTTCATTTATTTATTTTTTAACTTTATTTTATTTTTTGCTAAATGCAGAGTTTATAGGAGCAGTCCATCCCAGACCAGATAGGACCCAGGGGGAGGCACAATGAACCTAGCAAGGAAATAATGAAGAGATGCACAGGTTAGTCTCCAGTCATGTGTGGCAAACATCCCAACTATCCTGGGCTATTTACCCTCTAAGCAGTTCCTTTTTTCCTTCTGAAAAAGAAGCGTAGAACATTCAAGCCAGATGATGCCCCCAGCTTCTGTGATGCTCCCATTGTGGCCGTGATCCATCATACTGCTACTGAATCATATCCTTGAGCCCCCAAATTGGTCACAGGCATTCCCTGACTTTGCTCTAGGAATGCCCAGAGGCTCTGGGGGTTGGCTGTCAAGTTTGCTGCAGAAGATCTGTTCCAACTCTTCAGAATCCCCCAATTATCCAAGTCTAATGGTGGAGGCTTCCATAGTAAAGACACAATTATGTACTTCTCAGGCTCTTGGTGTTTAAAGATGAGCCAACTCATAGTGTGTGTGTTTTGGGGGGGGGATCTACTCACTGCTAGCAGTCAACCTCCTGCTGTGAATTTGTGCTAAAGATGCACACATGTTCCTTCTGCCTCTTTTGTGGACATCCCACATTCTCCAAACCTTGAACTCTGGGATACACTGCAAAATAGTTGTGATAGAAGAATAAACCTACCAGGGAATACAGTGTGATGATGCCTGGGCTAACTGAGAGACCCCACCTAGGAGTGAATGAGGACACTGTCTTATTAGCCAGCTCACAGAACATGTCTATACCAATCAATGAGTTAGCAGCATTCTCTGGAATGAACCAACAAGGATGACACACTGTAGTGAGACTCATCATAACATGGGAAGCCAGTTGGATACTTGAAGGGTGTTCAAGACAGGTTCCATGTCCAGGCATGGACGGGATGACCTGGCTGTGGAGATCTCTTCCAAATCCAACATTGGATTTTCAAATTCTGCTTTTCGGTCTTGTTGTACTAAGAATGTTAGCAACTAGTAAGAGCAAACAACATAGAAAAACAGGAGAACTGTATATCCAATATTGCTTTCAGAGGATTTCATTCTTCCTCCCTTCAGCAGAGAGGTAGGTGATACTCTGCTGGTACCGGGTGAAATAGCCACTGTCAGACATGGAAAATGTGTGGATTTGTTTTTATCAACTTTGCTTCTCTGTTAAAGGGGAAGCATCTACTTAGTGGGCCAGAAGAGGAAATCATTGGTAAATAATGATATACACTCATGCATAAACACACATGTATACATAAACATACAACACATACATGAATGTATAAAGAATCCATAAAGCAGAATCATATAGTGGAAAGGTCACTGGCTTTGGAGTCCAGGGACTAGGGACTGAAAGCCAGCCCTTGTGACCGTGGACAAGTCACTTGCTCTCTTTAGGTCTGGATTTCCTTATTTCGAAAATGAAGGGGTTGCAGTAGAAGGGCCCTTCCCACTCTCCAACTATGATTCGAGTTTCATGATTTGAGTTCAGACGTGGCTTCCATCACCTTTCACAAGTCACTAATCTTCTGAGCAAAATAGAGGAGGTCCTCTAGGGTCACTAAGGCATTGTCATCTCTGTGGACAAGATTGAGGTGATCCTCCATGACTCTGCTCTGACCCCCACCATCTCCCCTGCACCATTCCCCCAAATTTCTTCTCCCTTCCTGACTTCAGTTCCCACGTCTTTAATATGAGGCTGGACTCAATGGCCAATTGTGGCACTTCCAACTCTCAGCCTTTGCTGTTATGATCCCATAGAGCCAAGGCAAATTTTCCAGCAGAATTCTAGTCCTGTATCCCTGACTGCCTATTAGCACCCCACCCATGTTCCCCCATAGACCTCAAACAGATGATGGGTGTGGCTGGATCTGTAGTCAGAGAAGCCAAGTTCAAATTCTGCCCCAGCTTTAGTTCCCTAGTCTATCAATGAGGGGGTTGTCCTAGATCACTTCTAAGTCTCTCCCAGCTCTAGGTACTCTGAGCCCATTTGGGTAAATTGATGCAGACAACAATATGGTCCTCACAAGACTATTGGAAAGAAAGCACTGGAGGAGGGGAAAGGCACAAGGTGGGGGAGGGGGAGGACCTACAAAGGAGTTTCATCTGCCAAAGTAGATCAAGAACTGCTTTCCAACTACTGGCCCTAGAGCTTTGCAGCCTAGGACAGGGAGAACTTAAGTGACTTGTCCAGGGTCCTATAGCTAACATTATAGAAGTGGTGAGGCATTTTCCCACCGTTTTCTTGCATCTGGTCCCTATTTCCCCAAGGGCCTCAGCAACTCTCTCCAGGTCCCACCAGGAGGCAAAGATCATATGAGGATTCTATTGAGGGTGGCTCCTCATGGGTGGTCCCTTCATCATTCAAGGACTGTGGGGTTTGCCATTAATGGACCTGGTGGGAAATGGGTGTTTTAAAGGTCAATGACACCAGGATGACTTGTGAAACCCACGCCTCCAGCTGTGTTGGAGGGATTTGTTGTGGGAGGCAAGCTTGCATGGCCTGCCCTCTGAGATGGGGCAAGGACATAGTGGGGTCAGGCTCAGTCTAGGCTTTCTGCCCAGAGGGCCTCTCCTTGGGAGCCAGTGCTGGATCTGCCTGTGCTCTTTTCCAAGAGACTGCTGCTGCTGCTTCTGTTGCTCCTCCTGCTTCTGATGCTATTTCTGATGCTCCTGCTATGGCTACAGTGGAGCCTTCCTGGGTTTGCTTGAAGCCTCGAGTCAGCTGGACTGGTTTTCCCACACTGATTTGAGGTGTTGTGGTCACCTGGTTGAAAAGTTTAAGTAACTTCCCCAGGGTCACACAGTCAGTATGTGTAGGAAGAAATAAAAGTAATATAGGTAATCCTGAGCCAAGGTTGTTTCTTTGTCATCTCTGCCATGCTGGTTCATGCAGGGGAAGTGTGATTATCCCCTGAAAGATGTGAAATTGAAGTTAGAGGAGGGGTACTATGAATTAAAGGGTAGTTAGGTGACTCAGTGAATAGAGTGCCTGACCTGGAATCAGGAAGACTCATCTTCTTGAGTTCAACTATTCTCTATGGCCTATGTGATTGTGGGCAAGTCACTGCCCCCATTTGCCTCAGTTTCCTCTTCTGTAAAATGAGCTGGAGAAAGTAATGGCAAACCCCTTCAGTATCTTTAACAATGGGATCATGGAGAGCTGGACACAACTGAAAAACAACTGAACAACAACAGTGAATGAATGAATAAATCCAGGCACAAATAAATGAAAGAAGGAACATTTTTAAAAAGTTTATTAAGTATTTGATGTCTTAAGTCCTATGCTAATCGCTAGGGATACACAGAGGGGAAAAAAGCAAACAAGTTCTTGCTTTCAGGGATCTCACACCATAATATGGGAAAACAACACATACAATTAAGTTCAGCTGAGGATGGATGGAAATTCAGTTGATGAGTCAGGAAATATTTATCAAGTTGTTACTGTGTGCCAGTCACTATGAAAATGCTGGGGTCACAAATACAAATTATAAAGATGGTCCTTGCCCTCAAGAAGCTTATAATCAAATGGAGGAAGACGACACATAGAACGAAACTGAAAGGGGGTAGAGAGAAAGGACACAGCACAGGGGTAAGAAGGAGATGTCCAGACAAGACCCAAAGGAGTGGAGACAGTGGGATATGGACAGAAGGCTTCCCTGCTGGGCCCCCTCCTTAAATGGGAGCTGATGGCCTCACCCTCCAGGCAGAGGGTCTAATTAGAGGGGCAAAGGGCACTGATGAGATGTGAATACCAAGGCTGATTGAATCTTCTTGGATAATGAGATTCCCCAACAACGAGTAACCCTAATTCCATTTCTACCCTAGGAGTCCTAAGGGTTTAGCACTGGGGTAGAGGTCAAGGCCTAGACATCCTCTTTGGGTTTTAAGATGAAAATGCTGAGAGTATCCAGGGCAAAGAGGCAGGATGGATGGTAAGTGGGGTCCCATTTTATGGGAAGGAATGGAATGGTTGGCTTTCATTTAATTCAGAGCTTGTGATCACTCAAGCAGTGGGGTGCTTCAGGACGAGGTTGTGCCTTCCTACCCATCTCAGGTGGGTTCTGGAACAGCCTGGGCTGGAGAAAAGGGCAAGAGAGAAATGGGAGGGAGGTGGGATACTAACTGAGTAAGGAGCCAGAGAAGATGGATTCAAATACTGTCTTGCTGTGCACTATTTATGATATTTTAGACAAGTAACTTAATGTTCCCAAGCCTCAGTTTCTTCATCTGTAAAATGAGGGGGTTGAATCAGAAAGACAACAGATTAGCTAAATAGATAGATAGGACAAATGGATGGATACATACATATACATACATGCATATGTATAAAATACATAGATGGATTCTACATGGAAAATGTATATATGTCTAATATAAATTATTTCTTTCATATGTGAATATATGAATGCATTAGATTTGTTGTTCAGTTATGTCCAACTCTTCATAGTCTCATTCAGGATTTTCTTAGAAAATATCTTAGAATAGTTTGCCCTTTCCTTCTCTAGCCCATTTTACAGGTAAAGAAACAGAGGCAAAGTGGGTGAGGTGACATGCCCAGGGCCACATAGTTAGTAGGTTTCTGACACTATATTTGAACTTGAAGATGAGTCTTCCTGACTCCAGGCCTGGCACTCTATCTACTTGGCTGTATAGCTGCCTGTGTATAAGATAGATGAATACACACACTCACTCTTTCCTCCAGAGCCGTCTGGGTCCAAAGGCAAGATATACATCAGGATGACTGGAGATGGCCTTGGATGTTTAAGGCAACTGGGGTGAAGTGACTTGCCCAGGATCATGTAGCTAGTAAGGGTCTGAAGTGAGATTTGAACTCAGGTCCTCTTGACTCCAGGGTCAGCACTCTATCCACTATGCCAGCCAGCTGCCCCTGAGAAACGGTAGTTAAGAAGGGGAGGCAAGGGAAGAGCCTTGTTTCTCCAGAAATCCAGCAGGAGAAGAGAGATGGCCAGACTATGGCAGGATGTCTTTTCTGACTGAAAAATAAATGATTGCTGGGATTACTGGTGGTCCCATTTGTTCACTTTTTTTTGCCCAAGGACAATCTGAATATGTAGGTAAAAGGGAAGAAGTCAGTGGAAAGCAAGAGAAAGGGTGAAAAAAGGTACAGATACAAGAGGGAATAGTTCCAAGAAGGGGTGACAGTGGGTGAAGATGGGAATAATCAAGCCACAGAAATGTGTTAAGTGCTTACTGGTGACAAGCACACACATATACATACATATGTGCGTATGTATGTGTATGTGTGTGTATAAAGACAAAGAATTAGATGACACATACATCTATAAATATATAGAAAGAAAAGTTGACAAAGAAATACAAGATAGGGAAGGAGGAAGGGAAGAAGGGGAGAGGGGGAAAGGAGGGAGGAGGGAGGAGGGGGAAAAGGGGAGGGGGGATGGGAACATGGAGGGAGGGCTCTGACTCCTATGACCACTGCAGTCAGAGAACAATTACCAAGTAATTACAGATGGGGAGCAATTGGGGAAGAGACAATGCTGTTCAGTGGAGCTTGAGCAGCATCTAGAAGGAAGAGAGAAAAGCTTGGAGACACAGGTGCGGAGGGAGGGCAGGCATTCCAGGCAGAAGGGCCAGACATCTTAGGGCTACCCGGCCCCAGTGAGAGTGGGGCTGGAGAAGAGAATGGGACCAAGAAAGCATAAGAGTGTTGAGAAATATTGGAGCTGAGTTCGAGGTGCATTGGCTGAAGGACCTCAATTTTCCCAGGCATCTGCTGCACACATGTTGGGGTGGAGTGGCAGTCTCATTGGGGCCTCACGGGAAGAGCCAGTGTTGCAAACACTTCACATCCAGGAACATGGATGGACTTCTCAATGGGGGAAATCTAAGTCTATGGCGTAGGTTTGTTTTTTCTCTTCTCAACTTCAGGACACTGTGTAACTCAGCCTGAAACAAATTAATCTCATTGTACCCTTTTGATTGCCAAGACTGAAAGAGAAGGTTGGGGTAGAGCCCTTAGTTTCCACAGAAGTCAGGGTGGCTCTCCCAGTTCTTTTTCCCCCAAGTCGTTTTCAATTGCTTTCTTCTAGTTTCCTCCCATTCTACATTTCAAGTGGTTTGAGTGAAGGAGAGAGACAGTAAGATGGGATTGGAAGCCCCCCTCCTCTGCCTGGCTACTCCTACTCTTCTGAAAGCACCCAGGGGTCTCTTTTCACTGGGAACTTGTCAGAGTTTTTCAATGATCTGTCTAATGGGAAGGCGACTAAACTGGAGTCCGGGAGGTCTGCAAGCTGGGCTGGCTGATATTTCTAAGGTCAGGAGAATCATGGTGGCAGGGCACAAGATGGGTGCCCTAGCAACACCAGTGAAAGAAGGGGAGTCATCCATCAAAAAAGAGAGCTCATCCCCCATCTTGGGCCAAATGTAAACCAGTTGTGCCAGTTGGAGAAAAAGGATCCAATTATCTGGTTATTTATGAGGGGAGACTGAAGGGCCCTTAAGCCATGTTCTGGGATTTCCATGCAAGTTCTTCTATGATGAGGAGGGGGGAAAACCTATGGAAATCACAAATCAACAAATTTCATGGTAAGAAAGATCTGATTTCATGGCTGCTTACATTCATAGAAATGTCATATTGAAACTCTGAGTAGCTCAGAGCACTGGAGGCCACCCCTTAGCATTCCCCAGTGGGCTTTTTTAGGCCTTGAGAATTTCACAGATTCTAGGCTATACAAGCATCAGGAAGGGGAAGAGGGAAGGGAAGGAGAGTGAAGGAGCATTTAGATAATTCCTACTATATGTGAAGTGCTGAAGTACAAATATCTCATTGGATCCTCACAGTGATTCTGGGAGTTGGTATCATTATTATCTTCATTTTATAGTTGAGGAAACTGAGGCAAAAGAGGTTAAGTGACTTGCCCAGGGTCACACAATTAGTGAATATCTGAGGCAGGATTTGAATTCAGGTCATTCTGACTCTGGGCCCAGTGCTCTATCCACTGCAGCCCCACTCCAGGTCAAGTCTTGCTTCTCACACATATTGGCTGCCTGACTTTGGACAAGTCAATCAACCTCTTAGGGCCCCCCAAACAACTCGCTAAGATTCCAGGTTGTAGTCAAATTACGTATATGGTTCAGGGAAAGAATATTCCATACTGGGAGTTCCATATAAGGATGAACTCACAGAGTCCAGCTATAAATAAATGTAAATATATGTATTGTAATGTGCCTCATACACATGGAACGCATCATATAACATTTGTGTGTATATATACATATGTGCATATGCATATACACATAATCATGTGTATGTGCCTATGTGTGTATGTTGACATAAGCATACATGCCCATTATATAGTAACACAAGTGTTGTTTTATGTAATTAGATTAATTATTAAATTCATGGCTCAATATATTAATCAACATATAAATACACATACACACATATGTGTGCATACCTACAATGTGTATATATAAATTAATATATGTGTGTATGTATATATATATATATATATATATATATATTACATGTGTGTGTGAATGTACATATATAGTGTGTATGTATATATATTATATCCTAAATAGTCTTTATTTAGAAGAAGTGTGATGTAGTACACAGAATGTTAGACTTGGTGCCAAGAAGACATGGATTCAAATCTTGACTCAGACATTTCCTAGCTAAGTAACCTTGGATGATTTATTTAACCTCCCTGAGGCTCAGTTTCTTAATTTGATACATGAGGTTATTCCTGATGATGGGTCTCTTTCAGGTTCAAATTTATGATTTTATGAGCTATGCATCTTTATTTATGTATGCATGCATGTAGTGGTCTCAATTTGTGATTTCTTTAGTATAGTTAAAATTCCCTGTTAAGAAGCTGGGGCCTTGGGGCAGCTAGGTGGCACAGTGGATAGAGCACTGGCCCTGGATTCAGGAGTACCTGAGTTCAAATCCGGCCTCAGAAACTTGACATTTACTAGCTGTATGACCCTGGGCAAGTCACTTAACCCCAATTGTCTCACTAAAAAAAAAAAAGAAGTAGCTGGGGTCTTGAGAAGTGCATTTGTCAAAAATATTCATGGCAGGTCTTTTTATAATGTCTAATAATTGGAAATCAAAGGAATATTCATGAATTGGGGAATGCCTAAACAAGCTGTGGTATATGATGGTGATGAAATATTATTGTGCTATAATAAGTGAGAAGCAGGATGATTTCAGAAAGGCCTGAAAAGACTTATATGAACTGATGGGTTTTGAAGTGAACAGAACCAGGAGAACATTGTGCACAGTGACAGCAATATTGTTTGATGAAGAACTGTGAATGACAACTCTTCTCAGCAACACAATCTCGAAGAACTAATGATGAAGGATACTATCCACCTCCAAAGAAAGAACTGATATTGACTGAACACAGACTGAAGGATGGTATTTTTCACTTTATTTCTTTCATTTTTTTGCTTTTATTTGAGTCTTCTTATACAAAATGACTAATATGGTAATATTTTACATAACTGTACATTTATAACCTACATCTGATTGCTAACCACCTTAGGGAGGGGAGAGGAAAGGGAAGGAGGAAGGGAAGGAAGGATAGAATTTGGAAATCAGAATTTTAAATAAAAATGTTCATTAAGAGAAAAAACAGAAGTATATTTGTCAGAAGAGAAACTTGACCTTGAACTCAGGTCCTTGTGTTACCAAGGCCAGCCCTTTCACCACTAATTCACACTGGCTCCCATATGTGTGTGTATCTATTCAGTGTTGAAATGTTCAACAGGCAGCATGTCAATGATATTTCTCAGAAATGTATGACATGGTTTGGCAATGGCTCATCCAAACGATAGCACCTCTTCTGGGGAGCTTAGTTGTCCAGTTTGGGCTGACAAGCAGGGAGTAGTCTGACAACTATGTCATACCAAAAAAAAAAGTTGAATAGATCAGATTTGTTTAGCCTGGAAAAGAGGAAACTGAAGGGATATGTGATAGCTCTCTTCAAATATTTACAGAAGGAGGAGGCTTATTCACACACAGAAGGAAGTAAATGTGTCCATTTCATTACAAAGGATGGAATCATGATCCCAGAACCAACCAAATTTTGAGCTCAATGGACCTGTCAGACCTTCTAGCTCAGCCAGGTCCCAAGCAGGAATCCAGTTTACCATCATCCCAACAAAAGTCATCCAACCACCACTGGATGGGAACTTCCTACCTCCTTAAAAGTTTCAGTCAAGAGGCCTTTACAATTCAAACATTTGCCCTTATTTAGGCTAATGTGTGCATGTACCCACATGTGGATACATGCATACACGGCTGCACAAATCTTTAATACAATAGGGGAAAAAGCCACTAGAAATCCAGAAGAAATTGAACATATACAGCTGTCCTTAGAAGCAATCATTGTCAGGAACTAGTCTATTGGGCAAATTTGTTAAATTGATATAATGGGAAGTATAGAAAAGTAAGTCAGGCTTTCAATGCCAAATGGGAGTGTTTTTAAACAATAGCCATAACAACAGGGGGCAGTTAGGTGACACAGTGGATAAAGCACTGGCCCTGGATTCAGGAGGACCTGAATTCAAATTTGGCCTCAGACACTTGACACTTACTAGCTGTGTGACCCTGGACAAGTCACTTAATCCTCATTGCCTTGCAAAAACAGACAAACAAACAAATAAATAATAAGCATAGTAACAAAATAAACTTAATAACGGTCAACAAAAGCAATGGTATAAACACAGAGAACAAAAGGCAAAATCTTACTCCAAACCCCTAAATTTAAAAAGGCAAAAGAAAAATACTCAAAAAAGGATAAGCAAAAATAAGATAAAAAAGTAAGATAAGCAAAAGAAGATTTTTTGTTCTTTTTCTCTTTCCAGGCCTGCTAAAGTGCCTTGGCTTCCTTCTTCCTTTCCTTTCTCTTCCCTCCCCATTGTTTCCTTTCTTCCCTCCCCTCACCTTCTCTCTTTGCCACTATCTCTCCATTCCTCTCCACTGAAGTTGTGGTTATCACATATACAGTAAACAGTTTAGTGTCTGGTGATTTCACTTTGTATCATCCAGATAGATCTTTCCATATTACTTTGTATACTTCATGTATTTATATAGCACCATCTTAGACCACTGAATTAATATACCATCATTTATTCAAAGATTCTTCAATTAGTGGACAGCCAGTTTACTTCCAGATTTTTGTTATTTCAAATAGAAATTTTTTTTTTTGGTTTTGCATGGATACATGTTTTATATTTGTTTTGTTTTTCTGATGTTTTACTTAGAATTCCAACCACTGAATTTCTAGCTCAGAAAGTATAATGAGGGCAGCTAGGTGGCACAGTGGTTAAAGCACCGGACTTGGATTCAGGAGGTCCTGAGTTCAAATCTGACCTCAAACACTTGACATTTACTAGCCGTGTGACCCTGGGCAAGTCACTTAACCCCAACTGCCTCACACACACAAAAAAAAGTATAATGAGCTTTATGACTCAGGGAATATTGCTTTGTAATATTTTCACCAGTCTGAAGCCTCATTAATGGCATCTTGGAGTACCTGTTTCCTCACCATCCCACCAACATTAGGCTTTTTAAAAATTTTATTTTATTTGCTATTGATACCTTTGGTAAAGATCATATTTTAAGGTTTTCGTGATCTACATTTTTCTTATTATTAAGGCTAAGGAGCTTAAATAGACAGTAAAAAAACAGGGAAGCTTTTCAAGCAGGACCTATCTGACATAGTCCTATCTATGCCTGGAAAATGATTTTAGCAGCAGTATGGAGGACGATTTGTAGAGGAGAGAGCCTTGCCATCAGGAAATCAGTGGTGGACAGGATTTGGGTACTTTGAGAGTACAGTTAGGAGACTAACTGGTTTGATTAACTAAGTAGGTGTCCTTGGTCTTGTATTATTCAACATTTTTATGAATGTTGTAGACATAGGTGTAGATGGTATATATACCAGTATTTACATAGGTCACACAATTCATGGAAGCATAGCTAACTCAGTAGATGAGAGCATTCAGATCCAGAAAAGGTTTTGACAATCTGGAAATAATCTCTTGTGATGGGAAAAATAAGGATGAATATAAAATCCTCCTATTTGCTTTTTAAAAAATGAAATATAACAGTAGAAGCCAAGAGAGATGGCTAAGCATTAGTGCACACGAATAAGACTTGAGACTTTTATTGGACAACGAGCTCAGTAGAAGTTAGTAACATGATATGCTTTGGGGCTCCTTTAGTAAAAGCACAGAAAAGAAAGTTTATCATGCCTTTGCACTCTACTCTGATCACACCACACCAGGCATATTGTGTTCAGTTTCAGAAGTCATACTTTAGGAAAGATATTGGCAAAATCAAGTGTGAATGTAGATGGGGATGTTGAAGATGTTGAGACTGAGGAATTCAGCCCCTGTCATCCTAATGCCTAAGCCACAGGGAGATAAGTTAAAGGAACTGGGAAAGAGAAGACTAATGAGGGTAACGGTACCTTTTTTTCAAATTTTTAAAGGGCTGTTATGTGAAAAAGATAGACTTGTCTATTCCCCCCACCCGAAGGCAGAACTGGGAGCAATGGTCCAAATGGGAGAGAGGTAGAGTTTGGCTCCACATAAGAAAGTCTTTCTTTCAAATTAGAGCTGCTCTCTCAAAGTGGAATGCACTGCCTCAAAAGATAGGGAGTCTGTAATGACTAGAGGTCCTCCGCTGGCTTTGTTGCAGTGGGGATTCTTGCTGAGCTCTGTTTTGGGATCAGATGATTCCTAAATTTTCTTAATATTCTGAGATTTTTTGGTAGTCCAACCTAGCAGTAATGAGGGCATAAACTCAAATGAACACAGTGTCAGTGGAAAGAAAGAGGCAAGGAGATGTAACAATGGAAAGAAGATTGCAGAGTTAGAGAAACTGGGCTAGAGTCCTGGGAGAGGTGACTAGTCACCTGAGACTTTGGGCAGAGTCACTTCCCTTCCCTTCTCTGGGCCTCAACCTTCTCATCTCTAAAATGAAAGGGATGGGACTAGGACTACATGGTCGCTATGTCTCTTTTTTTAGATCTAATGTTCCACAATTCTCAGGGTATAAAGAAGAGGCATAGTGCTTCTGTGGAACTCACAAGACACAGCAACAGATTCACTGTGAGGAATGAGGGAAAGGAAAATGTGCAAGAGAACTCTTGAGGTGTAAGACTGAGTGACAAGGAGGAAGATTGTGTCATAGAGAAAGAGGAATATTTCTTTTTTCTTTTGTTGGGAAGGTAATGGGTTAAGGCTCCTGTATGGTGAGTTTGATGTGCTAAAGGGACTTCCAGATAAAGAAATTCAGTAGATAGATGGAGAAATAAGATTAGATTCAGGGGAGTGATCCAGACTTTTCAGGGAGGTCTAGGGGGAATTTGACCCTTGGGGGCCAGGAGTAGCACTGTATCAAAAGTCAAAAAACAGGCTTCTAGATTTTGCTACATGACCTAGGGGAAGTCATCATGCACCTCCATATTCCTAATAAATAAAAATTAGCCTTGGAGTATATGTACCTTCCAGTTTTAACCTTCTGTGGTACAGAGGAAGAAAGGAAAAAGAAGGTGGAGAGAAAAATCAAATGAAGAAAAAAGAGGAGAGGAAGAAGGACCAGAAAAAGTAAAGGTAAGAGAAGCCAGGAGGCAGGAGGGATGAGAAAGATGGAGGAAGGAGAAGTAGAAGGAAAAGTATCAGTAGGAGAGGAGAGGAGAATAAAGGGAAGCAGGATGAGAAAAAGCAGCAGGAGGAAAAGAATGAGAGGGAGAAGGAAAAAGACCCATTACCATCCTTAGCCAAGCCCTGTCATTAAGCTGCTGGGAGTTTTCAGACTGACATTGACCCTTTTTCCTGCATCATTTCAAAGAGCTCACCTCATGCTGGCCAGGCTTTTTGTATTTCCTTCATCTCCTGTGCTGCCTGTCTCAGCCCCTTGAGACTTGTCCCTCTGTCCTGGGCTGGGCCTCTCAGAGAGATCATCAACTTCTCTGAATATCACAAGCCCAGCTGAGTTCTTGAGCTATGAAATGGTGTGAAACTTGTCAAGGCTTTTTTTTTTCTTTTCAGGAAATTCAGAGGAATGTCCTGTGTTTTCACAATGTTGAGCAGAACCCAGATGGAGCCAATAATGCATGGCTTCCAGAGGAAGTGGCCCATTCTGTAAGGCAGTTTTCACACATAAAAATCCTGTCTTTTATCTCTGAACAAACCATGAAACAGGGAAGAGAAAAAATGCCAAGCTGCTGAGGAGATACAAGAAGTTACCCTACCAAAGGACATGCATTTATTGCGCCCCAAGCATCCCACTCCGTGATGACAGACACATAAAGGAGCAGAGACATTTTTTCTCCTAAAATATAACAAAAACTCTAATGTCTCTACTTTGACAAAGACAAAACCAGCTTTTCTTCTCTGTTCGAATTGGTTCTTTCTCAGCAACTTCCCAAAGCACTCTTGATGTCCCAGCCTGGTCCACAGCTGGCTCAGGGTGACCTGGAAGCCCACTAAGACCCTTCTGGAGAGGAGGCATCACTATGTCCCTGCTCCCCATGTCTCTTTTTTTCTAGTTAGTTCATTTCTTCTGAATGTGTTTACTAACAAATACACAAAGAACTCTTTTTTCTTAGATGCTCCTAGCATAAGCCATTTCTCAAGAGGCAAGGCTAACATCTATAGAATGTTTTAAGATTTGCGAAGTACCATATGCATATGAACCCATTTAGAGAGGTAAGGCATCTTAGAGGTCATCTTTCCAAGTGTTCTTGCTTTGTAAATAAGGAAACCCATGCCCAGAAACTTCAGGGACCTTGCCATAGTAATGCATGTGGCAGAAGTGGGATTTGAATCCAGGTCCTTTGGTTCTCAAAACAGCATCCCTTCCTTTGTGAGGAGCAAGGGGTTCTCACTTATCTGGACAGGAAGGGGTTCTATGGACTCGTGTGAAGAGCCAGGATTGGCTCATTGTTGTCAAGGGGAGTAGAGGCATTGGTTTAAGCTCCGGGAGACCCAAATATCTCCTTTTGAGTCCAGGTCACAGACTACTGATCAGCATCTTGATAAGAAAGGTAATCAGGTGAAGTTCAGATGAGGCCAGCTCTAGTCCCATCATCCACCCAAAATGGAAATGACAATTTCCTAGAAGTGGCAAGTGAGAAGGAACACAAACAATAGTTTGGTGAATCAGAATAGCCTGGAGATCATCATGGCCTTGAGTCTTGGCCTCTGCTCATATACCATATGGCCTCATGACAGTCATTTAAAACTATCTAGCCCTCACTTTTCTCATGTATGTATGTGAAATACAGTTAACAACTTTTCCACAGCTCACCTCTATAGGATTTTTGTAAGGTTCAGATGAGATGACTATATGAAGACCTTGAGAAATGAACGTGATTCAATTCAATTGGCATCTAGGGAATAGAATGCAGTGGTGTAAAACTTAAATAAAATCTAGCCCATTAAACCTTACTTAAAGATCCCTGGAGGTGCATATTAACTTAGAAAACCACAAATCAACATTATCTGTGTTCCATTGTATTTTATTTATATTGCTAAATATTTTCTGATTACATTTTAAACCCATTTGGGCCAGTGGGAGTTGGGGGCTGCTGGTAATCACTATAAAACAACCTTCTTGTAGCTGTCTTTTGGATAATTGTATCTGCTTTCTCTTTCCTTCCAAGCAAACAACCACACTTGTCTGTCATTCCAAGACAATGGTTCTTTACTGCAGAAGACTGAGCTATCTAAAATGAACTCTAGGAAGTCAATTCTCTGATTCTCTAAGGCTTTCTGAGTTCTTCAAGGGAAGATGTACCCTTCTTCCTTGCCAAGACTCACCCTTCTGCTTGAGGTCATGATCCCATGTCCCAGATGCTTCCCTTACCTGTGACCTTTTCCCAGAAGAGATCTCTCCTCTTACAATTTATCCTTAGTTTCTCTGTTTCTCCTGTTCTCTTTTCCTCAGCTTGGAGATATGCTTAGGTCGCCCCCCTACCCCAACAAAACAAAATGCATCTTTCTTTGACCCTCCTGCACCTGGAAGGGATCTTCCTAGAGTTCCCCTTTGCCCCCTCGCAGCTGACAAGCTCATCTCCCTCACTTCACACCCCTCTCCCAACCCCAACCCTTTGAATATTTCTCCCAAAGCCTCACAATTTCCTAGCTATGAGACTCTAGGCAAGTCACTTTACCCCTAACTACCTCAGTTTCCTCAACTATAAAACAGGGATCATAGAAAATGCCTTATAGGGAAACAAAAGATATGCATGCACATATGTGTGTATATACATATGCATACACACAAATATACATATCTACACACATGCATATACATATAAAGAGAGAAAGGGAGAGGGAGAGAGAGTGAGAGCACACAAATGTGTGTGTATTTGTTTTTGAAGTTGTAATTCAGATGTCATTTTCCCCCTCAAGTCTTCCTCCCCTCTACCCCAACTAACAGACAGTTTACAATGGTCTGCCCCTCCTCAAATTACTCTGAGCACTTAGCCAGGGCCTCTTCTGTCTTCTCATAACATCCCTCCCTCTTTTGTCAGTTATTCTGTGTGTGTGTATCATCCCTTCCATGAGGTTACAAATTCCCTAAGAGGGGGATCAGCCATACCTAGTTCTGTGTCCCCAATGCCTGTGAGGAGATAACCTCACCCAAAGATTCTCAGAAAGGCCTTGAAGCCATTCAGGATAAATGACAGCTGAAGAATCCTCTGGACACCATACCCTAGTAAATATCATTGAAGCTTTCCCCAAAGCCTACTTTATAGTAAAGGGTACCTCATCACCTCCAGATGGGTGGAACATTTTTAGGTGGGCCTAACTGTTAAAAAGTATTTCTGTCCATTAAAGCTAAGCCTACTTCTTGATATACACTAGCCAGGGTTCTCTGTTCTGTCCTCTGAGGCCAAGCAGAACAAGTCTAAGCCAATTGACGTGTTACAATGTTTCAATGTTTCAATCAATTAGCATTGATTGAATGTTTCATCATTCAATCAATTAACACTGATTTAGTACCTACTGAATCCCAGATGGCAGCTCCCCTCTTATTAGCATGGTACATAGATCACTGGACTTGGAATCAGGAAGACTAATTTTCATGAGTTCAAATCCAGCTTCAAAAACTTACTAGCTGTGTGACCCTGGGTAAATCACTTAACCTTATTTGCCTCAGTTCCTCATCCATAAAGTGAGTTGGAAAAGGAAATGACAAACTGCTTTGGTATCTTTGCCAAGAAAACCCCAAATGGAGTCATAGAGAGTTGGACATGCCTGCAACAACTCAACAACAAAGAACAAAATGTCCCAGATGTTTCCCTGGGTGCTGAGGGCTACAGAGGCAAAAGTAAAGCATTCCCTTCTTTTTAGGAGTTTATATTCCAATGGAAGAAATACTATGTTCACATACAAGCACCCATGAAATATATACCAAATGAAATCAGGCCATTTTGGGAGGAAGGGCACAGGCAGCCAAGGGGATCAGGAGAGGATTTTTGAAAAAAGTGGTATTTTAGCTACATCCTGAAGGAATCAGAGGGAGCAAAAGGCAGAGGGAAGGAGGGATGGCTTTCTAGGCAAAGGAGGCAAGCAGGGAAAGGCCAAAAGATGGTCCTGCATGTGGGGAATAGCCTGTGGAACAGTGTGGTTATGCTGTAGAATGGGAATGGAGAAGTGGTTTTAAAACTACTGGAAATGTGGCATCAGGGCAGATTTGAATATGCTTTAGATGTCCAATGAGGACTTTATATTAAATCTGAGAGTTTATAGTGAGTCAAAGGACTTCATTGAACAAGGGCTTGACTTGCCATGGCCAAATGGGAGCTTTAGAAAAATCGCTCTAGTGGCTCTGTGGCACATGGTTTTGAATGAGCAGAGAAAAGAAGCAGGGAGGCCAGTGCAGGGCTATTGGAACAGTCCCAGTGACAGGTGATGAGGGCCTGAACTAGGGCCGTAGGTATGGAATGGAGAGAAAGTGCCACACATTTTAAGAACTGAATACAAAACTCCTGAGATGATGTGATTTGGAAAAAAGTGCAGTGGGAACACAGTTATCTACCAAAAGCAAGGTATTTTGATAAACTATGTGGATTAAAAAAATCCCTGTCTTCAAGGAGACCTATTTTAGGTTTCCACAGACATGTATATACAGAATAATTTGATGAAGAAGGGAGCAATAATTGGTAGAGGGATTGGGAAAAGCTTCTTATAGGAAATGATTTGTGAACTGACCCTTGACTAGTTAGAGATTCCCATAGGTAAAGAAAGAGATAATTCTAGACATCCTGGGCAAAGATATGAAGGCCAGAGATAGAGTGTTGGGTCATAGGAGCAACATAGAGGCTAAGCAAGGTTATGTTACCTTTGAGGTGGCAGAGCAATAATGACAAGGAAATGTCCCCAAACCACTTGGAGATAAAGAACTGAGTTCTTAACAAGAATTAAATTAACTTTCTGAGAGCTATCAATTTGATGATAGTCCTGGGGCCATTTAAAGGGACCCTTTTCCACTTGTGGTCTAAAGTTGCTTTCTCATAAATACTTCCCCCTTTTTATAGAGTGCTTTTTGATTACATATGGCAGAAAAATATAAAAATCACAACCATTCCCCAGTTCATAAATGCTCAAAGGACACATATGAACTGATGCAAAATGAAATGAGCAGAATCAAGAGTTCAGTGTACACAGTAACAGCAACATTATGAGATGATGAACTATGCCTGACTTAGCTTTTCTCAGAAATATGATACAAGGACTTATAACGAAAAGGGCTATCTGCCTCCAGAGAAAAAACTCATGGTGTCTCAATGCAGATTGAAGTATACTTTTAATATGTTTTCTTTATTTTTCTTGCTTTTTGGGAGGTGGTAGAGGATCTATGTTGACTTTAACATTATGACTAATAGGGAAATATGTCTTGCATGACTGTACATGAATAACCTATATCAAGTTCCTTCCTCAAGGAGGGAGGAAGGAAGGGAAGGAGGGAACTAGGAACACAAAAATTATAAAACAACCAGTGTTAAAAACTGTTTTATGTATAATTGAGAAAAATAAAATAAAAACATTCTTTAAAGAATGATAAGTTGTCAAATGATATAAATAGGCAGTTTTCAGAAGAAATCAAAGCTACCAATTGTCACATAAAAATGTCTAAATAACTGATTAGAGAAATGCAAGTTAAAACAACCCTGAATTACTGCTTCACACCTTTCAGAGTGGCTAACATGACAGAAAAGGAAAATGACAAATACTAGAGGAGATATGGAAAAACTGAGACAATAATGCACATTTGGTATAGTTGTGCACTAGTCCAACCATTCTGGAGAATAATTTGGAACTAATCCCAAAGGGCTATAAAATTTCACATATCCCTTAACCCATCAATACCACTACTAGGTCAATATCACAAAGGGAGTAAACCAAAAGGGAAAAGGACCTATTTGTATGAAAATATTGATGGCAACTTTTTTTGCATGTGTGGTGGCAAAAAAATGGAAATCTAAAGGATCCCCATCAATTGGGGAATGACTGAACTATTGTGCTATAAGAAATGATAAGCAGGATGGTTTCAGAAGAACCTGGGAAGATTTATAAAAACTGAAACAAAGTGAAGTGAGCAGAACCAGGAGAGCATTATACATAGTAAGCAATGTTGTTAGGATCATCAACAATGAAAGACTAAGCTACTATATTCAAGATAATGATCCAAGATTTATGATAAAAAATGCTATTCTCTTCCAGAGAGATAACTGATGAATTCTGAATGCAGATTGAAGCCTCTTTTTTAATTTCATTTTTCTTTTGCAACATGGCTAATATGCCTGACTTCACAAGTATAATTGATGTAAAATTGCTTCCCTTCTAAAGGAGGGTAGAAGAAAATTTGGAACTCAAAATTTAAAAAAAAACAATGTTAACTTTTTTACAAGTAATTAGGAAATATTTAATGAAATAAATAAAATATATTTTAAAAAAAACAGTGGGCAGAAAAGTTCCAGATGCAAAAAAAGAAAGAAGAGAAGAGAAGAGAAGAGAAGAGAAGAGAAGAGAAGAGAAGAGAAGAGAAGAGAAGAGAAGAGAAGAGAAGAGAAGAGAAGAGAAGAGAAGAGAAGAGAAGAGAAGAGAAGAGAAGAGAAGAGAAGAGAAAAAAGAAAATGAACAAAAAGCAGATGGGGAAATTGTATTGAAATACATTTGGGAGAATGGTGGTGGTTTTCAATAATTCCAAGGAATCCACTGATCAAAAAGTCCATCTTTTTTATTTTTAACACCAATTAATTAACCAAACAATCAACACATAGGCAGTAAGGCCCTCTAATGTGCCAGACACACTATGTTAGATACTGGATCATGAAAAAAAAAGTGAATTGGGCCCTGCCATCAAGAAGCTTACTTTCTATCTGGAGAGACAATATATGTCTATATACACATATATGAAGAGATATATGGGGGGGGTACCAACAGTTGAAGAGATGATAAAATCAATCAATAAGCATTCATTAAGCACATACTGTGTACTAGTCTCTGTGCCAGGAGCTAGCAACACAAAGTCAAAGGATGAAACAATCTCTTCTTTCAAGTGGCTTCCATTCTAATGGGGGAGACAACAAGACTAGTAAGGGTGATGTGTTTACACTGTACATGTAAGTTATGTGAATGTCCACGTGGCTTTGTAGCTCTCAATGCAGTTCTCAGGGAGGAATGAATCAGTTTCTCTGGAATCTTGTTAACTGGCTTCCAAGGAAGACTTTGATTTTCTGCCAGGAGGGAAGCAGGAGATAGGGCCTTGAAGATGGCTACTCTCTGCAGTCTCTGCTTTTTTTCAAAGAGATGATTTTGGACCAGAATCACTTCTTTCCCCCTAAATATTGCTAGTCATCAGGAACTATTTTTTATACTTAAGCCACTTTGTGGGTTACTATCTTTTAAGAGGGAAGGGATGCCCCAAGCTATATCTGAAGACTTGACTCCCTTCCCATGAAATGTTCATTCCACAAAGATCATCATAAATATTAAATACTAAATAAACTCATTTATCCAAGCAAATAGCAAACTGTAAACAGAGACTGATTCTAATTTAGCAAGCTGGAAATAGAGCAGTGGCTCCTCTACCTGTTGGCTTCTTCATCAAGTCTGTCTCTTATTCTCCACATGCCCTCACCAATGATAACCAAAGTGAGACCACTGAGATGGGGATTCTTTGAGCACTGCTCTGTAGTTGCACCCACAAAACTCTGGGATCTCAGAAGAATTAAATGCTGTGTGACCTGACAAGTATTTGAAAAGCATCCATCAGTGATTTTGATTGATGGAGTATCAGGCGACCCAAAAGTTTTTATCAAGTACCTTCTATGTGTCAAGACGTGTCCTATGTGATGATGATCCAGAGGCAAAAATAAAACAAAAGGAAATCTGGTCTCAAGGACATTCTTTCTATCCTTGTATTCTATTGGGCTGGTTTACATATGAAATTCTATCAAAGACATCAGAGGACAAGTAATTCAAGGAAAGTAAGGGATCACAGAGAGAGTCCCTAAGTTCTACACTAGGACTCCCCAAATACTAAAGGCCCCAGAGTAAGGGTTCAAGTACTTTAATTGGAATCCTTGTGTAGACTTTCCTGAACATGAGTGGAAGCAGAGCCACCACCAAGGCCACAATGGAAGTAGAAAGTGTCAGTGAAACAGATTTATTTCCTGGTTAATAAGGGAGTGATTAGCCCCTTTCTCAGTAAAATCTCATCAATCTGACATGAAGTGGTGGGTTTTAAGGATGTGCTGACTATGCAGCCCCCGCAGGGCACCTTTTGGCATTTTGAGTGATATGGATCCCATCTCCTGGCAGTTGTCTTCATTTCTACCTTAGTTGAAAAAAAATTGGCGGGAACTTCTGAAGGTGAGATGGACTTGAGGAAGGGCAAGGAAAGCCAAGCAATAAAGGAGCTTTCCAATGGTCCTGGAATGCTTTCCTCTTGTCTTCTGCGTGGTCCAGGATGAGATTAAACAGGCTGAAACATTAGGAGAGCCTCGATCCATTGTGGCGCACTTAGGTGTGTCATCTATCTGAGAAGCTCTGTGCAGGAGGCATGAAAGAGATCACAGACACTGTAGGCTTCTGGGAGAAGGAGAAAGATGGAAAGAATACTGTGTTTTCTAACTCCATTGTTCCAATGACAATGGGCACCTTTAGAGACCTCTTTGAGGTAATCCCCTATGGCCCAGGAGGAGGAGTCAATGGGGCTTCCATATCAGATAGAATAAGATCAAGCCTTAGAGTTTGATTTACCCAGGGTGACACAGGGACTAAAGCAGACCCTTATCCCCTCAGTCTTGCCCACATCCCTCCCTTACTCATAGAGAAGGCCTCCCTGCCTTCTTTGCCTTCAGATAAGTGCAGGACACTTGTGTCTGGAGGGCAGAACTAGGTGGAAGTGATGAGAAGCCCTTTGTGATTCCTGGTTATGCTGGTGCCTTCCTACCAAAGCAATCTCCAATTTATCCTGTTCACAGCTTATTTGTACAGAGTTGTTTGCACGCCGTCTCCTGTGTTAGACAGTGTGAGCTCCTTGAAAACAGGTACTTTTTTTCAGGGTTGGGGGTTGCACCTCTAGCCCCTAGCACATGGCCCAGCACATAATCCTTTATCAATGTTCTTAACTTGGTATAACTTGATGGAAGGAACATCTTTCTCACAGTTAGAGGGGTGCCAAATCAAAATGGGGTCCATGGGAGGTAGTTTCCTTTTATGGGAGCCCTTTAATCAGAGGCTGGATGCCCACTTGCCAGATATGTTGGGACTGGTTTTAGATAGGGATTGGACTTGATGGCTACTTAGGTGCCTTTGAAATTTATGAGTTCCTTAACATATCTGGTTCAGGATTCTTAATGGGTGATGATAGCTGTGGGTCATAGAATTTCTAAGCTGGCCAGCAATTTGTATAGCTGCTCCTTTTGAAATTCCTTTCTGTCCAGGCCACTTGGGTCAGACTCTCAAGGGGCCTCTTTCTGGCATCCTTTGCCTCTAGCTTCTCCATCTTCCCACATCCCCCTGCTCAACACCATAATGCCAGCATGTGGCTTAACTTCAAAGCATGCCCTTCAGAAAAGCAGCCCAATGCTCTTCCCTGGGAATCTCCTACCATGTGTAAAGTAAGCTGATGGAACAGATAGTGACCATGCAACTCTCTCACTCTGCTCCACCCCCTCCCCTCAACAGTGATAACCCAAGGGAGAACAGCAGGAGGAAAGACCAAAACACCCACAATGGCCACTCCACAAAACCAGGGAAAATATACAGTTTCTTGTAGCCAGAAGATGTCATCTCCACCGGCTGTTTGGGGGCTCACGAAGTTTGCATAATGAAAACACTTTGGGCAAACTTTTCAGCAGATGTGTCCTGATTCCACCACACGCTTTTCATTAAGGTTCCTGGGAATTGGGCATGGCAAACCCTCATTGGTCTGCACTGAGTAGTTCCCTCCATTGTGTAGGATCCCCCACGGTCATCAATAGCTATTATGAAAAAGGCATGTGGCTGAATTCCCTACTCACCTCTCCCTGTCACATCTGTTTTGTGGGAGCTGCCCCCCCTTTCATCCTTGGTCAGATAGTTTCTGCCCAAGCTGGCTTTCCTAAGAGCCTAGGACTAGCAAAATAACAGTGTCCAGGGATCAAGATGTTCACTTCAAGTGTGTCCTCTGCTGTGGTAGGAAGGTAGTGGAGGCATGGAGAAAAGAGCTCTGGAGGGCATTTGATAAAGATTGGGTTCAAACTGTGTCTCAGGTCCTGGCTAGCTCTGTGCCTATAGACAAGTCTGTCACCTGTCTCAGTCTCAGCCTCAGTAAAATAAAGATAAATACATGCATAATACCCAGTCCTAGGACTGGTATGGGGCTCAAATGAGATGGATCATGTCTGTAAAGTGCCTGGCCAATACGAAATCTGGAGACAAACGCTGGCCATTGTTAGTGCTGCTATTATTACTAAACCAGTCAGCTTGAGGGATCTCTGAGGCAGGGGCAGCCCTTGGGGTCAGGCCTGCTTCCTAGTAAAACTCTGGGCATAGGAAGAGGGAGGGAGCAGGAGGAAGAATCATTTCCAGAAGCTCCATCACAACTCCATCCCAAAGAAATGAATCTGCCGTTTGTTCCTGAACAAACATGGTCTTGTACGAATGAAGTGATCCCGTACAGTCCGTTGTGTTCTCCAGCTGATGTTTCCCCAGAAGGATGCAAGGCCGGCCTTCTGTGTCCAGATCTGAGCTGAGCTATTCTGGGCCCGAGAACAGCCTGGCACTGGTCCTGCCTATAGAAATAGGAAGACAGAGGAGCAGGGAGGTGAGACAAAGAAGCTGGAACCCTGTTAAGCCAGAAGGAATAGCTTTCAGGTGCGAATGGCCCAACCATTCAAATGGAATTATTTGGTAAAGAGAGCCAAGCTTTGGTTTTCTCTTTGGGACTGAGAGAAGGACTCAAAGATCCTAGCAGTGTCAGTATAGAGCTGGGAAGCCCCCAAGAGCCCATCTAACACAGCCCTTGTAGTCCAACATTGAGATTTACCCAGGCTTTCACAGGGAGTAAGCCACAGTGGTAGAATTTGAACCCAGTCCCTAGTTGGGGCTCCTTCTACTTCTCCATGCCTCTTTATATCTGCAAACCTTCGTGAGCAATGAACCTTACTCTAAGTAATGATAATAAGTTGCCACAGACAGGCAATGCCTCTAGAGCCTAAGGTCAAATGCAGCTTTGCATGTTTGGTCTTTAAAGCCCTTTGCTATTTGATTCCAGTCTGCTTCCAGGTAGATTACATATGCTTCTCCTTCCTGGCCTTGATGTTTCAGCCCAACTGGCCAAAATAGCGTTTTGTGAACTCAGCTGGCAGAGTCCAATGAACTGAAAGGCCATTTGGCTCATTTTCCAGAACAGGTCAGGAAAGGGAGGTAAGTGGTGAAGACCCAGGCATACTGGACTCCCTGCTGAGAGAGAGAGCTCCCTCTTAACTGCAGTCTCTGAGATTAGAAGCAAAGAATCCTTTCTTGGCATTCATTCTTCTATATGTTATATAGCATAGGCCCAGCACTGTGCTGGGCACAGGGGGATCCAGAGATCATTGGCCTCAAAGAGATTTCAGTCCAGGAGGGAGGGCTAGAATGTACACATCAATGGGTAAGAACAGAGCAAAGTACTGCAAAGCCTGAGGAATGTTCTGGGCTGTTCAGAACCCCATTTGTGGTTTTCTTGACAAAGATACTTGAGAGGTTTGCCATATCATTTTACAGATGAGGAAACTGAGGCAAAGAGGGTTAAGTGACTTGCTAGGGTCACACAGCTAGTGTGTGTCTGAGGCTAGATTTGAACTCAGGTCTTCCTGACTCCAGACCCAGTAGTCTATCCACTGATCCATGCATCTGCCTCCATAGTTATAGTCATAGTCATAGTCATCGTCACTGATCCCTCCATTTGCTATGTGCAATAACACATTCTCTCCACCCCAGTCTCTTCGTTTTACAATGAGGAGCTTGGAGTGAGGGACTCTGAGGTTCCTGCCTGCTCTGCAGCCATGAGCTTCAGATCCTCGGAGGTCTTTGCTACCTCAGAGTCTAGGATCTTATGAACTGGACAAGGAAGAGACTGGAGCTGGAGGCAGGGAGGCCCTTTAAGATATCAACTCAATGTCCAGGTGGTAAATGATGAAAGTCTGAGCTAGAGCAGTTTTGGTGGGAACGGGCTACATAACCCAGAGCCCTCCCAGGACAATCCCTCTTTCAGTAAGAGAGAACTCACTGAAAACTCCCCCTTAAGAGGAAGAACACTATGAGTTTTGCAAGCAGAAAGGTTCTCCCAGCCCCACACATGTACATGCAACAAGGCCACGCTTCATCTGGGACGAGTCACTAACAATGCTTCATGCTTGGGGGAGGGGACAGGCAACATCATCTGCCTTTCTTTGGAGTTCTGCCCTCATGGATTATCTAACTCTTTTGGAAAGAGCAGGGGCTCTGGAGTAAGAGTCCTTGAGTCAAATGCACGTAGCTCAGTACAGATCAATACTGTGATGTGGCAGCCTTAAGAGTGGATGTGAGCTCACCCTGCTTGTGGATGAGTGCAATGTGCAGAAAAGGGAGGTAAAAGTCCTGTTCTAATCTCCAGACCATAACTGGGAGAAGTATCATTTTAAGCTTTGGGCATCACCTTTTATGGAAGGATATTGATTTGTCAGTATACAGAGAAGGGAAATCTAAAAGGCCTTACCATACAAGAGGTTATCCTTGAAAAACAACGTAGTATCAATTAAAAAGAATATGGGCATCTGTCAGTAACAGCACAGGCTCTTAGGATTGTAGGCAGAGACCTAGAAAGGACCATGGAGTTCATGTAGTCAAAATTCCTTGTTTTATGAATTAAATGAACTCTCTAGAGATGAAGTGGCTTACCCAAGGTGACATAAGTGATAAATGACAAAGATAAAACTTGAACCTAGGTCCTACAACTCAAAAATAGCCCTCAATTTATCTAAATAGTTGGTGAGATCAGATGACTGAGGGATGGACCAATTTATTTGTGGATTATTAGCTCAAAGCCTAGCAGCCAAGGTCACAGTTGAAATTCCTTTTATGGAGCAGCTCCCTCTTCCTGCACCATGGTCAACGAGTGTGCCCCTTACCCTGGCCAGTTACCTTTCCAAATATAGGTCACTGGTCACCAAAGAGATTTGGCAAGAAAGAAAAACTTGGTGCTGGTGATAGCAAAACATAATAGATGTGTATTGCATAGGACTCTAGCCTCTTCTTTGCTTGTAAAGGCATCAGATTTCCACTCTTAGGTCATCTTAGATTGGAAGCTTCCAAGTGGCAGTTTCTCTGTTAGTTTTCTAGCTCATTATCCCCATTCATTATCCCACCCAATGGAAAGTAAGATCCCAGGGAGGTATACATTTAGAGAAAATGCTTTGTAGGCAACAGGGGAAAATATAAATCACCCCTTCCATTCCTCCTCAAAGGTGCTTTTCTAATCAACAGAGGATGGCAATTCTCCTTCCCTTCCAACCCCCACTTGCTTCTGAGAAAATTTTCACTGAATAATAAATCTTGCTAACTTTGCTGATAAGGTACAGTGGAAGTTACATAAGCAGGGAGAGGCAACAAACTCACAGTAAACAGAGGGCAAAGATCAACCCCACTCCAAACATTTGCAGAACCTAATAAAAGAACTGAGGAGAGGTGGATGGGAGATGCCGGTTATCATCTCCTGGGAAAGCTGGCCCTTTTGTGGCTCTTTATAGGGCAAAGGGATCCCACATCTGTCTACATCACTGCAGAGCCAAGCTGAGGCACCGCCTCCCACAATGCACTGCAATGTTTGGTCCCCAACTATCTCCTTTCCCCACCATACTTTTCTGTCTCCAGAGAGCTAAACATCTAACATTTAAGGCAACCAATTATTTGGAATGAGTGACAACCAATCTGGAGTTTATAACATCACAGGGATATCAATAGTAGAGTGGAAATACATGGTTGACAAGTAATTTCATAGAATGAATTCACACTTCATTCATTCATGCATTCATTCATTCATTTGAAAGCACTATGTAAAAACACCATGTCCACCAGAGATAGACTACTGCACTGGAAGAGGTACCAAGTTCTCATCCATATACTCGTTGCTATCACAGAGCTTTCAAGATGTTGGGAAGTAGCATAAGCCCAGATGACCACCATACATAGCATTATCTGCTAAGTGCAACAGAGAAGTGCACTTTGAGGTGTAAGGGGAGAGAATTTTGCCAGTTGCATTAGGACTAGGGTTCAGCATCTCTTTCAACTCTAAAATATTTAGTCCAATTATCTTAACTTTAAATCCTCAGCAAAGTTAATTAAAAGGTTAGTTTGTGCACATTTAGAAAGGAAAATGGGGATCAAAAAGGACTTGTGGCTTCTTCATATATATAGATAATTTATTAATAACCTAATTAAAACTAATGCATTGTTGGTGTTGTGAACTGATCCAATAATTCTGGAGATCATTCTGGAACCATGCCCAGAAGGCTGTAAAACTGTGCATGTCCTTTGACCCAGCAATACTAGTTCTATATCCCAAAGAGATAATAAAAAAGGGGAAAAGACCCACATGTACAAAAAATATTTATAGCTTCTCTTTTTGTGGTGGCAAAGAATTGGAAATTGAGGGGATGCCCATCCATTGGGGAATGGCTGAACAAGTTGTGGTATATGAATGTAATGGAATACTATTGTGCTGTAAGCAATGACAAGCAGGCAGATTTGAGAAAAACCTGTAAAGACTTATATGAATTGATGCTGAGTGAAATGAGCAGAACCAAGAGAACACTGAACACAGTAACAACAACATTGTGTGATGATCAATTGTGATAGACTTAGTCCTTCTCAGCAATACAATGATTCAAGACAATGCCAAAAGACTTATGATGGAAAATGTTCTTCACATACAGAAAAAGAACTATGGAATCTGAATGCAGATTGAAGCATACTATTTTCACTTTTGTTGTTGCTATTTTGTTGTTTCTTCTTTCTTGTTTTTTTCCCTTTTCTTCTGATACTTCTCGAATAACATGATTAACATGGAAATATGTTTAACATGATTATAATGTATAACCTATATCAGATTGCTTGCTGGCTTCATTAGGGTAGAGGGAAGAAAGAGTGGGAGAAAAAATTGGAACTCGAAATTGTACAAAAATAAATGTTGAAAACTATCTTTACATGTAACTGGAAAAAATAAAGGTCTGGAAAATTAAAATAAATTAAATTTAGAAAAATAATAACCTCATTAAATATAAATTCTATTCAGTTAGCATTTATTAAGCTTCTACCATGTTACAGGCCTCCCGACAATATAATTTTCTTGGACAAGATTATTAAATTGATAGATCAAAGGAATAAGAACAGTCTATATTTTAGCAAAATATGTAATAAAGTCTATAGTGCTATTCCATTGGAAAATATAATTAAGTTCTGTGCTCAATGTAAAAAGTGACCAGTATTAGTAGATTAAGAATTGATCGAATAACTAGAGTAGTCATTGATGATTTGGGGCCAGCTTGGAGAGAGGTCTTTGGTGCAGGGTCCTAGAGATCTAGCCTTCTTTTATCTGTTTAATATTTTAGCAATTCCATTAGCAAAGGTCACTTGTGACCTGACCAATTATCAAATATGCAGATTTTATTATGCTAGGAGTACTTGGGAACATGTTAGGTGACAGACTCAAGATCTTAAAAGATATTGACAAGCTAAAATGATGGGATCTAACTAAAGAGAAGAATTTCAGATAATCTCTATTATCTAACACTTTGGTTGAAAAATCAATATCCCAAGTACAGAATTTTTAGGCATGGTAGAAAAATAATTTATCTAGATAAAAAGGAATCTGGGTCTTTTGGTGGACTGTGATCTGAATGTGTATCAGTAGTGTCACTTGTCAATCAAAAGAGGTAATAAGATATTAACATAGTCTCCAGGCATAGGGAAATGATGGTAACAATACCAAGCACTGAAGAAGATGCACCTGGAATATTGGGTTCAATTTTGAGTGCTGTAATTGAGCAAAGACATTGGCAACCTTGAGGAACTACATTGGAGGTAGCCAGGATGGGAAGAGTCCTCAAAGCTCTGATGTATGAGGACTATTTGAAATGACCAGGAATGTTTAGCCCAAAGAAAAGAAAGATTATGGAGTGTAGGATGTTTCTTTAAGTATTTGAAGGACTCTCTTGTGGCAAGAGTTAGAGTTCTTCTTCATGGCCCTATAGGGTAGATCTATGAGCAGTGAGTTGTGGTGGTGCAAGGCAAACTTTTCTACTATTTAGAGTGGTCAAAAGTAGAAGCAGTGCCATTCCTCTCACTAAATATTGAAGTGAAAGGGGTATGACACCTGCTGGGGAGGTGAGAGAAGAGATGCCTATTGAGGTATGACTCAGGATAGGATGTAGCTCCAGGTTCAATTGTCCCCTGAGCCCAACATTCTTCCATGGAAAGAGAGAGAGAGGAGGTGTGGTACATGGGACTGGGCTCAAATCCTGTTTTTACATTTATTTGGACAAATCGAGTTACCTCACTGGGCTTCATTGTCCTCATCTATAGCATGAGGAGGTTGGACTATATGGCCCTAAAGCTCCCTGTAGTTTTAAATCAGTAGTGCTTATCCTAGAATCCATGAACTTTTGGCAGAGAGATAGATAGACAGATGCATGCATGCATCCAGACAGACAGACAGACATGAATGCATGCATGAATAGAAAATAACTATTTTGACTTAATTTCTCTTCTAATCCTTTGTGTTTTACTTTGTACATTTAAAACCATTCCTCTGAGCAGAGATCCATTGGCTTTACCAGACTGACTGCCCAAGGGGCCATGGCATGGACAATGTTTAGAGCCCCCAGCCAAAGTGGATGATTTCTCTAGGGCAAATCCAGGCCTAGCCCAAGTGTGACCTCTTTTTTCACAAAGCTTTTGCCTATTCTTCCTATCACACTCCCAATAATCAGTGATTCCTCCTTACCTTGTTTGTCATTTGGTCTCCAAGACTCCTCTTTCCTTATCACAGTCGACTTTTTAATGTGCCATTTTGCATTCATAATGTACTGTGTGCTCCCCGCCCCATCAGACTGTGGGCTCCTTGATGACAGGGACTGTTGTGCTTTTTTTCTTTTCTTTCAGTAGATCCCTCCTACCTAGCAGAGGATCAGGCACTTAATGTATATCATTTGAATACATTCTGATAGAGTTGAGACTCCTTGAAGACAAAAAAGTGTCTCATTTGTGCCTAGGAGAGTGACTGGCACAAACATCAATAGATGTTGATTGAATTGGATTTTAATTTGAAATTAATAACTGGCATAGCGATCACTTTACAGATTGCAAAATACTTGCCTGAGACAGGCTTAGTGAACCTCATGAAAACCCTCAGTCAATCGTTAAACATCATACTTAGTTCCTACTATGTGCCTGGCCTTCCACCAAGAACTAGGCACATGAGGACAAAGAATAATATGCCTGCTACTGAAAGCACCTAACATTCTAGTGGGGGAGGAGGGCACCTACATGTGTGTATAGTATAAGTATACCCTGTGAGGTACAAAGCATAAATATACAGGTGCAGTCCAATACAACTCACATCCAAGAGCAGATTTGACCTGAGATGTTCTTGCTCCCAAGGCCAACACTACCTTCTGCTAGGCCCCATGGCCCTAGCAAGTCAACTTGCAGTACCTGAAATTCTTCCCAAGGCATGGAGTCATGGACTAAGAAGCCTGGAAGGAAGCTTTGAGATGACCTGTCTTTTTCAACCCCCTACCCTGTAACATGAGGAAATTAGGAAGTGGCTATCCCTAGATTGGACGGGAATCTGGGAAAGGTGGTAGTCAGTAAGTGGCAGAGTCAGCCTGGCACTGTACCACTGTTTTCTGATTCTACAGACAATACTATACCAACCACATCAAAACTGCCTCTTGCCCACTGTCCTCAGCACTGTAGTCCTCTTCCAAGGGCAAGTGATATGCATCTAACTTTGCCAGCTTAAATAACCCTAATTGCTTCTTCCAGAAATCCCCCCCACCCAAAGAAGGTCTACCCTGGCATTCCACCTTCCTGGGCCTTTGTACTATTGCATCATATTTGTGAGCACAGGGGCATCTGGATTTGGGGCATTTATAATGCAAATATTTTCCTTGGGAACTTTGTTGAAAGGTCATAACCCAGAGAAGGAGCACATGACTGGAGTGTGAGTTGGGTCCAAGGAAGAGGCCTTGGACCAGTACAAGTGTAATTCAGCTTCATGACTTCATGGGTTCAGCACTTTGCCACCTCCACTAATGGTGAACATTCACCTTTGGCAAAAAGAAAACTCTTGCTGACAAAAGAGGCTAATAAAGTGGGGTGGTGGGGAGAAGGAGAAGGAGAAGGAGAGCATAACAGGCAAGACTTCTTGGAGAGCACTAGGTCTGCCAAATCAACTTTTAATGATTTAGGGAAGAATGAGTCAGGAACATATGCACCAGAGGTTCTTGAAATTCCGTGTGGGTTGAAGGATTAACAGGGATGATACCTGTCAACCTACTGTATGTAAAGCACTTAGAATAGTGCCTGGCACTACGAGGTGCTACAGAATGCTTATTTCCCATTATTTGTAACCAGAGGAGTGGAGATTCAATTCATTTAATTCAATTGTCCTGAAATGCCAGCCCCATCCTTATGACTTTCTTCGCCATCCTTATAAGTTTTGTTTTACTAGAATATAAACTCCTTGAGATCAAGTACTGGATTGATTTTTCTGCTTGCATCCCCAGAACATAGTACATATTAATACATAATGACACTAATTTAATTTAATTCAATAAAACATTGATTAAGTAACTATCATGTGCTAGGAATTATGCTAAAACCTAGGTAAAGGTGGAAAAAAAAAAGAAACTAGGTGCTGAGCTTACAAAATATGCAGCTAGGTGGCACAGTAGAGTGACAAGTCTGAAGGTAGGAAAACTCATCTTTCTGAGTTCAAATCAGACCTCTGGCTCTTACTAGCTGTGTGACCCTGAATAACCCCGTTTCCCTCAGTTTCCTTATCTATAAAATAAGCTGGGAAAGGAAATGACAAAAAACTCCAGTAACTTTGCCCAGAAAACCCCAATTGGGGTCACAAAGAGACAAGACTGAATATAAAGACACACAAAATACAAAAAGCAAGACAATCCCTGGCTTCAGGTAGCTTACATTCTAAGACAATAGGGAAGTGGTGATCAGGCAGGAGTGTTTTGATCCAGGAAATCACAGACATTTTAGTATAGTCAAAGGAAACATTATTTGTGTCCCTTTCTTAAATAGTTTGGTCAATTTGATTACTCTTTTCAGAGCAGGAGGTAAAGATTGGTGGAAAGCATGGTAAATAGATCTGAGAACATCATGATGAGATCTCAAATAGAGAAGAATAATTGTCGCTTATGGACCATAGACCTAAGATGACTGTACTCCTTTTCCCCAGCTCTCAAGGTTGGTGTACTCTGCTGAGCTGTAGGTGGCCAGGGAGCCTCTAACTTATCCCAAGCCCCACCACAAGAGTTTCCCAATATCCCCCAAACCTACATTTAGGTTTATAAGATAGCAGAGAAAATACAACTAGATTTGGGGTTTGTTGAATGCCTGAAACTATCTTTTTCCAAACGTTTCAGGTTCAGAGAAACCCAGAACATGCTTTCCCAAGAACTATCACCCCTCAATTTCTAAACCCTACGTATTTAAGGGGAAATTTAAGCCATGTGCCCCTCATATCATTTATACAACTCATCACAATGTTGTTTAGTAAGAGCTATTATGGGATTTTTGTGTAAATATGGTTTCTTATATAAACAAAAAAGTCACATTGCACCAACCAAATCTGTTTTGACTTTCAAATTTCTGTATTCAGTAAAAAATAATAAAAATCATAAGATAAAATACACAAGCAATAGTTTATAGAATTATATATTTAAAGATGAAAGGGAACTTCAAGACCATCCATTCCAACCCTTTCATCTTATAGTTGGAGAAACTGAGGACTAGAAAAGTTAGGTGAATTAATTGACCAGGATCCCACAGCTACTAAATAGGAAAGACAAGATTTGAACCCAAGTCTTCCGCCATACTAAGGAATATCCCAAATGTGTCAGCTTTTTTGTTGTTATTGTTTTGTTTAACCTTCTAGAGGTTATTTCCTACATAGTTCATTAAAGGTCAAATCCATTATGGTAATTGATTTGCTCTGAGTCTGTATCCTTAATTTTCTTTGGGTGCTTTCCTGCCTACTTTTGTTGACTGTTCCTCATGTAGGTATGGTGCCTCATAGCCTGAGCTACTAACTGAAAGGGTGTCAGGGAGAAGCTCCTTTTCTAATGTACCCCCCAAAGCAGAGAACAGGTGAGCCTGGAACACTGAAGGCCAGCATATAACAGCAGAAAGCACCATGCCCACCATGAGACCAACCATCAGAGAAGCCATCAGACATGGTGCTGAGTAGAAGTGATGCAATTCCTATCAGAGAGCAGGGTGATGACTAGATAGATAGATAGATAGATAGATAGATAGATAGATAGATAGATAGATAGATAGATAGATGGATAGATAGATAGATAGATGATAGATAGATCGATGATAGATAGATAAATATCTTTCTAATGACCTAGCTGAGATTAAAACCAAAGTCCCCTCATTCCCAGTCCAGAGTAATGATTCAGATTACTTCAGATCATTCTTACACTGCATTTAAGTTAGGAAAACAATCCAGTCAACTTAATTATATTAAGGTATGATAGTTTCCACTGATGTTAGCCTTCAAATGGGTGCTTGTTTGTTAACCAAATGAATCTCTAATGGGTAGGATATTAGGTGCTCTAGGAGAGATTATATGAAGCTGGACATGGTGGTGTGCTGGAGAATGGAACTATAAATCACCTTATACAACCATACAGCATACTACTAGGGGAAAAAACAACCCCTTGAGAATAGAGATTATTTCATTTTTGTCTTTGTACCTCAATATCTGGAACATAATGGGTGCTCCACCAATTGATTATAATTATAAAGTCAGCCATGAGAAGTCAGATGAAAAAGAAAGGTTTGCATTCCATTCCTTTTGAAACATACTAGTTGGCCCACCCATTCCCAGTCACTAACAAATAAAGTTCATATTCCGCATCTTGTCATTCAGGACCATCCTACCTCTCTGCTCTTGTCTCATTTTTCCCTTTCACATGCTATAAAGTATACATCATTCTTATTAGCTGGTTTTTCCTGGGGCAAGTATTTTCCTTCTTCACCTATCTAAATGTTCTGTTTTCTATATTTGAAATACCTTCAGTAGGCCCTCTAAGCAGCTGCCTAATGCACTCATTTCTCCTTTATATCCTACAGGTGAACCCTGAAATGCTTGGCTTGGTTACATAGAGACAATATGAATGACAGTGATCCTTCTGAAATAATTTTCCATTTATGCCCAGTGACCATGCAGCCCAATTTAAGTGTGCCAATCATTTGATGAATGTTGAATAACCTTGATTGTAAGTTATACTAGTGCTTTGCCTTCTGATTGCTTGACCTCATTGGACACAGCTGGTGGTTATTTTTCCTTCTGTTTTTATATTCCAAAGGACAGAAGCCATTCGTGGGCTCCACTGAGAATACTACAGACAAAAGGAACAGTCTCCACCAAAGTGAGGAAAGCATGACACCTGTTCTGATCACTGACATTTGGAGCATTTGAGAGGGAGGATGGGAGATAACATGAGAACAGTAGGACAGAATTTAAATTGGGAAAGACTTAAATGACAGGTTCAAAAGCTTGGACTTTCTTCTGTAGGCAAAAGGGTTGACTTGACTTCCTGGCATCTCCAATTATTTCTGGAGCTGAAGGTTATAAACTTTTCTTCTTGATCTGCCTTTTAGGGTTGGAGGTAGAAGAACTCTAGACAAGCATCAATCTCCTTGGGAATATTGGGACTTGCTTCAGAACTCCGGGTGCTTAGATTAATGTTAGGGAAACAAAATATTATTGCATTTTCTATGGATGATATATGACCTATATATCATATGACAAAGGTTTTCTATTGAAAGTGATATCTAGGAGGGGTGGAGCCAAGATGGCGGAGGAAAGACATTAAATGCACAGAGCTCCTGATCCAATTACCACAAAAACAGCAATAAAAGAACCCCTGGAGCACAAAAACACACAAAAATACAGGCTGAGATTATTCTCCAGCTATAGATGGATTACAGGGGGCCGTGTTGGACTACGAGTAAAATCCAACTCCCAATCACGTCGACAGAGACCCCATCCATGCTGCCAGAGGAATTTACCCCTGAGCCTCTGAATCAGCTACAGCACCAGCATCTTCTAGAACTGAGCATGCGGTCAGGTGAGAAGGCTGAACGGCTGTCTGGAGTGGAAGTGCAAGGGTATCAGCAGGACCTAGGGAGGAATTTGGCTGTCCCACCCCAGCAGGGAACCAGGAAGAAAGTGATATCTAAAGTAGACCTTGAAAGATGAGAAAACTTGGATAGTTGGAGAGTATTGGTTTGGATATTGAAGACCCACAGAAGTAGACAACAACATGAACCAATGTATGGAGGAAGGCATGACCAGGACATTTTGAGGGGGCTCAGATATATGGAGCAGAAGGTCTGTGCTGGGCAAGTGTTAGTCTTGAAATGGAATAGATTTGTGGGGCTAGAATATAAAGATCTAAATCCTGTGGACATCAAAAAAGCTGAAAGCCTGTGTGACAAGCTTTTTGGAGGCCTGCATGGCCAGGTCATCAATTATTGTCATTCATTCCCAGCTATTCTCTCTCTCTCTATCTGTTCCCACTCCCCACCAGCTGCCATACCCATCTCATTTCTCTATAAGAATGTAAGTTCCTTGAAGGCAGCAACTCTTTTGCTTTCTTCAGTTCTTGACACATAGTAAATGCCTAGTAAATGTTCTATCTGCTATCTATCTTTCCCTCCTCTATCATCTATCCATCTCTCTCATTAAATTTTAACTTTATTATAGTCAGACTTTTTCAAATTTTAATCTGTCTCTGTTTTTCTCTGTGTGTCTCTCTCTTTCTATCTATCAACTGTGAAGAGGAAGTGACAAAGGATGAATAATTACTTGAACTAAAAGATTTATTTGGTTCCTTGAGTTAAAGGTGCATTCCATTGTAATTGAGGTCTTCACTAGAACATATCCAAACTATGTTGTTTAGTTCTAGGGCTAAAAAGACATTGATTAGTTGGAGAGCATCTGAAAGTAGGTACCCAGCATGGTGAAGACCCTCTAGTTCATTGCTGAAGAGGAAACCTAGCAAAGAAAATACTTAGGGGAGATGTATTAGCTGTCTTTAAGTATGTGAATGGTTGCATGTGGAAGATGATAGAATGGACTTGCTCACTTTGGTTCCAGAGGACAGACAGAAACAACAGGCAAATGAAGTCCTGATATGTAGGCTCAATGCCAAGGGGAAAAGGCCTAAACAATGGAGTTTTCCAGAAGTGGAATGAGCTCACTGAAGGTTTCCCTACCCCCATCCCATCACCCCATCTGAGATCTTCCATCAACAATGAGGCTGCTTTTAGAGTGTGCTGTACCCAGTATTCTTTCTCAGGTATGGCTTTGACTAGATAACCAGGGTGGTTCTTGGCAATTCTGGGATACTGGGATGATTTCCACCAGTTCTGCTGTATTGTGAAGGGTCCCCTTGATTCAGTGTTTCCATTATCCACTTGAGGCTCGTTTTGGAGTGCCTCATTATGCACTAGAGTTCTCTTGTCCTCCAAGCACCTTCCAGCAAGCTGCTTGAGGCCCAACAAGGAACAAATCCATTATTAATGACATCCTTGGGGATAACAATCTCTGGCATCATCCAAGGTGGCCCACACAGAACTAACTTTATTCTCAGTTTAGGGAAAAAATAACATAAAATTATGTACACATCTCTGAGAATCTGTGATAATCCTGGGAATACTATAGAAGTCCCCTCAGCAAATGCAGAGTCTCTAACTCAGAAATGATGAAGCCTCAAGAAGTTTTAAAGACCTCATTCCTCCCATTAGAACATCAATATGTTCCTATAATCGTCCTGATAAAATAGGAAATAGAATTTCTTTGTCCATTGGAAAACAACAGCAACAATAAGACATTGGTATCCCAATGATATCTTTACATTTCCTCCTGCCCTTTGCAGCTGGAGTATATAGGGAACAACAGTGTAAGGAAATTAAAGGAAGCTGCTGATTCTGTTGTTCCTTTTCATGAAATCCCTTTTCTCATGGATAATCCTAATGTTACCATTCCCCTTTGAGAAGCCATGCGCCATCAGGCTTTTTGTTTTCATGCTCCTTTAAGAGGATTTTGTCACTCTGGCCTGGATAGTCTCCCAGTGTATCTTGTTCCTCCGGCACCAATTTGTGGTTGAAATCACTGAGATGAAAACCTCATGAGATCCTCATGGAGCATGTTCCAAGGGGCCAAGAAATCAAACTGTCCCTAAAATGTAAACAATGGGCAAGCCCTTTGGTAGAAACATCACATGGTGGGGGGGGCATGTACACAGGGCCAGGAATTTGAAAAGTCAATGGGACCTCATAGAGATGAAGCTGAAAGGGTGTTTTCAGAGCCCCATTTTGGTCCTGTTACTCCCTTATTCAGGACCATTTCATAGCATCCCAGACTTAGAGAGCTGCACCATGAGTTTCACAACCAAACCTAAAGCAATTACCTGACAAATAGTTGTTCACTCTCATTTTACAGATTAAAAAACTGAGGCCAGAGAGGTCAAGTGTTTTGCCTGAAGTTATATAGGTTTCAAGCAGAAGAGCTGAGATTTTGAGATTTCAACTAAGGTCCCAACTCCAAACTAGCATCAGTCAGTCAATAGTTATTAATAGCCTACAATGTGCCAGGAACTCGGTTAAGTGTTATTCAGTTATTCAGCATTATTCAGTCAAACACACACACACACACACACACACACACACACACACGAGTATCCCTAGTCTGCTTTCTATTAGCATCATAAGAATCAAGATATTCAAAACTCATGAAAACAGTGAAAATAAAATGTCAGCATAATCTACCATGGAATCAAAGAGCCCAAGCAGCTTCCAACACATACTAGCTGAGATAAGTGTCCAGGATAAAGAGGAAAACCTCCATGGACTAGAGCCAGGATTGTGGGCTTTCCATGCTTAGCCTTCCCATGAGCTGGTTCTCACACTAATTTAGGCAATAGAAGAAATCTGTGACCATATTAGATGGCAAAACTTTTCAAGGGGAAGATGACTTGAGAATTGACTCACTGCACACTGAAATAGACCCTGACCACTTGAATTCATGGGGATTCTATGGTAGATATATGGAAAGAGGAAATGACTGTGGCAAAGATTCCCTAAAAGCCAGCCACAAAGAAGTGACAAGCATATACACATAACACCTCCATTCCTTATGCTCTCTCCCAACTAGTGTATGGTGGAAGAGAATGTAAGGAGCTTGGCTATTATGGTACTATTGACTCTGAGGCCACAGCCAACAGGCCCAACTGACAACGTGTTCTCTCCCATACTTTTGTCAGGTGAAATTGCTTCTTTGGTTGAGGTATAGAAGCAATCTTTTAAAGGTGCAAATTGGGCTGGAACAAGTCCTTCATCACTTTGGATGATGGAGAATACTTGGACCATTGAATGGAAGCAGATGGTGGCACATAGAATATGGCTTGTGGTTGACTAAGGAGAATCAGTCAAATCCTTTGGGGCTTAGATCAAAGCATATGCCTGGTCAGAATGTGGTATATGAGTAGCAGGCAAGTCTAGTGGTGGTATGACCTCTAAGCCTCTGAGACATAATGGAGAGTGGGTTTAAAATCTCTTTTTCCCCTCCCCTCCTGTTCCTGACCAGAGGATTACCTTGTGTGTCTCAAAAGGGTAGAAAGATTAAACTTTCTGTCAGGGTCCATAGAAGTGTCCGAAGAAGAGCAGTAGATGATGGAAGTATCTGCATCTGGGCTAGGAACAACAAATATACCCCATGGATAGGCATCTACAAAACACTACAAGACAACTAACCCTTGGAAACCAGCATAGATATATTCACACTGAAGAGGAATTTCATGTGTTATCTAAAAAGTTAGAAAAGGACTTCCAAAAGTCAAGAACTGTGCATTACCTCTTCATGATATATGCTCTCTAAGGTTAATCCCTGTCTCCATAGTGACCTTGTGTATGAAAAAGAAAGAAAGAGCAATCCCCAAACATTTTGAGGAGGGGATGATTTTGTCCTCACTAAAGCACATTAGCTAATTTCCCTTTCTAAAATGTAATTGAGTATGCCTTGCTGATAATAGAGATGGAGAACACTGGATAGGGGCTCATGAGAGTAAGTAATGTCAATCTTAACCCATCAGACTTGCTTCTAGAATCCTGAGGGGAAAACTAGTCAACTATACTCTAGGGACTTTCAGTTCAAATTCAAGTGGCTGTATTGGGAAACTAAGTCCAGATTAAATATTATACTAAATTAAAAATAAATATCCCCATCTTTTATCTTTCCAGTGGTCAATGAGCAGACCCCTAAAAGTTCAAGTCTTATTCACTTTCAAAGGCCCTGTTAAACTTCTTTAATATTTTGACCTTATTTAAGAAATTGATATTTAAAACTTGTCAAAGGTTTTCTGAGGAGTAGGCAGGCATCAATGTGAAATTATCTTAGATCAGTGTAGTTTCTTCACAACATTGTAGAAAGATAATGCTAGGAAGAACCTTAGGAAGGTGGGCTGATTCCTTCTCTGTCACATGGAAATTTAGACAGCTGGGATCTAGATATTTTTGGAAAGATTTCTAGGAAGGGATATTCTATGACTTGCCTTGGCAATCCATTTCAGTGTCAAATCACTCACTGAGAAAGCACTTGCATAAAGGCTTCCTCATCCCTCAGTTACTTCCAGTTTGTTCTGTCCTCATCAGAAACAGAGGGCAGGCCAATATCTTTGTTATTGAATAACTACTTGGCTTCTTTCCTTCCTGGACAGTGTCCATATTTTTTTTAACATTGGATGAATGAATCAGGACTAAACTACTCTCTTTTTTACTGTTCCCTGACTGATCTAGTTGGTGTTCTTGCTAATTGGGAGTCTTCTTCCCTACACAATCAAGGACAACATGTTGGTCAACTTTGCCAAAAAAGAAAGGGAGATGCACTCTGGCTTTGGCTGAGAATTCATGTATTCCCTTTTGTGCTGCCCCATTGGTATTCTCTACCTCCCTGCAGCATTGTAGGTAAGGTACTGCTTGGGGCCCAGCAGGTATCCCTTCAGTGAAGGCAGGGTTCTGGCCTTCCCCTGAGCTGTTATAGACCCCATTGTCACTTCAAGACCAACAGCACACAAGTTAACTCAAGTTACTTCCCAAGATGTGAGAGAGGCTCATGCACAGGTTAAATTGATAATCTGAAGGGTCTGGGCAGGAAGCCAAGAAAAATCATAAAGAAAACCCTTGGCTTCGTGCCCAGGGAATGAGCTCAGGGTCCTATCTGTAGGTTGATAGCCAAGAGGGCCAAAGAGGGTCTGCAAAGGAAGATGGGCACTGGCTCATTTCTACTTATCAGTGATAAAGCAGCTTCCCTTCCCCCACATCGGTGGCTTTTCACACATACCTAGTGAATCACATCAGCTGGGCAAAGGGAGAAGGAAGCCAGCCAGTCCACTCCAGGCATCCAACACTTCTGGGTTGCTTTGGGGTGGGGGAGGAGAGGACAAATTGAGTAAAACCCAATTTCGGATTGCTCCGATGTCAAGCCCTTTGGACCCTGCTGATTTCTGTTTCACGTATTTCCTGGCTGATTCGGGCTAGACTGCAGTAGCTCTGTAGTTGAATGCCTTCACAAGCCACTATTCTGGGCAGGAAGTGGACATTTTATCCAAATTACACTTTGCAGGACACTGAGAACAGCATAGTAAGGCATAAGATGCCAAATAAAATGTAGCTGGGGACACCAAATATTCAACAGTCATTCTTGCCAAACATACCTTTGGATTAAACCTCTTTTTCTTTTCTTTTTTTAAAAAAGTTCATTGCTCTTCAAGTAAACTCTGAAGTACAAGTTCAAAGTATGTTAGATCTCTAAAGGAACATCATGAAAGTGACTAGGAATGATTATTTGTCCCATAAGCTATTCTCTGCATCAGCTTAGGAAATAGAGTTAGCTGTTTCCAAGAGAAAGACTTTGATAAGCAGTTTTTTAGAATGAATATGGTGTACATGTCAATGTAGGAGGAACTACAATTCACTGTTCTCTTATATGATTCCTAATCAAAGCTGGTCCCTGGACCCACTGAATTTCCCACCTCCATCCCTTAGCAAAGGAAGTTCTCCATTTGCGGGATTCACTTTCTCCCCCCTCCCCACCCCACCCCAGTTCTACTAGGCGGGACTTCAAGGCTCTGCTCAGGATTGTCCTTCTCTGTGGTATCTTTCCTGATCCTCTCAATTAGTTGATAGAGGCAATCCCAGCCCTGCAATTTACTTCACACATCCTATTTACTTTTCTGTGTCCCTCCCCAAAGGCGAACGAGGGCAGGGCCTGTTTTGTTTTTCTCTTTTGTCTCCCCAGGCCCCAGAGCAGCCTCCAGAACATAGAAAATCAAAATCACCACATGAAGGAAAGCAATGGTAAATTTCAGTCAACCCAGCTCTCTACACTTCTGCCTTCCCCCCTCTTCATAGGATTTGAAACAAGGCTTTGCCTAGGGCCCAGTGGGTCTGAGGCCAGATTTGAACTCAGGTCCTCCTGCTTTATCCACTGTGCCACCTAGCTGCCCTGCAAGGTGGGTACTTCTTAATGAAGGGTGGATTACACTTTGAGCTGGACCTTCACCAGCAGGAGGTGTCTGAAGGTCCCCAGATTCCCAGATGGAGAGCTAGAAGGTATCTTAGAAGTGATTTCTAGTCCCATCTGCTCATTTTAAGAATGGGGAAACTGAGGCTCAAAGAAGTGACAAGACTTGAAAATACAGGGAATGGTAAAAGTGAAATTTGGACCTGGATTCTTTGACTTCAGACCTGGTGTTGGATAATAGTACCTCCCAAAGACTTAGAAAAAGGAATCTTTAGTCCAGGTTTTCTTAAATTCTCTGATTTACTCTTTGCTAAACAAACCAAGAAATAAAATCCCTAAGGATAGGAGCCAAGATAGCCCAATCTACAAACACACACACACACACACACACACACACACACACACACATTTCTGATTAACCAGGTCCTGTACTTGTCATCCTAATATACCATATACCCATCCCTTAACAGACTCTATAACAAACAGTAGATTCAGAGCTCAGTTAGCAATTTGAGAATAAAACATTCAGAAAAAGTCCATTTATTTCTTAACTTCAAAAAAAAGATGGATCTATGAAGAGAGACAGATAGAGAGACAGACAGACGGAGAGAATGGGGCAGCTGTCAAGGGCTGTCTGTATTACTCAGAATACTGCTTCTTCTCCCCAGTGCAATTTGAAATTTCTCTTAGTAAAGGAAAATCAGAGGAAGAAATGCTTGGGAATGAAGAAAACCAAGTAACTGGTTCAACTTCAAGGCTTTGGAAAAACATGGAGGGTTTGACCAAAGTAGGTATATTTCATGACAAAGTTTGATAAAAGTCTCTGAATAAGTCTTTGCACATATGTGTCCTTCATTTGTTCAGAACCTCCAACTGGGCAAGAAGGTGATTCAATAACTCATCTTTGGTACCTATTACAATGATTTATCCATTTCCTTTTTTTTTTTTTTGATGGGCTGGCAGATGATGAAGTGGATAGAGTTATGGGTCTGAAGTCAGGGAGACTTATTTTCCTGAGTTCAAATCTGGCCTCAGACACTTACTAGCTACGTGACCCTGGGCAAGTCACTTGCCTCAGTTTCCTCATCTGTAAAATGAGCTGGAGAAGGAAATAGCAAATCCTTTCAGTATCTTTGCTAAGAAAACCCCAAATGGAGTCATGAAGAGTTGGACATCTATTTTCTTCCAGCCTTTCTGGAGGGCTCAAGTTCCATGGCATGTCTAGCTTATTAGATTTGCATAATTTCTGTTCTTTTGGAGATAATATTTTAGTCCTCTGGTGGCATTACATTTTAGATTTTTGAAGACAGGTCCTGGATCTTTCTTTCCTCACATTGCCTGGCCAATGGTAGAGTGATCTGAAGTCAGTGAGTAGTCAAACTGGTCTGCTAACTATTCCTTGAAATTGCCCCATGACCTCCCACAGGCTCATAGTCCTTCTCATTGCTGTAATCTATGTCGTGGATGCATTCCTTCTTCTAAGGAACCCTTTAGTTTCCTTCAAGGTGCATTTTATGTGCCACCTCCCACAGGAAGCCCTCCCTAAGTCTACCAGTTTACCTATTTATGTCATGGTATATTTGAGTAAAATGTAAGTTTCCTGAGGGGAAAAATGCTTTTTCTTTGCATTCCTACCACAGCCCCTTGGGCATAGTATGTGCTTAATAAACACTGATTTGTTTGGATTACTCTCTTAGGAACAAAAACTCATCCCCAGAGCTTCAATTTAACTAATGCACCCTCCTCCCCTCATGCACACATACACTGTTTCATATGTTGATAAACTTTCTTCTTGGGCCACTGGCCAATCTTCTCAATATAAGCCTCTGAAAAATGAGAAATGGGCTAAATCATATCTCCCAACCAAGAGAAAACCATTGCCACTTAAGTCCCACTTCAATGTTCTTTTCTATGTTGTCCTGTATCTTTCTTTTCTTCTCCCCCCTCCCCTGCTCTTAGGCCAAATTCAGATTTGACTTTTCTCACAAGCTGGTCAATAAGAAAGGTAATTATTAAATCCTAGTACTATCCTTTGCATATTTCCAATGAAGCCCCCTCATGGAACAAGTTGGATTTTCCAGCTTCGAAAAGCATTTAAAACTGTCAACCCTTGAATTGTGTTCCCAAACTTAGTGGGGAGAGGTTAGGGAAGCAGCTCAGCACACTAATTCTCTCCTGACATTTACAGCGTTGTAATCAACACTATTCATAGGAACAGGTTTATTGAAAACATGAAGAAGAACAGTGATTAATGAAGCCTTCCAGGGTGTCTTCTGTTCTGTGGACAAATCCAGTAAATCTAGATGGTGTTGGGTGGTGCAGCTGGAATTTCTAGGGAAACCCTAAATCCCAGCCCTGGCTCTCTGAGACTAGTTTCCCAGCTGATAATGTACAAGACACATTGTTTCTCTGGGGTCACTGCCCATTGTTCTGGTCCCCTCCTACCCTCCCTTCCTGGAATCACTCCGTAATTGATCTGAGGTGGCAAACTTTCAGGAATGCCCCCCTTAAGGATTCTTACAAATTGTGTAAGCTTGTATCTCCCTTTTGTTCTTAGAGACAAAGGTAGGCTTTCCATGGAACTGGGAACATTTCCCCTCAGACAAAAGCCAATCAAGTGAGCTGCAGTATTGGGAGAAGAGCGATTCACTATCATCCAGGAACCAAAATGGTAGCTGGGATTGAAGGAAGGGTGGGCTGCCTTTCAGAGCTATCCAAGATCTAGGTTCGTAAAAGGCACTTTCTCCAAACTGGGGCATATGAATACAATCAAGGAGAGGAGTTCTCATTCCAGACATATCCTGGGCAATCAAGAACTTTTGGCTACTCTCTTTCTGCAGGGACAGTGAAATTTTACTGAGTTGGCTTCACAGGAACATAGATGAAGCAGACTTGGCCAATCTATGAGATCAGCATTTTTATGAAAAATAAAAATTAAGAAAGACAGGAATAGGATTTCTCTTAAACAAGAAAATGCTTAATTACAGACTAATGCTATGCAAATACAATGCTAAAGTTTGCAGTCCACAGAGATTGCTTTCTAGGCTAACAAGCATCAAACCTAAACTCTTCAGATGGTTCTCTTGCAGTAGTGAGCTCAGAACAACCTGACTAGTATCTTCATTGTATCCCAATGAAGAGAATAACAGCATAAGATGGAAATGCCAATCTGTTGCTTTCTCCCAAACTGAGCACTCTCTCTCTCTCTGTGTCTCCCTGTCTGTCTGCCTCTGTCTTGCTGTTTCTTTCTCTCTGTCTCTCTCTGTCTCTGTCTCCCTCTCTATCTCCCTCTCTCTATCTCCCTCTCTGCCTCCCTCTCTGCCTCACACACACACACACACACACACACACACACACAGATACACACACGCACATGCGCACACACACACACAACTCTTTATTGTATTACCTCCTCTAACATAGTGTCTAGTGTAGTGTGTCCGAAAAACAGAAGGACTCTGTGCAAGGAGCAAAGAGAAGTTAATTCTATCCTGTTTTCCATCACTCCATCAAAGTAAATCTGGGCAGACACTCAAATTCTCAATTTTCTCCTTGTTAAAATAGAGACAATGAGGAGAAGGAGGAGGAGGAGCATGACTAGTGTTGCTATTACTCGTATTACTACTACTAATAGTACTACTGGTGGTAGTGGTGGTGGTGGTGGTGATGATAATCTCATACCATCTCCCCTCAAAGATTTTGGGATGATCAAATAAGGCAATATAACATAAGGGATAGAAAGCTTCCAAAACTCTCAAACTACTTAAATTTATATGAAGGGGAAGGAAGGGAAGGTAATAAATACTTATAAAGCATCTACTATGTACCAGGCACTGCACTAAGAATTAAATATGACAAGAATTAAGAACTAAAATCAGTTTCTGATCATAAATCATAAGACAGTTGAATTGAGGCAATTATAGGTGAGAACAGTTTAGAGAACAGGTATAATATTTTCCTGGACATCCATGATATTTTGGTACAGCCTAGTTGGGATATATTTATTGGTTGATCTGTTTATTGATTGAAAAAGGCTTGTGGTGCTCCCTTACTGGGGAGAGACTCACTAACCAAAGTATTCCAACAGTGTATGATGGAAAGAGAAGCAGATGCTGTTCGAAACAGAATCCTGGTGAAATATTACAATTGAGGTCCAAAATGAAAGATGTAGCAGAAAATACTACAGGCCTCCTCCTCAGAAGAGAGGCTTACAAATTACAGCCCACTCTTTAATCCCCAGTGGATACTGAAGTTATATGAAATAGTTGACATATGAACTTGTGCCCCTTGCCTGAAAGGGAGAGGCCTAATAATCACAGCAAACCACTAGGTGATGGATAAAGTACTAGGTAGCTGGGAAGATAATGGAGTAGCTGAAGACCAACTAACAAAAAGAAGATATTTCGAAGGGAGTGCCTTGAAGATGTGATGACTTCAGTGGAATAATGGAGAGCAATGACTACTAGTGATCGAATAGGGGCTTTGATCAGGCCCAACAGTCAACACCGTAATGACATCACTAGAAAACACTGATAGGTATGTGTCACTCGAGGAGTGAGTTACTATAATCATGTTACATGGCCACATATGTTCCTTGGATATGGTTTCTTCATGGGGACTCACTCAATGTGTTCCCCACGTATGCATGACTTCTATTGAGGTTCACTTTCCCCTTTAAGGGTATGTATATTTGTGAGACAATAATTCTCAATAATATGTGAAAACTTTTCTTTTGTTACTTATATTACTATGCTCTTCCATTAAATTTCTCTGTTTTGTCTGTTAGTTCTGGGAATAAAGAGAAGGTATCAGAAGTAAGAGATATTGTGAAGGTAGAATGGTAAGATTTGGCACCTGGATATGTGGAGTGAAGGAGAGGGAAGATTTGAGGATAAGGCAGAGGTCATGCACCTAAGAGTCTGGAAGGAGGATGGTATCTTCAGTGCAGACAGGGAGTTTGGAAAGAGGAGGGCTTGGGGAGGAAAAATAATCAGTTCATCTTGGGGCATGCTGAACTTAAGATGCCTCTGAAGATTCTAGTTTGAAAGATCCATTTGAAAAGCAATTGCTGATGGGATACTGGAGCTAAATGAAAAAAAAAATCATGCATGTAGGTGTAGGTGTGTTATGTATACATATATATGCACATGCCTACATGTATAAGTATAGGCACTCCTATGTGTGTATATACATGGGTATATGTGCATCTATGTGTATATGTACAAATATGTGTATAGAACCAGGGAGTGCTGGAGAACACACACACATACACATAATATATTATGTATTATATGTACATGTCTATGTGGGCATATACATCTATATATGAACACACAAGAGAGTATAGCTAAAAAGATATCTACATAAATACAAACATATACACATACATGCATACATACTCACAATGAGTCATCTACATAGAGATAAACCAATGGGAGTTTAGGAGGTTTCTGAGAGAGTGTAGGGGGAAAAATATTTTTATCAATGCCTTGGATAGAGGTAGATAGGATGCTTATGGGATTAGTAGATGACAAAAAGGTAGAAGTTATGTCCAACACAATGAATGACTATAAGAAATCTAAATTAAACATTTCAATTAATAAACATTTTATTAAGAGCCTACTATGTGTCAGGCACTGGGTTAAACATTGGGGATACAAAAAATGGCAAAAGACAGTCCCTGCACACAAAAGGAAGATGAAAAGCAGGAGTCAAGGAGAAGGGAAGATATTTGGTACAGTAGGGAATGGAGTTTTATTCTCATGTGTTTAATTTATTTTAAAATGTCACTGTGTATTATAGCCAGCCAGGCTTTTTATCAGCTAAAGCACTTTCCCTAATAACCATCTTGCTGTGCTCTTGTCCTGAAGTTGCAGCCTAGGATAGTAAGGCATGGATTGTGAGGCATAGCCTGTTCTGAATGAAACTGCTCACCCCTTTGAAATCACAGATTTCCTTCCAAAATTTTGGCCAACTAAGTGGCAGGATGATTAGAGCTGGGCTTGCAGTCAGGAAGCCCTAAAGTCAACCACATCTGCCTTTAGGCACTCACTAGGTATTACCCTGGAAAGTCACCTAATTTCTTTTTGCCCCAGTTTCCTCATCTGTCAAATATTAGAAAGTGCTCGGCACAGCATCTGGCATATTCCTTCATTTAATAAACATTTACTAAGTGCTGATTATGCACCAAGCACTGGGCTAAATTTTGAGGATACAAAAAGGTATAAAAGATAGTCTATACCTGCTAGGAGATTACATTGTAATGAGGGACTGAACATGCAAACAAATAGATACAAAGCAAGCTCCTTGCAGGATAAAGAGGAGATAATTAAGAGAATTCAGAGGAACTGGCTACCTATAGAAGATGGGCTTTTAGTTAGATTTCAAGGAAGCCAGGGAGGTCAATAGTCAGAGGGGAAGAGGGAAAACATTGCCTTTATAAGGGACACCTGAGAGAGAGAATGCCCAGAGTTGAGAGATGGAATGTCTCATTTGCAGAACAGCCTGGAGGCCAGGGGCACTGGAGGGTTAGGCTTAGGAAGGGCTCTGAATGGTGAACTGAGTGTTTTGTATTTGATCTTGGAGGCAACAGGGAGCCATTGGAGGTGTGTGTGTGTGTGTGAGAGAGAGACAGAGACAGAGAGACAGAGACAGAGAGACAGACAGAGAGAGAGACAGAGATACAGAGAGAGAGAGATCAGACCTGCATTTTAGGAACATCACTGTAGTAGCTAAATTGAGAATGGATTAGGTTGGGGAGACACTTAAAGGCATGTACACTTCTCTGTTCTCATGGTGTGTTTCCAGTTTTCCAAGATCTTTCAAATATCATCATCAATGACTCTATCATTGCATCTGCCGGTTTTTCAGGACTTAAGGATGCAGTCCAACTGGGTCATGTGACTTGAATTCATCGAGGTTTGCCAAGTGCTCTCTTGCTATTGCCTTAATTTTCTGGGGTATCAACTGCCGCTTAATCCTTTTTGTCTTCTTTTTGGTTGCAAGGACATTCTCCTTAGCAGAAGAAAACAACAACAAAACAATCCATGGATGGAGGTTAAAAACTAAAGGCATTTCCAATTCCCACAGCAGTGCCCATTTCCACAGTAACTCATTCCCATCTTCCTCTCTGTCCCCAAATTAAATAACTGAGATGGAGCCTTTGAGGTCTTTTCATTGTCTCACTCTCTGTGTCATGGGATTTGATCTTCATTCCTCTGACCTGGCACCTCCCCCAATCTTGATGTGCCAGCTGTATCGTGCCAACAAACATAATGCTATCTGAATGATGGGATTTTAATTCAGGGGATGAAAACAAAAAGGAACAACCTATCTTATTTTAAGAAGTATCCATTGCTAGCCACAAAAAAAGAGAGAGAGAATGGATCACGTGTGCCCAACCTGAAATAGTTTTTTGGGGGGAGCTGCAAGGATCTGGTTACTCACCAAGGAGAGAAGTGAGGGGTAGATAATAGGTGTTCTCTTCTCAGGAGATTTCTATCTTCAGGAATGGGGAGGGTCAATGGACCTGGGTCCCTTCCTCTCAGGATGCTGAAAAAAAAATGGTTTTAGTTGAGGCCAGGAGCTGCTGTAGTCAGAGGAACAATCTTTCAAACACCCAGATCCCAATGACCAAAGGCAGAGCAGCCACAGACAAACGAGATGAAATCCCTCCTGCCCCGGAGTCTTTTATAATGAAGGTCTTCGACAGCTTTATTGGATTTCCCTCTAGTGATCACAATAGCTCCCAATTAGGCTTGAAAATTAACTTGGAGAGCCCTCCATTTAAAAGTTGGCTTAAGAGAGATGCATTATGATTTTCCTCTTTGCTCCCCTTCCTTTTCACTGGTGATTTTCTTCACCTTCTTTTGTCCTCTTTCAATTTCAAACATTTTACTTGATCAAGTCTCCAGGTCTTAGAATGTCAAGTCATTGGAAAATGCTGTTTTTTGAAATTGTTTTTAATAATCAACAAAAAAATTCCATAGAATAAGAAAGGATTTCCTAATAAACGGTGAAGTCTGTTCTGTTCTATTCAGTAAGTTTGGTTTTTAAGAAATACCAAAGGTCCAATTGTCAGAGCTAGTCCATTTGACAAAGTGGCTGAAAGTCCCTTTTGCAAGCATGTCCCAGAGGATACAAAATAATTCAGCTGGAGAGAAAAATGCTCCCCCTTCCCTGGGGGCTGGGTTTCACTCCCTTCCCCCTATCCTGCTAGGCAAAGATGCTTGGGCTCTTCTTTCAGGAAGAGTTCTAGTAAAATCACGCTTGACCTTTGCAGATTGTCTTAAATTTTAGGCCCTGTTTGTCAGCTGCTCGAGGGCTTAGGGGAGCAGGGAACCAGGAGACAAAGAGAGGAACTGCAGAGAAGGCAGCATTGATTTGGTCACAATCGTCCTTTGTCTTTCCTCAATTTGGATTGGGTATCTGGTTTAGCATCCTGGATACACTAACCATGGACACCTGACTTAGGGAGGTGTTTTTCAACCTCAGCCTGGCCCAGTGGAAGTGGGAAGGCTGCTCTATAACAGGCCCTGATCAAAGGGTGAAGGAGCCCCCATCAAGAAAGCTTCCTATTATAGGATTACTTGATCTCCCCTCCCAAGGTCATTGAAACATTCATCTTGAACTTCACCTTGAGATCTATGGCCACAGGACTTCCAGGAGCTGGAATGAAAAGATGCATTGTGCTCCCAGCAGGGCCTGTTAAGACATGGCCTGCTGGCTTTCCAGATTTATGGTTAGACATAGGAGTGATCCCCTTTTTTCCTCCTCTGGTTTAGAGCCCCCGAACACAACACAATTGGAACAATTACCCAGCCTCCTGTTTATGATTACATTAATATCTTCCTAATCCTTGGACCCTGCCACTATTGTTTGCCTGAGCAGTATATCCCTAAATGGGGCCCAACTACTGTTCGTCTGTATTGAAACCGGAAAGCGGCCTCGGATGGCCAGGCAGCATTTCATTGTTCCTCACTCTGTTTCTCTTTAGCTGGCCTTAGAAACCAGGAGGCACAGCCATGGCTTTAAGAAAAGGAACAAGGAAAGGCCTGTTTGGGCTTCCAGAAGATCTCAGGGACACAAATCAAAGCACGGACTAAACTATCACCTGGCAATTGATTCCTGCCTGAGCTAACAAGGCCCTTAGGAGCCGGCTGAGAAGTGGGTTCTCTCAGCCCCGAGAAAAAGAAGAGAAAAGGCTGCTGCTTGTTATCACGGGGCTGTTGGGCTTGGTACCATCCCTGCAGAAGTCTGTACCATTTTGTTTCAATTAAGGAACACAAATAAATCACAATAACAACAAAAACAAAAACAAAAAAAAGCTCATTCAATAGGTTTGGAAACCCACTGTATAGACATAACAAAGCTACCACAAGGGCTTCAACCGCATGCTAAGGGTCTTCCTTTGGTAAATTACTAACAGGGCAAAAGGATGAGCAGCCTCTTTCCCAATACTTTCTGGAGACAGTTTGGCATCCCCATGCCTTAGAACAACCAGGAGGCCTTGGGGAGGGGCAGCAGAATGGGGCCAAGCAAAGGGGAGAGCCAAAGAGGCCTTCAAGGCCCTATGTGTATACAGCTCTTGAGGACCTGTGTGGAGATCACCCAGTCTGTGCAGACCTCATTTGGGCACCTCTGAGAACAATCTTTCTCGGAGGGACATTAAAAGAACAACACAAAGCCAACTATGACAGTGCTGGGGCACACTCAGAGGATCCCTTCCTTTCAGCAAGGATCCTGAGAGTCTCCCTGACTTTGGCCAGAAAAACTCTAATCCCCTATCTGGAGAGCTGGACATGACCTGGGATTTCTCCAGAAGTTTGTTCAGTCAAAGGTAGCCAGTATGGTAGGGGGTCTTGAGAACAGGCTATACAAATATTAGTTGAAGTACCTAAGGATGTATGGCCTAGAGAGGAAAGAACTATAGGTAAAGGTATGATATATAGACCTTCAATCATCTGAAACATTGTCACATGGAAGGGGGATGAAGAAGTGTTTTATCTGCATTCAGAGGGTAGAATAAAGAGAAGTTATGTAGAGGTATAGGGGAGTCTCTCAGTTCTCTGGTTACCAGATTTCTGGGCTGGGTGACAGAGCTGAAACTTGGATGGTTTAGGAGAGTTTCCCAGTGTGCCTAATTTAGCATGTGCTGATAGAACTTACAATCCTCTAGCAGAAGAAAGGACATTGCCCAGTACCTGGGTAGCAAGAATTGATGATGATGGTGGTGGTGACAATGGTGATGATAAAGATGATAGCAACAACAATAATAACAATAGCAACCATAATAACCATTGAAAGCTGTTCTCTCCAAAGTTACCAATGATCCCTTAATGGATAAATCAAATGGCCTTTTTCCAGTCCTCATGCTTCTTGATCTTGTCCTCCTGAAAACTCCCTTCTTTTTTAATGACATTGTGGATTATGAAATTTTAAATTCTCATATTTTCTTCCATATATATTATCCTATTCATTTGACTATTAAATAAATGGTTATTATTTAATATCTACAAGTGTAATTATTGTGAGTGACTGGTTTTGTGTAAATGGAAGCAGATGAGGGGGTTTGAGAATAAAATTGATGAGTAAAAATTTTAATCGACTGCAAGAGGGTTATCCATAGGACTTTGAGAGAATCTGAGTGCACGTAGTGGTGATCCTTTGCTGGGAACCTAGATCTAGCAGTGTGAGTAGGTTGGAGAAAATTATGAAGGCCTGAGTGAGGAAGTGTTGGCCACTCTGTGAGAAGACTGTGAGGACCTACTGCTCACAGCCATTATAAGAGGAACAGAGAATCCTAGAGTTAAAGGTTACCGGTGCCACCCAGTTGTCTTACAATTATGTCAACTGAAATCCAGGGCTATTTAAGTGACTTGCCCCAAATCACATAGGGGATGAGTAAAGGACCTGCTGCTGTGCCTAGAGATATATCTAGCTGGTTAGGGAGGAATGATGTAGAATACCAAGACAAACCCTTAACTTTGGAAATAATCTGAATCTCTTCAGCCCTTTGTGGCCTGGCCAGCCCAGATTCTGGTTCCAATCCTGTGTCTGCAGAGCTGGACATCCCCCTGACATTTCTATTACCTCATTTAGGTGGTGGTTGTTGCTGCAAAATACATGACATTCATCACTTTTATGGCATTGATGTTGCTCACTCTTCAAGCTCTATTAGGTGGGCTGTAGATTATATAGAAAGAGTGGATATAGATATGTACATATTTATGACTTCAATATGGATGTATACATATGCATATGATTATATATGAATATTATGCATACAGGTATATACACATCTATGTATGTACATGCACAGAAAAATATGCCCACACCACATATATCCAAGAAATATTCCTAAAAACACAAGGGCCTTTCAGTTTTCTTAACAAAGATGCTAACGTTAGTTTTTCAAATAAAAGTTACTTTTTGCTCCCATGTAGATAGAGTCAAAAGAATTTTAACCTCTCTCTCTCTCTCTGTCTCTCCTTCTGTCTCTGTCTTTTTCTCTCTGTCTCTCTCTCTTTTCCTTTCTCCTCTCTCCTCTTCTTTCTTTTTCCTCTTCTCTCCTTTTTTCTTATTCTTTTATTTCCTATAATCTTTCCTCTTTCCTTTAGTGTTATTTTTCCCTTTCCTTCTGTCTTTTGTCAAGAGTTATATATAGTGCCCTGCCTCCCAAATCCAATACTCTTTGGAATCTGGCTGAGTTTCCATGAGATGTTCCTTGTGCACACTCTTTTCAACCCAGCATTTCCTGGACTTGTAGCAGTCCTGAGAGCATAGTGAGAGCCCATTCTGCTTCAGGAACAGAGGAGAGCAAAGCTGAAGTCATGGGCAGCCTTGAAGTGGCTCTTTCATGGTAGCCTTTCTCAGGGGGTTATCCGTATCAGGTGGCCATTGGTATAGGGTCAATATGATGAAATTTGGTTCTGGAGTCACTTCAGGCCCAACGATTTTTCCAACAAGCCAATCTACCTGCTGGTGCTTCTATTTCGGGAATGTCCGGCCAGTAGAAGAAATAGGGAGCTTGAGAATTCTCCAGCGAGCAAGAAGATAGTCAGCCTTCAGCAAGCAAACAAAGCAATTTTTCTCTTTCCTTTTCAGGAGACCAACATGGGAGATGGTCACTGAGAAAACTTCTATGAACGCAGGTTAGCACCTGCTCCATAACTTCAAGTCTCAGGACATTTCCCAGGGTCACGCAACCACTGTATGGCAGAGATAAGGATTGAGCCTTTCTTGCTTCAGAGGCCAACTGTCTATCAGATTGTCTCTCCTTCCTGTAGAAAAATTAGACGTTCCCATAATCATGATATAAGCCAAGGAAGCTGACCCCTTTTTAGGTTGATTCAGAGTTATTGCCCAGCTGGGATTTGTACCATCTTCATAGTATTAAGAAGCAAATGGAAACCATCATCCATAATGTCTACCATGCGACAGGTACCATGTGAAAGGTCCTGTTCTAAGGACTCTAGAAATATCTTGTTTGGTCCTCACAACAACCCTGGGAGGTAGTTGCTATTTTATAGATGAGGATAATGAGGCAGTCAGAGTTGAAGTGACTTACCCAGTGTCATACAACTAGCAAGTATCTGAGGCTGGATTTGAGTTGAGGTTTTTCTGATTTCAGAAAAGTCTTTTAATTTTTCTTGGGTCACTGAAAGAGTAAATGATTTGCTTTGCTTCTCATAGTGGGTTACATATTAAGTATGCACCAGAGTTGTGACTTGAACTCGTCTGAATTCATTGCTGGTTCTCTCTCCTCCTGTTTGGCACTGCCTCTAGTAGAAATTAAATCATTAAAACCTATTAGGGAGGAGGCAGCTATGTGGCACAGTGGACAAAGCACCAGCCTTGGATTCAGGAGGACCTGAGTTCAAATTCCACCTCAGACAATTGATACTAGCTATGTGACCCTGGGCAAGTCACTTAACCCTCATTTCCCTAAAAACAAAAAACAAAAACAAAAACAAATGCAAACTATTGGGGACTTCCAGTAAAATGGCAGAATGAGGAGATGCAAGGGAAATTACCACCTGAATTTCCTTCTTATAAGCCCCAAAGAAAATATCATCACAAAGCAAAACTACCAGAAATAATCATAAGAAAAACGTAAAAATCATTAAAAATTAAGGAATCAAGAAAGTGCTCAAACAGTTGGCAATACTTTAAGAATAAAATGAAAAATGTTAAATGTCAGATGATAAAATGTACTCATAGCATAGAGTCAAGAACATTGATGACATAATAAGCCAAGTAAGAATTTTCTCTTATAAAATAAATGTATAAATGAAATATGTAACAAACACACTGAAGAAATGAAAAGGGGAAACTGATATTATCAAAAATTTCATCAAACAAAATGAAGCAGAAACTCAATGTTACTAAAAACTTCAAGAAAATGATGATAGAAAGTCAATAGTTTAGTCAATAGTTCCATGGAAAACATTCTTTAAAGGAATTAAATGACAAGTAAATTCACTTTATGGAAGAGCAGAATAATAAAAACAACAATGGAAAGAGGAAATAAATTTTTTAAAATTGTTAAACTGGAAGATTTTTAAAGTGGAAATAATACAGAGAAATGGGCACCTAGGTGATGCAATGGATACAGAGCTGGCCTAAGATCAGGAAGACCCATCTTTCTGAGTTCAAATCTGGCCTCAGACACTAGCTTTGTGACCCTGGGCAAGTCACTTAACCCTGTCTGCCTCAGTCTCCTCATCTGTAAAATAAGTTGGAGTAGGAAATACCAAACCACTCCAGTATCTTTGTCAAGAAAATCCCAAATGGGCTCATGGAGAGTCAAACATGACTGAAATGATCAACAGCAAAAGAAAGATCATCTCTTTTTATTCTCTCTGGCTCATTATGCCCCCTCCTTGTAATCCCAGGGAAAATTTCTTAAATAAAGGTTAGGTTTGTCTGATGCTTTGGTTCTGCCCAAGAAGGATTAATAAGATTCCTTCTTGAAAAGCTACTCTATGTCCAAAATAGTAGAAATTAGGTATTAGGCAGTTATTTCCTTTACCACAAACAGATTGCTAAAACATACATTAATATGCACACACACACACACTTTAACTTCATAAGTGTACATTAATTCATATTCATAAGCCTAAAATATAATCTACCACCTCTGTTTTCCTCTCTGAAAAAAAAAGACAGATTTATGGGAGGCAACTGAAATAGTATTCAGAGGCAATTGAACATCTTTCTGAATTTTTTTATTCACAAGAGAATAAAGTAGAAAATAAATAAATAAATATACTAATAGGAAACACCAAAAAAAAAGAAATTATGCAAACAAAAGTAGTACCCAGTACGATAGAAAATAAGAGAACAATTTCATTGATTAAAATGTAGAGCTATTTTGGGGGGGAAGAGCAAAAAATAGAAAATTAGAAAATTGAATTACCAGGATTATGAAAATTAAGAAAGAGAAGATGACAATAAATATAGGCTCCCAGATGTCCACTTCTTTTTCTTTTACATTGTGCTACATGATACCTCATTAGTCCAGTATTCAGTAATGTACATCTTTCATGGAAGGAGATGTCAATACTGATTGGCTGATAGAAGGCTGAATATGACAGTGTGTATAAGAATAAGGGGCTTAATATTTTAGAAATTTGGGAGAGAGGCTTTGGGAACATATGTAGAGAGAAAAATCTCTTACCCAGAGGAAGGCCACTTTCAATAGTGTCTAGAATTGCAAGCCCTGGAAGTCAAGAAATATGGTGGGGCCAAGACTTGGGTGGGTTACAATCTTCCATTGCTTCTTTGCTACCTCTTGAAAGGTTTTTCTTTCTATGTATGTCCTTGAAGTTTGTCCTCATGTCTTAGTAACAACAGAAGAATGCCAAGAAATATAGCATCATGGTCAGCATCCTGTCAGCAATTGAGAAGTCACGTATCCCTTCTCATAAATGATACCAACGGTATGTCCTTTCAAAACTGCCCTCATCCTGCAGGAAAGCAGGGTAACACTTAGCAACAAAACTAAGAATATAAAAAGTTAATCAATGTTTATTTTAAAAATTAAATATATAAATCAACAACACTAAAAATAGATTAAACGATTCTCAGAAAAAAGACATAACATACAACATTAATGATGTCACATGGAAAAGTCTATGAAGACCAGGTAAATCAATAAGTAAGCTTTATTTACTTAGTGAAATTTTCACTAATATTATTTATTCACTTACAAGTGAAACATTCCTAAGATGTCATCCCTATACTAAAAGGAGTTTTCAAAAGAAAGAAATTTTTTTACCTAAGTCTTCCCATGAAAATCTGTTCTATTTTCAATCCTTAATCCTGGGAAAGATAAGTCAGAAGAAGACAACTATAGATTAATATCATTTATCAATTTCACTGCAAACTATTAAATAAAATAGTAGCAAGCACAAAAACATATGGATTAGGTTATAGTAAAGATTCTAATCTTATTGATAACAGATTGGAAGAAAGTCTCTAATGTAATGTCCCAGAGCTACGTTCTTCACCTTGTATAACTCAATAATTTTGTAAAAGACTTGGATTAAGGCCTGATTAACCTACTTATTCACTTCCAGAAGATGCAAAGCTGGTGGTGAAGATAGGCGAGACAGATGATGGAGACAGAAAACAAAATATATTGAGAGGCTGGAGCAATACACTAAATGGGAAAAAATGTAATAGAGATCAATGTAAAGTATTACCCTTGCATTAATCACATCAGTTTCCCAAGCTCAGGGTCAGAGAAGTCACCAACCCCAGACAGGGAAGGGCTTCTGCAAATCAAGGTAAGCTCATTCTTCTGTCCTCCCTACACTCTGTAGACTGAGAAACACATGCTCAGAGCACTTTCCTGTGGCTGGTGCTTGGTGGAGGGGAAACTAACCTAGTGGAGTCTGGAGGACAGAATGTGGAAGAAGTCACACTTTATTCCCAGTGACTGGGTTGATGCTATAGGGCATCATTAGAACCCAAGTGGGAGGGACAGGCATATAACATGCTGTGAGTATCTCAGAGTCTTCAAGTGTAGATTCCAGTGGCGATCTGGGGGGTACCCCTGTTGTTTATGAGTACTTTCCAGTTACAGAAGAACTGGGAATAGGGGGTGAAACTTGTTTAGCATCATCCCATAGTCAGGATATGTGACAGGCAGGATATCACAAGGCTACCTCTCTCTAGTCATGAAGTAGAAAGAGGTATCCACTACCTCTTGGGATGAAATCTTATAGGGATACATTGAATGCCTTACATGTTGATCCAAAAAATCAACTCCAGAAATCCAGAAATTCAGAAAGGAGGTAGGACTAGACAGAAGTTTATCTGAGGGGCAGCTAGGTGGCACAGTGGATAGAGCACTGGCCCTGGAGTCAGGAGTGCCTGAGTTCGAATCCGGACTCAGACAACACTTACTAGCTGTGTGACCCTGGGCAAGTCACTTAACCCCAATTGCCTCACTAAAAAAAAAAAAAAAAGTTTATCTGAAAACTCTCTCTGGGTTGTTGTTTGCTGAATGTAAGCTCAAGAGGAGTCAGGGAGCAGCTAGGTAGCACAGTGGATAAAGCACCGGCCCTAGATTCAGGAGGACCTGACTTCAAATCTGGACTCAGAAACTTGACATTACTAGCCATGTGACCTTGGGCAAGTCACTTAACTCTCATTTCATTGCAAAAAAAAAAAGTCAGCCAAGAAAACAAATGGAGCTTTAGTTTGCCATCAGATACATGTAACATCTAGAAATAAGGAGAAAACAATCACATTGTTTTAAGTCCTGGCAAGGACACATCTGGGATACTGAGTTCTATGCTGGGAATAACATTTGGGGAAGAAGATTGACAAACTTTTTCCTGGAGATACCAGAATGAAAATGAAACTGTTCATTAGAAACTTACACTCTACTCCTGAGGAATGCCAGCTATCTAAAACTGACACATGATAGGAGGGGGTGTAAGGTGAAGGAGACATTCACACAGAATGGCCAATGTGTCCTTGAGGCCAGAGCATGCACTGGCAGGTGGGAGAATGGATTGAACTCAATAATCATGGAAGAAGTGACTAAAATGTGCCAGCCATTATGGCAGTGTATTATAGACCCACAGGCGCATCACACAAAACAGGCACATAACCTATTTCACTGAATGGAGGAAAAAATGCATCCATAATAGTTTTATTGGGATTAGCAACACCCTCATCTACAAGCCTAGCCCTGGGGAAGGGTTGAATAAAACCATCATGCAGCAACATTGAGGGAGAAACTCATGGGCACACATGCTAGTTCTTCAGTGAGGCTGCACTGAATGCCAGGTTATGCCAGCTGGCTTTGGAGGCTCCTTCCAGCTCCTAGGGTTAGTGCTTCTTGGCAGCAACAAAATGGAACAAAATTCAATTTGATTTGACCACATGTTTGGCTGCTGGACATCATCACCAGGATCTCCCATTAGTATCTCAAATTCAAATTGTGGGCAAGGGAAGTTCTTTCTTTCTTTTTTTTTTTTTTTGGTGGGGCAATGGGGGTTAAGTGACTTGCCCAGGGTCACACAGCTAGTAATTGTCAAGTGTCTGAGGCCAGATTTGAACTCAGGTCCTCCTGAATCCAGGGCCAGTGCTTTATCCACTGTGCCACCCAGCTGCCCTGCAAGGGAAGTTCTTAACTGGGTTCAGAAAAATCTATTTCAAGAATACAATGTAGAGGAGGCATAAGATCACAATTAGAGAGAAAAATCTTGAGGACAAAATGGACCTCCTGTTCAACATGAGCCCAACCAAGAGATTGAATAAGATCTTTGCTTGCTTTTAGAAAGTCACACTCTCTAAACAAGAGAGACCTCCATCCTGTTGGACTGTTCCCTTGTCAGGCCATATCTGGAACAGGCATTCAATGCTGGGCAACACAAACTAAGAACCTCAATAATCTGGAGAGTGTCCAGAGCAGCATGATTGGGATAGCAGGGGAACTTCAGTTCAGGCTATATAATCAGGTAAATGAGCTGGGGAGAATTATCTGGAGAAAAGAAAACTGATCTTTGGGGGAACATGGAGGCCATCTTCAGATTCTTGAAGGGCTGCTGCCAGGAAGAGTGATCAGACTTACTGTTTGGGTCCAAGGAGCAGAACTAGGAGTAGTAAGGGGGAAATTGCAAAGAGTGAAATTTAAGCTCCATTCAACATGATTTATTCTTCACCTACTCTGTTCCAGGAACTGCATAAGACACTGATAATATAGAGGCACAAAAGAATTGGAAATTGAGGGGGTCCCCATCAATTGGGGAATGGCTAAAAAGTAGCGGAGAATGTAATGGAATATTACTGTGCTGTAAGAAATGATGAGCAGGAGGATTTCAGAGAAACCTGGAAGGACTTACATGAACTGATACTGAGTGAGATGAGCAGAACCAGGAGAACATTGTACACAGTATCAACAACATTGTGTGATGATCAACTGTTATAGACTTGGCTCTTCTCAGCCATACAATGATACAAGACAATGCCATAAGACTTATGGTGGAAAATGTTCTCCATATTCAGAAAAAGAACTATGGAGTCTGAATGCAGATAGAATATGCTATTTTCACTTTTTGTTGTTGTTTGTTTTTTTCTTTCATGTGTGTTTTTCCCTTTTTTCTGATTCTTCTCTCACATCATGATTAATGTGGAAATGTTTAACATGATTGCAATGTATAACCTATACCAAATTGGTTGCTAGGTTGGGGGAAGGAAGGGAAGGGAGGGAAGGAGAATAATTTGCAACTCAAAATCATACAAAAATGAATGTTGAAAACTATCTGTACATGTAATTGGAAAGAATAAAATAAAATACTATTTTTAAAAAGAGAATATAGAGGCACAAATTAAAGTCCCTCCCCTCAGAAAGCTTACCTTCCACTGGGGAATCAAGATTTGCACAGATAAGTGTGTGCGTGTGTGTGTGTGTGTGTGTGTGTGTATCTGTCTATCTAACTATTTAGCCACACACATAGGTTTATATAAAGAGATATACACATGTATAAGTTTTATATATATATATATATATACACTTTAATATATACCTATATAATATACATATACCTGCATACGCATATGAATGTTGAATTATATAGTCCTATACTATTATATACTCATATATATATACTATATCCATATATATATATAAATGACAGAACACACATATAAATAAACATTTAGATTTGTATATCTACACACATATATGATATTTCATATATTTGGTAAATACATTTATGCTCTGTCATAGCTATGTATGATAGATGTACAGTACTTTGAGGGAATACTATTAGTTGGGGTTTTAGGAAAGGCTCTGGGTTGGCTATGACATTTGAACTGAGTTTTAAAGTAAGCTAGAGATGCTGAGAGTTGGAGGTGAGGGGAACAGTGAGTGAATTTAGGCATGGAGCAAAGCCCATACAAAGTGGTAGATGGAAGATAAAATGCTATGTGTGAGAAACAGTAAGTTTGGCAGGATAACAGAAGCACAGAGTATGTCAAGGGCAGCAGTGCCTCATAAGCCTAGAAAGATCATTTGGGGCCAGATGGTAAAGGGTTTTAAATGCCAGATGAGATTGCATTTGCTCCCAGAAGTGATAAAGAGCCAATGGAACTTCCCTAGCTGGAGTGACATGGTCAGACCTGGACTTTAGGAAAAATCCCTTGGCCAGCTGAGTAAAGGGTGTCCTATGGAAGGGAGAGTTTGCAATGGTCCAGGAAAGAGAGGGTGAGAGCCTGCATCAGGTTTCCTGGCTGTACTAGTGAAAAGCATCGAAGGATACAAAAGGACTTGAGGAGCAGAATCGACAAAATGTGTTGATTTTAAACTCAAATAGAGAACTCAATTTGGTCCTATAAACTGGCAAATTTGTACATTAGCTGGATGGAAGTCGTGGTGAAGGATAATGAAAATATGAGGGTGACCCTGAGTTGGTTAATCCAGCTAACCAAAGCTGGAATCCAGGCTCCTGTATTTCTTAGTCTGTGTCCATAGGCATATTCCCTCTCTGAGGTTCTCTGAGCCTCCCTTTCTGCCCCTGTGAACCCAAATGATTTCACTCCCTACTTTGTCCATCTTACATGGTTTCATGGAAGTGAATTGTGAATTTGTGCGGCAGGTTGCCATTAGAAAGCAATAGCTGGTTTCAGAATCAGGGAGACGTGGGCTCCAGTCTGGTCCCAAGGCTGACTGGCAAGGGGAGCCCAGGCAAGTGCATTTGTCTCTCAGCACCCCAGAAAACCCCTGAAACCTAGAAATCACAGGGAAGGTGCTGACCTGCATCAGTATATGGGGGGGGGGGTTCCATCTGGGAACTCCAGGGACAAGTAAAATCACAAGTCTAATCGTTCTGCCTCTTCCTACCCTAATTTTAGCCCAATTCCTACTGTGCCCATAGGTACTGCAGAACCTCCCCACCCGCGTGCAGCTTGTTTTGCATATTAATGGTAGGAAAGTGCTCTTTTCTATTTCATTCCCAATCTTGACTCCCCAAGAGGACTGATGAAGGAGGCTCCCTCCCTCCCTAATGACAGAAAAGTGAGGGACTCAAGGGGAGCAATGAGATACAGACAATATAGAAATGTCTTTACTTGACTATGCATATTTCTCACAAGGACTTTGTTTTTCTTTCTTTTTTCCCCAGTGGGGGATGGTGGGAGAGAAAAAAAAGTTTGTTCTTTGGAAAAGAAAATATTTTTTTAAAAATGAAAATGATAGCAAATAATGACAGTAGCAATCCATAATCATGGAATAGACTTGTCTAGTTTCCTGAGGCAGTTTTTGGTATTCCTTGCAAGTCCTTCCATGTGAAAATGATCTCTTTTCTCTGATACAATACATCATGAGAAGTATTCTTTTTCTGTCCAATGGAAAAGAGGGGTACAGTTTGGAGAGTTTGGGTGCAGGAGAGGAGGAACTCTTTCAGTTTGGGGTCCTAGGGCTACATCTCAGAGTGTGAGTCCTTAGATGCCCTGTGTAGCAAATGGAGATAGGACTGTCATCTCTAAAAGTAAAGAGTGACTCTTGGGTCTTAGATGAGCTGTGATAAGTAGACAGAGGTGGCAGCTTTTCATGCTGAAAATCATTTTTTGCTTGATTTTGCACCATTTCCATTTCACCAACCTCCTCAGCTCTCTGTCAGTTTTCCAGGTCTCAGGAAGAAATGTGTCCACTGCTTGGGCCTCCAGAATCCTCATCTTCTTGTCAGTTAGGCAGCCACCAATGAAAAGCTGCCATAGTGTTCCGGGGCTAGTCTTGTAGGGCTCTCCTTGAAAGCCAGACCTCACAGGGTCAGGGCACCTTCTTGGCTTTAGGGAGGGCACTACATATGGTCCACTGTGGGTCCCAGCATGATTCTGAAGGAATAACAAGTTCCAGATGTCAACCTTGGGAGAATGGGTAAGACCACTGGCCTACTGAATGACCCACAGCTTCCTGATTTCCATGCATGGAGACCATGGCCCCTAGCAAAAGAATCCCAGATCAGCTGCTCCCAAAGTTCTCTATTTTGGAGGATGAACAGTCTCGTGCAATATTCAAAGGTCTATCTTTCCATTTAAAATAGTCCAGAATTAGAACTTTAGGGCAATTGAGAGTAGGGGGGACATTTTTGTTATTTGAAAGAGATAGCAGGCAGCAACAGACAGAGACAAAGACAGAGAGAGACAGACACACAAAGCCAGAGAGCCATAAAGAGAGACCCACAGAGAGAAAGAGAGACAGAGACACAGAGAAGGAGAGGGAGAGGGAGAGGGAGAGGGAGAGGGAGAGGGAGAGAGAGAGAGAGAGAGAGAGAGAGAGAGAGAGAGAGAGAGAGAGAGAGAGAGAGAGAGAGATTTGTTAAACTCATACTCTGTACCAAGTTCTTTGGAAACAAACAGAAGCAAGTATAATACATACTTCCTGCCCTCAGGGAGGTTCTATTTCAGTTAGTAGAGGATATTACAGTCCCAACAGCCCCTACAGGGAAGCAGGGGAACTGGAGGGACTCTGTCATCTACTGGGAGAAGCAGGCAGAACAGAGAGAGCAGAGGGGAGAGGAAGGGGAAAAGCCCTTGAAGTCTGGAGCCCGGGGCCTAGATTCTCAGACTTTTTACTTGCCAATGATGGGGCACTGGGCTCTCCTTCTTCCTCTTCTGTGATACAGCACTAGGTCCCTCCACTGCTCAGAGAGGATGTGTACATACATCTGTCTGTCTGCCAGACAACAAGGGGATAAGTCACTGTTGTGGGGATGCCATTAGAAGATGAATAGGTGGGGCAGCTAGGTGGCACAGTGGATAGAGCACTGGCCCTGGATTCAGGAGGACCTGAGTTCAAATCCGGCCTCAGACACTTAACAATTACTAGCTGTGTGACCATAGACAAGTCACTTAACCCCCCCCCCCCAAAAAAAAGAAGATGAATAGCCTTTGCATCATGACTGAGACACTAGTCAACTATATTACTCAAGGCAATTCATTTCACCCCTTTGGGCCCCCATTCCCTCATCTGTAAAATAAAGGCACTATATGAAACACAAGGGTCCAGGTGGTTTAGTGGATGGAGCACAGAGCATGGATTCAAAAAGACCTGAGTTCAAATCTGGCCTCTGGAACTTATTAGTTGTCTGACCCTGGCCAAGTCATTTAATGCTTATCTGCCTCAGTTTTCTCAACTATGAATTAGTCATAATAATAATGCCTACTCTCAGGGTTGTTGTATAGATCAAATGAGATCATGTTTGTAAAGCACTTAGCACAGTGCTTGGCACATAGTAGGCTCTAAAATATGCTAATTCCCTTTCCCTTCCCTTCCCCCAACCTGCTATTTCCCTTTACATCCTTTCTCTCATGATTGTCTACTCCTCTCCCACTCACACGGCCACATACTAGTTTAGTCTCTCCCTCATCATTTCCTGCCTAGACTCTGGCAATCACTTTCTGATGTCTCTCTATGCCTCTTTCCAAGACACTCTGTATGTGTATATCTTCAAAACTATTTTATAATTTTTTATCTCTGTACAGGCTGTATTTGTATCCACAGCACTTAGCACACCAACTAGGGGCTTAATAAAATGTCACTGAATTGGAATCTTTATATCTCTTCTTCCCTAGTGGATAATTGGGTGGCACAGTGGATAGAAGGCCAGACTGAGATTCAAGAAGACTCATCTTGATGAATTCAAATGCAGCATCAAATACTTACTCACTATGTGACCCTGGGCATGTCACAACCTCATTTGCCTTAGTTTCCTCATGTATAAAGTGAGGTGGAGAAGGAAATGTCAAACCATAGCACTATCTTTGTCAAGAAAACCACAAATGGGGTCTTGAAGAGTCAGACACAACCGAAATAATTCAATGGCAACAAAACCTCTTTTCTGACACCTAGCCTCACTTATTCCGAATCCATGTAAACAGTTCAACTATCTGGATGAATGGGAGGGGTCTGAGGAGCAAAGGGAAATTCCTTTCAATAGAAGTGTTCACTGGTCATTCACATCATCTCATCCTATGTGACTCCATCCAAATCCCCCTGTAAATTTTCCACAAAAAGACCCACCGTAATTTTGGGTAGATCTATCTGGTAATTCACATAGTAGCTACTTCAAATCTATTGAGGATGTGAGTGAATGACTGAATTAATGTATCCATGTGTTCTTAGCACTAGTGATAAAATCTAGTGATAATTCTAAATATGCAAAATCTCTAAATTTAAAAAAATATTTTAATATTGTTATTTCTGTTCTTATATCTAACTTTTAATGAATATTTCTCTTCCATACTTAAAGTGAAGAGCATCTTATTTGAAAAAATAGGTAAAAGAGGAAGTAGATGTAAGAAACCAATAAATTCAGAGAGAGAGAGAGGAGAGAGAGACTGTCAACAGCAATTAGTTGTAATTCAATGGAAAAAGAAAGAAACAATATGGTAATGGGATTATACTACAGACCACCTGAACATAAGGAAGAATTAGAAGCTTCTGGAAATGACTCATAAATCTGATATAGAGATGCATGTTACTGTGCTGATGGGCATCTGAAATTCTCAAGATATCTATCTGAGTGCTCTTTCCCTACCAAAAAGCAGAAACATTGAGTAATCCATTACTTTCTTTAATGATAACTTCATCATCAAAAAGATAAATGAAAGGACAAGGAGAAATGCTATCCTGGAACTAATTCAGACCAACTTGGAGAAACTGATTCTATTATTCTGTAAACTGGTGCTTGAGGTTGAAATAGAACCTTGTGGACAAGTGACCACTTTATTCATTAAGTTAATGGCAGAGAACAAGACCAGCCACAGTTTGACAAAGCACATAGGAAATACTAGTTAAATCTCATTGGCTCATTGACATGAATACTAAACTTAGAACAAACAGATGTTTGGGAGACAGTCATGAAGTCATGAAGGATTTTTGCAAAATCACAGTGCAGTCGCCATCTTCAGTGATGGAGAGAGAACTCACAACAATGAAGTCCTATATCACTGAAGTTGATATAAGATTATTTTCAAGCAATTAGAGAATGGGCAGGAGCCCATAGATTAAAATTCTATGGGGAATATCAACCCAGGGAAGATTAAAAACTCACAAAAATGAAATTCTGAAGACAAACATTGAAAGTTTTCCAGTGAGGATGAAAAAGGGAGAGTTGTCTGTGGATACTAATGTATATACACAGGGAAATCTTGGATCGACTCATAGTTTTAAAAAACATGCATATATGATGGAATCAAGGGAAAATCTGTGAGGATGAAGACAAAAGTAGGGCACAGAACTATACAAAATAGTTTCAGGAATCCCAACGCTCCAGATTGTTGGAGACTGAAGAATTCAGTCTGAAGAATTTTACACTCTATGAGGGAAAAACAAGACAGAAACGTAAAACAGAACCATTACTCAGGGTGCAGAGATCATGAAGACAGGGCAGGAACAGGGCTCTGAAGTACACAAATCTTACATTGATTCTTTTTTCCAAAGAAAGTGATCTGTGAACTAGGGAGGAGAAAATAGAAGTCATTAACAGAGAAACTGACTTCAAGTTCAGTAAGGACTGGATAAGAGAGATTACTTAGAGGCCCTCATGAAGCCAAAGTAATTGGGTCTGGAAAGAGCAAAACCCAAGATAGAGAAGGAACATACAGATGGAATTGCTTAAGTGGTTACCTATCAAAGTCTATGTGCAACAAGGTAGATTCCTCAGGAGTAAACAGGAATGAAAGCTCTCCTTTATTTTAGGATAATGGCTGAAAACAAAAGACTTGTGAGTTTGACTTTTCATCCTGGCAGAGTCCTAGATGGAGTATTAATGGGATGGTTCATGGAAAAAAGGTTAATCATTAATAAGTTAATGTCAAATTGGAGGGAAATCTTCAGTGGAATACCATAGGGACCTGTCCTTGACCCTCTGCTGTTCAAATTTAGATGTCAGTCAGTATCCCCAAAGGTCAATCAACTAATCATTCAACAAGCACTTACCATGCTCCTGACACTAGGCTAAGTAATGGGAATAGAAAGATATTTAAAAAGAAAACATGGTACCTACTTTTCAGGAGCTTAAATTCCAGGGGGGAGACAACATGTATGTAAATTGGTACATACAACATATAGAAAGAATCAAGGGAAGGGACTCTGACAAGAGAAGGCATTCCAGCTAGGAGTGAGGAAGGATCCAGGAAAAACCTCCTGACATAGGTGGCAGATGAACAAACAAGTAAGCAAAAATGACAATAATAAATCCTTCAGTCACAGAAGTACCATTAGGATGGGGGACTGCCAACCAAGCTCTAGCCCTATATCTAGAAGATGGCAACTATTAGGATCTATCAGCTCACTCCCCTTAAAGATAATGCTAATTGTGAAGAAGTCATTTCTCGTCTGATATCAGGCCTAAGTTTTCCTCCGTGAAACTTCTAACCATTGCCCCGGCTCTGCTCTCTTGAGTCACTGAGAATAATGTTGAATCTCCCTTCCACTCCCTTCAAGTTCTTATGTGATCCATTTTGAGCCTTATTTTCTTAAGGGCTAAATGGCCCTAGTTCTTTTACACATCCTCATAGAGCATGGACTCAAGCTCCTTCCCTGTTCTGATGGCTTTCCCCTGGATGATCTAAGTTATCAATGGTTTTCCTAAAATGAGGCTATCAGAAATTAAGAAAACATTCCAGGTGTGTTCCTACCAGGGCAGATTGGGTCTGCCATGTCAGAGTACAGATGGGCTACAACATTATCAGCAGAAGGGAGGACTCAATGCTGTGTTTGGGATTACATTTGTTCCTTTTTCTTTGTTAGGCTTTTTTTTTGCCACCGTACCACATTGGTGACCCATTGATCTTGTAGCCCCCATATAAATTTTGGACAAATTAATGCCTAAAAACATCTTCTCCATTTTGAACCATATCGATGAAGCCAAACCTCTGTTCTTAGTTCTGTTCTCTAGACTCAAGCAAATAAAATCTAATGGCTCCTTCACAATGCATACTTTTCAAATACATGAAGATGGCTATGATAGTCCCACAATCTTCTCTTCTTTAGAGTAAACACCCTCATTCTCTTCTGCTGAGTACACTATGTTGTGATAGCCAGCACATTTTGTTCAGGGACACTCAGAGTCAGTATGAGAATTTCACAGGCTGTAGAGCCTGGCTTAGCCCAAACTTGACTTCTTCAGATGAGTGAATGGATTGGTCCTGAACACTGGAGAAATGATATTGGCCAGGATCAGCTCAAAGTTGCCACTGCTTATCCTCCCAAAACTTTCTGCTGCCATCAGGGAAAGGAGGATGAAGTTCATGGGACCTGCAAAGTCATCAAGAACACAACTCCCAGCTTAGTTCCCAGCACGATTGCCCATGCTTAAACAGGAAACAATAGAAATGAGGTTTTGTTTTTATAAAGTTCCACATGTTGTCCTGGAAACCTGGTCTTTCTAATAACTCCCAGCCTTCTGGCCAATGGGAACAGAGGCCTGCCTGATGTTTTAACAGGCCCCTTCATTTCAGCAGCCAGAGGGGAACAATCAAGGATACCATTTTGGAAGTTCAAAAGAAAATAATGAAATACCAATGGATGCCAATGGCTTCTCTCCCTCCATGGCCTGTCTGCAAGGGTCTTGTTGAGTGAGAGGAGTGAGGGCTTCTTCTCATACTAGAGGGCATATCACATGGGGAGCTGGGCCAGACCTTACCCCTTGCCTGTCTCTTGATGAAGAAAAGAGACATAGTTACATGTCATCTAGACTTACAGGAATACAGTGTATCCTTCAAACCCCAAGCTAGATATCACTTCTGTTTACTATTGTTTGGGTGGGGTGGGGGTTGGGGGGGGGGTGGAATGAAATAATAACTGGGCTGAAACAGCAGTCTCAGACAATGGGATTATACCTGTGAGGTCACTCCAGTACCCCTCCCTCCATGTTCAAGGATCACCCAAGTATGGGCTAGAATTCATTCAGTGAAAGGTCAGCCAAAGGTATATCAAGGACTCATGGGGACAACTCCATGGCTTCCCTCTCCAGGCCCATATTCCTTTAACACAGTTGATCATACTCTCCCTTATGCCCTTTTGTCTTATGGCTCTTTCCTGTTTGTGTTTCAACCTTAATTACACTTTTCAACAGTTCTCTTTTACCTTCCTTCAGGGTTTTTTTTTTTCAGTTTCCTGAGGGATTCATTCTGGAGATTTTCTTTCTTTTCTTAAAATATCTCTTCTGCTCATATCTTAGACCTTGCCCTGAAGGCTTTACCCCTTAATCAATGACATCACCTATTCCCCTAAAGGGTCCTTCTGATGTTTGCCTCTGAAGCATGCCAACACACAAACCCAATTACTCATTTATTTGAGGAAATTTTCTTCCCCTTTAAAAAAAAAAATCACTATCTCAAATGCACATGTCCCTTAACAGTCAAAATCCATGTCATATGCATTTAGCCCAAACTTGTCATATTACAGATGAGGAAACTGAGGTAAACAGGGTTAAGTGACTTGCCCAAGGTCACACAGCTAATAAGTGTCAGAGGTTGGATTTGAACTCATGAAGATGAGTCTTCCTTACTCCAGGCCCAGAACTCTATCCACTGTGCCACCTAGATGCCTCCAACAAAATCTAATTGCTCCCCAGTTACATTCCTCTTCCTCATTTCCTTTTAATATTTCTATGTTGGCATGAAAATTTTATATGTGCATAATCATTAGCACAATAGCACATACATATAATGTCATACATATCATTTTATATACATATAAAATTTAAAATAAATAAACATGCCAATATTGGAGTGCATGCTGAATTTTATTTTACTGACAGGGGAAGAAGATCAAAAAAAGTTTGGAGATCACTGTTCCGAATCACAGAGTGATTACATTCTGCCCTGGGGAAGGGGAAATCCATAGAAGCCAAAGCCCAAGTCCTCGAAGGATTATGGCTTTACAAAGTACTTCACAAGTATTATCTCTTTGGATGGAAAATAAAGTAGCTCAATAAGACAACACAAGCCTACTCCCTGTGACTTCTGGGTATGGAGTCTCAGTAGGTTCTCTCTCTAGCCTACTTTTGCCACTCAAATGCTGAGTTATTTCTTGGGTCCTTGTCACTTTCTCCTGGACCAGAATCAGAGTAGTAATTAGCAGTTCCTGAACCAATGGGAAGCGGAGAGGTAGAGTGGGCTCACCTGGGGTTCACTGGCTTAGGACACTCCTGGTGGGATGGATGGGTAGTGAAACACAGAAAGATGAATCTCAGGCCACTCTTGCCATCTCTTTACACACAGTAAGGGCAGAGGAGGAAGCTCCCCCAAGGAAGACCTGTGCCACTGCCTTTTGGTGGCTTGCTGAGAAGGTGAGGCAGGGGAAGGAGCCCCTGAAAGACAGCTGGATACCCTTTGCATCACCTTCTCTGGACAACAACCCCAGTCTCACTGTCTTCTTTTTACTTTTTATTGAGGACAAATGCAGAAATAAATGCTGCTTTCTATGGAATGTTGCTGAGGGGGATCTGATATGTGAATAATTCCCAGCCCAAAGTCAAAAACTTGTTATAGTATAAACATAGAAGTCTCCTGAGAGCAGGCTGGGACCACTGGGAGAAAGGATTGATCTAGGTGGACCAAGAGGTCCCACCCAGATTTATATCTGTGATGTTAGTAGATTCTATGCATTGTGGAAGTAGGGAGTTCATGGGCAAGGAAAGAATTTCCTCCAATAAATGACTGCTTTGGCTCATGTGCTGCTTACTGGGCTTAGAAAACTGGTGTGGGATTGACCTTTGGCAGTGCCATTGAAGAATGGCAGAAAATCCTTAGTTCAAGGTCTAAGAAGTGAAGAGGGTAATAGTTGAAGACACACATAAATGGCTCTAGTACTTGTGATTCAGGAAACTCAAAACACAAAAGGCACCTAAGAGATAAATGCTGAAAAGTCTAATCAAGGCTGAAAGTGGAAGTAAAGGGGACAGCTAAAGGTGGAAAAATGTGTGCTTGGGGGTTGAATTGGAAGGTGAGTGATCATCTGTGTTAGAGCCATCAGATACTGAAGGATGAGAAAATGGCCATTGAGTATTGTCCTAGGAGATATGGGATGCCAGAGTGCAAAGGGTTCTCTGGTAGGACCCTTCTATCATACCTTGCTAAATCGCCTGGGAACACTGACACCAAACAAAAGTCTCTGTGAGCCTCATCCATGCCATTTGACCTATGCTCACAAAGGCAACAGGAATGAAGCCCCCAAATTTGCCCTATGTTTGATGAAATTTGGGCAAAGCCATTGTTCCTCCTCCCTTGACTTATGCTTTGGTATGTTGAAGTATGGATAATATCTAGAAACCTATAAACATGACATACAATTGTGAGCCAAACTCAGAGGATGACCACTTGGCTAAAAACTCTGAGAGCAGCAAACCTTGTTACTATGGTCAAGTTAACTATCAGGAACTTGGCTGGGAGATAGAGGGTTGCTACACGATCTCTATGTCACTGGAAAATACAAGCAGACTGACAGATGGAAAGCCACAGCATTGCAGGTAATTGAGAGACTAGGGCGTCTGCCAGTCTGTGAAAGTGCACCAGGAACAGGCCGGTGCCCAACACAGATAATGCATGTAAATTACCTGTAGCCCTTGGGGGGGGGCTGTTTGGCCCACTGAACAAACAAGTGAATCCCAGAGTCATCCTCAACTTCAGCACCCCCTCCCATAACCAATGAGGTGCCAGGGCTTGTCAATTCAACTTCCACAAGCTTGTCAAATCAACTTCCACTACCATAGCTCCCACCCTGGACAAAGTCTTGTCAACTCTCCCCTGGATTTTTGCAGTGACCTCTTGAATGTTTCCTTGCCTTCATTCTCTTTTCTCTCCAGTCAATTGCTCACACTGCTGCCAAATAGATTTTTCTGAAGCCCAGGTATGACCATCTTAATACCCTGCTCAAAGAGCTGAACTGGCTCCCTGTCTCCTCTGTTTGGTACTGGAAAGCACTTCACCCTTCTCAAGTTTTTGTTCCTCTACCCTTCACACATGATCTAGTTTAGCTAAACAAGCCTTCTTCCCATACTCTTGGACCCATTGTTCCATCTTCCATCTACCACCTTGGGACTGGTTGTCCCCGCATCAGGAATGCATTCCCTCCTCATCTCCACCTCTTAGAACTCTTGTTCACTTCAGATTTCACTTCACGTATCACTTTCTACATGAGGATTTTCCTGGTTCTCCCAGCTACTATGCCTTCTCCTCCATGAAATGTCATCACACTATGGTGTATATATAGGTTGTAGATACTAAGATATGCCCATGTTTTGTACCCTGCCCATGTCATGTACCCTTGATAATGGAGATTTTATGATGCCAGGGAAAATCTAAGTTGTGTCTCTGTATCTTCGGTAGAGGGTCCAGTGCCCAATGCACAGTTCATGCTTAGGACATGCTTCACCACTGGTCTTTCTGGCCCTGCACCAGGCCAAGCCAGTCAGCATTGATTAGGCAATCCCTACATGCCTGGCATTGTGCTAAGCACTGGACACACATGAAAGACCCAGAGACTCCTCCCAACCTCTAGTCCCTTGTCTCTGTTCTCCTGCTGCCTGTCTCCACCTGGATGTCTTGCCACCAGCACGTCTCCTTTGTGAAAGGTCAAAGGCCAAAAGAGGCTAGAGGCAGGCTGTGCAGTATAGTCCATGATCACTATACCCTCTCCCCCACAGAAGCTTTGATTTGCTATCTTTAGATGAGGCCCTACATCCCCCATCCGGCCTCAATTCTGCCTGTTCTCAGAGCATCTCCTACTATCATCCTGAACTTTGGCCAGGAGGGATCCTGCCCTCCTCATCTCTCCTCAGAACTGAGGGGGACAATGGGAAGCAGAACATTTGTGGTATAGAGGCCTTCCTAGCTCAACTCACAAAAACAGGAAATGGTGATTTTTACCCAAGCACCATTCGCCTCTGGTTGAATTAGCCAAGACATGCAGCTGTCTGTTGATAATCGATCACATAAAAAAAAAAACAACTATATTTCAACATCACTTCAGAGCCTTTCTTGCTAATTTCTCCCCCCAAGTCAGTTCTTCACTGATATAGCCCCTGCTGATTTACAGCCTTGTTATTGTCACTGGGCTGGACCAGACACGTTGAAAACTATGTGTGCAATTTGAAGGCCCCTCATGTGACTGTCTTCTAAGGCTACAACAATGTGAGTCAGAGATTAGAGTTGGAATAGGCTTTCCAGATCATCCAAGACTCCACCCCCCCATTTTACAGAGGAGGAAACTGAGGCCCTAACAGGGAGATTGACTTTCTCAAGGTCATATAGGTTTCTTTCATCTGCATCTAATATTTTTTCCAATGAACCAGCTTGCTTATTCATTAAGGGATTATATCTTCATGCCTTTATTGGGGGGGGGGGTGAAAAGATTGGCAGTTAAGTTACCAAAGACTTTCCAGTATGGGTCAGGTTTGGAGACTGGGGCTTCCTGCCTCCCTTCTCATTATCCCAGCTGCCACTGTCCGGAAGTCTGCCATCCATGTTATTGTTGACTTGAAATGATGAGAAGAGGGTGGGGATCAGAAGGAGGATCTCCCACAGACACCTTAGCTGATTTACAGAGAGATTACAAATGAGGGCATTCGATGTCATTAAACATTTTAAGTTCTCATACTTTGTGACCAACAAACAAAAGAGGAGCCTTTGCAAAAAAAGGCTGGTGACACGGCTATTTCATGCATTAAGCTCTCTTGCAAGAGACTTCAGTTGGGACACTTGGAAAATAAACAAACCTCCCCAAAGCACAACAAAAACCATCCCCAGCTGCTCTTCCAGAATGGTTGTAAGGTTTTGAAATGCAGAAGAAACTTTCTGGATCCTCCTTCCCTTCCTTTGTGTCTCAAAACTCACAAATTCCACTGAGACCCAGGAAAGAATGCAGAACATGGGAGTGAATATTTTTACACATGTGGATCTTTTTTTTGGGGGGGGACATCCCTCCCAGACACAACTCAGCTGCTACTGTGCTCATAGCTTCTCCTCCAACTGATTCATGTCCTTCCAAAGTGTGATTAGGCCAAAAGATCCCCACTCAGGGTGTGAAAAGAGCATGAGGCCTTGAAAGGCAGAAAACTCCATTTGGAAGCACAGAATCCCTCTCAATCTCTCCTACAGATTCCTTTCTGATCCTGCCTTGGAGCTTGGCTACTTACCAGCTTCTCTCAACAAGTGTAGGGCTCAGAACAACACTCAGCCAGAGCACCAGCTTTAGAGACCACAAGAGCCCCCCAGTGCCATGGGAGCCCTATCTTTTCTCCCTTCATGACATCATACACCATCATCTTCCTTCATACACATCCTCTTCTCTATACAGTGATCACCCTGATTCATGCCCCTATCACCTAACTGCTGGCACACTATAACAGTCTGATGGTTGGTCTCCCTGCCTCAAAGTTCTTCCCACTTCATTCTATCCTCACCTCAGCTGCCAAAGTGATCTTTGTAATCCACTTGTCTTATCACGTCACTCCCCTGCTCAATAAATTCTCATGACTCCCTATTACTTCTAGGATAGAATATCAAATCCACATCCAGTACAACCTGTCAATTCTAGCCTCCCAATTCCTCTCCCAACCTTATTGATGACTTTTTACTGACTGATTCCCATGCCTGTACCTCTCGTCCTCCTCATCTCTGACTCCCAATCTACCTTGTATCAAAAGCCTTTTACTTTACTTTTACTTTACTTTTTCACTTTTTTTTTACTTTCCCTTTCTTCTGAGCTTATTGCCAATCTATCCTATCAATACCTTGTTTGTACATCATGAGTTCTCTGTAAATATAGTAGCTTGTCTATAGATTGGGAGTTCCTTGAGGCCAAGATATATGTTTTCTCCCTAGCACTTCACAAAGAACCTGGCATATTGTAAGCTCTCAGTAAACACTTATCAAATGCCTATTGGGTAGTTCTCTGTTGACCTTCCTGACTCTCAGTTTCCCCATCTGTAAAATCAGAATAGTTAGAGATCCTGCTTCCCAGGGTTTGGGGGATGCTCAAATGAAATAATGCATGTGCAATATTTTGCAAACCTCTAGGCACTAGAGAAATGTGACCTGTGCTTAATATTATTATTACCATAAGTCTTTATCTAATTTCCCAAGGTGTATGGACTTTGTAGTATAGGAGCTAGTAGGGTGATTAAATAGGAATTTTCCTCAGAGTAGAGATGAGAACAGAGATCAAGCCCTCTAAATGACACTCAGTTATGGCTAATCAACAGTACAGCCAATATTTGAAGGGCCCAGTTGTTGTTGTAGGAAGGAAAGAAGAATAAGGAAAAGGAAAACTCCAGAAAAAGTGGAGCAGTACACAACAGAGGGCAGAGAATGGATTGACTACATGCTATAAGAGCACAATTCAGTTTCTGAGATTCGGTGATACTCTAAAGCAAAATAAATGTTCCTGACTTGGTAAACAGGGAAAGAGGGTGTAATCAATTGCTTCCTCAGGTGATGAGTCAACTATGTCTTTGGGTTCTCACCTGTATCTTCGCGTGACTGGAATGTATTATGTAGACTGGATTCTTGTTTGGGTGTAGGGTAGACTTGGTTACTTCTGAGGTCCTTTCCAACTTAAGATTCCATGATTCTATGGCTTTTTATAATTATACAGTAATAATAGGTCTAGTAGAAGGCATGTGAAGATCATGGGAATGAATTTCTTTACTGTATTCATTACTGGCCAGATCATAGCAATCACCCTGAATTCAGTTCTCATTGCTGCTTCAATTTCCAACTGATGCATTACTTTGGACCGGACTCTCTCATCCCCCTAGGAACCTTATCATCAGAAGGCTGACTCATTATCCTGTGAGATTGCATTAGCCTTTGTGCTCTGACTACATCAGTACCCTCTGCCCTTCTGATTGGACGACAGTGAAGAACTCATCCTAGAGCCTCCATTTAAAGAGGCTTCCCAAGTCGGTCATCTTTTTTTTTCCTCTCCTGTTGTATTTCTTCAATTGCATAATGCAACCTCCCTGTCCCCTTCCTAGCAACTGCCTTTCAGTTTTTTTGTTACATAACCACTCTATGCCAGACAAAGGACTTGAACCCAGGTTTTCTTGATTCTGCATTTAACTCTACATCCAACTATGCCACCCTGACATTCTTATCATTGTCATTATCATTATGTTATTAGCAAACCAATAGGAAAGAACCCTCTTAGAGAAAGAGAATGTGTGGTTCTCAGGTAGCTAAGTGATAGAATGGGCTGCCCTCCAGACTTCAGAGAGGCTAGGACCGATGATAGAGGCCAGAGAATGTGTTTAGAAGTGTCCTCCAAATTCAGAAAGTCCCAGGATACAATACAGGAGCAAGCATTCTGTAGGAGTGACCACCATTATGGAGATCACCAGTAGAACTGTCATAGTGGGTTCCAGAGAGCTTGTTTTCTTTGATTTTTGGCTGGTGACATCCATGTCTCATGGAAGAGTCTTCAGACACAAACCTGCAATTTAGCCACTCTGGAAGAGGGCCTTTATGTTCTACTGAGGCCTGACTTGTCTTGAATTGTCAGCCACTGTTTGAGCACATCTTGAACTTGGTTGTTGAATCTTTAGAGAACCCCAAGTGCCACTCAACACTGTTTCTAGGATTTCACTCTGAAAAACTTGGGCAGGCTCTTTTGTAGACTACAAAGAAGAAAGGCTAGATAGCTGTCAGCTCCCTGGGTCAAGCTTTCTCATGCTGCTATTGAAAGCATAGGGTGGGGTATGGGAAATGCAAGGCCATGTGTTTCCTTATATGTTTTATTTTTTTTTAATTTTTATTAATTTTTATTTTTTGTTTATTTTAAAATAAAAGTATTTTATTATTTTCCAGTTACATGTAGAAATAGTTTTCAAGATTTTTAAAATAAGATTTCAAATTTCAAATTTTTCTCCTTCCCTCCCTTCCCTCCCCCCCCTTCCCTAGACAACAGGCAATCTGATATAGGTTAAATATACATAATAACATTAAACATATTTCTGCATTAGTCATGTTATATGAGAAGGATCAGAGCACAAAGGAAAAACCTGAAATCAGAAAACCAACAGCTTCAAAAACAAAAGAAATAGTATGGTCCAATCAGCATCCACATCCCAAAGTTCCTTTTTTCCCCCCTGGATTTGGAGAGCCTTTTCCATCATGAGTTCTTTGGAACATTCTTGTTCCATTAGATTGGTGAGAAGAATCTAATCTATCACAGTTGGTCAACACAGAGTGTTGATGATATGGTGTATAATGTTCTTCTGGTTCTGCTCATCTCACTCATCATCAGTTCATGCAAGTCCTTCCAGGTTTCTCTGAACTCTACCTGCTCATCATTTCTTACAGCACAATAGAATTCCATTACATTCATATACCACAACTTGTTCAACCATTTCCCAGTTGGACATCCCCTCAATTTCCAATTCCTTGCCACCACGTAAAGAGCAGCTATAAATATTTTTGTACATGTGGGTCCCTCTCCCCTTTCCATGATCTCTTTGGGAAAAAGACCCAAGAGTGGTATTGCTGGGTCAAAGGGTATGCACAGCTTTATAGCCCTTTGGGCATAATTCCAAATTGCTCTCCAGAATGGTTGGATCAGTTCACAGCTACACCAACAATGCATTAATGTTCCAATTTTCCCACAGCTTCTCCAACATTTATTATTTTCCTTTTTTGTCATTTTAGCCAATCTGATTAGTGTCAGGTGGTACCATAGAGTTGTTTTAATTTGCATCTCTCTAATCAATAATGATTTAGAACATTTTTTCATATGGAAATAGATAGCTTTGATTTCTTCATCAGAAAACTGCCTGTTCATATCCTTTGACCATTTCTCAATTGGGGAATGACTTGGAGTCATATAAATTTGATTTAATTCCCCATATATTTGAGAAATTAGGCCTTTATCAGAGGTACTGGCCATAAAGATTGTTTCTCAGCTTTCTGTATCCCTTCTAATTTTGGATGTATTGCTTCTATTTGTACAAAATCTTTTTAATTTAATGTAATCAAAGTCATCTATTTTGCATTTCATAATATTCTCTATCTCTTGTTTGGTCATAAACTGCTCTCCTTTCCAAAGATCTGAAAGGTAGACTATTCCTTTTTCTCCTAATTTACCTATGGCATGACCTCTTATGTCTAAATTATGTACCCATTTTGACCTTATTTTAGTATAAGGTGTCAAATGTTGGTCTATGCCTAATTTCTGCCATACTATCTTCCAGTTTTCCCAGAAATTTTTGTCAAATACTGAATTCCTATCCCAGAAGCTGAGGTCTTTGGGTTTATCAAACAGTACATTACTAATGTCATTTACTACTGTGTCTCCTATGCCTAGCCTATTCCATTGGTCCTCCATTCTATTTCTTACCCAGCACCAGATAGTTTTGATGACTGCCGCTTTATAGTAGAGTTCCACATTTGGTACAGCTAACCTACCTTCGTGTGCATTTTTTTTCATTAATTCCCTTGATATTCTTCACTTTTTGTTTTTCCAGATGAATTTTGTTACTACTTTTTCTAGCTCTATAATATAATTCTTAGGTAGTCTGATAGGTATGGCACTGAATAAGTACATTGATTTAGGGAGAATTGAAATTTTTATTATATTAGCTCAGCCTATCCATGAGCAATTGATATCTTTCCAATTTTTTAGATCTGATTTGATTTGTGTGAAGAGTTTTTGGTAGTTGTGTTCATAGAGTTCCTGGGTTTTTCTTGGCAAGTAGACTCCCAAATATTTTATATTATCTACTGTTACCTTAAATGGAATTTCTCTTTCTATCTCTTGCTGCTGGACTTTGTTGGTCATGTATAGAAATGCTAATGATTTATGTGGATTTATTTTGTATCCTGCTACTTTGCTAAAGTTGTTAATTGTTTCAAGTAATTTTTGAGTTGATTCTCTAGGATTCTCTATGTATACCATCATATCATCTACAAAGAGTGATAGTTTTGTTTCCTCCTTGCCTATTCTAATTCCTTTCATTCCTTTTTCTTCTCTGATTGCTAACGCTAACATTTCTAGTACAATATTGAATAATAGAGGTGATAGTGGATATCCCTGTTTCACCCCTGATCTTATTGGGAAGGCCTCTAACTTATCTCCATTACATATAATGCTTGCAGATGGTTTTAGGTAGATACTGCTTATTATTGTAAGGAAAGCTCCACCTATTCCTAAGCTCTCTAGTATTTTTATTAGGAATGAGTGCTTTCTCTGCATCTATTGAGATAATCATATGATTAGTTTTCTTATTAATGAGGTTGATTATGTTGATAGTTTTCCTAATGTTGAACCAGCCCTGCATTCCTGGTATAAATGCCACCTGGTCATAGTGTATTATCCTGGTGATCACTTGTTGTAATCTCCTTGCTAATATCTTATTTAAGATTTTAGCATCAATATTCATTAGAGAAATTGGTCTATAATTTTCTTTCTCTGTTTTGGCTCTGCCTGGTTTTGGTATCACCACCATATTTGTGTCATAAAACGAATTTGGTAGAACTCCTTCTTCACCTATTTTTCCGAATAATTTGTATAATATTGGAATTAATTGTTCTTTAAATGTTTGGTAGAATTCACCTGTAAACCCACCTGGCCCTGGGGATTTTTTCTTAGGGAGTTCATTAATGCCTTGTTCAATTTCTTTTTCTAATATGGGCTTATTTAAGGAATTTTTTTCTTCTTCAGTTAACCTGGGTAATTTGTATTTTTGTAAATATTTATCCATTTCATTTAGATTGTTAAATTTATTGGCATACAATTGGGCGAAATAGTTCCTAATTATTGCTTTAATTGCTACTTCTTTGGTGGTAAGATCACCCTTTTCATTTTTGATACTGGTAATTTGGTTTTCTTCTTTCTTTTTTTTAATCAAATTAACCAGTGGTTTAACTATTTTATTGATTTTCATAGAACCAGCTCTTAGTTTTATTGATTAATTCTATAGTTTTTTTGCTTTCAATTTTATTAATTTCTCCTTCAATTTTCAGGATTTCTAATTTAGTATTTAATTGGGGATTTCTAATTTGTTGTTTTTTTAGCTTTTTAAGTTGCATGCCCAATTCATTGATTTCCTCTTTCTCTTTTTTATTCATGTAAGCAGTTAGAGCTATAAAATGTCCCCTAAGCACTGCTTTGGCTGCATCCCATTGATTTTGGTATGTCGTCTCATTATTGTCATTCTCTTGGATAAAGTTATTGATTGTTTCTATAATTTGTTGTTTGACCCACTCATTCTTTAGAATGAAATGATTTAGTTTCCAATTGATTTTCCATCTACCTTTCCATGGCTCTTTATTACATGTAATTTTTATTGCATCATGATCTGAGAAGGATGCATTTACTATTTCTGCCTTTCTACATTTGACTATGATGTTTTTGTGCCCTAATACATGGTCAATTTTTGAAAATGTGCCATGTACTGCTGAGAAAAAAGTATATTCCTTTCTATTCCCATTCAATTTTCTCTAATTATCTATCATGTCTAACTTTTCTAGTATTCTATTCACCTCTTTCACTTCTTTCTTATTTACTTTGTGGCTAGATTTATCTAATTCTGAGAAGGGAAGATTCAGGTTCCCGACTAGTATAGTGTTACTGTCTATTTCCTCTTGTAACTCATTTAACTTCTCCTCTAATAATTTGGATGCTATACCACTTGGTGCATACATGTTTAATATTGATATTACTTCATTATCTACAGTACCTTTTAGCAAGATGTAGTTTCTTTCCTTATCTCTTTTTAATTTTTTTTTGTATGTGCAGGGCAATGAGTACTAAGTGACTTGCCCAGGGTCACACAGCTAGTAACTGTCAAGGGTCTGAGGCTGGATTTGAATTCAGGTCCTCCTGAATCCAGGACCAGTGCTTTATCCACTGCACCACCTAGCTGCCCCTTCCTTATCTCTTTTAATTAGATCTATTTTTGCCTTTGCTTTGTCTGAAATAAGGATTGCTACCCCTGCTATTTTGACTTTATCTAATGCGTAATATATTCTGCTCCAGCCTTTTACCTCTACTCTGTGTGTATCTCTCTCCTTCAAATATGTTTTTTGTAAACAGCATATTGTAGGATTCTGGTTTTTAATCCACTCTGCAATTCGCTTCCATTTTATGGGAGAGTTCATCCCATTCACATTCACAGTTAAAATTATTAACTGTTTATTTCCCTCCATCTTCTTTTCCCCTTTGTACTCTTTTTTTCCCTTTCTTTCCCCCATTCCACTTGACCAGTGTTTTGCTTCTGACCACTGCCTCCCTCGATCTGTCCTCCCTTTTAACAGCTGCCCTTCTTTTTCTTGCCCCTTTTTCCCCACTTGTGCCCTCTCTTCTATCAATACCACCTTTTTGCCCCTTCCCCTTTTGTTTCCTTAAAGAGTAAGCTAAGTTTCTTTATACAAATGGGAGTGTATTTTATTCCCTCCCTGAACCAAGTCTGATGAGAGTAAGGTTGCAACAATGCCGATCCCTCCCTTCTTTCCCTCTGTTGTAATGGGTTCTTTTTGTGCCTCTTCCTTTGATATAATTAACCCCCTTCCACCTCTCCCTTCCTCTCTCCCCCTAGTCTTCTTTTATTTTGTCCCTTAAGTTTCTTTATATCATCACATCAAAGTTGATTTAATAACAATACCTTTATAGAAATACAGATCCCAAGAGTTAAAAGTTTTATCCTCCCTCATATGGACTTAAGCAGTTTAACATCATTGAACAATCCTTTTTTCCCACTTCTTTACCTCTTTATATTTCTCTAGAGTCTTGTTTTTGGAGATCAAATTTTCTGTTCATTTCTGGTCTTTTTCTCAGGAAGCCTTGGAAATCTCCTAGTTCATTGAATGTCCATCTTTTCCTCTGAAAGAGGATGCTCAGTTTTGCTGGGTAGTTGATCCTAGGTTGTAATCCAAGCTCCTTTGCCTTCCTGTATATCATATTCTAAGCCCTGCAATCCTTTAATGTTGAAGCTGCCAGGTCCTGTGCAATCCTGATTGTGACTCCGTGGTATTTAAATGGTTTCTTTCTGGCTGCTTGGAATATTTTCTCCTTCACCTGATAATTCTGGAGTTTGGCTATTATATTCCTTGAAGTGTTCCTTTTGGGGTCTCTTTTAGGAGGTGTTCGGTGGATTCTTTCAATGATGATTTTATCCTCTGATTCTACAATTTCAGGGCAGTTCTCCATAATAATTTCCTGGAATATGCTATCTAGACTCTTTTCTTGATCATGGCTTTCAGGTAATCCAATAATTCTAAGATTATCTCTCCTGGACCTATTTTCCAATGAGATATTTCACATTTTCTTCTATTTTTTTCAGTCTTTTGATTCTGCTCGTCAGATTCTTGTTGTCTCATGGCATTATCTGCTTCCATCTGCTCATTTTTAATTTTTAATACCTTATTTTGCACAGTAAGCTTTTGTACTTTTTTTTTCTGTTTGACTAATTTTTTCTCTCATTTGGCCAATTGTATTTTTTAAGGAATTGTTTTCCTCAGTCATTTTTTGTGCTTCTTTTTTGCAGTGTAACTCTCATTTCTCTTATTTCTTTTTCCATTTTTTCTTCTACCTCTCTTATTTGATTTTTAAAAGCCTTTTTGAGCTCTTCAAAGATGGCTTTTTGGTCTTGAGACAAGATCATCTTCCCTCTTGAGTCTTCACTTGTGGGCATTTTGACTAATTCATCTGTGTTTGAATTTTGGTCTTCCCTTTCAACATAGAAGTTGTCAATGGTAAGGTTCCTTTTTTGTTTCTTGCTCATGTTGTCAGCTATTTTTAAACTTATCAAGTTGAAGTCTGCTCCTGGGGCACAGGGTTCATGGTTGCAAGCTTCTTACTGCTCTCAGCTGCCCCACTCTCGGCTGCCCCACTCTCAGCTGTGTCGAGTTACAATAATGTTGAACTGCCACTGAGTGGAGCTTTGCTGAGGTGATCTGCCAGCTGAGATGAGTGGTGCTAATCCACACTGAGCTGAACTTTTCTGAGGTGATCTGCCAGCTGAGACCAGTGGTGCTAAGCCACAGTGAGCCAAGCTTTACTGAGGTGAGCCACCCTCGCCTTTTATCCCAGGTGAGACAGACCCTTTCTGAAGTCTTCTAAATTTTCTCACATAGCAGGATTTTGTCTCTCTTTTTGTAGGTTCTATAGTTCCAGAATCTGTTTAGAGGCTTGGTTTAATGTTGTTTTTGAGGGAAATATGGGAAAGCTCAGGAACATTCCTAGCTTCTTTCCACCATCTTGGCTCTGCCCCCCCCCCCCGGAAATCCTCCTTATATGTTTTAAAATATTTTGTATCACATTTGGCAAAAACTAGTGAGACCCTGGACCAGTTCCTTATTTTCCTTCCATTTGCAAGCGCCTGTATATTTTAGGGGAAACAATGTACACCTTTCTAATTTATTTTCTACTTAAGTCATAGTCAGTAAACCTTTGGGACCTCCTTTCAGGGGCATAGAAGGTAACCTTCCATCCATATAGGAAGTTGTTTTGCTTTAGGTCATGCTCTAAGCTTAGCTGTAGGTAGTATTCACCATTTGGTCCCACTCATATCATTGTCTCTATGTAGAGATTGAGATGCTGAAATTCACAATCACCTGAAAATTGGTCTTGAATTTATTAAAAGATTAACTGAGGGGGCAGCCAGGTGGCACAGTAGATAAAGCACTGGCCTTGGATTTAGGAGGACCTGAGTTTAAATCCAGCCTCAGACACTTGACCCTTACTAGCTGTGTGACCCTGGGCAAGTCACTTAACCCTCATTGCCCTGCCCCCCCACAAATTAACTGAGTTGGAAACAGAGAGCTAAGATGAGACTAATAGTCAGTCCCTATCCTGATTAAAGGATTCCAAGACACAGAACTTTTCACATTGATTGAATATCAATTTAGATGATTTGAGTTCAAAACAATGTCCTAGATCATAGTTCTAGAGCTGAATAAGATCACAGAGACTATATCATCCAAGACTCTTATTTTATAGATGAAGAAACTGTGGTATATATAGGTTAAGTGACTTGTACAAGCTCATATTGGCAGCTAATATCAGGGGTGGTATTTGAATCCAGAATTTGAATCCTCAATTGGAGCCAGTAGTCTTTCCCGTGTTGTATATATAGCATCGTTGATTGATTCTAGATTTGGAGCTTAAAGAAACATTAACCCCTTATTTCTTGATTAGAAAAGCGAGATCCAAAGAGTGGAAATTATGTTCAAAGTCACAAGGTAATAGGTAGAAAAGAGACTTCCTGGTTTGTTCTAGTAATATTTGGTTAAACACGTTCCTATTCTGTCTTAACAAGTGGGTGGTGCTAATAAGTTTTGTTGGTCAGTTCCATGTGGTTTACTCATGTTTTCCTAGTGCAAAATTACTGAGTACATGCTGTGTTCTTTCTGGTTACAGTGACCATTATCCCTTCACTTCACCTTTCTCCATATAGTAATGCCACTTGTTATCTGGAGTTGTCTGGAGAATTTATCTCTGAGCTCCCACCCATTATATAAAAACCCATCTTATTTTGAAGATATAATATTTTAATAATAGCTGGTCATATCACTTTGGTATGAAAGGTGGACCTGGGGGCACCTAGGTGGCACAGTGGATAGAGCACCAGCCCTGGATTCAGGAGGACCTGAGTTCAAATCTAACCTCAGACACTTAACACTTACTAGCTGTGTGACTCTGGGAAAGTCACTTAACCCCAACTGCCTCAACTAAAAAAAAAAAAAAAGAAAGAAAGTTGGACCTGCATGAAAACAGACAACATATGCTCCAGTTCTACATATAGCAACTTTATTCTTATCATAGAATCAGTAAGTAAATAAATGGCACTTAAAAACCAAAGATGTATAATAAAATCCAAATATCTACTCATTGTCTGAGAACACACTGCTCTTCTAAATCTCAGAACTTCTCCTTCCCCTCCTCCTTCAACCAATGTAGAATTGATTGAGATCAAGCACATCTAGACAACTTACAACTCAAATTCTCCAGTGAGTTGGCAAAGGCATGCAATGACTCGGTTCCCCAGGACATCAATCTCACACTTTCCTTTGGGTCGATCATTGAATACAGACCCAGAAACTCTGAAATCAGGGTCTCAGCTCATTTACAATGTGAGACAGTTGGATACAAAATCTGGTGCAAACTGTAATTGATGAGGATCATGGCTTTTTGGTCATTGGCAGAAAACATTGACCTAATAACCCATTGCAGTTGTACCTAACCCACCATAAACCATGATGACTGAATGTATGAACCAATCACAGCAAAAAGCCCTGCTGCCATTATGCTTGTCTTTCCTACTAACCATCTCCCTCTGCTGCTGCTGTATCATGCTACTTCCTCTCTTGCTCCCCAAGTCTAATATCCCATTCTAGTCCTCGCATGGGTGAGATAATTGTAGCTAAAAAGCCACAAGAGAAAGGGCATGATACAACATCAATGAAATCTTTTCCACTCTTCCTCTCTCAGTCAATTACCCCATAGTTTCAGCAACCCACTTGCTTTTGCCTTTTTGAAAAGGAATTTATTATCATGTTTCATGGGCAGAGTTACCAAATGTGGAGCTAGGATGGGAAGGGAGAAAGCTTGCTGTCGTTATGGATCAAATGCATGAATAGGCAAAAAAGCAAGCCAGCATGGGTGGGGGCTCTTATTGTCATCACCACAATGATGGGAAATTTCCACCTTTGGCGTGCCTGGCTAGTTTTCTAGCCTGAAACAAAAGAATAAATTAACCCATATGGTCTTGCCCAATGTCTTCCCTTAACTGAACTGCCAAGACCTGAAAAATTATTCCAAAATCATTCTGGATTTTCTCCTCTGTAATGATTGTTTCTGAGATTCAGAAGATAGGAAGCAGTGTGGTACAGTGGAAAGACCACTGCCTGACTTTTGTGTCAGAGGGCCTGGATTTGAAACTAGCTACTTACTATCTGTTTGGCAATAGGTAAGTGATAACATTTCTTTTTCCTTGATGTGCCTCCTCCATTAAATTAGATGGCTGAACTAAGGTCTCTTCTAGTTCTAAATGTATAATCTAGGGTATATGACAGCATAGAAGTTAGGGAGCCAAATCTTGTTGAAAACATGTTATCTAAGGAACCAAACATTTCGTTGAAAGTAAGTGACGATGATGCCAAGATTGACTCCAAATTGGGCCATGTGGTTATGGGTAACAATGCAGTCTCACCCTATCAGCAAGTGATTGAAAAGACTAAAAGCCTGTCTTTTCGAAGCCAGATGTTGGCCATGAATATTGAGAAAAAAATTAATCAGAATAGTAGGTCAGAGGCTCCTAACTGGGCTACTCAAGACTCTGGTTTCTACTAAAATACTTTGGAAGAGGAACACATTGAAATATTCCCAATTAAACATATTATACAAAATATGTAGTTCTATAGAAAACCTGAAATATTGTGAATTTGAATTTGAATAAAATTGGCTATGTTTCATTTTATATTAAAAAAAAAAAGAAAGTAAGTGACGAGGGGGCAGCTAGGTGGTGCATTGGATAAAGTACCACCCCTGGATTCAGGAGGGCCTGAGTTCAAATCCAAGCTCAGACACTTGATACTCACTAGCTGTGAGACCCTGGACAAGTCACTTAACCTTCATTGCCCCTCAAAAAAGAAAGAAAGAAAGGAAGAAAGAGAAAAGAAAAGAAAGAAAGTGATGGAGGTGATGTCTTAGTAAACAGTAACAGTACTTCATAAACCTCCAAGAGCTCTTGAAATGTTGTCTATTATTATGAGCAAACCTATCCCCCAGCTACAAGTCCTTTGGCATGGGTTCTAGTCCTTTCACCAGCTTTAATGGTCTTTAACTTGTTGTTTCTAGATCATAGTACCCAGAACTGAGCGCAATCCTTCAGCTGTGATCTAACCAAAGCAGAAGAAATAGAAACCAAGAACAGTCAGAGTTGGGGGTCTCTTTTTCTATTGCTAAGCTAGACTGAGCTTGAAGCCCTGGATCTTTTTCAGAGAAGCTCTTCTCTGAGCAAGCCTCTCCTCTTTTATCTTTCACACTAATTGTTTTAAATTTCATGTTCAGAACTGTACATTTGTCCCTATTAATTTTCATAATGTTCTATTCTGCCCATCATCCTAAATTGTCCATTGAAATCCATTTGAATCCTGTCAGCTCTCTCTCCCATCCCATGTGCCATTCTCACATTTAAACAGGATACCATCTATGCCTCCAACCAAGGTAGCAAAATGAAAGTAGAAACCCCTGGTTGTAGGAAGAGATTGAGCCCCAACCCCTACCTCCCACCACCCTCACCAAAATTATAGTTCCCTCCCAGAGAAGTCCAAGAATCCAGAAGAGAAATCATTAGGAGTAGTCAGATGATGTGGTGGATAGAGAACTGGCCTGAAAACAAGAAGACTTGAGTTTAAATCCAGCCTTTGACATCTACCAGCTCTGGGAAATCAGTTAAACTCAGTTTCTTCATCTATAAAGTTGAGATAGCAATAGAATTACCTCCCCGGGTTATTATGAAGAAAAAATGGGATAATCTTTGTAAAGTGATTTGCAGACCTAAAATATGTAAAGAGGGGGCAGCTAGGTAGCACAGTGGATAAAGCACCGGCCCTGGATTCAGGAGTACCTGAGTTCAAATCCGGCCTCAGACACTTGACAAGCTGTGTGACCCTGGGCAAGTCACTTAACCACCATAGCCCTGCAAAAAAAAAAAAAAAAGAGTCAGACATGACTGAAAAATTACTAAAATATGTAAAGAAAGTTTAGCTCAGCATAGCAGATAAAAGACAAAATATAAATCTTATCTGTTGTTGTTTTTGTTACAAATGAATTAAATCTCTCCATGTTCTGTGGGATAGACCTCAATTATTAATAGATGTGGAACTCTAGTCCCAAAGTCCATTGGTAAGGGACTCTCTCCTTATTGGTAGAGATCAATGCCCATATCACGGAAGTAGGGTTGGCCTCTTCCATATGCCCTTTTAGAACTAAAAGCCAGAAGTGCTTGAAGTGATTGCAAGGTGTGAAATGGCTGGAAGCTTGAAGAGAAAACTCTGGATTTCAAAGAGCTCTATTGCTCACTAACTTTGCCTGCCCCTCACACAAGTCCAGCATTAGGGATCTTCACCACAGAGAAGAAAGTCCATTAGCAACATGCTTTGGGACTGGGGTTACAAATGTCAGTGGGCTAATGACCTCATCCATGTACTATGTTGGTACTTACTTTTTCATACACGAACACAAGCACATATGCGCACGCGCGCGCACACACACACACACACACACACACACAATCCTGCTTACTTCTTTTCTCTCTCTCCACCAAAGTCATACTTCTCATGTTTATTCCCTAATACCCCAGTCTTTCCCAGTCAATCTCTTCTTCCTTCACTTGGTGTTGTTTATCCTTCTTGTTTCTCTTTAAATTCAATTTAATTTAGAAAAACAAACAAACAAATAAATAATGAATGGATATATGTGTGTGTGTATGTGTAAATAGATAGATAGATAGATCATTCTCTATGTGCTTAATACTTAATGAAGGAATATGGCAGCAAGTCAGAATCATTCACCAAGCATTCATACATTGCCTGCTATGGTGGGCCAGACCCTGTGATGGATATTGTGGGACCAAAAACAATGATAATAAAGCACACTCTCTTCTCCAAGAGCAGAAGTTCTCCTGGTTCTGGGGAGGAGATATCTGATATACAAGTAATTGCAAGAGGCACAGAGCCCTCCAGGTCACTAGAGTGGAAAGATCTGGAAAAGTCTTGTGTAGGAAGGGGCAGTGGGGTATAGCTTTGGATTGTAATGGCTATTTAAAGCAATCCTACTATGCCTAGGAGAAATCATGATTAAATTGTGAGCATCTGCCTTAAAGTGTCTGCACTTAAAATTCAGCAGGAAGAATAATAATAAACACCATAATAGGAACTGGAAGTTAAGAATGGCATGAAGGGTGTGAGATGTGGCCTGCAGCAGAGAGAAGAAGAGGAGGAGGAAATCAAATCTCTGCTGCCTGTGGGGATCACAAAGGCTCGAAGGAGGAGGTAGTCTCTGGGCCAGCTTTCCATCTCAGTCCTGGAGGCTCACCTCTACTCAGAGCACTACCATTGGGACTTCCATGTACTTTTTCAGGATTGAGACTCTGTAATCAGGGTTTGGGATTCCCAATGATCTGATTCCTCATCTTTCTTGCTGCAGTAATCTCCTTAGACTCCTCTTCCTCCCCCTTTTTCTCACCTTATTCATTTCCGTCTTGCAGAACTCTCCCCATTCTGCATCCCGTCTTTGGGTGGATGACTGTTCCCTTAGGACTATCATTTTAGGCAGGAGCCCAGATCTGTTCTATCTCTCTCATGCCTGGACTCTCTCTGGATGTCTCTTTATTCTCCTTGTCTGCCACATGGTATGTTTCTCCCTGTATTCTTTTCAGCCCTACCCCCTTTATGTATGTATTATCTCCCTCATTCAAATTGAAGTCCCTTGGGAGCAGAGATTTGTTTTACTGGATTATATTGCTATCTTTAACACTTAGCACAGAATTTGGCACGGAGCATTTTTTCTAGTTCTAGAGAAATGGAGTGGCCAGGTGGCCCAGTGAATAGAGAACTGGGCTTGAAGTCAGGAAGACTCATCACACTTACTATCTGTGTGACTCTGGGCAAGTCATTTAAGCCTGTCTGCCTCCATTTCCTCCTCTGTGGAATGAGCTGGAGAAGAAAATGGCTGACCACTTCAGTATCTTTATCCAGAAAATGCCACGTGGGGCTATGAAGAGTTAGACATGACTGAAATGATGGAACAACTAAGAGAAAGGGAAGCTTTGGGTTATCAGTGTCACTGCTGCTGCTGTTGTTACTAAGTCAACATGGCGTAGGAGACAGAAAACGGACCTCATAGCCAGAAAGCTTGAGGCCACATCCTGCCCATGAGCCATTGTGGCTGGAGGATGCTGGGTAAGTCACCTTCCTTCTTTGTACCTCAGTTGCTTCTCTAAGACTCCATCTCCCAGGGAAGTCACTGACCCGGATGGGGACCAGGAGTTTCCCTTTCTGGAACTCCAAGCTCTAATCTTGATTTTGCTGCTGTTGTTATTGCTGTCATTATCTATCCTTCAGGGTTTGGACTCTGTTAAGGTGTGTACTAAGAGAGGGAAACAGATGAAGCGCCTGAAATCCTTAGAATTACAAGGCAGAGTGTAATATCAGACAGACTCTGAAGGTCTCTGTCAGAAGTTACTTTTCCAACCATGAATCAATCAGCACATATATTTATAAGGCAGCTACTCTGCACCAAACACCACACTGGAGGCCGGATAAACAAAGCCCAAAGTGAGCCAATTCCTGTCTTTAAGAAGCTGACATTCTCTTCATGTGTTTGGTATTATGCAGCTGAATCATTTTAGAGTGTAGATGGGTTTAATCCTGGAAAGAGATACCTTGAAATTTGTGAGGGATTGGAAAAAGTGGAGAAAAAAAAAAAAGATCTGTGGATTCCATTGAAAGCTTCTTAACAAACTCCTCTTAAGTTCCTACTATAGGCTGGACATTGGACCATGATGCCCACTGACCCACAACTATAAGGTAAACAAACACTTTCATATCCATTATGCTAGGAAAGGAAAGTAGGTCTTGGAAATAGAGTCAAGGAATTTAAGTGGCTGGTCTAAGATGATGCATCTGGTCAGTGTCACAGTCAGGATGTGAATTCAGGCCTTCTGGCTTCAAGAACAATACTATCGCCTCTTAAATTAGGGAAGAAGAAAAAATCTTCCATCCCCCAAGAGAGAAAAAGACCTATTTGTACAAAAATGTTTGTAGCAGTTCTCTTTTTTTGTGAGGCAATTGGGGTTAAGTGACTTGCCCAGGGTCACACAGCTGGTGTGTGTTAAGTGTCTGAGGTCGGATTTGAATTCAGGTCCTCCAGAGTCCAGGGTCGGTGCTCTATCCACTGTGCCACCTAGCTGCCCCTGTAGCAGATTTTTTGTTGTGGCTAAGAATTGGAAATCAACAGAATGCCCATCCACTGAGGAATGGCTAAACAAGCTGTGGAATATGATGGTGAAAGAATATTATTGTGCTATAAGAAATGACAAGCAGGATGATTTCAGAGAGGCCTGAAGAGATTTGTATGAACTGATGTATAGTGAAGTGAGCAGAACCAAGAGAACATTGTGCACAGAGACATCAATGTTGTTTGATGAAGAACTGTGAATGACTTGACTATTCTCAGCAATACAATGATCCAAGACAATCCCAAAGGACTATTAATGAAATATACTATCCACCTCCAAAGAAAGAATTGATATTGTTGGAACACAGATTGAAGCATGCTATTTTTTCATTTTCATTTTTTATCCAAATCTTCTTATACAAAATGACTAATGTGGTAATGTTTTAAATAATCATATGTGTATAACCCATATCTGATTGCTTACTGCCTCAAGGAGGGGGGGGAGGAAGGGAAGGAGGGATAAAGAATGGAACTTAAAACTATAAATAAAAATGTTTATTACTTAAAAAAGAAGAAGAAATCTTCCACATTCTTCAATCTACCTGAACACAGACCTAGAGAAGGCAGAACAACAGAAGGAACTATCAGTGTACACTAATTGAGCTTTGAGGGGGGAGACAACACCAGCAGCCCAACAACTGTATGAGGTTGGAAAATCACTGTCTTGGATCCCCTTGGAAAGGTCAAGTCCACCACACAGCAGGTTGTATTAATCTGAACCAATTAGGACATCTTTGTCAGAGGCTGCAAACAACCCAGGGTAGGGACATTCGGGTGGGGAAAAAGAGGAGACAAATGTGAGAATGGAAAGTGGTTAGGAACATTGAAATGGGATGACAAGTAAAGGGCCCAAAGCATGTTGCATGATTCCTTGGTGAGATGTGGAGGGACCATTCCATGAAATCTGAAATGCTGAGTGATCTGAGGCATGCCAATCGAAAGGCCTCCCAGAGCTATTGGCTGGCTATGAAGGGGAAGGACGGGAAATGGCAGGCCTGGGCTAGGGCCCCTTTGTCACATTTGCACCCTGGCATGCTCTCCTCACCCAGATCAGAAGGAGACATGATGGTTTCTCACTTAGCGGCATTTATCACATCTAGCAGCTGACCCCCTGAGTCACCACGGCCTCCTCCCAGGCTCCGACTTTCATGTGCTTTGCTGTGAGCCTTGCCAATGGAGGAGTGAAGGCCGGCTGCAGAAGACTGCTGTCTCACTATGGAAAAGTGACTCTTCTCAGAAGAATTCTGACCCTGTGGCCAAACCAAGAGGGCTATTAATTTAAGCCATAAAATGGATGGCCAGGGAACAGAAGGGGAAGCTTTGCACCCCTCAGAAGCCTGTTGCAGCCACAAACAAAAACACGGGTTGTTGGTGGTGACCAGCTCTGTTTGTTAGGGCCTAACAAAGTCTCCCAATCAAAACCTTGTGAGAGCGATCGCTGTGTCCCAGGAATCCTTCTCCATTCCCCAAGCGCCAATTCTACTCACCACTTTGTTTTAGCAGTGTGATCAAGGAGCCAGCTGCCTCCTGAGCTGACCTCTGAGATGCCATTGGAAGACAAACCCTTAGGGGACTCTGTGGGAGCATGTCTCTGTTCCCTGGCTTGTCCTTGACAAGGGCTCATAACTTTTCAGGGGACAAAAACCAAGAAGTCACACTTTACAACACTTGGTTACACAAAGGTCATTACCTAGTAACTAAGATGCTGGGTTTCTTTTCACCCTTTAAGGGGCCTGAGATCCATCCATGATGTCCCTCCCACTCCACCAATAGTGGAGAAGAAAACTTGACCTATCCATAGTTTGTCCTCCTTGGATGTTATGTCTCTTCCCATAAAGCTTTGTGCTGGAGACCTTTTTTCTGGAGCTTTTAAATATTTCATAGGCACAAGGTCACAGCTAAGTAAGAAACCAATAAAGTCTAAGGGCCCATAAATATGTGACCAACCTCCCAGGGCTCACTCCTCTGCTCTTATTAGGATTGACAATGGAGTCAGTGTTACAAGAGCAATGGCGCCCTGTGTCATTAGGAGAAAGGGGGCAGGCAAGAAGAAATGCACTGATGAAATTTTCACACACACACACACACACACACACACACACACACACACCATCTTTAAAGTATAATTTTAAGTGCTAAAGTCCTAGAAATTGATAGTAAAGGAAAGTAGGCAAGCTGAAATGTCAAGATTAGTTTCCTCTGAGTTTCAAGTTTGTCACTAGGAAAGGCAGAATGGGGCAGGAAACAAGCTCAACTCGATGTCAAAGTGGCTGGGTCCTCATCCCAGTTCTGACACTACCTCTGTGACCTTTGACAAGCCACTTCCCTTGGATCACTTAAAGAAGAAAATTGGATCAGAGGATTTTAAACTAGAATGCAGCTTAGGGAATGTCTCAGTGGTATCATGGGCAGTCTGATGAAGCCTCTAGAGCCTCCTCAGTATCTTTTTAAATTCATAAGGCAAAGGACATGGGCTTACAACGCTAAACAATTCTATTGAAATAAAGGTGCATTTTTTCCCATCCAAGTCCAGGCACCTCCTAAAGTCTAACTGGCAACTCCATGGGGGACCCCGGGTAAGAAAGCCCTCTTCTAGGCCAACACTTACCTTAAAAAAAGATATTTATTCCCTTTGTCTTCATTTCAATCATTTTACAACCCTCCTCTTCTAACAAAGAAAAACAAGTAAGAACCATTCAGTACAGCGACTACATCTGAAAACCTATGCGATGTGCCCCACTTCTCTGTCATGAAGGGTATCAAATATCAGGGACCTTCAGAGATTTGTACAATTGCTCAGTTCTACTTTTTATTTATATTGTAGTAATCATTGGGTATGTTGTTTTTTTATCCTATCTCTTTAGCAGTTATACATATATATAATTTCCTACATCTTTTCCTATTTTACTCTGAAATCATTCAATCATTCAATTTATTCAATTAAAAATCCAATAATGAATCCTTATTATATGTTGGGTTCTGGGAATGCAAATAAAAAAGAATAAAATAATGTCTACTCTGAGGGAGCTTACATTACATTCACATAACATAATCTTTTTTCAGGCATTCCTCTATTCACAAAAACCTGTTTTGTTTCCAATTCTTTGACACCACAAAGTGCTACTATGATATTTTGGTATATTTTTCTTTGTTTCTATCCTTGACTTGTTTGAAAAACATGTGGGATTGCTGGGAGAAAAGATATGGAAGTTTACTTACTTCCTGCTTCATTCAACCAACAGTCAGTCAATAAGTCAATAGGGATTCTAGTGCCTACTGTGTGCCAGACACAGTGATAATTGCTGAGGGTATAAAAAAGAGCAGCAGACATAATTAATGCCATTAAGTATAATTAATTGTTAATAGTATTGTTATGAGAGCACATTTTCATGTGTTCATTTGTAACTCAAAATTCTTCTCTGGAAAACTGTTTTCAAGATGGTCAATTTCTTCAACCAGTTAGCTATTGGTGGATGGCTTCTTCTCAATTTTCCTGATGATGAAACTGAGACTGAGAAAGCTAAAAGCCAAGATCACACAGTTTAGAAACTTGAACTTGCGTATCCTAATGCCAGCTTGGAGTTATTTGAAAAATGTGGATGCTAATTCACTAACTCCTATGCTCTAGTAATCCAGGGGATTTGTCATCTCGACAACATGAATGTTCCCTTCAGCTTTTCTATCTGTACCCCACCTGCCTTGAAGACTTCCCCATAATTCCCATACAGTTGGAATGCTCAACATATTAAATACATTCATTCCTTGACTTCTCTTAATATCATGTATACAGCACTGTCCACACAGCATGGGCCCTGCTTTCATTTCACTACTTAGCTCTTTATCCAGTTATATATTTCTTTGATGACCTTTACACCATTTCTCTAAGGTAATTATTCATTTGCAATGTGCTGTGTCCTGGCTACACCCAGCAGGTGCTTTTCCATTGCCTTTGGGGTGACCCTTCACTCCCATTCTTTGAAAGGTAGCATTGCAGAACTTATGGTACAGCCATAAGTTGGAGTTAAGAGGATGGACCATCATTGCAGGGACAATATGGTGGTCATGAAAAAGCCATTCACATTTAACCTGCCACTGAAGGAATTGAGCCACATTTATATCTATGGCAATATTAAGAACTAGATGCATGGGACAGCTAGGTGGCGCAGTGGATAGAGCACTGGGCCTGGATTCAGGAGGACCTGAGTTCAAATCTGGCATCAGACACTTAATGCTTACTAGCTGTGTGGCCCTGGGCAAGCCACTTAACCCCAATTGCCTCACCAAAAAACAAAACAAAACAAAACAAAACAAAACAAAACAAAAACCTAGATCCATATGCCAGTATAGACTTCTGTACTTGCCACTATACATGCCTCAAAGATGGAATCCTTTATCCATCCATCCATCTATCTATCTATCTATCTATCTATCTATCTATCTATCTATCTATCTATCTATCTGTCTGTCTGTCTGTCTGTCTGTACATTCATTTGTCTGTCTCTATGTCTCTCTCTGTATCTTTCTCTGTCTCTTTCTCTCTGTTTCTCTGTCTATGTCTGTCTCTCTGTCTCTCTCTCTCTGTCTGTCTCACTCTCTCTCTCTGTCATTCTTTCTCCAAGCATACATATACATATGCTATCTGACACATAGGTATTTGATAAGTATTCTTGACTAAGTCTCTCTATTGTTTTCTACATATACATAAATATATAAAAGTTATAGACACATTTAATATGTGAATATATATATATGTTTATGTAAACTTACATATACAACACACACAGACAGACACACACACACTTACAGGCATATATCTTGGAAATTTTTAATTTGGATACACAGAAGTGATTTCATCCTGGCCTTTTGTACCTCTAGGATGAGAATGGTTGAAAGGACTTATATGGGAAATTGGAATTTCCATTGGTCCAGCTGTAATGGCAGATTCAGATACTAAGTTCTAGGTATGGAGTGGATGGAGTTTACTGCCAAGCAATCTAAATGAGTTAGTGGAGAAGCCTGCTGTCACCAGAGGACCCCCTGGCTAGATACCCCCCAGCTCCTCCACCTCTAAGCCCATAATGTCACCCTTTTGGTCCAGGTCACTGATGTCTAGTGGTTGTCTCCCTCCTACCCTTATTGATCCTCTAACTTCTTTGTCCCTGTGACCACCCCATGCTTTCAGCTTCCATCTTTCACCAGAGAGCATTTTGCTCACAAGGGATTCTGGTGAGAATTTGATACAGCCAAATGAAAGCTCAGCTTAATCTTAGAGAAGTGCCCAAAGAGGGGCTACCTGGCCAGATTTCTATCTCTGATGAGCAATGGGCTGGCCCTTACTTGATTCTTGCGGAGGCACTAAGGGCCATGGCCCAAGTCACTCATCAGACTGGATGCACATATGCATGTCAAGTTCTACCACTGGCTCTAGGACAGAAGGGCTCCAGAATCTTCTAGAGCAGCCAGATGAGCAATGGTTTTCAGTTTCTCCAAGCTTTAATTGTTCCTAATGATGAGGCTAGCTGCTCCCAGATTCCTATTCCTCAATGAGCCTTCTATTCCAAATGGATGGAATCGTAAAGTGGCCAAGTCATACAGTGACCAGCTGGATTCCAAAAAAGAGAGAGTGCTGGACAGTGCATTTGGAATTGGAGGACCTTCCCTTGAATTCTGATGTCACCAGTAACAGGCTAAGTGATTTCGTAATTACTTCCCTTCCCTTCCTAGAGTTTCAGTTTCCTCAAATGTGAAATAAAGGGATTGGATGGGATGACCTCTACAGGATCCTGCGGCCCTAAGGAATGGAATGTTCTGATCCTATGAATTCAGACTTTTATAGAAAGACTTTACTGGCAGGGCCCCATGCCCAGTGCTATACAAAAGCGATTCTGCAGAGCACCTTCTCTTATGAAGTTGGCAGTCTAATAGATGAGAGCAAGCATGCACAAATAGTGTCAGAATTAATAGTACCACAAAAGAAGCATGAACAGCATGCTAGGAGCACAACTAAGTCAACAAGCATTTATTAAGCACCTACCATTTGCTAGGAATTATGACATTGTTCAGAATTCTGGGGATACAAATAAAGATATAAAATGTCCTCCACCCTTGAGGAGCTCGCAGTCTAATGGAGGAGATGAATGAAAACACCTAGTTGCCAACAAGCTATAGACAGGATAAATTGGGAGTAATCAGTATAAAAAAGGGAGATCAGGAAAAGCAAAGAGTAGGAAAAGATGGAAGCTGACTTGGGGGGGGGGCAGGGTTTTTTAGAATAAAAGGTCTAAAGCTAAAAGAGATCTCAGTTGTCCATCTAGTCTATTGTACTCATTTTACATATGAAGAAACTGAGGTTGGTTCAGAGAGATAGATAAGCACAGCCCATGTGTTCACTAGAAGCAGACTCCATGTCACATGGTGACAGGATGGAATATTTTTCATGGACCTTCTGAGTTACAAAACCTGGAAAGGGTGGGGGAGCCAGGTTGTTTACTAACTTTAAATACCAATATATAAATTTATATATAATCCTTAAGGTGATAGGGAGACATTGGCATTTCTTGAGTAGGGCATTGAGAGAGTCTGGCCTGAGCTTTAGCAATATCAGTTTGGGAGTTGATTGCAGGATGAATTGGAGTGGAGGGTGGGGTATGATGCAGGGAGACCAATTAGAAAGCCATTGCAATAATCCCAAAACACAGTTTTTTAAAGGTTTAAACCAAGTTGGTATCATGGGTAGAGACTAAGAAGATATAGTTGAGAAAAGTCATGGAAGATAAAAATGACAAGATTTGATAACTAATTGAATATAGGGGAAAGGGCATGGAAGGAGAATGAATATTTCAAGATAACTGATTCCAAGATTTGGAACCTGAGCAACTGAAGGGGTGTGCTGTCCTCAATAGCAATGAAGAAGATTGATGTACACCTTGCCTTTTCTTTACTTGTATTGGATATTTATAGAAAAAGTCAGAGAAGTTCAAATAAAAAAACTAAGCATAAGGATCGAAAACCACATAGTTATTTTCTTCTTTTAAACTTATAGCTACCTGGCATGTACTATATTGTCCTACCAAAAGTTAAGCTACATGAGGCCAAAGAACACATCTTCTGCCTGCTGCCCAGTGCAGGTACCTTACACTTTAGGTAAAGGAAAACGTTGTGCTCAATTGCCTCAAAGGTCCCTTGCAGCTCTAAAAACTGTGCTCTTCTTGCTCCCCTCCCTTCTCTCACCACCTCCCCAGACGAACACAGGACTTTGCTCCAAATTGGACCTTGGCACATATTTATTGAAATCAAAAGTCTGAGGAACATTATTTGACAAACAACTGCTGGGAAAACTGGAAAAACTGGATGGCAGAAACTAGGTTTCCACCAAAATTCATACCATAGACTAATAGAAGGTAAAAAATTGGGTACATCATTTATACCTAAAGTGGGTATAACATAAGCAAATTAAGAGAGTTGTGGATGGGGCAGCTAGATAGTGCAGTGGATAAATCACCGGCCCTGAATTCAGGAGGACTGAGTTCAAATCCACCCTCAGACACTTGACACTTACTAGCTGTGTGACCCTGGGCAAGTCATTTAACCCACATTACCCCACAAAAAGAGAGAAAGAGAGAGAGAGAAATAGTTTATCTGCAGGTTTTATGGACAGAGGAAGAATTTAGAACCAAAGAAGCTATAGAGAACAATATAAATTTTAAAATAGGTAATTTTGAGTATATAAAATAAAAGATTTTGCACAAATAAAACTAATGTAATAAAAATTATAAGGGAAGCAGAAAACTGGAAAGAATTTTGAAACAAATATCTCTGATAAAAGCCTCATTTCTCAAATATATAGAGAAATGAGTCAAATTTATAAAAATATAAGTCATTTTCCCAATTGATGAATCATCAAAGATATAAACAGGCAATTTTTTAGACAAATAAATCCAAGCTATCTTTAGTCATATGAAAAAAAATATTCTAGATAACTATCGATTAGAGGAATGCAAGTTTTAAAAATTCTGAGATATCACCTCACACCTATCAGAGTGGACAATATGACAAGAGGAAAATATAGGATGTTGGGGGGATGTGGGAAAACTACAACACTAATCTACTGTTGGTGGAGTTGTGAACAGATCCAATCATTCTGCAGAGCAATTTGAAACAATGCCCAAAGGTTTGTAAAACTTTGCATGCCCCTTGATCCAATAATACCACTGCTAGGTTTTATATTCTAAAAAATATCCCAAAAAAGAGAAAATACCTGCTTGTATAAAAATATTTATAGCAGCTCTTTTTGTGGTGGCTAAGAATTGGAAATCAGAGGAAAGCCCATCAATTGGAGAATGGCTAAACAAATTGGGGTATAGATTGCGATGGAATATCATCGTGCAAGGGAACAGCTAGGTGGCATAGTGCATAAAGCACCAGCCCTTGGATTCACAAGGACCTGAGTTCAAATTTGGCTTCAGAAACTTGACACTTACTAGCTGTGTGACCCTGGGCAAGTCACTTAACCCTCATTGCCCTGGAAAAAAAAAGAAATCACAAACAGGATGATTTCAGAAAGGCCTAGAAAGACTTGCATGAACTGATGTTTTGTGAAGTGAGCAGAACCAGGATAATATTGTGCACAGTGACAGCAATATGTTTGAAGAAGAACTGTGAATGACTTAACTATTTCATCAATACAATGATCCAAGACATTCCCAACAGACTAATGATGACGCAATACTATCCACTTCAAAAAAAGAACTGATATTGATTGAACATAGACTGAAGCATGATATTTTCACTTTCACTTTTTCTTTATCCAAGTTTTCTTGGTAAGAAAAATACTAATATGGCAATGTGTTACATAATTGCACCTGTATAACCATATCTGGTTGCTTACTACCTTAGGAGGGAGGAAGAGAGGAAGGGAATGGGGAGATACAACTTGGAACTCAAACTTTAAATTAAAATGTTTATTATGTTTTTTAAAATGTCAGAGAAAAAAACACTTTGTTAACAAGAGTTATCCAGTGGTTTTTTTTCACACATCATGATTCCATTGGACTATATGTCTGTATAATGATAGAAACACAAACACTTATTAATTATAATTAATTCATCAAGGACTTATTACGTCCTTATATAAGCAAGGATGCGGGTCTGAAAAGAGAATTTCCTGCTTTTCAAAGAGTTTACTCTGCTGGAATCCCTAGTTTCCTTTTAAAGTTTTGGCTCACATAATCCCTCCTCCATGACATCTGCTAAATCCCTCCTCCAGATATTTGAGTGAGCTCTGCCAATTACTTTATTGTCAATTTCTTTGTATGCATTTATCTATGTATGTGATGTTTCTTCTGAAGAGAATGCAAGCTGCTTGCGGGCAGGGATTGTTTCATTTTTGTCTTCACCACCTCTTAGTAAGAGATTATGAATTATTTATTAAGGTTGGTTGGATAATTGATTGATAGTTCATTTATCATTATTCCAGCTTCTCTGTAGCCAACCAGGACAGGAAGACCTCTCTGAATACCTTCCTGTTTACTGTAGTTTCCATCAATCATTAAAGATATCAAGGGTACTCCAACCTTTGACTAGATGGGAATAGGATGCTAAGACAGCCAGTGCAAAGATGGTGGATGATTTCCAAGAGTAGAAGGTCATGCTCAGAGTATGTCAACAACAACATCCCTCCAATTTGACTGTTGGTTCAATTTGGAGTTTGCTACAAGGCCATTCCAAGCATTTGTCAGAATAAAAGTAAGATGAAATCCGGAGACACACAGCTCTAGGGCAGGGCTTCCATGGGTTAGGGGTCACTTTGATGGTACTCTGACTATAATATTTGCATGGCGCATCAGAGATGAGCTGCTAATGACATATCCTTTGAGGAAGCATAAAGATAATGGGACTGTGGAAGAGGACAGACTTAACATGATAAGGACACCTGGAATCAAGTTCTTACTTTTGGTTGGGTAAAGTAGGTCATTGCACACCTGAGGCAATTATTGTTATTATTATTGTTATTATTATATTATTTTTTAATTTTTTTTTAGTGAGGCAATTGGAGTTAAGTGACTTGCCCAGGGTCACACAGCTAGTAAGTGTTAAGTGTCTGAGGTCGGATTTGAACTCAGGTACTCCTGAATCCAGGGCCAGTGCTCTATCCACTGTGCCACCTAGGCTGCCCCACCCTGAGGCAATTATACTAATTAATATAATTAACAAGAGGTTAAATTTCTGTTGTTTGTAAAACATATTTCAATGGGGGTAACTGAAAGGAAGGCTAAGTTCATTAGGGGGAACTTCTGATCAGGGTTCTCCTGGGATAGATAGGCTGCAATCAGCATCACTAGAAGGTGTAGCCACATTGATGAGTTCACTAGCCATTGAAGAATTGACATGAGTATCAAAGATCCAGAGGTGCCCTGGAGGTGGGCTATATATCAATCTATCAAAAATCGGTAAATTTTTTTCCTGGTAATTTCTCCCTTCAGTGATGCAGATCCAAATCCCTCTTCTTTAACAAATAGTTTTCAAAAGTCTTTGGGTCCCCAACCAAGCATCCTCCTGCTGCTATTCCGAAGATAAGCCTCTCTAAGCTTGGTGTAGACAATATACGTAGTTCTTCTCTAGGTCTACACAAAGCCTCTTTAACCTTAGAAATCGCTGACAGTTTGTCCTATGATAGCATACCCTTCAAGAATTCTAGTCACTGCTGTGACAAAATAAGGAATCAGCATAGAACCTTTTTTGGAGATGCCTAGGAAATAGTATCAATTGATCAATACAAAAGGCTATTTCTCCAGGTTGTGTTCAATATTATGGTGGAGCATGAGAATCCAAGGAATGGCCTGTCATTCTCAAGGACCTTACCAATGATCTTGACTTGAGACATAGATGGAAGAGTCACCAAGTTTACAGATAAGTCTAAGAGAAATGCCTAGCACATGTACAAGCAAAAACAGGATCCAAACAGTTAATAGTAATGTTAACAGTCCAAGAGACTAAACTGAATGGACGTGTTTATTAAAATAAAATTAAGGATGGATAAATGCAACTTCCTCTACTTATGATTTAAAAACAGAGAAATAACAAAACCCTAAAGTCAGCAGTGAAAAGACAGGGGGAAATAACTAGCCAGTAATTCAATGAAATAGCCTGAGGATTGGTTAGTGGACTCCAAGCTCAAGAGGAGTCAGACTTGTGATGTGGGCAGCCCATCTACAAGCCGTTTGAGTTAACTGAAGAGAAGGATGGTATGCTGTCCAACAGGCAAAAGGTGGTGATTCCTGTGTCCTCTTCCTGAGTCAGTCCACATCCTGCCTGGAGTATGGCCTTCAGGTTTGGATTTCCCATTTTAAGAGGATAGTGATGCCTTGGAGAAAACCCAAGAGGGGAACCAAGGTAGTGAAGGGCTTTGAGTTCATTCCATAAGAGGATCATTTGAAGCAGTGGAGATGTTTAGTCTGGAGAGAAAGACGTTTAGTGGGAACATGACAGTTTTGCTCAGAGCTTTGAAGAGCTGTTGTTGTGCAAGAGCAATGAGACTGGCTCTGCCTGGCCCCAGAGTCCTGGAAGGAAGTTACAAGAGGCATATTTGGGCTTGAAGTGAGAATAATTTCTAACAACGAGGACTTCTCTAAACAGGGATAGGCTACCATGAAAAATAGAGTTCTAGTAGTTTCTATTTTGAATACAATGTTAAAGGAATGTTTGTAGAAGAGATTCTTAGACTGGATCACCTCCAAAATCCTTTTACAACTCCAAGATTGAGGATTCTACGATTCTAATTAAATTCTTAAGTCACCTTGAGAGAGATGAGGAATGCATGAAATAGTTGGTAACAATATAGTGTAAACACTGTGCCAAAGTATTTGGTTAGACTTGGGTGCACCAAGACCTCATAAGACATCATTGGATAGTTTTGCTGAAATGAGTTTTCGTGGTGGAAGTGGAAGCTTACCACTTGATCTGGGCCTTGAAATATGGGTAGTATTTAGAGAAGGAAGAGAAAGGGAGCACTCTAGATGGGGATGGGGAGGGGTGACAGCTCTAACAAAGGCACATGATTCCGTATAAGGCTGTGCTATCAAGTATAGAATAAGGTAAATTTGAGGTCATGGTGGGTTACCCACAACAAAGTGTCCAGTTGACTACTGGACAATATGTTATGGAGTATCAACACCCGTCTGATATTCCCCCAGAAACGTCAGGGCTGCCTTACTCCTGTAGTGAGCCCTTTTATAGACCTTAGGGAGACCATCAAATCGAGGTCAGAGATATAAGTAGGAATTGTTTTTTTCACATGAAAGAATAAAATGTAATTCAGGGCAGCAATAAGCAGGAATATCTCACCAGGGGAATAGGCAGGGAATGAAAGTCTGACCCTCACTTCATACTGGTTGGGGAAAAAAACACAGAGTTAGGACAGTGACCCCAGGGTCACTGAAACCTGCAGCTTGCACGGTCCAAGGGCAGTTGCTTTGAACCAAGAAAGAACCAGGAGACAAAGTACTTGGAATATGGCAGGCGTGTCCTTGAATGTGAGTGTCATGGGACAAAAGCTCACTGGCACCATGTCAATTACCATTCTGGGCAGGGAGGTGGTCCTTTCTAATTCCCAGGTTCTGTTTTCTGTGGGCAGCTTTTCATAAGCAAACCAATTAAATAACATCAAACCCCTGGCCTCCTTACCTATGATTTGCTCACATTTGCCATTTTTCCATCTAGCTTTTGTTTTGTTTTGTTTTGTTTTGCAGGGCTATGGGGGTTAAGTGACTTGCCAAGGGTCACACAGTTAGTAAAGTGCCAAGTGTCTGAGGTCAGATTTTAACTCAGGTCCTCCTGAATCCAGGGGCCGGTGCTTTATTCACTATGCCAACTAGCTGCCTCCCACCCCAATCTAGCTTTTAATCACAGATCTTAACCCACCCAACGTCCCAGTTTCTGGAACATGAACAAGTTCTCTTAACACCAGGAATGGGGGCTGCATTCCTTATTCCCAGTGTACAAAGATGTAGGGCCATTTGCATCTGAGCCTTATCAAGTTTAGCCCCTGCAAAAGGAACAGAAAAAAGCAATTGCAAACTTCCTAGTGGTGAGTCCAGAGTGTTCCAGACTGGAATAATGTGGAATTCATCTCTGAGCCCTTCTCAGTCTTAGGGTAGCATGTACTGATCCATCCAAGACATTCCTGTCCCTGAGAAGGAATGGGTAGCTAATAACAGAAGAGCATCACGTTTCTCTTGGAAGCAGCTGGTGGCAGAGCTGACTGGGTTACAGGTCTGGATGGAAGGAAGTGGTAAGGCGGGTGATCATGGATCCAGGAAAGGGGCCCCTAGAAGCAGTGTTAAGCAGATCTCAGGACTGCACAGTGAGTCCTGAGGTTGCTGGTTCTATTCACTCAAACCCAATCAGTGTCAAATCCCTTTTGTGTTCCATAGTGCTGGTTTGGAAGGAATTTGGCATTCCTGCTGCCCACTTGCTAGAATGGTTGGGCTCTCCAGGCTGCTGCGGGCCGGGCCACTGGCTGCAGATGAGATTCAGGTTGGATTTGGGGCTGGGTTTCTTTTTTCTTGTAAACATCGGACTCTGATCTCCTCCCCCTCATTAGTGCTGTGTTTAGATATAAAAACATAAGGGATACCATCAACACTCTCACCCTCTATTTGCCTCATACGATTAAAAGGGGGATTAACTTTTCTCTCTGAGTCTGGGCAATTCCCTTTTGGAAAAAAAATTTATTTATATATATATACAACACACACACACACTCACACACCACACACACACACACACACACTCACACGCTTTGTTTCCATAGGAATCATTTACGTCTTCTCTGAGAAGGAATTCTAAGGCACCGCTGCCGACAATTTATTCCTCAGGAATTTTAGATAATTTGGTTCATCGCTTTGCAGGGGTCACCATGGATTTTCCTTTTTCCTTTTCAGAAAGTGGGGAAAACAAGCATAGTCCCAAAATCCCAGCGCTTTGCTCAGCCTCTGACTCGAGCACACTGCTGGGCCCCAGCTGTTTCCCCAGCACTGGATGTGAGCCCCTTTCTATCTCTCCCTCCCCTTTTCCCCTTTATATATCTTTTTCCTCCTTCCTCTTTCTTTCTCTCCACCTTGCTCTGTCTTCTCCTCCTCCTTCTCCTCCTTCTCCTTCTTCACTCCCTTCCTTACGTCTCTCTCTCCCCCCCCTCTTCCTCTCCCTCTCTTCCTTCTCCCCCTCCCTTTCCTCTTCCCTTCCCTCTGCTTCTCCTTCTCCCCCTCCGTTCTCCTTTTCCTTCTCCCTCTCCTTTCTCAATCATTTCCAGAAAGGAAGGTGGCACCTCTGTCCATTTCGAATGTATGGGCAAATCTTGGCCTTTCTCCCTGTGTCTCCTCTGTAGTGCTTTCTCATGGGGAGGATTGAGAGCAAAGTGGGAGACTGTGTTTCCAAGATATTAGGGATAGGCAGTGGTATATTTGGAAGGCAGGAAGAGCAGTGGCCAAGCCATTTCCCTTCTGTGGCCTCATTTTTCACATCTATAAAATGAGGCAGAAAGGAAATAAAGGCAGCAGCGTGGTACAGTGGGTAGAGTATCAATTTTACAACAAGGATTACCAGGCTCTGGAACAATCCTCAGACCACAGACTAGTACGTGACCCTAGACTATTGTTTAAACTCTCTGGGCGGCAGGTTTGTCATGGGCACCATGATGATTGCACTGGGAATTGATAACTCGAGGATGCCTAATTTGAGTTTGTAGCCCCAACACTTAAGAACCAAAGTCCTTTTGAATCTTGAGGACTGACTTCAGAATTAATCAGAGGCCACCTGCCCACAGGGAGAAAGAACAGGGTTTAGGGGACTCAGCACACCCTGGATCCTGTCCCCAGACTGCCTCCTGAGGAACCTGTGGCCCTCAGCTTGAGAACTGGGCAATCCCTCAGAGCCTCTGAACTGGCTTTTTCCCACCTAGATACTGAACCAATCTTGCTTTAAGGGGATGTCCGATTTAAATGCTTGGATGACTCATGGCCTCCCGCTGTCTCCCTGAAATGTGGGGCATGACATGAGGTTCATTTTCAGTGCAAAGTTTTTTCTTTGGTCCCACGGAACGTCCTCTCTCCTTTGTTGCCACGATTGTCCCTGTTGCTGCAGGCATTCAGTTTTTCCCCATTCTTCTGACCCTTTGTTTTTGACCTCTGAGAAATGAGTATACATTTTCTCCTGCCAACCCTCTGCCTCTAAACCCTTGGGCTTTCAACTCAATGTGCTCCTGCCTCCTGAAGATGTCTTTGGAGTTAGCCATGTGCTGGGCTCTAGGGAGCCTGAAGAGGTTTCAAACCCTCATTTAGAAGTCTGGAACCCAGGAACGTAATAAGGTTTTCAGGTAGGAAAGAAAGTTGGAGGGGACGGGGTTAGATCTGGTCACTCTGACAGTTTCATTTGAAAATATGAGCCTGCCCTGCATCTTCACCTCCACTCCCAGAATCCCCAGCTTCCTCCAGAGCATGGCACAGGTGCACCTCCTGCTTGAGGCTTCGAGATCTGTCCTGATCTACCCCCACCTCTAGTTATTAAACTTCTCTCCTCTATTAAGATTATCTTGTATATGAGAGGCAATATAGTACAGTGAAGAGCCAGCCAGTCTAGAAGTCAAGGACACCAGGGTTCAAATCCTAATTCTGACACTGTGTCACCTGCATCATCTACTTGTTATCTTAGGCAAGCCACCAAAGAAATTCTCAGTCATCCAGGAAGTTTCAGAAAAGGTACGATGTGCAATGAATGGAGGGAATTTCCTCACTGTGGAGTTCCCCTACATCAATGCAAACACAGGTCCCTACTTCCTGACTTTGATACAAGTTGGAGCAATTTCTGCTTCTGCAAAGGTTTGCATCTCCCGAAACAACAGAAAATCCTTGAGGGAAAAGGAGACAATGTTTTGTCTTTACCTTCCTGAGTGCCTAGCTTAGAGTGGGGTAGCTGGCAGAAGGCTTTTGATTAAAAGGTGTAGAGTGAATTGAACTGGATAGAAGACTGCCCCTTCAAACAGTTTCTTTTGCTCAGCACTGTGAAGATCCTTGGCAAGCTCTCTATCCTTATTTTTCTCTTGATTGATTTCTTTCCCTCCCCTCTAGAGGGCCACAGTAGAGTTCAAGGGCCAAGAGAATCTGACTTCCCATTCTGGAAGAGCTTAGGGCAGAGACTTTATAATTCTATCAAGTCCAACCCTCTTATTTCCATACATAGGAAAATGAAGGCCCAGAGTCATTAAGTGACTTTCCCAGGGTCACGGCACCAGTCATTTTCTGAAGTGGGGTTAGATCTTTGCTGCAGTACTATGCTTTTTCTGGCAGGCCAGCGTGGGAGCATCAACAGGACACCGTGACTAACCACCTGCTAGCTTTGGTCTTGTCATGTGACCAATCTACCTTCTTTGCCCAGCACTTATTCTCTGATGGCATCTTTTACTCCTTTTTTATCTTTTTTTTTAAAGTTACCACCATTTGGCTCTATGGAGGTAGTGAGCTCACACCAATTTATGTCTTTCCATTGAAGAACTGAATTTGAAAAGGTTGCTAAAGAGAAATGACTACTGCCCATTTCTGTAGGTCTGACCAATGAGGGAGGCTATAAAGAAAAGTTAAGTAAGGACCCTTTCTCAGTAGAATACCTAGAAAGTAAAGTGTGTCTGTCCCTCGGAAAGTTCTTGGTGATGGGGGGAACTGGTAAGTGATCCAAAAACACATCAAAGCCACTCTTCCTCTTACAATGGAGGCAAATAGGATTAAGACTAGCATAGTGCCTGGCCCATAATTGGACCTTAGATAATGCTTAATAATTGATTGATTGAGTTGATCACTTGAAATCAACTCCAGAGAGCCTGAGGCATGGGCCCAATTCACACAAGTAGCAGGTAGCAAAGCTGGGACTCCTGTTGGAGTTCTCTGACTTGGAATCCAAGGCTCTTCCTTCCCATGCCTAGATACATTTCTGAAGGCTCCTTTTGCCAGATGCCAGGCAGAGTGGCCCAAAAGGTAGGGCATAGAGGGAGATGTTTACCAGCACTTCCAGCCAGCCAGCTGTCCACCTTCTACAGCCAGGAGAATAGGGGTCATGGGGTGGTTGTCCTGACACCTTCCCATTCTTTCATTTAACATCCATGATCACTTTTTGACTAGATAAAGGCCAGGGATCATGCAGAGCATTATAACTGAGGACAGTTGGTAACTAACCAAGGAGTCAGCCTCATCTGAGTTGTATTGGCTATGATGCTGCGTCCATCAGTCCGATGAAATGCTGGGTTTTCTCTTGATTTGCTGTCCTTTCAGTTGAGTTGTTCTACATTGAAATGTGTCCAATTTCTTTCCCTGAGGTGTGATGAATCTTAGCTTTGAAATGGCACTCTTGACATGCTGCTGATTGGGGTGGCCAGGAAATCATGTTAGGCTCTTTGGGGCATGGGTGAATACATTTCTCATTGAGTTTCAGATTCTAATGAATCAGATTCAAATTGAATGTCAGTGACAGGCCAAGTTTCCCATCCCAGGCCAAGAAATCAGACCATAATTTCTTGACATTGAGCCTTCATTGGCTGAAGGGTAAATCAGTTTTAGCGAAATGTCAATGAATTCTAAATGAGCCCTACAGAGTGTGAGTATCCTGCCCATTTAACCAGCGTCTGAGTCAGTATTTGAACCCAGTCTTTTGGAATTTCAGATCTAGTACTCTATCCATTCTGCTATACTGCCTCTCCAAAACTTTTCCATAATAAGTACCAATAAATTTGAATTCAGATCCCCTGATCTTATCCCTGAGTTATGGATCTTACACTGAGTTTGGGGTGCTGTTTAGACATGTTAGTAGCAATGTTCCAAAGATCATTCGGTAATGTAGGAATTAGAGATCTAGAGTAGGGAATCTCTCAAGAGAAGGCCCACTAAATTTCAATGTCAAAAGGATCTTATGAGCCCAACTGGTTGTACCCTCTCATTCCCCAAATGTGAACATTGAAATCCCACAAAGGTGATGCCACCTCCCCAAAGTCATATAGGCTGGAGAAGATCTAGGGTGGAAGTCGGAGGAAAGGGCAGTAAATGATTAAACACAGAGGAGTTTTGAGGCATGATGGGGAGATGAATGAATTCAGGGCAGATGGTCTTAGCTTTCTCAGTAAATAGGATACCAGGCTCAGGCTCGCTGCTCTGAGCCAGGGGGTTAGCAGTGACTTAAGGAGACAAAAGGGTCAAAACAACCTCTGAAAGGAGACTTTAATTGATTATTCATTCATTCACTTATGTTTTATTATTAACAGCCATAATCAACAAACACAATAAGCATTTCAATATCCAGAAGAAGAACACAATAGAGAAACTGTATGTGGAATATTTGAGCTTCTGTTAAGTAGGTTGGATTCTTTTTAAATGTTTATTAAACTTAATACAGTAGTAACACAATCACCGTCATTTGTGTCCCAATCAGCATTTTTGAGATTCAGTCTAGGAGGTGTAACCCTACTGCCTTTTCCAACTGAAGAGATCGTGAGGACCAGGCCAGCTGCCCAACAGAAATGTCACAGTCCAATCCTCATGGAATGAGAAGTATCCAAGGGTCTGATAAGAGGTTAGCACCTTCCCAAAAAGCATGGATGCTGAGCAAAACCTAGTAAAAATTTCTAGGTTCTCTCTGTCAGAGCTCAGGCCTGGGGAGATGCTCACTGCTGATCCAATTAAGGTTTGGCATTGTCACAAGCCATTCTAATGTTACAAAGCTACACTTCCAAGGGTAGAATGTATTCTGAATTTGGAAGCCTTTGAAATCTGCTTCAGTAGACCCTGAGCCTAGGGCTAGTGATCCCTAAGATTCCATCTGCATGGGAAGTCCCCAACTGCTAGCTGTGTCCCCAGGAGCTCTCTTCTTGTCTACAGAATGGACATGAGGTGATGGACTCTATCTCCAGCAAGGTGCCTCAGCTCCTGGATCTTCATCACACAAGGCTCGCACTTCCATCTCAACATGGTTGAGTGAGTCCTCAGAGCTCTGTTGATATAGGATATCATCCCAGTGCTGTAAGAGGGACAGGACTCCATGGAACCAATCCATTTTTCCTGCGAGCCTGCAGCAGGTGCCCTCGCATATGTGCTGGGATGTTTTGGGCAGCATTTATCAGCACGTCAGACCAGGCAGCTAGTTGGGCTAATGGCTGTAGCTGGGGGAAGCCTCCTCAGAACCCCTGGGATTTAGCAAGTAGAAGAAAGCTTCTTGGGGTGGAATTGGAAGGATTTAAAAATAAAGAAACAATCCTGCAATACAGTTTTTCCCCTCCCCCATGAGCTCTTGCTTTTTTTATTTTTATTTTTTGGTGTAATGGGGATTAAGTGACTTGTCCAGGGTAACAACAGCTAGTAAGTGTCAAGTGTCTGAAGCCAGATTTGAACTCAGGTCCTCCTGAATCCAGGGCTGGTGCACCACCTAGCTGCCCCTCTTGCTTTTATTTTTAAGGCTCTTTATTTTATATCAATTAAACCAGTATAAGAAATGCATAGTCAAAGATAACTAGGAAAGGAAGGATGGCTGACCTCAATCTCGGGGCTGTTCTGCCTAGAACACTATTTACTCTCACTGAATCAGAGGGAGGAAAGAGAACTTAGAAAACCATCTAGGCATCTAGAAGTCATCATGAGTCAAGTACTTTCCTCCGTTTGGCATGTAAAGCCCTTCACAATCTAGCTCCACCGGACCTTTCTAGCCTTATTAGACTTTATTCCCCTTCCCATCATCATATTAAGGTAGGGAAGTCTCACAAGGAAGGGAAGGAAAATGGTAATGAGTAAAGGAAGAACAGGCCAATGCTTATGATACTTCTGTTTCTCCACTGTGGAGGCTATCTGTTTGACTAGAAAAGGCCAGAAAAAAATCAGAGCTGAAACTCAAGGAAGCCGGAAGATAGGATGCAAGAACCTGTGGGATTTCAATAGTTCACATTGCCTGCTCTGAAGGAATGGTGTCAAAGAATTATCCAACTTAGCTGTTGAGCCACGACCAGTCATATTTGAAATATGATAAAGAAGAGGAGAGATGTTAGAGGACCAGAGAAGAGAAAATGTCCCCATTTTCAAATGAGGAGAAGGGAGTCTTACAAATTATAGGTCAGCAACATCCCAAGAAGTGTTTTACACTAGCTATTGACTAGCCCTCATGTCTCCATGTTTTATTTGAGATGATGATTTTTTGAGCCCAAGTATAGAATTTTGCAATCACTATTAAATTCTATTTTATTAGGTTATTTCCCTTACACTCATCTCTCAAGGCTTCTTCAGATCCAGTGTGAACCATCCTTCTTTTGAGTTCCATGCTATCTGTAAGTTTGAAAAGGATGCCTTTCATTCCTCATTTTTGATCAAATGATTTGACATCTATAAAACACTTGGGGGCAGCTAGGTGGCACAGTGGATAGAGCACCAGCCCTGGAGTCAGGAGTACCTGAGTTCAAATCCGGCCTCAGACGCTTAACATTTACTAGCTGTGTGACCCTGGGCAAGTCACTTAACCCCAATTGCCTCACTAAAAAAAACACTTGGGAAATGTTGAAGCTGTATCTAAATGATAGTTATTATTATTATTATTAATAATAATAATAATAACATCCCTGGTAAAATTCTGAAATAAAGATTAAATATACTCTGTTACTATCTAGAAAGGAAGCAAAGATATTTGTTAAGAAACCATGCCATGATTTCCTTAAGAATGGATCATGGCAAACAGCATAGTTCCTGTTATTACAGGAGTTTCTAAACTGTCACATAAGGGAGATACAATAGATAATAACTGCCCTAGATGTCAGTGTAAGGAGTTGATGCTATCTGATGACTACTTTAAGGACAGGATGAAGAGAAATGGGCTAGATGGAAGTATTGTTAAGAGGAATTGATTGATTGACTGAAGCAAAAAAGTAGCCAGTACAAGGTCCAAGCTAAATTGGAGGAAGTCTCTAGTGGAGTGCCCCAAGGATCTGTCCTTGGTTTGTGTTGTTCAATATCTTTATCAGTGACTTCATTGATGACACAGACCACACACTTCACAAAATGTAAGACCCTGACAACCAAGATCCTGCCATATCTCTCCCAGGAACACAGTCATTTCATCTCTGTTTGCCTCAGTTTCCTCAACAATAAAATGAAGATAATAATAGCTCCTACCACATAGGGTTGATGTGAGGCTCAAATGAGATAATATTTGTGAAAGTGCTTAGCATAGTTCTTGACACATAGTAGGTGCTCTATGATGCTTGTTCACTTCCCTTTACTCACCAGAGCAGGAATGCAATAAAGGGTCTATAAATACTCACTAAATCAAATTCAGTTGAACAACTCTGAAGCTTCCCTGAGACAGGAACTAGGAAGAAACAGCTTCCTCCTTGCCCCCCCTTTCTGTGCTTTGAAATCCATATCATCTCCCACTTATTGGGCCTTTGACCAAAACCCAATTCTTTGTGTATGAGGGTTTTGTGAAGATTTCCGTTCCTGCCCCCACACTCTGCTTTTTCCAGTTGTTGGTGGAATCATTGAGGACACAGTGGGCCACCCCACTCTCCACGTGGTAGCTGTCTAACCACTGTGTGATTTGAGGGTGGACCAACTTAAGAAAATTATCCCCTTTCCTACCCCATGGTCTCTGAAACAGTAATGTAAATACCAAATTATATTTGTATGCAATAATAACCATGTCAAAAGAACAAAGGAGGACAGGCTAGAGAAATGAGGCTGGTGATATAGTCAGAGCAGCGTAGAGGCAGCACCCATTGCATGGAGATTATTCATATGCCAGCAGATCTTTAACCCTTCAGGTGCCACATAGCTGCAAGTGATTAAAGGTTTCTTGTGAGGTGCTAACCAGCAAACTGGGTCAGGTTGGTGCACCCACTACTTAAGCTTAGTTATTTGTGTTAGAATGGGAGCTCCTTGAAGGCCTGGGCTATTTTCTGTTGTCTCTGTATCCCCTGGATTTACCACATTGGTAAACTCAAAAGGAAAGCTTGTTGATTTGACTTCCCAGGACATCAACTCTATTTCTGCTTCTGTTGGCTCCCTTCCATTAAATACAGTCTGACAACAAAGCAAAGAAGCTAAGAAAAAAGAGTCCTGATGATATATTCTTCAAACTACACCCATAGCACCCCCCCACACACACACACACCTTTTTACTAAGAGAATGTTGCTGTCTTTGATCATTGATTCTCCAAGGCCAGTATCAGCTACTGCAATTAAGAAAAATGCAAAGGCCTTTTCATGCTGCTGGATGTGTTTGCCTCATTACACTTCTTGTGGCTAGTCTTCTCTTAGGTGGGCTTTCTCCATGTTACTTCTGGTTTTGGTACATGTTTTGGTACAGCCTGGGACCTGCCACAAAGTTTCTTTTCCTTGTCCTTTGGGTCATTTCCTTTCCAGGGTTCATGTTCTACATCTTTAAACCTAAAAACACCAAGAAAGTACTGGGATTAAAACATGGGCCTTTATTTCAGGGAAGAGTTTGAGATCATTTAACAAATGATCATTTAAAAATCAAGTCTGTCTGTTATCTACCTCTTTCCTTCTCTTTTATAATAGTAGGCACAAATCACTGTCCATTTGAAGTATCTCACTAAGGGATATGTGTGTGTGTGCGCGCATGCACTCACAGGTTTTACCAAAAGAATGAATTCAAATTCAGTTTGAAGCTTTAATATATTAAGAATACATAAGAAAATCATGGTATTAGAACTGGGTGATTTGCTTTTCATTCTCAGTTTCCCATCTGTGTTTTTGCACAGTCTGTAGCCCATGACTAAAAAGCATTGCTTGTTTATCTCAGTCTAATACTGAGATCAGCTCATATGTCCCCTCCCAAAGGAGGTTCTCCTGATGCCCCCTAGCTGCTAATTCCCCCCATTAGAAAATTATTTTGCATTTGTTTTGTGTAGATTTTACATTTATGAATCTGGGTATTCTTTGTTTTCCCCATTAGGCCATGAGTTCCTTCTGAACAAGGACCACTGGGCTTTTGTCTTTGTATTCCCAGTGCTTACTCTAATGACTAGTACCTAGTCATCATTGATCACAGTTGTGATGACTGAGTTCATACATGTCTTCCAATGTTACTCCAAAAACTTGATTGCATCACTTTTTTACATGATTTCATGGGGGAGGAATAAATCCTGGCTCTCTACCCAAACTATTTTGGGAACTCAGGAATGATAACCCTGGTCTCGAGGAAGGAGATAGCAAACATCATTTCACTTTGGAAGACCTTTGGACTCTCTCATGAATATCACACTTTCCACCAAGGTCAATGGATGAATTTTCTTCTTATCTATGAGCCCAGGATGAGTCCCTGGGCTAAACCATCACTAGGATGGGGTAGTCATTACTTTGTTGTAGGGCACTGACATTTAGTGATGATGGGTACTTAATTCATGGCCTTCCTCAGTAGAAATCACCAGAGTCATTTATCCTTCCTTATGCTTCCCCCTTAACTTATTCTATTTGGCTCCACAGGGAAGAACTAAGGACAGTTATTGTTCTTTGCAACACAAATTCAGGCTTGCTGTCTGGAAGAGCTCCCTGACAATTCAAGTCATTCAGAAGTAGAAGGGGCTATTGTGGAAGGTGGTGGGTTTCTTTTCTTTGGTGTTCCTAAAATACAAGCTAGATAATGGCTTGCCTATATCTATCATACAGGTGACAGATGTTCAGAGATGGGTTGAACTGAGGTCCCTTCAACTGAGAGAATCTATGATTCTGTGAATTTCCTTGATTATATCTTATTTTCATTTCATGCATTTGAGAGTTCAATCCATGTTGCTTGCCCTAGGTTTGGCTCTGATCCTAACTCATTTTTCAACAGAAAAAAAGCAAGCACAACAACTTGCTAATCACCCCTAGAATTTGGTATCTGTTGACTTCAAAAAAGAGTGAATGAATGAACAAATGGATCAGTGAAAAGGCATTTATTAAGCACTTATTGTGTGTTAGTCACTGCGTTGCAGGAAACACGAATACAAAAAAACCAAGATGATCTTTAATTCTAATGGAGAAGACAGTGCTTACTGGGGAGTAGTGGCCAAGAAGGGGTGTTTTGAACTAGAAAATCATGGGAATGGTGAATGGACTCATATGGGATGTGACTGACATGTCAGGAATGATAGAAGGTGATTGATTTGATTACAATCCCCAGAGCTAAAAGAAACAAATAGTAGGAAAAGGACAGCTAGGCCCTTGATGCCGCAACATGAAGATGGTTGTAGAGCTGCAACAGCATAGTGAGTCTGGCTCAGGGTCTGGAGACCACTCAAGAGGTCAAGGCTCCAGGGTAGGACCTACAGTGCCTGCTTCGAGACGAGGAAGCAAGGAATGTCTGGAAGGATTTTTGGAGCTCTACTTGGGCTAGGCAGTGGCCAGACTCATGACCCAGAGCTTGCAGTATATAGATCTGCCGAACTGCAGTTTGCACATGTCTGTAGCCTCCATGCTGCTATGTAGCTTGGTTATGTTACCTGACAGGCAGCCTGGGCATGGCAACTGAGAGCTTCATTGGACATCAGAGGCCCTAAGTTCATATCTTAGCTCTTTGGGAAAACCACTTTTTGGTGTCTCTGTTTCCAAGTGACTGACGATCTATGGTCCCTTTGGAGCCCTTTGTGAAGCCACAGTGTTCATAGAGAAGGGCAGGAAGATTTTACTGCGCTTGTCTTCCCACCCACATAAACCCTTAGTTTGGCAAGGGATAGAGGGCTGGACTTGGAATCAGGAAGAACTCAGGAACTAATGAGCTGTTTGACCATGGACAGCTCACTTCTTACTGAGCCTCATCTTCTTCATCTGTGATGGACACTAATAACACCTGCATTATGACTAATAGTAATGCTACCTTAAAATTATACTAAGCAGTTTGGAACACCTGGGATATGTGGTGAATGGAGTGCTGAGCCAGGTTCAGTGGATAGAATACTGGGCCTGGAGACAGGAAGACTTATTTATCTTCCTAAGTTCAAATCTGGCCTCAGACACTTACCAACTGTGTGACCCTGGGCAAGTCACTTGACCCTGTTTGCTTCAGTTAACTCATCTATAAAATGATCCAGAGAAATAAGTGCCAGACCACCCCAATATCTTTGCCAAGAAAATCACAAATGGGGTCACAAAGAGTCAGACATAACTGAAAAATGACAGAACAACAACAAATATCTCACTCCTGACCTCACTGCATGCTCCATGAGGTTATGGACCAGGTGACATTTAATCATTGCTTCTCCCCCCAGTACCTAGCATGAGTTCTGCATCTATGTTGAATAGCTGATTCTTGGATAATGAATGCTTGCAGAGGCCAGGACGACATGACTACAGTTGGAACAAGAAGATACAAGTTTAAATAAATACTAGCTAATACTTAGGTAACCTCAGATAAATCAGTGGACCTCTCTAAGCCTGTTAAATGAGGAGGCAGCATGAGATGACTTCTGGAGCCCCTGCCATCAGTAGACATATGATCCTCTCAGCAGGCTTTTGTTTCTCTCATGACCTCTACCCGTCCACCCTCTCCACTTCCCTCTCCCATTCTGCTCATAGGTTTGAGCTAACAGAGATGCCTTCCTAGTATCCCAAACCGATGGGCTTTGTGGTAGTCAGGAACTCAGATGCTTCAGAAAGCCACAGAGCTTCTGGGATGGACTGAGCCAAGACAGTCATCCAGGGGGAGAAAAAGTTTCTGGGCCTCTACAGATAGGTGCATCTAAGCCATGTCCTCTTAATGTACTCTGCCTCCAGTGAGGAGAATAGATAGGTGCAATGAGCCTATTCTGATGTAGCTTGTGCTATTATAAAAAATGTTCAGGGGTGTGCCAAAGACATGCTTTGTTTCTCTTCAAAAGAGCCATCATTATTGCATCTCCCCAAATCCCTCCCTCTTTTCTTCCTCTTCCTCCCTCTCTGTCTCTCTGTTTCTGTCTCTATGTCCCTCTCTCCCTCTCTGTCTGTCTTTCTGTCTGTTTCTGTCTGTCTCTGTCTCTCTGTCTCTCTCTCTATGTCTCTCTGACTCTCTGTCTTTGTCTCTTTCTCTCTCTGTCTCTGTCTCTATGTCTCTCTCTGTCTCTCCCTGTTCCTCTCTGTCTGTCTCTCTCTTTCTGTCTCTCTATCTCTCTGTCTATCTCTCTGCCTCTGTCTTTGCCTCTGTCTCTGTCTCTCTCTGTCTCTCTCTCTTTCTCTCTGTCACTGTCTCTGTCTCTGTCTCCTTCTGTGTGTGTGTGTGTGTGTGTGTGTGTGTGTGTGTGTTTACTGGTAATTAGATAAGTATAGATCCATACCAAAAATCAATGACTTGAGTTGCATGGCTGATTCTCTGGGGCTCAGTGCCCTGTCCGTTCTGTACCAGGGTCCAGTCCTTGGTTACCTATCTCTGGGAGTTATAGCTCTTTTTACTTGCAAATTTTTCTACTGAATGAGAAATGAATGGAGATGGAGCCACCAACCAGGATAATAAGATCCTTCCCTGTGAAATGCTGTTGTCTCACACATTTTACTGACCACAAAACACTTTGCCAAGTATGAGAGAATAGGATCCCTTGGGAGTGTGGTGAATGGAACAATGCCCACTTCTCAGCATCACTGCCTAGGACTTTTCAACTTCAGGGAGGTGTACCCCCTTCCAACATTGGAGTATTAAAGAGATAGAGTCAGAATGAGACAGCCTGTGAACAATAGCCAGCCAGCCACCCATTACCCATGGCTGGGTGGTGGGAGTTTCCTATCTGGGGAACATACATGAGTAAAAACACAGGGTGGTGTGTGGGGAAGTAGGAGGGAGGTATTGTGGTTTTTCTTTTGCTGGTCACCCAGTCCTACCTCCCCTGTAGAGGTAAAAAACTGAATAACTTTCAGCTAGACAGTTTGGAAAAGTCATGAGAGGCCCCTTAATAGAGGTATTCGAGCAAAGCCTGGATGACCACTTCTGGAGCATGTTGCAAAAGGGTATTTTTTGAATGATGAAATCATGGTTTTAGAGCTTGAAGAAGCCTCAGAGGTCAACTATGCAAAAGCCTTTATTTTAGAGACAGAAAAAGTGAGTCTCAAATAAGTTGAGCCATCTGCCCAGGACCCACAGGTGTAGTGAAGAATAATCCGCAGATCTGAATCCAGACCACCTTGATTTCAAATCTTCCCTTCTCCCCATTATGCCGCTCAAGTGTGGGTGGGCCTCCGTGGCATTCTGGGGTTGTGTCAAAGCCCTAGAAAGGAGGTAAAAGTGGAGAGGAAAAAGAAAGAGAGGAAGCAGAAGCGTTGAATGGAGTAAAGAACTCCAAAGATGGGAGGCTAGCTTAGCAAGAAGAAGAAGGGGTACAATGTAAATGATGAGAAAGCCAAGGATAAAGACAAGAAGGCCGAAGGAGCTGACGCAGAGGAAGAAGAAACTCCCAAGGAAAACGATGAGACCCAGACAGTGGCAGAGACCACAGATGTCCAGGAGAGCAACAAAGAGAAGACTGAGAAAGACTCCCAGGGCACTGCTAACAAGACTGAAGATAAAGAAATGGAGAAAGATGCAGCAGCCGGCAAAGAAGAGGCTCCAGAATCAGAGTCTGAGAGAGCAGAGGCTGTCCCTGATGGAAAGGTGGACCAGCAGAAGGATACTGAGGTGGAGTAGGCCCCTGCCTCTGCTCCAGCAGCCAGCAGCGATGCTTCTAAGACTTCAGCACCTGCCACTGAGGCAAAGGTCTCCCAGTCTTCAGAAGCCACAGCTACTAGTAAAGTAAATGACAAGAGCAAAGAGGAAGGGGAAGCCAAAAGACTGAGGCTTCCACAGCTCTCACTTGCTCAAGGAATTAAAAGTGAAGTGGCGCCAGCTTCAGACTCAAAAGCCAACAGCAGCCAAGCTGCGTCTCCTTCCAAAGAGACCCCAGCAGCCACGGAAGCCCCTAGCTCTACACCTAAGGTCCAGGACACCTGCAGCCCCAGCAGAAGAGGGTAAAACTGCTGAGGCTCTGACCACTAATTCAGATCAAACCATAGCTGTGAAAGAGTAACATGGACAGCTTGTTGGAAAAAAAATAATAATAATGATAATGATAATCACTGAAAAACAACTTCTCTCTCTCTTTTTTTCGCTCGGCTATACTAACTCATTTCAAATTTGAAATAATGATATGTATTGCCCCTCAAAAAGGATGTCCCATCAAGGGAGGGAGGGAGAAGGTGGGGGAGAGAATCTAAATAGTATTTTTGTGGGGAAATATCTAATATACCTTCAGTCAACTTTACAAATAAGTCCTGGATTTTAAAGATGGGTGTCTGAAAGTAGAGTACATCTTTTGTACCTGCACTGCTGTAAGACGCACTCCACCAATATATCAAAATCTCTTGTCTTCTGTAATAGGGTCTTGGAGTGATTGCATTTGATTCTTGCCCACAGGGCCTGTGTCAAGGCAATCAGATCTTATGAAAGCAGTATTTTCTGTGTTTTTTAATTTACTCCTTTCTTATTTGATATTATTTAATGCCATGGATGAAGCCAACTTTCAGACAGTATCTACCTAGCTGTCCACATTTTTTCTCAATGCAATCTCTCATTCGTCCTCTCCAGATATTTTTGAAGTAACATTCTCATCCTACTTAGCCTACCTAGATTTCTCATGACGAGTTGATATATGTCTGAGGTGGCTGTACCTGTAGTTCTGTTTATTGGTCAGTAGAAATAAAAAAAAAACAAAAACTGTGTTCATTGCAGTTCCAGTTTCTCTCTCCACTCTGTGTCACAGACATCACACACCATCACTGGAAAATGAAAAAAATACACACACACAAAAAGAAAAACACCAATATGCACAATGGATGCATTGAACATTATTTGTAATTGTATAAATGGTTGCAACAAGTAATAAAGTTAAATAATTTTTTTAAAAGCCCTGGAAGGAGGCAAAATTGAAAAGGTCAGATGTGGGGGCAGCTGGGTGGTGCAGTGGATAGAGCACCGGCCCTGGAGTCAGGAGTACCTGAGTTCAAATCCGGCCTCAGACACTTAACACTTACTAGCTGTGTGACCCTGGGCAAGTCACTTAACCCCAATTGCCTCACTAAAAAAAAAAAAAAAAAAAAAAAGCTCAAATGTGAGACCCGATAGGCTTCTGGGAATGGGGACATCTTTTCCTTGGTGATGTATGAAGGGGATCAGAGCCAATGCCTTCTAAGAGGGAGCCCTGGTGCTTTGCAAGGTTTCTGCAAATCTCAGTAAGGATGAAAGCAACTTAACACAGCTCAACTAACCATGCCCCAGTGAGCTGTAATTCTGCAATAAAAGGCGTCACACAACATGTTATTATACTGTGTTTATAAGAGGCAGTCTCCACTAAGAGTAGTCCAAATGACCAGCATTTCTATTTCTACCAGGCCCTTGGGTAGATAAGTTATGGAGATAGCTTAATCTATAGGACTGAGAGTCTGTTTGAGGCAAGTGGGGGGCAGGGGGGTGGGAGGTCGGGAGGAATAGTTAATTGAATTTTATTCCAGGCTTCTAGGTTTGGGACAATTCTTTCCTTTAAGAGAAAATTAGGGGGTAAGTACTATGCCTTTGCCTGAAGCTAGAAAAGAGGGCATTATTTGGGGACTTTACCAGCCTCTCTGTCCCTTTTCCTCCTGCATCTGTCTTCTACTGGCAACCCTAAACCACAAGCTTTTAATTTTCTCTGGAGATTAAACCAATATTTACCAGTTAAGCCTGCACTTATCCTGAAAGTTCTTTACTGGAAACTATTGGTTTTGAGTAAATGTGAGGCCTTGTCTAAGTATAGTCCCCCTTCCTTGGCCAGGCCAACTTCAGGAAGAGGACTGAGGGGGAAAGTCTCACCATGGGAGAGAGAGAGAGAGAAAGAAAGAGAAGAAATAAATGAGGAGGAGGTACTTACAACTGGGGTGGGGGGGAGATCCCATTCCCTGGTTAAGCTATTTTTCTCCCTACTTAGCATTGCCTCAGATCTCATCAACTGAACATTTTGTAAGAAAGTCAGATGTGAAAGTCTGTCTCTCTTGTATGTATGAGGGTAAGAATATTCGAATGTGACAGACACAGAAAATTAGTCTTATAAATAAATGTGTCTATGTATGTGTGTATATATACATATGTGTGTATATATTTGTGTTGATGTTGTATATATGTATGTATAAATATGTATACATACATATATGCATATATATGTATGTGTATATGTATATATATATGCATACACATTCAAGAGGGGTATGCTAGATAATAACTTATACCCCACATAATGTAAATGATAAGGTACTTACTATAGCCTGACATATTTTTCAGGTAAGAGCACATCTCAGTTGTTCATTAGATGTGAACATCTAAGATGGGCAGGGATGACAGGAAGCCTTGGGATTGACTAAATAACTTGGTCAAGCTGTCTGGATCTATACAAAACCTTCAAGCTAATTGGAAGACAGAGAGAAGAGAGTAACTCCTGAGAAGGAATTGCTTGGGAGGAAGACAGAGACTCTGCTTCGGCCTATGCCTTCCCTAATCTTTTGCCCTTTAGGTAGAAGAAGACTTTGAGAACTTCAGATGACCAGAAGGTCTTGGATTTTCCACCTTCCCATTACCATCCCAGCAGTGTTTCCAGAACAACTAAAAATAATGTCTCCATTGGGAACCAAGAATAACCTGGACAAGATGATGAAAATTGATTTAAGGCTCTATAAAGAGCCCGTGAAGAAAAGCTACACTCACCTAAGGGGAGCCTTGATGACTTCAGTCAGAGGACTTCCAATGGCTGTGAGTTACCTTTTTACCTATTCTTCTTCCCAAGTTGAAATGTACTTTCCCCTAGACTTTAATTGTTTCAGAGGGAGAGCATGTCACAGGCTTTGTTGCGGGATGTTCAGGGCAACTCTTCTTATTATACTGCCTTAGTAAAAAACTTTCTAAAAATTGTCTGGCTAACTGATTAATATTAACTGATAAATATATTGGAATGGACACTGGTGGGGGCTCATGCGCTATTGCAGTAGGAAGGTAACTGGAAATCTCTCAAAGGCTACTCCTAGATTTTGCGCGCGAAATTTCAGATAATCGCAGCAGAATCCCGAGCAAAGGAATTCAGGGAGTAGCTCCAGAGCCTATATGTCCTAGAATACCCACTAAACAAATATACATAGAATTTTTTTACAGATGTGAAAACTGAGGCCCAGAGAGGTGACCTGATATATGCAGGGTCACACAGCTAAGAAGTGTTTGAGATAGGATTAAAATTCACATCTGACTGACTTCCAGCCCAGTATTCTATCTCCTCTATCATGCTGTCTTGAGATATCTTTATACATTTTAGTGTATATACATAGAGTAAGGAACTTAGAGTTGTGGACTTTACCTATCATCATCAGTAAATATATATTTATTAAGCACCTACTATGTGCCAGGCACTAAACTAAGTGCTTAGGATACAAAAAGAGTCAAAGAACAGTCCCAACCTTAAGGAGCTCTTTAAGCTGGAATGGGAGAGACAAGAACAAATTTCTACAAACTGTATGTGGGGTAAATAGGAAATCATTAACTGAGGGAAGACACTCTAATTAAGAAAGGTGAGGGAAAAAAAGGGTGAGGAAGGTTCCTAGATAGGGCAGGAATTTAGTTAGGATTTAAGGGAAGCCAGGAAAGCCTAGGGGCCCAGATGATGAGGGCCTGTATTCCAGGCATGAAAGGTAGCTGCTAGAGACCATTTCCAGAGCTGAGAGATGGAGGGTCTTGTTCATGGAAAAGTCAGGAGGTCAGTGTCACTGATGAAAGAGTGTACATCAGGGAGTAAGGTCTAAGAAGATTGGAAAGGTGGGAGGGGGCTGACTTGTGGAGGGCTTTGCATGCCAGACAGAACCTTGCTCTTAGAGGCAACAGAGAGCCACTGGAGTTCATTAGGAATGAAGGTGATGCCCTGTATTCAGGAGGACATAAGTTCAAATCTGGACTCAGATACTTGACACTTACTAGTGACCCTGGGCAAGTCACTTAACCCTCATTGCCCCAGAAAAAAGTGATATAAATAGAAATATTTGTTTGGGGGCAGCTAGGTGGCACAATGGATAGAGCACCGATCCTGGATTCAGGAGGACCTGAGTTCAAATCTGGCCTCAGACACTTGACAGTTACTAGCTATGTGACCCTGGGCAAGTCACTTAACCCTCATTGCCCTGCCAAAAAACAAAAAACAAACAAACAAACAGAAAAACAACAACGACAAAAACAAAAGAATGAAGGTGACATGGTTGGGCCTGCTCTTTAGGAAAACCACATTAGGGTCTGAATGAAGGACTTATTAAACTGGGGAGAAATTTGAGGCATGCAGACACACCAGCAGCTGATTTTCCTAGTCTAGGCATGAGGTGATGAGGTTCTGGCCCAGTTTGGTGGCAGTGTCAGAAGACAGAAGGGGCACATTCAAGCGATGTTGCCAAGCCAAGATTTCAATAGCCTTATATTTATATACGTGTACATATGTCATATATGCACATATACATATGGAGATACAGTATATATACTTACTAGCTGTGTGATGCTAAATAAGTCACTTAATCCTGTTTGCCTCAGTTTCCTCATCTGTAAAATGAAGGAAATGGCAAACTGCTCTGGGAGCTTTGCCAAAAAAAACCCAAGTGGAATCACAAAGAGTCAGACACAACTGAAATAACTGAACAACACACGTATACATATATGGCCATTACACATGTGTCTATAGACAGCAGTGTGTGTGTATAAATACATATATACAGTACTATAATTTCAATTAATACCCCTGCATATTTTGGTTTATGCATTTTTCAATCATTCCCCCTTCTACTTTTTCTGAAGGAACTAGGGCTCTGACTCATTGAAAGGGGTGAGGAGAGCCTTGTTTGAGCCCTTTGGCATCCAGTGGGGAATGTGAAGGCAGAGGTGGGGCTAGTCTCTGTACCTTGATTTAAGCAAATTCTGAAATCCCAGCAGTTTAGAGTCAACAAGACTCCTAATTGTCACTGGTCCAATTCATCTTCTTAAAGGAGCCCTCCTAATGCACAGCCAAGGGGCCAGCCAGCTAAGCATCAGTACCTAAAACATTAGCAAGCAAACCAAAGCTGGAGAGAAGGGCTATGGCAAAGAAGCTGCTACATGCCCAGAGAGGGCTTCACTTTACCCTGGAGAGTGTGCATGGGGAAGAGCAGACAATGAAGCTGCTCAGGTAGCTCCAGGTGACTCACTTGCTAGGCTACAGATAACCTTCTGGTCCATTGTAGCAGTAGCCTAGGGTACAAAACAAGGTGTTCTACCTTCTAGGTAGATACAATTAGATGTAATTATCATTAGAATTCTATTTATCCCCTAGAGAGCAGGGGAAGAGGTGGGAAGATGGCTATGGGAAAGGCCAAAGGTTTATCCTTTCACCTTGACCAGAAGTTGACATTGCCTACAGAGAAAGAATGGGAAAAAGGCTCAGAAAGAAATCACCTGGAGCAGTAAACTTGAAATCATGAACACCTGGGTTCAAATGCCTCTTGAGATTCTTACAAGTTGTGTGACCTTGGGCAAGTCACCTAAATTTCCCGTGCCTCAGCTTCCTCATACAGAAATTAGAGGAGTGGGAGGGGGGTTGTTATCAGTGGCCAACTCTAAATCTCTTGTCATTTCATCCTCTGAGCCAGGACACCTGGGTGCTAATTATGGCTCTGTCGCTCAAGGTGAGAGGTGTGGTGACTCCCAGAAAGTCATGCAACCTGCCTCTCCCCCCTAGAACACCATCTACTTGCCAGCAAGGACTGGCTTTCCTTTCTCATCTATCCCCAGTACCTAGAATAGTGAATTCTTCCTTGGATTGGCTTTCGTTACATTGGATTAGATTTATTGGGACCTACCTCTCTTGTCCTTAGCTTCTTCATTCACAATCCTTTCCTGATAGGATAATTACAGTCAACCCCCAATCCTCATGGGGTGAAAGTCAGTCAATAATCATTTTTTTTAGCAACAAACATTTATTTTATTTTTCCCAGTTACATGTAGTTTTCAACATTCATTTTCATAAGATTTATAGTTCCAAAATTTTCTCCCTCCCTTTCCTCCCCCCTCCACAAGATTGCAACCAGGTTATATATGTACAATCCACAAGTGTTCTTTTTATCAGTTCTTTCTATGGTGGTGCATAGTAAGCTTCCTCATTAGTTCCTTGAGATTGTCTTGAATCATTGCACTGCTGAGAGTAGTTAAGTCATTCACAATTGCTCAAGTCAATAATCCTTTATAAAGCACCTATGATGCACCAGGCTCTGTGTGATAAGTGCTGTGGCTACAAAGAAAAGCAAAAGTCCCTATCATCAAGGAGCTCACAATTGAATGGGAGACAACATGTCAACAATTATCTACAAATGAGCTATAATAGATAAATCAGAACCAATCGACAAAGCTAAGATACCAGAATGAGAATGGGAACCTCGGCGTCTCCATATCCAGGGATACTCAAGCTCTGAAAGAAACACTGAACCAGGAAAACTTTGGGAGCAGGTCCCATGACAGGTCGTCCCACTGTAGCTCAGAAAGCGGAGTTGCACATTGTGTTGCTGGACCACAGGGTACATTTTATTGGCAACAATTCAGAAGACCCTCTAGGAAAACAAGAAGGGCCTGCAATTTGCCAAAGATGTAGAACAGTCTTAAAATTATACATTTGCAAAGTATTGGAATAAAATCAAGGGACTGAAACATAAGGGGACTTGGAAAATCTAAGATACTTCAGTTTTAGTAAAGTATTTCACAGTCTCTTGAGCTAAACATTGGTGACAAGCTGAGGAATATGGGCCAGAAGAGCAGTTCTCAAACTTTTTACTCTCAGGATTCCTTATATTCTTTAAAACATGTTGAGAAAACCCACCCACAAAGAACTTTTGTTTATGTGTCTGTCTACCTGTGTTTATTGTATTATGAATTAGAACATTTTATTGACGTGAGTTTTACCCTCATAGAACCTTCAAAGTGTCTTGGGGATGGCTCCCAGGAGTTCCCAGACACCATTTGAGAACAGCTCGTTTAGAAGATTATACAAGAAGGTAAATTCACAACTGATTGAATGACTAGACCCAAAGACTGTCACACACTCACAGGTCCATGTCAGCTTGGTAGGAAGAGATCCCATCAAGAAACCTTCTTCTTCTTCTTCATGGAGCAATGAGGATTGAGTGACTTGCCCAGAGTCACACAGCTAGTAAGTGTTAAGTGTCTGAGGCCCAGATTTGAACTCAGGTCCTTCTGAATCCAGGGCCAGGGCTTTATCCATTGCGCCCCCTAGCAGCCCCTCTGGTACTCTTCTTAAATGGAGATCTTGGGAGGAGCCTCCACCCTCCATTCAGAGAGATAGGCTCAGGACCCTGATGAGATGTGATGTTCTAGGGCTGAATTGATCTTCCAGGATGAAGAGAGATTGATAGAGAGATCCAGACAAGGGCATGTGAGGGAGAAATGACACCCTGGAATCCATAAATTGTGTAGTAAACATAGAAAGATGCCAACTTATTCCACTGTAGGTTGGAATAGAGATTGAGATATACCTAACTCTTTAAATTCAATTCACCAAATTCATTTATTACTATATGTCAGGGCCCTGTGCGTAGGTACAAAGGCAAAAGTAAGGAAATCCTCCACCCCTTACAGGAGGTTGCATTATAAAGGGGAAAATATCATCTATAAAGATACAAGCTCAATATTGTTTTGAAGAGGAGGCAAGAGAAAGGAGAGGCAGGATCAGGGAAGGCTTATTATAGCAGGTTATTACTGTGCTGAGTCTTTATAGGAAGCTAGAGATTCTAAAAGGTGGAGGTGATGAGGGAGTGGATCTCAGCAGATCAAACTGGAAAGACAACCATAAATAGATATGAAGTGGGAGTTTTTCAGCATTTCTATAGTTCTCTATTCCACGCAAATAGAAGTATCCCAAAGTGCAATGGGTTGACTTGGGAGATAATGAGTCAAAAGAGTTCTTCAATGCCAGGCTGGATGGCCAGCTCTTGGGAGTGTAGCACTAGTGATTTGGGCTTTAGTCTTGGGTTCAATTGAACCCCTCTGAGGTCTTCAGAAACTGTGTGTCTCAGATTCTAGGAGACTCAGACTGTGCTCATTCTATTTTTTTCTAATTAACTGATATTCATGAGGATCCTACAAAAAAAACAAGTTGAATCAACATTTAGAATCATCAGATTCTATCAGGTAAAAGCTGGACTGGACCTTCTAGTGCACAAAGTCCAATTGTCTCATTTAAAAAACAAAAATCCACAGGGGGCAATTATACCATAGGCTTTTTACTCCTGATTTTGACTAATATTGGTACTGAGTCTTTTAAAGACACTATCTGGCTCATTAATTGTTAATCACTAGTTCATCCCCTGGTGACTAACACCCTAATGAATTGGCCTCCAGAGTCTCATGTTTCAGGATGTGCAGGTAGCTCAAAAGCCTCCAAAAACATTTTCCTCTCTCTCTTTAAAAAAATAGTCATTATTCAGCTAGCTGGGAACCCTTGGAGACTGAGTCATAGATGGTATTATATCTATAAACCCAAATGCAGCTGAGAAAAGGCCAGTAATGGGGGGAGGTGGGGCAGGTTGAAGTGCTGAATTCAAGGACACATTTTTTATTTTAGATTTGGAAGGAAGTTTGCAATACTTAGCTTATTATTATAATCCCTTTTTAAAATAGTCTTTTGTATGATTCAGTTACCAGCAGTCATCATGTTCTGCTCAGTTAGCTATTATCAGCCTCGCGGAGGAGCTGGGTGGCAGTGATCTGCCCAGAAGACCCAGGCAGGAATTTTGGGAATTCTTGAAGCCACTTTGCTTTTAGAGCAAAAGCTGGGTCAATTAATTACATTCTCACCAGGATGACCTTTATTAATTCTCCAGCAGGCCCCCAGTATCCATTATGTAAGGGCCAATGGGTGGCATGCTCTATTTCTTTCATAGGAACCAGGATCCTTTTAAAACCAAATCATTGCATTGCCAAGGAGGGAATTAGGGGACACTTGAAAAGTACATAGGGTTCTGAAAGAACGAGAGAGCAGGATATCTTGGTTCACTTGTTATATTAATTCAGGGAGCATTACAAACATATGAATCAGATTCTAGAGGGAGTTCCTCTAAGCCTTCACATGTCTGGGGTTCAAGGTATCAGTGCCAGAGGACAGAAAAATGCAGGTGCAAAGGATGGAGGAAGGAATAGCTTTTAACTGTTCTGGTTTTGAAATCAGGCTCCCTTACACTAGCAGCATTTCCTCCCACAACTGAGGGAGGGGAAAAACCCAGAAAAGACAATCTTGAGTAGAGGTTGGAAGAGAGAGACTTTCCTGTTTACTTCACTATGATGTTTCCCTCCTCCAGGATGACAATATGATTACAGAGTTTTTGTCAGGCTGCCTTCTGAGCATCAATATGTAGCAAATAGTAAGAATTTCTCTGAGAGCAATTCTGTGCCCTTTACCATCAGGGATACATAGAGAGAGGAGCAGGGGGAGCTGGATGGATATGGATCATAGATGGAAGATGAGAGAGTGATAGGTAGATGGTAAATGAATAGAGAGTTGATAGATAATATAGATGTATTCATATGTGTATATACATATATATATATATGCACATAATACTCACACTATCACATATATGCACACATTTCCATCCATCCATCCACCATACGGTTAAAAGAGCACTGGCTCTGAGGTCAGGGGCCCTCATGGGTTCAAACCCATGTCTGTTTCTTAGTAACATTTATGACTTTGGAAAAATCAATTAACCTCCTGAACTTCAACTATAAAATAAAAGGGGTGGGGCCAGCTAGCCTCTGAAGTTCCTTCCACCTCTAAATCCATGACGCTACTTGAGTAGAATTGGCAGGGATGGGGGAACAACTGATATTTCTTCAGCTAAGCAACTTGCTTTAATTATTCAGGTTGACACCTTCCCTGCAATTCATGGTCTGGCAAGTTCCCTAGGGTGCTGAATGGATAAGTACTTTGGACAGGGCAGATATCCAACATGTTTCAGAGACAGGACTCCACCTCAGAGCCAGGTTCTCATCATCTTTCTCCTTGATTACTTTAATAGCCTCCACATCTCTCCAGTCTTTTTCCTCTTTCAGTCTCTTTGGGGCAACCCCCACCCAAATAATTTCTTAAAGTACTGCTTTCCCCAAGATGGCTCCTCAATTTAGAATAGCATACCGTTGTCTCTTTAACATTTGGCCCCACCAGACCTGACCATCTGACCCGACATCACCCCCCTCCCCAGATTCCCAGGCATTGCCATCTGATATGCACATCCATCTTTGCTGCTCTGGAGGATTGCATCCATTCTGAGACTGAACGCTTAGGATCACTGATTCCTTCCACTCATCTTGCAACGAAATCCCCTTATATGCACCACTTCCACTAATTTGAATGTGAGCTTCTTGAAAATGGGGACTCTGCTATTTTTCTCTTTTTATCCCTAGCACTTAACACAGTGCATGGCACAAAGAAAATGCTTTAAAATTAGCTTTTTAAGGAGCAGCTAGGTGGTGCAGTGAATAAAGCACCAGCCTGGATTCAGGAGGACCTAAGTTCAAATCCAGTCTCAGACACTTGAAAATTACTAGTTGTGTGACCCTGGGAAAGTAACTTAACCCTCATTGCCCTCATATATCAGGATCATGGAATCATGGATTCTAGAACTAAAAGGAACTTAGTGACCATCTAGTGTGACCCTTTCACTTTACACATGAGGAAATTGAAATCTAAAGATGTTTTGTCATTTACCCCAAGTCCTACAAGTAGTGAGTGACAGATGTGAGGTATCAGATGCCAACCATTGTATCACCTATTTCTCAGTCTTCCTAAAGCCTGCAAATTTTGCTAACCAATGTGACACTCTCCTTCTGACATAGGCCCTTGATTTCAGACTGACCTGTCTATGCCAACTACATCCATGGGTTAGCTCAACTCATTTTCTTCTCCTGGAATGCCCATTCCTCTGCTTCCTTTAGAGCTGTCCAGATGACAAGGCCAAGCGAGGAGCTGCCAAATATGTCTAACTCAGAGGGCAGTGCCTACCATGGATTCCAGAACCATAATATCAACCCGCTGCCATGGATGCATTTCTCACCATTTCCAAGAGTTCCTTATTAAGATGCAAATGCATAATTAAGGCCTCAGCAAATTAAAGTCAATAAAAATTCAGTGGAACTGAACAGATAGCAAAACCATTATTATTGTGGGTTTGTTTGTCATTTGTTGATTGTCCTTCATTCTTGAAAAGGATCCATTAATGACATCCGGAGGTTGATGTCTTGATTTGTATGTGAATTGGCTTTAAGTGAGACAGAGCTTCATGAAAGTCATCTAGCCTCGCCTTTCCTCCAGAGCCATCAGAACTCCAGTGCAAGACAAAAGTCAAGACTACTGGTCGATGGCCCAGAGTGAGGCAGTATGGGTGAAAACTTTCAGAAGGGGCAAGGTGAGGGGGGGCTATGAGGAGGGCTCAGGAGAGGAGTAGTCAGGTCATGTTTTCTCAACTTTACAATTTTATTCAAGTCTACACCTCTTCCAGGGATCATTGAAACAGGTTTCAAGCTGAAGTAACCTGAGAGAGTATTTTCTCCCAAGGGTCTCATTTTACAAAGAAGTAAACAGAGGCCCAGAGCTCTGAAGTTACTTGTCCTCGGTCCCATATGCAATAAGTAGCAGAGCTAAGATCCTGATTCTAGGAGAAAAGAGTGTGCTCACTGAGCGCCTCTCTGTCTCTGTCTCTGTCTCTGTCTGTCTCTCTCTCTGTCTCTGTCTCTCTGTCTCTCTCTCTCTCTGTCCCCTCTGTCTCTGTCTGTCTCTCTGTCTCTGTCTCTGTCTCTCTCTTTCTCTCTCTCTCCCTCTCTCTCCATTTGGGAGAGTGGGAGGATTCACCTATTTGGTCTTTCCTCCTTGTCTGAATAAGTAAGGCTAGATTCCTCCAGTCTTTGCCTAGAACTAGCTTTCCATTCCTTACTAAATGTCTCTTCTCTATACATATCTAGGTAAAGCCTCCCCCTAACCCCCACCTAACCCAGGGGACAAAGTGGCGAAAGAGAAGGACTAAACAGCAACAACAAATGGGCTCCAATCCAGCAGTCAAGGCCTGAATCAGGCTGAGATAATGGCCCTTTTCTGTGTATACCAGGGGTTCCTATAGGCACATGTGGTCATCATCCTCACAGAGATCTCTGTTCTTCAAATCTCTCTCTTCATGAGCCCCAGTTCCCCCCAGTAGACTCACTGATTCAGGCTCTAAGGACTGACGGAATTCCATGGCCCAGAGTGAAAACCCAAATATCCTACAGAAGCTGCTACTGGATCCATCACTTATCCCCAGTGTCCATCGTGTGATCTGATACTTTTTGTCTGAGCAGACTTTGAGGGATTTGGATGGAATGGGCGGGGGGGGGGGGGGTCAAGGAAGAGAACATGTGTGTATACAGGGCCTCAGTGAAGAGAAAGAAGTGATTGGGGAGAACCTGATTGATTTCTATGTCCCAATTTGGGCTAGAAAATTGAGAGCATATCATTTAATGCTGTGCCTCAGTAAATGGATTGTCCAGTGGTCTGAAACATCCAAACCTACATCCTAAGTGGACTTACATGTCAAGAAAACAAAAGGTATATAAATGAATGAATGAATGAGTAAATGGATGAATAAATGAATGCATATACACATGTATAAACATGTATACATGTGTGTATGTATGTTGTTGGCTAGGTGGTATAAAGAATTAATTGTTATTTGAGGTTTTTATGACCCTATCTTTTGGCTAGAATTAAAAGAAAAACCTGGTGCACTCACTGGCCTGAGGCTTAGGCACTGTGCCTCTGCAGTGGCACGGTGCTCCACCCACTGGTTCTAGTCATAGCCATGGCAATGGCACCTCATGTCAACACCACTTGATGATGCCTACATGGGCCTGGAAAAATTATAATGACTGGAAGCCCAGTGAGGCAGTCATGTGTACTGTCAGTCAGGGCTGCCAGCCAATTGACTTGGGGCTGTGTGTGGTCAGCCTGGGGTCTGCTGTGAAAGGAGAAGGGAGGAGTTTTGACATCAGCTTGAAGCTAGAAAGTGACATGATGCAGCCATGTGTTCTCAGCTGAATCCCTGTGCAGTGGTGTTATTCAGGTTGTATCATTTCCCTTCCTCCATTTTTTCCTTTCCCTTAATTCTACTGATTTTGCTTGTGTTTTTAAGTTCATTCTTGTTTATAAACCCTGTTCTGCTTTTGAGGGAGGCTCTTGGTCTCCTTCTTTGCCCCAAGATTGCAGCGAGCTGCCGAGCTAACACTCCCCAATTAAAATTTGGCCCCTATAGTGGCATAACTGGAAAAAGCACTGGGCATGGAGTTAGGAATATCTGAGTTCAAATCCAGCCTCAAATAGTTACTAGGTGACAAGTCAATTAACCTCTTTGCTTCAGTTTTCCTCATCTGTAAATGGACTAATAATAGCACCTTCCTTCTGGAGCTTGTTGTGAGGATCAAATGAGATACTAATTATAAAGCACTTACCAGAATGTCTGGAACATAGTAGGTGCTATATAAAGATTAGCTATTATCATTATTGGTATTGTGCATTGTGTGTGCATATGTACACATGCATGCAGATGTGTAATGCTATATGTATTATAGATTCAGGTATTTCCTATACATTTGAAGTAAGTGCATTCTTGGAGTAGAACATTTTTTAGATTGTGCAGCCTCATGTGTAAATGGAAGGGGACAAGTGATAATAATTGATTCTTTCATAGCAATTCAAATTTGCAAACTGTTTTCCATATCTCGCCAGACACAGTAAACTAGGGAAGTATAGTCCCTTTTTCCAGATAGGCAAATCACCATTCAGAGAGCTGAAATTACCTCCCCAGGTTCACGCAGACAGAAATGTCAGAGGAGGCTTTGACTGTGAGCTTCTGGACCCAAGTTCCAAGACTCTTAATGCTGTGTGGCCCCACAGCACATGCCGGCAAGCTGCTTGAGCATCCTCTAGGTAACTGTCTATTTAAGAGTTGTTAAACCACCAATTTTCATCTAGGTGACATTTTAGCAAAACTTCAAATCCATTACATTGACTTGGGAAGCACTTGACCTTCCAAATGAGAAGGCCAGGAGCATATCTTAGGGCTAGACAAGACCTCAGTGACCATTTAGTCTAACCTGTTTGTTTTACAGATGGAGAAATAGGGGTCCATCACAGTGAAATGACTTTCAAAAGATCATACAAGTGCTAAATGCCAAGGATGGGATTCAAAGCCAAGTACTCTGATGCCAGAAATAGTCTCCATTTCACTACTGCTCTGATGCCAATAGATGGCTGCAGAATCAGGCTGGGAAACTGGCATTTTCTAGAGGCTTGTTCTTTTCTTTAACCAAATCCAATATATACATGGTGAGAGAATTCAGGCAAGTCACATCCTCTCAAGGCTTTCTATGGTCCATTAGAAGCAGGGGAATGATATAGAGGAGAACAGAGAAGCTCACATCTGGAATGGGACTTGAAATAATCCAAGGGAAAGTCATTGAAGGATTATTTTTAATTTAGGTTCTCGGGGTTCCTGAAAAATCAGAAATGGTGTTCTATAAAATGATAACTTGCTCTCTTCTTGGTTCCTTTCAAGTGGTCTTCTGTAGCCTCCTTCTAGGTTCCCCACAAAACCAATCTGGACCCTGTCCAAATGCTGATCTTGCAGAGGCCTCAGGCTCCATAACAATAATCATTATAACAATAATAATAACAGATGTTGATAAGGTGCAGTACCACTGCTAGGTTTCTATCCCAAAGACATCTCCAAAAGAAAAAAAAAAACTATTTATACAAAAATTATTTCTAGCAACTCTTTTTGTGGTGGATAAGAATTGGAAATCAAAGGAATGCCCATCTCTGGGGAATGGCTAAACAAGCTGTGGTATATCATGGTGATGGAATCTTATTGTGCTATAAGAAGTGACAAGCAAGATAATTTCAAAAAGCTTAGAAAGACAAGTATGAAATGAAGTATTGTGAAGTGGAGAAGAGCCCAAGTGAACATTGTGCACAGAGACAGCAATACTGTTGATGAAGAACTGTGAATGACTTAACTATTCACAACAATACAATTGACCCAAGACAATCCCAAAGGACTATTGATGAAACTTACTATCCACCTCCATAGAAAAAACTAATATTGATGGAATAGACTGAAGCATGCTATTTTTCACTTTCATTTTTTCTTTTTATCAAGTGTTCTTGTACAAAAATGACAAATATGGTAACGTTTTACATAATCATACATGTATAACCCATATCAGATTGTTTGCCACCTCAGGGAGGGGAAAAGGGGAGGGAGGGAGGGATAAAAATTGGAACCTAAAACTATACATAAAAACACTTGTTATTTTAAAATATATAATATATACAAATATATTACATATTCAGATATATTATATTATATAATTATATAACAATATTTTATTTCTGTACACACATATATTTATATATGTATATGTGTGTGCATATGTGTATATGTGAGTGAGTAATTCTATTTGACTTAATCTTCACAGCTACCCTATAAGGTAGGGTTTATAATTATCCCCATTTTACATATGAGGAACTTGAGGCTGATCAAAAACAAGTGCTTTGTGGGAGGCAGAGCCAAGATGGCAGAGACAAGTCAGCAAGTTGCCTGAGCTCCCCTGCAGTGCCCTCAAAAAGAACATTAAATCAAGCCTCTAAACAGATTCTGAAACTACAGAATCTACAAAAAGACAGAGAGACACAATCTTCCAACTTGAGATAATTTAGAAGATTTCAGGAAAGGTAGGTCTCACTCAAGCAAAAGGAGAGTGCGGCACACCTCAGGGCAGTACAGCATGGAGGGAGTCTGGACAAGTCCATAGGAAACTCTTGACCACAGTGGAGCAACTGAGGCCCCTTGATCCTGGCTCAGCAAGCTAGTGGTGCAGCGAGCCAGTTGTGAGATCCACCAGCACCAACTGAGAGAGCAGGCTGCCAGCTGGAGGGCCACCCATGGAATAGGCTTGAATGGGCCTTGCCATCCTAGTGCCTGGAGCAAGCTCAGGGAACAAGCCCAGGGTGGTGAGGAATCCACAAGCCACAGAGGCCTCAGAGTAGAAAGCCAGTGACACAGCCCCTATTCCCTAGCACAAGAAGTTTGAAACAGTGACCCATGTGCCTCAGGAGGAGACCTTAACTTTAAATGAATAAGCTACAATATGAGTAAGAAACAGAAAAGGGCTCTTACCATTGAGAACTTCTGTGTTCACAGGGAAGAGCAAAACACAAACTCAGATGAGGACAATACTCTCAAATTGCCTACATGTGAAGCCTCAAGAGGGAAGATGATTTGGTCTCAAGACCAAAAAGCCTTATTGGAAGAGCTCAAAAAAGATTTTAAAAATCAGTTGAGGGACAGCTAGGTGGCACAATGGATAAAGTACCAGCCTTGGATTCATGAGGACCTGAGTTCTAATCTGGCCTCAGACACTTAACAATTACTAGCTGTGCGACCCTGGGCAAGTCACTTAACCCCAATTGTCTCACAAAAAAAATCAATTGAGAGGTAGAAGAAAATGGGGAGAGAAATGAAAGCAACATAAGAAAATTATGAAAAAAATCAACAGCTTGGAAAAGAAAGCAAAAAGATTGACTAAAGAAAGCAATTCCTTAAAAAAAAATCATTTGGCTAAATGGAAAAGTTGATACAAATGCTTACTGAAGAAAACAATGTCTTAAAAATTATAATTGGATAAATGGAAGCTAATGACTCCATGAGACACCAGGAATTAGTCAAACAGAATCAAAAGAATGAAAAAATAGAAGAAAATGTGCAATACATCATAGGAAAGACAACTGACCTGGAAAATAGATCCAGGAGAGATAATTTGTGAATTGTTGGACTACCTGAAAGCCATGATCAGAAAAACATTCCAGACACCATATTCCAGGAAATTATCAAGGATAATTGCCCTGATATTGTAGAATCAGAAGATAAAATCATCATTGAAAGAATACACCAATCACTTCCTGAAAGAGACTTCAAAAGGAAAACTCCAAGGAATATTGTAGCCAAATTCCAGAATTATCAGATGAAGGAGAAAATACTCTAAGCAGCCAAAAAGAAGCAATTTAAATATCATGGAGCCATAGTCAGGATTGCACAGGACTTGGCAGCTTCAACATTAAAGAATTGTAAGGTTTATAATATGATATTCCTAAAGGCAAAGGAGCTTGGATTGCAAGCAAGAATCAACTACCCAGCAAAATTAATCATTCTCTTTCAGGGGAAAAGATGGAAATTCAATGAAATAGGGGACTTTCAAGGTTTCCTGATGAAAATTCCAGAACTGAATAGAAAATTTGATCTTAAAATACAAGACTCAAGAGAAGTATAAAAAGGTAAACAGGGGGAACAAAGTTATTCAATAAGGTTAAACTGTTTACATCCCTACATGGGAAAATAATACTTATAACTCTTGAGAACTGTATATCTATTTGGGCAGACAGAAGGAGTATACATAGAGGGTATAAATATAAATTGTCTTTGATGTGATGATGTAAAGAAAATTAAGGGGTGAAAAAAGGAGTATGTGAGTAGAAGAGGAAAGAGGAGGTAGAATGGGGTTAATTACATCATATGAAGAGGCACAAAAACCCTATTCTAATAGAGGGAAAGAAGGGAGCAGTGAGCATTGTTTCAACCTTACTCTCATCAGATTTTGTTCAAAGAGGCAATAACATATATGTTTATTTGGATAAATAAATTGAGCTTATTCTTTAAGGAAGTAAAAGGGTAAGGGAAAAAGAGGGCACTGACAGAAGGCAAGGCAGAGACAGGGGAGAAAATGGTAAAGAAAAGGGAGGGGGCTGATAAAAGGGAGGGCAGATTGGGGGAGGCAAGGGGTCAGAAGCAAAATGCTGGTGAGGAAGAATAGGATGAAAGAAGTTGGAAAAAAATACAAAGAGGGTAAATAGGATGGATGAAAATAGACAGTAATAATAACTGTGAATGTGAATGGGATGAACTCGGCCATAAAACAGAAGCAAATAGCAGAGTGGATTAAAAACCAGAATACTACAATATGCTGTTTACAAGAAACACATTTAAAGCAGAGAGATACACACAGAATAAAGGTAAAAGGTTGGAGCAGAATATATTATGCTTCAGCCGAAGTCAAAAAAGCAGGGATAGCAATCCTTATCTCAGACAAAAGCAAAGGCAAAAATAGATCTAATTAAAAGAAATGGCACTCTCTGGCTGTTAAGGTGCCCTCTGGCTGTTAAACTTAGCCATGGGAGCTCCCGAACTCATGACACAATCACTCCAAAAAACATCCAAATAACACCATAGGAAAATGCCCAGAGCAGGAAAACTCACAGAAGAATGTGCTGGAATCATCTTCTAACCAAGAACGGCTTGGAAGGTCAGAAGGAGGGAGCTGCTGTGCTAATACTGGAGTCGAGCCCAATCCCACTGTCACCCTGACACAGATCCAGTCCCAGGAAGGCCTCACCAGAGAAGGAGATCCCCAGAGTCTTTGAATCAGTTGAAGCACCAGTGTCTTCTGGAATTAAGCTCACAGTCTGGTGAGTGGGCTGAGCCCTGGGCAGGGGGGAGACTACAGTGGTCTATGCTGGTGCTAAGGCAGAACTTGGATTTTACCACCTGAGAACCAGGAGGTAGGCTTGAGCAGCAGTGGCCCAGGTTGGGGAGGGGCGCAGGCTCATCAGAGCTGACAACCACAACACACAAAGCTGGTTGATTAGCAAGTTGGTCTGGGGTCATCTATGGACCAGGGAACAAGCCAGGTGAGTGAAGAACCTGCTCCTCCTTAAATCATACCACCTGGGAATTCTTAAGCTTGAGACACTGCAGCCTGGAAACAGTGCCCCACTTTAAGGAGCTAAAAGTCAAGTAAAAGAAAGGCAAGATGAGAAGACAGAGAAAGATGAAGACCATAGAAAGTTTCTTCAGTAACAAGGAAGACCGAGGGGCACCCTCAGAGGAAGATGTCAACATCAGGGCCCCTATACCTAAAGCTTCCAAGAAAAATATGAATTGGTCTCAGGAAATAGAGGTGTTCAAAAAGGACATTGAAGATAAAGTGAGAGAGGTAGAGGAAAAAATGGAAAGAGAAATGAGGGTGATGCAGGAAAGACATGAGAAAAATGTCAAAAACTTGAAAAGTCAAATTGGCCAAATGGAAAAGGAGGTACAAAAGCTCTCTGATGAAAATAATTACCTAAGAAGAAGGATTGAGAAAATGAAAGCCAGTGACTTTATGAGAAACTAAGACACAATAAAGCAAATCCAAATGAATAAAAAAAAAAAATAGAGTGCAATGTGAATATCTTCTGTGAAAAACTGCTGACCTGGAAAATAGGTCCAGGGGAGATAATCTGAAAATTATTGGTATACCTGAAAACCATGATCAAGGAAAGAGCTTAGACATCACCTTCCAAGATATTCTCAGGGGAATTGCCCTGAAATTTAGAAGAAGCTAAAATAGAAATTGAAAGAATCCATTGATCACCTCCAGAAAGAGATACCAAAAGGAATATTACAGCCAAATTCCAGAGCTCTCAGGTCAAGGAGAAAATATTGCAAACTGCCAAAAAGAAAGAATTCAAGTACTGTGGAGCCCCAGTCAGGATAGCACAAGATCTAGCAGCTTCTACATTAAAGGACTGGAGGGCATGGAATATGATATTCCAAAGGGCAAAGGAAATGGGATTACAACCAAGAATCACCTACCCAGCAAAACTCAGCATTATCTTTCAGTGGAAAAAAATGGGACTTTAATGAAAAAGAAGACTTTCAGATATTTGTGATGAAAAGACCTGAACTGAATGGCAAATTTGACTTTCCAATACAAGACCCTAGAGAACCATGAAAAAATTGGAGCTGGGGGACATACCCAGGGCCGTACAGTGGGTGACTGCCTTGTGTCTGAGGCCGGGTTTTGGCTGGGATCCCCCTGGATCCAGGGGTGATGCTTTGTCCACTGTGTCACTTAGCTAGGTTAAGGGTTAGCTTTAGGGTTAAATTGAGGGGTGAAGGGAATTCACTGGGAGAGGGGGAGGGCAGAGGTGAAATCGTACATGAAAGAAACAGGAAAAGGCTTATGGAGTGGGGGAAGAGATGGGAGAGGAGCAGGGCAGTAAATGAGCTTTACACTCATCATAAAAGGCTCAAAGACCTTAAACTCATCAGAGCTGCCTCAAGGAGGGACTAACAGACACACCCAACTGGGTGGAGTAATTTATTTAATCTGGGCAGTAAATGATCCTAACACTCATCAGAATTGGCTCAAAGACCTCAATCTCATTAGAATTGGCTCAAGGAGGGAATAATGTACACACTCAATTGAGTGGAATAATCTCTCTAACCCTGCAGGAAAATAGGAGGGGAAGGTGATAAAGAGAGGGGCAAAAGAAGGAAGGGCAGAGTGGGGGAGGTGACAGGCAGAAGCAAATCCCTTTTGAAGAGTGATGGGATGAAAGAAGATGGATAATAGAATAAATATCATGGGGAAGGGAATAGGATGGAAGGGAAATAGTTAACAATAGTAATCATGAAAAAGAGAAAAGGGGGAAAATTATACAAAAAATATTTATATCAACTCTTGGTGGAGGCTAAGAATTGAGAATCAAGGGAATGACCATCAATTGAGGAATGATGGAAAAGGCTGTGCTATATGATTGTAGTGGAATGGTCTTGTGCTATAGGAAATGACAAACAGGATGATCCCAGAAAAATCTGGACTCATATGAACTGATGCATAGTGAAGTGAGCAGAGCTGGGAGGACATTGTGCAAAGTGACAGCAGTATTGTTCGATGAGCAATTGTGAATGACTTAACTACTCTCAGCCATGCAACGATCCAAGACAATCCCAAGAAACTAATGAGCAAGCTTACTATGAACCCCTATAGAAAGAACTGATTAAAAGAACACTTGTGGATTGTACATATATAACCTGGTTGCAATCTTGTGGAGGGAGAGGAAAGGGAGGGAGGGAGGGAGAAAATTTCGGAACTCTAAATCTTATGAAAATGAATGTTGAAAAGTACCCTTACATATAACTGGAAAATAAAATAAATTTTAAGTCATAAAAAAAGAGATAAGGAAGGAACTATACCTTGCTATAAAGGTACTATAAATAATGAAGTAAGATCAATACTAAACATGTATGTGCTAAGTGATATAGAATCCAAATTCTTAGAGGAGTTAAATGAGTTACAAGAGGAAATAGACCACAAAACTATACTAGTAGGGGATCTGAATCTTCCCCTCTCAGAATTAGATAAATCTAGCCACAAAATAAATAAGAAAGAAATTAAGGAGGTGAATAGAATGCTAGAAAAGTTAGATGTGACAGAAGTCTGGAAAAAATTGAATGGTGATAGAAAGGAATATACCTTTTTCTCAGTGGTACATGGCACATATTCAAAAATTGACCTGCATTAGGGCCAAAAACCTCATAGTCAAATGTAAAAAGGCAGAAATAGTAAATGCACCCTCCTCAGATCATGATGCAATAAAAATTACATGTAATAAAGAGCCATGGATAGGTAGACAGAAAATTAATTGGAAACTAAATAATCTCATCCTAAAGAATAAATGGGTCAAACAACAAAAACAAGTGCTTTGTTTGAGGTCACAAAGCTAGTAAGAGTCTAAGGTAAGATTCAAATTCAGGTCTTCCATACCCCAAGGCCAGTATTCTATCTACTCCAACATCTAGCTGCTATCAAAACTCTGTCACCCCCAAATATATTTGAAATGGGAAGACACGAATGGTCCCAGTATATTATAAGCAAACTGATAATTTGAAATGATTCAATCAATTTCTGAGTATTGAATGGAGATAAGAGACTCAAGCTGACCTTATCTCAACATCTTTCCAATTGTTGAATTTGGAAGCTGATCTGGGAGAAATACATACTATGCCTTTTCCAGAAGGAGCTAGGCAACTGACCATGTGGGACATTGGCTGACTCAGAGGCAGTTTGGCTAATTCAGAAAGTGATGCTGGTCATTTAGGATGACACTAGAAAGCTGTTGTTTCATGATCTATAAGTTCAGCTATTCTGGATTTTGAAAGTAAGATTTATTGTATGTTCTTTACCCAGCCTGTACCACAGATGAGTCAAGAGAAAGGAAGGGTGCAGTGTAATAAAGGAATAGGAATTCAAGTCAAAGAAATTTTTTCCCTACGTATTGCCTATAGGGGAAGAATTAGGGACATAAGACACAGAACAATGAGTCCTAGTCTCCAAGGAGCTTATATAGGGGCAAACAGATAGAGAATGAAGGAGAATACAAATTGCATGTAGAAGAGGGAAGACTGAGGTGCCCTGGATTACCCAATTCTCTCTCATCTATCTGTGTATCTATCTATGTATCTATCATCTATCTATCCATCCATCTATCATCTATCTATATATCGATCCATGCATCCATCCATCCTTCTATCTATCATCTATCTATCCATCTATCAATGTATGTATTTTTCTCCCTATTTATTTGCATATATATGAACAAATACACATATTGTGCACATGCATATATGTGTGCATATAAAATTATTTTAATTTAGAATTTTTATCTATCTTCAACTGATAGGAACGGGAAAGGCTTCATATAGTAGGCCTGAGATGTGCTTAGATGGAAGCTAAAAATTCTAAATGATAGAAGAGAGAAGGGAGAGCACTTTAGGAATGTGGCACGACTTTGACAAAATATGGAGTGGAGACAGTATATTGTGTACAAGGAACAATTTGGCTGCCCTTTCTTTCAATGGCAACCTATTGTCCTTGTCATCAGTAGTATCAGTTGAGATTTCCAGTCACATTGGGATGCTGCTGTAAAGAAGGAGATCTGAAGAAGGAATCTCCAGGTGAAAATTGCTTCAGGTCAGGCTCTTTCCTGTCTGGAGTCTCTTTCCTTACCCTAGTGGGAAATGGGAAAATAGGAATTTGGAAATGATGTAGTATAGAGAATGAATTCTAGATTTGATATGAAAACATCTGGGTTCAAATCCGGGTTCTGCTACTTAACTTTCTGTATGACAATGAACAAATCATTTCACTTCCATTGGCATCAGCTTCTAGATATTGATAAAACAAGGAACACAGACAACCTTCTAGCCTGAGATCCCTTCTCACTCCATATCTAGGATCCTGTGGGTCCCAATTCCTTTTATATCCCACTCTGTATAATCTGTGTGACTCTCCTTTTGAGAGGAACTAGAAAGAACTGACCTCATTCCACCAATTATTTCAACACCAAATCAATTCTGGGAAAATAACATGTAAGGCACAGATATAGGATAAGGTTTCTTGGATGTTTAACTCAACTGACCCTGTAATTCAGGCGAATGTGGTTATCTCACATCCTCATATCCTTAGGTCACAGATGATTTGATTTACCATGCTATTCAGTGTATCCAGGCAAATAGTTTCCATTTCTGAATCTCTTTAAAAGTTAATAAATTGGTTAACTCACAACAATTGCATGCAGTAAGTAGTAAAGTGCCATTATTCCCATTTTACAAGTGAGCAAACTGAGACTTTGAGAGATAATGTAACTTTTCCAGAATCACACAGCTAGCAAGTGCACGGAATCCATTTCTCTTCCTTGCAAGTGCAACATTTCATCCACAATACTATACTAACAGAATTACCAGGTTTTAGTGATTTCACTACCTGTAATCATGTTAAATGACACATGTGCAACCAAACATGTACACACAAGTGGAGTTCATATGCTTATAGAACAGTAGTTTGCATGCAGGTACTAAATAAATACCTATTTATAAATACTTATAACTGCCCTGAAAGCTCTTTGAGGGCAAGCACCCCATATATATATATATATATATATATATATATATATATATATATATATATTTGTCTTTTTGTGTCCAGCACCAAGGACAGAGACTGACACATGGTGCTTAAATGGTTATGGAACTAAATTTGTCGAGTGAGTTCAATGGTGAGATAATGTTCACAGTGAACTTTTATTCTCCAAAATCCCTGTAGCTAGAGATATGTAAATGTGGTTCCCTATCTCTGAACTGTAGAAAACAAATAAAACAACTGGGGAAAAGTCTCCCACAAAGTCCAAGGGGTTAAAACATAAAGAAATAGAGTGAAGAAACTGAAAGGTGACTTTAGAGGCTTCAGAAGTGAATTTTGAGAGATCAAAGACAGGAGAGCCTTCCTCAGGGTCAAAGTCACTGATGGATAGCCTAAGACTATTCCCCTAAATGGATCATTACCACCCTTTCTCAATTCATATTGATGAGCATTTATTAGGACCTATTATATGCCAAGAGCTGCTAGGTAGTGTAGTGGATAGAGTGCTGGCCCTAAAGTCAGGAGGACCTGAGTTCAAATGTGACCTCAAACACTAGCTGTGTGACTGCGATCAAGTCACTTAATCCTGTTTGCCTCAGTTAATCATCTGTAAAATGAGTTGGTGAAGGAAATGGAAAATCACTCCAGTATCTTTGCTGAGAAAACCCCAAATGGAACCACAGAGAGTCAGAAGTGAATTAAATGACTGAACAACAACAAATTATGTGTCAATCATTAAACACTGGGAAAACATAGAAAGGCAAAACTCATTCTTGCCCTGTAGTAGCTTACTTTCTGGGGGCAAACAATTCTGTATATGAAATATACATGTGCCATAAATGGGAGATGATCATAGAGAGAAGGCACCAAGATCACAAAGGATTACAAGAGGCCTCTTGTAGAAAGTAGGACTTTCATTCAGTCTCAATCTTCAATATTGCCATGTTTTCTTTAGGTGACAACTCCCTGGATTATTATCTTGGGCCCAGTGCCTGAGCTGTGGATTAACATTTCTGTTCCTTTTCCTCATTCTGAAAGGCCTGTCATCATACAGACTATCCTTCTTGGATAATATTAACACTGAGAAGGTAGGATAAGGCACAAATAGCACATACAATGATTCATTCTCAACCCCAATCCTCATTTAAACCTCCAAAATTTTGGGGGGAAAAAGCATAGCTGAGTTGATCTTATTCAGTATTGCTTGAGATCAGAAAGTACAGTGAATAAATTGAGATTCATTGTGCCCTTATTCATTAAGTTTGTGGTACATAGGAGGTCTTTAATAAGTACTTATTGATCGAGTAAAAGAGATGGTAGGTCTGTGTGGAGGTCTTCTGTCATTGCCATCTTTATTTTTGTTTCCAGTTGCCTTTATAAATGATTACACCAACATGGCCCCAGAGCCCAAAATGGCTTCTATATTGTATTCATATTCCCAAAAGTAATTCAGATCCTCTCCTCAGCATTATCAAAATGTGATGTGCTCTCTTTATTCTAACTTCTACAAATTTTAGAGTTCACCCATAACTATGTCATTCCTATGCCATAAAACAGTCTCAAGACTCCAAGGTAAGACATTTGGCTACCTGTCAGAATGGTATTCAGGACCATGAAGACTGAAGGGTTGGTGGAATAATGAGAAGCCCAAGTAATGAGTGTAGTGCTACTCCCGGGTGTACATCTGCTAGATCAGCCAACATTTTAACAAGGATCACACCCCCCCGCCTTGGAAGTGAAAATGATACCAAATGTCATCTGCCTTCTGCATGTTTATTTAACTTTGGGGAAGATATGATTTATTGAAGATTTGGCTCTGGTAGAAGAAAAACATTTTATATTGCTTTTTCAGCTCCACTTTAAACAGCTACTAAGAGGATGGCTTGTTGTTGGGGGGTGAGATTGAGACAGTGCAGATAATTCGCCCAGACATTGAGAAGCTGACTCATCCGCTGGCATACTACTCCTCAGGAAGATGGGCAGGGGTGTCCTGGGATGCTCCTCAGAGCCAAGAAGCAGCCTTCAGGCCTGGCTTATGTGCTCCCCATGTACAGGATACCACAGGAGATGGACTGACCTAGAAGATCTGGAGGTAAAACTAGGTTTCCACAACTCATTCACTGAGCTTGGTTCAGAGGAGCCAAATGCCAGCCACATTTCCTTTCAATTCCTGTATCCATGTGCATTTTGATAGAGATGTGAACCTTATGCTTCTGATTCATTTACGAATAATTCATCCAAATACTCTTTTGCAAGACAGATTTGATGTCCAAGAAGCCTATTCTGCTTTTTATGTTTTTCTTTTTTAAAAAATTAATCCCTTGGGTTTATTTTCTTTTTCTCTTGAACCAAGAAATTGGCCAGGAGTAAACAAAATTCTAACTTCAAAGGTTTGGAATGCTGTCTGAAATTCAACTCATAAACTCCAAGTGGGTCCTATGTTGTATTTTTTTCAGTGTCTAACTCTAAGAATAATATCCCACTGTAGTTGAAACCAAAGGAAGGAAGGGAGCAGCCGGGTATTTATTAAGAACCTACTATGTGTGAGGCACTATGCTAAGCCCTTTACAGATATCTCATTTGAAAAGATGACTATTGGACTATTTCTGTTATTATCATTATTATTACTGTTCCTCAAAGTCCAGTCCATCATCCATGTGTGTGTTTGGAAAGGGAGTAAAGTAATTTTTATTGCTGTTATTATTGCTATGGTTAGATTTGGGGGGTGCATTTTTAATTAGCCGGTGATTTTTTCCCAAAATTATGAAAAAGCATTTGTTCTGTTGTTTCTATATGCTGGGACAAAGAGGGTGAGACAGACCTGGGGGCAAAGTGAGAATTCTCAAAACTTGAAAAGTAAGGGATGGTCCCTAGACTCTGCTCCCTGGACACTGTTCCTTAATTTCTAGCAGCAGCATCCTAGCATTGAATTAATAGTCTCTTAGCTAGTATCCATTATGTCCTAAGCTCTATGAAGGCAAAACACTGTGTCTCTTTTAATAACTGAGCCCCCCCCCCATTCCCAGAATGTACCCCCCACACAGGAGATACTTCAGAAATGTTCGTAGAATTAAATTTTTAAAATATATCTTTTTCCCCCACCCCAAGGAAATTAATTTACTATGGTACAAAATCTGGTCTAGGATCCATGGATTTAATATGAGATAACTTGTTCCTCCTCCTGCTCCCACCCCTGGCCCCTGGTTATGCTGCTTCTGTACCTCAGTTTCTTCAGCTGTAAAGGAAAGGCTCTGGATAAGATGGTTTCTAAAGTCCCTTCCAACTCTTATCCCCTGTCCAGTTTGTTACCAACACTAATTTAAACCCAATTCTTATTATATTATCTGGCACATATTAGGTGGTTAATAATTGTTGATTGATTGATTGCTTATAGTCATTTTCATGGTTCTACTCACATCCTATAATATTCATAAAGTTTTCCTGGGATTCTCAGAATGCTCCATATTCATTTTGTCTTACAATGCTATAATTTTATACTGTGTTCATAGACTACCTACCAATAGTTTAGCTATTCCTTAGCCAGAGGACAGCAACTTTGTTTCTAGGTCCTTACTACAACAAAATCTGTGGAGTTCTTTCAACAAAAGTACCCTCAATCAAACTTTTCTATAATTTTTTCTTTCTTTGGAAGATAATTAGATTGCAAATCATGCTTATGTTCTTGACACAATATGGACCACATCTATATTATCTTTGAAATGGACATGTGCATGGTGGGACAGAGTAGACCTCCACACATCACACAAAGGAACTGTTATAGAAAAATGGGTTAAAAGATGCAAATAAACAACTGTAAAATGACAAAAGAGTGTGAGTGAAGAACAACTGACTGATACCCGAAGAGCCACAGTGGGATCCCAAAGATTCCAAGAGAACTCAAGCTGGTTGGCAGGACATTCCTGGAAGACCTAGGGGAGCACATGAATAAAAGTTGCTCAGAATGGGTAAATCTGGATGGCTTGATATTTCGATCATGGAGGAGTTCTTGATGAGGTCACAGATCAATGCACATATTGGAGGGTTTGTATAGCACTGCCATTTGGGAAGAAGAGTGTAGGCTCATGGTCTAAAGGAAATCAAGGAAGGATTATACCAGGCTATCTTATTGGACCTTTGCAGGGGAGGGGGAATGGTACATTGTTATTGTGATATTTAAAATCTAAATGTGGGGTCGCCTTAAATTGGAAGCTTTAGCACCAGTCTTGGGGCATTGAGCATTTATTAAAGCCTACCAGGTATTAGTAAAAGTAGAACACGTGGAGTTCAGAAAGTTAAGAAAAGGCCTATCTAGCCTACAGTTGCAGCCTTGGCTGGTTCTTCCTCAAGTCCTCCACCACGAGCCTGCTTCAACCATGAACTGCTCTGGCAAACTGAGTGTGGAAGCTTTTTATAGGTCCAGAGGAGAGGTGGTCCTTACACACTGCTTCATGCTTATTGCTTAGTATCATCCAAATCCATTGGTTCACTGCACTGGATGGTAGTCTTGTGTTGATTTCATAGTCTACAGCCTCTGAGAACACTCCCTCTTGGGAGTCAGCCAGGTGTGGCTTTAATTGAATTAACTTTAAGTAGGTTAATCAGCAAAGTCAATCTCACTTAATTCAACCAGTTCTAAATTAATCTCAGGTGGGGCCTTTGGGTATCTGCCAAAGTAGGAAAGAGGGGACCAACACCAGTTTTTCAAATGATCTGTGGGGAGCAGTTAGGTGCTGTGAATAAAGCACCAGCCCTAGATTCAGGAGGACCTGAGTTCAAATCCAGCCTCAGACACTTGACACTTACTAGCTGTGTGACACAGGGCAAGTCACTTTAACCCTCATTGCCCCATAAAATAAATAAAATGATCTCTTGTTGTCTGTCAACCTATAGATGTGACTTGAGGTTTACCAAAAATCCCTGACCTGCTACTCTCCATCCAAGCAGTGCCTGAGTTTCATGACACTTCTCATTTAAAGGAACAGAGAGTGGGGAGGGACCTAAAACACTATGTGGTCCAAACTCTCTGAGAACTGAACCCAGCATAAAGAAGTGACTTGCCCCAAGCTTATTGAAGGAAGAGACACTGACCCTGAAGAAAGAAAAGAGCTAAAGTTCCAAGCAGGTTGAAGAGAGAAGGGACAGGAACATAACCATGAGAGATCACCATATAGAAGTGGGAAAGAGGATACCATGAAGGCTAGTTTGACTGGAATACATTATTTGGCAGGAGTGATTATGGAAGATCATTGTATCATACACTTAGAGCTGGAAGAGCCTACCTCAGAGGCCATCTAATCCAATCTCTTCATTTCATACAAAAGGAAACTGAGACACAGGGAAGTTAAATGACTTTCCTAGGGTCAATATATACTGTCAGGGCAAATATTTAAACCTGGGTTCTCTGACTGTAGCATCCATTTTCTTTCCACTATACCTCTCTTTCTAACTAATTCCTGAGCTTAAAAAGGCCAAGATATCCCACTTCCTCCTGGGCCATCTGATCAAAATCTTGTCACTGGACCCAGGTGGCTCTGGTGACTTTGCACAGCTCTGCCTCACTTAAATCCAATTCACTGCAAGTATGACATCACCTCCCCGAGGTCATGGTTCTCTTCACGAATGAAGGACAAACAACAACAACATGTTCTCTCTCCCATTAGATTGTGAGTTCATGAAGTTCAGGGACTGTTTTTTGCTTTTCTCTGTGCCCCTACCACTTAGTGCAGTACCTGGTGCTTAATAAATACTTGCTGAGTGAATGTTATCAAACTCCAGTGATAAGAGAGTATCCTCAAAGAAGGGGTGATCAACAATCTCAAACACTGCAGGGAGAAGTCAAGACAGTTGAGGATTAAGAAAAAAAGCCATTGGATTCATCAAGTCAGAGATCACTGGTAACTTTGGAGAGAACAGTTTCAGCAGAGTGGTGGGGATAGCAGCCAGATTGTAAAGGGTTGAGAAATGAGTAGGAGGTGAGAAAGTGGATACAAAGACTGTAGTCATCTTTTTCCCAGGAATTTGGCTATAAAAGATGGGGGGAGGTAGAAAAATATAAGAGAAGAGCTTGAGGCAGTGTTAGGATTAAGTGTCTCTAAGGCACATATCAGTTACTGAAATAGGTAAAAGTCTGTGCAGAAACTCGGGCATCAAAGGACCATTGCTAGCAAAATGTCTTTGAGAGGAGGCCTACCACCCCTTAAGAGCTGCCCCTCATTTCTACCCCTAACCCAGTGACTTGATTACAAAGTTTCAAAATCTGCCTCTCTATTATTCTCTTTGCCAAGGAAGCAGATTTAAGAGACTATTGCCATCTGATCCCAGACTTAAGGGTTGTGGAATTCAAAGTGGCCTTACAGAGAAAACGCCTCAATTTGCAAATGAAATACCTAAAGCTAGAAAACTTACATGACTGGTCTATGGCCCCATAGCTGGATTATGATAGAGAGGATCCTAGAATCCAGGGCTCCCAATTCCTTTCCCATTATATGTCCCACCATAATAAGCTGATTCCAGTGAAGGTTTGTGGAACTATCTTCCCCCATAAATTAGGCCTTCCACAATAATAACAGTATTATTGATATCGCTGGCCATCAAGCAGCCACTATTTCACAAACATCCATAAAGAACCTGGTCTGGTGCTCACTGACAAGGAAGATTCCAAAGATGGTGAAAGCATGATTCATCCTAGGGTGGGGGTTGGGGGGAGGAGAGGGGACTGGCTATCTGGTCAGAGATCCTAGACTTAGAGACAAAAAAAGGGCAAGGTGGGAAAGTATAAAAAATTTTGGATTATGTTGTATGGACTATCCTTGAAGAGCAGAGGAGAAAGCCATTATTCTAATGAAGCTATCACTGTAGGGAGGGCTTCTGGCAGAATAGAACTTAAGTGGGACTTGACACAGCACAAAGAGAGAACGAGCACTGTACTTGGCATCAGGCTAGCTATATTTGAACCTTGGCTTGGACTTTATCTGTATGATCTTGGGCCTTAGGCACACTGAGCTCCATCACTTGGCCAAGGTCACACATTTAGTGAATGGAAGAGCTGGGGGCATGAATAATTAATTAGTTCATATAGGAAGCTGTAAGATAGTGGGCACCATTGGAAGTATCATCCTACCCTCCTTGTCTGTGACACATTACAACTTGTCTCTAACATAGTGATGTCATTTTGGTCCTCTTTGAGAACAAATCAACCATTTGTATTCCTAGAAATTAGTAAAATTCATGGCCCATAGTAAGTACTTGATAAATATTTGTTGCCTTGACTTACTCTAAGTAGTTTATTCTTATTCTACCCTCTGAATCAATATATGAAGGTGGGCCAGTGCTCTCAAAATTCCAAACACCCAGGGCCAGGCTCTAAAGACCTCATCTTGGCTACACCTCTAAAACTACATCATCTCAATGTTTGAGTAGCAGGCTCCAAGCCCCTTAAACTTGCAGGGGTTTTGTCTGCACACACTGGGCTTCAGGGAGCAGAGTCCCATTGTCTCATATCTATGCCAAGATGAATAATCAGTAAGCTTGAGCTACAAGTCCAATGGGTGGGTCAAGGAGGCCTCAGGGATTGAATCCTTTTCTGAATGAGATGGACCCGTTCAGCCAAATAGTCAGAGTGTCACTTTTTTTGTTCTAACAAATGGAAACCGAGTAGGTGCCCATCAACTGGGGATTGGTCAAACATGTTGTTGTGCATGCATGTCAGAGGACGTAATTCACAAATGCTTGCTGAAGAGATATGCTCTAACAAGCGTAGCAATTAAAACTATATGGGGGGCAGCTAGGTGGCGCAGTGGATAAAGCACCAGCCCTGGATTCAGGAGGACCTGAGTTCAAATCCAGCCTCAGACACTTGACACTTACTAGCTGTGTGACCCTGGGCAAGTCACTTAATCCTCATTGCCCATCAAAACAAAACAAAACCAAAAAACTATATGCGGTACCCTATCTATGTCCCAAGTGTTAGGGAACTGAGCTGGGATTTCTGACATATTGTTACTTAGAAATTAGAGGCTATAGCACCAGTTTGGGGCATTAATCATTTATTAAAGCATATTAAATATTAATAAATATAGAGCACATGGCTCCAAAAAATCAGAAGGTCTACCTAGGATAGAGAGTGAGAGTGGGCATGTAGCTACTCCTTCCATGTCCCAGGGCCAAGAGAGAAAGCCTGCGAGCTATGCTTGCTGTGGTCAGGAGAAGAGACAGTCCTTCCACACTACTCAAAGCTAACTGGCTAGCATCCTTCAAATCCATTGGTTTGCTGGACTTGAGGGAGGTCCGGAGCAGTCTGATGTCAGAGGACAGAGGACAGGCCCTCTGAGGGGAAGGCTTTCAGGCCTCTTCTAGAAGGTAGAATTTGAGATGGATCTTGAAGGAAGCCAGGAGGTAGAGGTAAGGAGGAAGAACATTATAGTCCTTGGGGTCAGGAAATGGAGTGTCATGGTGTGAAGAACAACAGGAAGGGGGCAGCTAGGTGGAGCAGTGGATAAAACATAGGCCCTGGATTCAGGAGGACCTGAGTTCAAATCCAGCCTCATGAGTATGAACCACAGTCATATAGTTAATAAGTGCCAATGTTGGAATGGAAACCCAAGTCTAATATTTATTCTTTCTACCACACCCCCCTGGTTCCTCACAAGCTTTGAGGGGCAGGAACTATCCAAACACATGGGGTTAAAGATGAGATGAAGGGATCCTGCAAGGGAGCAGAGAGAAGCTTTCATAAATCAGAAGGGAGTGGCCACAGATGGAAGGACTGGCCTTCCTGAAGGCAGGTCACCTCATTGGCAGCATCAACATGGAAGAAAGACAAGACACATGGTCAGGAAGTGGAAAAGGAAACCAAGTCCAAAAATACTGGTCAAGTAAAGGAGAAGCACAATTCATCTTCTTGATAGCTAAGACAGGGCCATCTTTAGCATGAGACATCCAAAGTGACACAAAGACTAGATTGTGGTACTGGGAATCAGGAAGATCTAAGTCTGAATCCTGTCCCAGATACTCACTAGCAAAATGATCCTCAGCACAGCCTCAATTTTCCCACTTGTAAAATAGGGCTAATGATAACACAACCTCCTAAGGTTGTTGTAAAGATGAAATGTGCCACTATTGTAATATTTTCACTTTGCATTATTATTAGAAGAGGTGTTACTGCAGACTCTGCTAGGCAGACATGACTTATTGAAGCATTTTCACAGAGCATGAGATCAGTTAAGGAACAGGTCAGGAAGCCCCATCCACTGGCACTTCTCTTTGAAAGCCCTCCTCCCTTCCCAAGGTCCAGAGCATTGTATTTGGTTTCTTTGTTCTCCATAAACTCCAGGATGAGCTAGTGAAAGAAGTGATCATGATTCACTCTCTGCTCTCTGCTCTAAGGAACTTCTGCCTGGTTCTAATGGGGAAGAACCAAGTGATGCATTTTGAATCAAAATGCCCTGGCTGTGGGTTTGAGTGCCCAGCATGTGCTCTAGGAGAAGACATGGGGTATCTGACACCACCACCCCCACCCCGAGTTTTTGACTCTCTCTTTTTGCCCTATTGACCCAGTGATTGTTGTGGTCCTTGGCCTTCCAGGAGAAGGCTTCTCTCTCTAGAGACAATCCTGCTTTATAGGGGATCTCACCTGGATGAGACTCTTGGTACTCTGGGTCAGCATGGCCAGGGGGGAACATACACATAGCATGAGATTATGGGCCCACTTTACTTTTTTGTACATTCTACCCTTAACTCCTACAGAGTTTTACCTTCTTAAAATAAACAGAAGAGATGTAAGAGTTCTTTACTCTGCTACACCTTCAAGTAACTGAAGAAAACAATCACATCTCCTGCCTTCTACCTTCTCTTCTCCAGGATAAACATTCCCCAGTTCCTTCATATGGATCCTCATAGAGGATGAACTCAAGACTCTTGGCCATCTTGGATGTCCATGTTAGGACATTTGTCTTGATCCTTCTTAAACTTTGGTGCCCAGAACCGAAGAAAACACTCCACATGAAGTCTAAGCAGGGCCCACTGTCTCTCCCCTATTCTAGATATGCTTCATGTAGACGTGGGCAGCATTCATTCGGGAGATACTCCATTATTCTTATTGATCTCTAAGTCCACTAAAACCCTTCTACCTTCTTGTTTTCCCCATGACTTGAATTTCTGTCTCACTCCATACTTTCTCCATCCTGTTCCTGAGCATTTTACTTTTTTCTATTGTTCCCTCCAAACAGTTTTACATGGATTTCAATCAAATCTCACCTTTGTAGCCTCCAGACATCTTAGCTAATTGAGGTCCTTTTGTATCCAGAAGCTATCACCCAGTGTGTTATATCTGATCAATGAATAGAGCAGAAGCCAGAAAGTTCTGGTGTGGGGGTTTGTGGTGGTTTGTGGTGGTTGTGGTTTGGTAGCTGTTGATAAGTACTCTGGGGCCAGCCTTCTGAATGATCATGTCATCTGTTGTGCATCAACATTTCTACTATCAGGCAAGTCCTTAGATAATGTAATGTTCAAGGGAGTCTTTTGTTGTTATTTTCCAGATGCAAAATCTAGGTGGGGGAAAATATCTCTAACTATACTGTAATTTACTGGCTTAGACATAGAAGGGTTAGAGAGCTTGCAGTCAGGCTAGGTCAGAGATGTGATTTAAGCCTGAGTCTCTGTGACTCTGAGGAAGGTCCTTTTATCCACTCTACTGCACTGCCTCTCATGCAGGCAGAAGAATTCACTGGATGCACTGCACCAAATTATCACTCTTGCCATGCCCTAAGGTGCTCCTCACAAAGGTTTGGCATTCTACCATCTTCTTTCTGCTTATTTCCTAACAAATCATTGGCAATAACCAGGTAACTCTCGGTACGGTTTTTGCTCCCCATTTTTCCGTGTGTTGAAGGAGGGTGACTCATACTATTGACACTATGTGCTAATTGCTGTTGTGTGTAGGTACGGGCTGCATCAATGTCACTGTGACACTGTGGGCTGAGCTTGACCTGGGCTGCTGTCCCCCAAATCCCTGGAAATGGGGCATCCAAAGGCATCCTGCTGTCCCTCTTCTCTTCAGTAGGGATGTTAACCCACTCCTGGGTCAGTCTTCTGACTCATAGCTGACCCATGCAGGCTCATTAAGTGGGCAGTCATGCAGTACTGATCTTTTTTATTGCTGTGACCTGGCGAACTGGGATGTGTCTTTGTCCCAACCTCTGCCTCCCTTCTGAAGAACACTATCTAATCCTATGACTGTGTGGCAAAACCCAGGGTGTCTGTAGCTGCATAAACATAAATAGAAGCACAATATCTGTGTATACATGTTGACATAAGCACACGCATGTCATCACATACGATCCATGTGCATTTACAAATACATGTTTATAACACATGCACATCGTAAAACTCTCCATCGATTTGCCTCTATTTCTTGGTCCCCATTTGCAGGGAAATTAACATCCCCCTGGAACAAGCTCTAGAATGTTTCGGCCAGATGACTGGATTGTCATATGGGATATACCATAACTCACACATTAATATGTAAAAATGACGTTTTTTTAATAAAATGTGTCACTTTAATTTAGAGCTAGAGCAGATGATATGGGCAAATATTTTCCGACTCATTAGGCCCCAGGCCCAAGGAGCTAAATCCCTCTGATAACTCTTGTCCTCACATTGTAATTCTGACACTTCAACATTCTGAAATTAACCAGGCTCATGCCACCCTTTACTGACTCCATAGTTGCAGATGCAAATGCTTTCAGATCTTTTCCCAGCACAAGGTAAGAAATGGCTGGATAGAGTAGAAGTAGGCAACAAATTTGCACTGAGACTGTAGTTTTCTGATTATGCTTGACTGCTTTCAGAGAAACTGAGAGCCCACATATCAGGAACAACATGATACTGATCGGGCATGTATGCCTGTGTCCCCTTCAGTGTTTTCAGAACTGGCAATTTGTTCTATATGGTCATTCCCTCACCAATACCCATTATGACCCCTCCACAACATAGTAGTTGGCTTTTCATCAAATATTATATTGAATAAACTGTAGAAACCTCTTTTTTCAGTATTTGTTACTTAAATCTCTCTATATATTAAATCCCTCATATCCCTAGAATTAAATAAATACTAAAATTACTAAATAAGTAGTTGGTCTTTGAACATTTGTATTGCTGAAAAATGCATTTCCCTGCAGCCAACCTAAGGATGATCTCTCCACAGCTAGCCAGGCTGGGACTACACCAGAACACCCAGAGCCCATCACTGACCAATTCAGTCGAGTATCCTAAGACCCACTCAGACATGGCCTTTGAGAGACTAGGGTTCCCTTCATACGATGACGGGTATAGTGGGACCAGAGAGAGATAGCAATGCAAGGAGGGTTTTAAGTTGGATGAGCAGGTGGGTGGTGCTTAGCTCTAGGAAAGTAGAGGTGTACCTGTGTGTGAGGAAGAGGAGCAAGGAAGGAACCAAACAGCCTTTTGTGTCCAGGAAAGTTTGTAGGCATGTCACAGGTTGAAAACAGATGGAAAACACAGCTTAACTTTTTTTGTTTGTTTGTTTTTAGTGAGGCAATTGGGGTTAAGTGACTTGCCCAGGGTCACACAGCTAGTAAGTGTCAAGTGTCTGAGGCCGGATTTGAATTCAGGTACTCCTGAATCCAGGGCCGGTGCTTATCCACTGCGCCACCTAGCCGCCCCAACACAGCTTAACTTTAATGGAAGTGAGATTATGAGGCTACTCTCCACCATTCTCAGGAACTGTCAGAGAAAGGGCACACCCACTCAACCAATTAGAAGTGCAAATCAAATGCATTAAGAAACTCTACTTCTATATGCACACATTCATGGGCCTGCTGACAGGCCTGGATGCCATTTCAGCTAAGGATCCCTTGAAGTAAGCAAAGATGCTATCCACTGGAGAAGGTGGGAGGGAATGGGATCCACCGCCCACAGAGTGAGCTTGGCCTTGGCAAGGACAAGAGCAACCTCCTGGTCAGAGACCGTCCCTGTCTCATCCTTATTCTCTTCATGTTGATTCTACAAACATGTCCTTGTTGACCTCCCCATTAGAGTGCATGCTGCTCCAGGGCAGGTATCATTTCCTCCTTTGGACTTGTATATCCAGTACTTAGCAGCATCTGGCATACTGTGGGCACTTGATAAAGGCTTTTTGATTGATTGATTGATTGATTGATTGATTGACTGATTGATGGTTAGCCTGAAAAGGAAAAGGGTAGTAGAAGAAGTGGGATGAACCTTGGCCTTGAGTAGGTTAGAGACTGACACATGGAAGCAGGATTGGATTTGACCCCAGAAGATAGAACTGGGAAGAGTAGAGAGAAGATACAGAAAGGCAACTTTGGACTTCAGGGAAGGGAAGGAAAAGAAATCATCTAGAGCTTTCCCCAAGTGCAAAGGACTTTTTTGAGAGGTGGTGAGCACCCATCCTAGGACATCTTCAAGCATCACTTCTTCAGGAGAGAAATTGGACTCAACATCTACTGGAGTCTGAGAGTGGAATTCTGGGATTCTAGCATTCTCTGATTCCTCTTCGGATTGACTAAGTGACTTTGGATAAGTTCATTTAACTCTGTATGAGCAGCTAAAAATGGATACTAGAAATAACTGTTATGAACTACGTTTCAGAGTTGTTGGGACACTTTGTAAATCCCAAAGAATTATTGAAATGTGGCTTAAGCAATAAATGATTGGTAATGAAATTGGAAGAGGATAGAGTGAGGGAATGAGCCTGTGTTGTCATTGTTATAGAGGAAATTGAGGATACTCCTGGTAATATAGGCCAGCACTTTTTCTGAAACTTCTAATCTTAGACAATAGGCCAAGGAACAGAGGGATTATTTGATTTTCCCATGGTCACACAGCCAGTATGAGCCAGAGTGGGGGACTTGAAACCAGGCCTTCCCGATTCCAAAACTTGTTCTCTTTTATGCCAGGCTTCCCCTCAAATTGGGAACAACAGATCAAGAGAGTTTCTAAGCAAAACTCTATGAATGTATGTAGGAAGTGAATGAAATGAGACTCCCACCAACATCATCCTATGAAGCCTCATCTTGGCCTTAGCCTGGAGGTGACCCAGGGTTCCCACTGCTTGTGACAGTAGAGTCTGTCTATAAGTCATTCAGTCAAGAGTGCTGGGACTGGCAGTCCTGGTCAAAGTGGAAGGACTCGGGTGACCAGCAAAACCTGGGACAGGGCATCTGGAAGCCAGAGACTAGCTTGAGGAACTGTGGATAAATGACCAAATTAAACAAAGTTCCTGGGATTTTTTGGCCATAGATACTCTCTGGTTGTGTACTGAGTCATAGAAGGGTCACCAGGTGCACTACAGGGAACACACACACACACACACACACACACACACACACACACACACACACACAGAGAGCGTCTAGTCATTGTATTCAGTTTAAATCCCTGTCCTCATAGTGTGACTTGGCATTGTGGCTCAGTGCAGGCTGATCTGGGCTTAGAATTCAGAGAGATTTAGGTTCACATCCCTGCTCTGACATTCACTTTCAATGTGACCTTGTATGTCATGGTGGGACTGGCCATTTTTAGAGCATGCTTTGATTGGCTCTCCCTTCTTTGGGGGTGGGGCATTGTCCAAAGCAAACCCAGGTATCCCTTGTCCATCTAACAAATGGAGTTTTGGAAGCCTATTTTTAATCATGTATGACTGAGGAGCTGGAAATTTATAAAGATCACAACTTTTCTAATTGGCCATAGAGCCAGAAGGACTGATTACCCAGGAGGTCACCAGAACTGAAGATTCCAATTTCCTGGGTCTGTCTGTCTGTCTCGCTCTCTATATATATCTGTCTCTCTCCTCTCTGTCTCTGTGTGTGTCTCTGTCTGTCTGTCTCTCTTTGTGTGTGTGTGTGTGTGTGTGTGTGTGTGTGTGTGTGTGTATGTTCTGACTGAGGAGGGAAGCCAAGGCTGCTGGAAGCCACCAGTTTGAGAGAAGGCTGGGTGGCTGCCTGCCTCATCTCCCATGTGTCCATGTATACATGGCATCTGGTTCTTTCTTTTGTTCTTTCCTGATCTCAGGTGTATTTTTATCTCACATTTTATTTTTTAATTTTTTGGCAGGGGCAATGAGGGTTAAGTGACTTGCCCAAGGTCACACAGCTAGTAAGTGTCAAGTGTCTGAGGCCGGATTTTGAACTCAGGTCTTCCTGAATCCAGGGCTGGTGCTTTATCCACTGTGCCACCTAGCCGCCCCCCTCTCAGGTGTATTCTTATTCCAAGAGGGGAATTTGGGGGCAACTGTGTGACTTTTGAAAATCCACGAAATTTTTTTTTAATTATTTAAAGTTTTGAGTTCCCAATTCTTTCCCTCCCCCTCCCTGAGGCAGTAAGCAATCAGATAAAGGTTATACATGTGCAATTATGTAAAACATTGCCATATTAGTCATTCTGTATTCTGTCCGAATTTTCACTGGTAACTGGAGGTGACAGCAGTGGCTAATGGCAGAGGAATGCTTATAGATGCATGTAGAAAAGTAGACACCCTAGGATGGTAATGGCTTCAAGGGTTGCGAGCCATTTTTGGCTGAGAGAGGAGTTTCCAAGAGGCAGCTAGGTGCTACAATGGGTAAAGCTCTGCACCTCAAAGCAGGGAATTTCAAATCTTGTCTTAGACACTTGTTAGACTTGTAATCCTGGGCAAGTGACAACCTCTATCTGCCTCAGTTTCCTCAATTGTAAAGTGAGGATAATAACAGCACCTATCTCCTAGTGTGGTTGTGAGGATCAAATGGGATAATGTTTTTGAAGTGCTTGGCAAATCATAAAGTGTGTACATAGTACATGCTATTGTCATTATTAATAGGTAGAAGAAAACTGGGAGCGAGAGTGGTCTTCGAACAAAGTAAGGCATGAACTGGAGTCTGGAGAGATGAAAACATACATAGAGACATAAATGGGAGGGTATTTCAGGTGTAAGAAAATGAGTGACTCATGGGTTAATAAGCACTTATTGAGTGCTTGTGCCAAGCACTGTGAAAGGCACCAGGAATGGGGAGAAAAAATGAAATAAGCCTTCCCTTGCGGGGCTTATCTTCTATCAGGGAGCACAACATATCGGCATATTAGAATATATGATATATATTCACAATAACAAAAGATAATTGCTGCAGGATATCCACGGGCAGTGGTTCGTGGTATTTGAGTTGAGGTTTGAAAGAAAATATCAGCAATGTTATGAATGCAGAAGTGGGCATCCACAGATTATGGGAAATGAGGCAAACGGCCTGACCTGAGTGGAAGGTGTGGGGTGAGGAGGAATAGGAAATATGATTGGAATGTGAAAGAGGAGAATACTGCAAGCAGATGAGTCTAGATTTGATGTGATTAGAAATAGGCAGCCATTCAAGGTTTCTGGGCAGGGGTAATGATATGGTAAGAAGTTGTATTTAAATCATAATTACCTGACAAGAGAGTGCAGACCTCATTTGAGTGAACACAGCCTCAAGTCAGGAAGACCAGTTAAGAGACAATTGCTAGGTCCCAAGAGGTGCAAATGTTATGGCCATTCTAATCCCACAAGCTGGGAGCTTATTAAGTCATGACCAAAACTGAATCAAATATCATTTTATCCCCCTGAGAAGGGTCATCTAGATTGCAACAAGATTCCAAAAGCAATTTATCACATTGATTTAATTTCTGCCCCCACCCCACATCCATTCTTTTTTTCCCACTTAATAGTATTTGATTTTTTTACCCCAATTATATGTAAAGATAGTTTTCAACATTCACTTTTGTAAGATGTTGAGATGGGAATTTTTCTCCCTCCCCGCTCTCTAAGATAACAAGCAATCTGATATAGGTTATACAGTGTAATTACCCACATACATGCTTAACTATGCTTCCTCTGCCAGATCTAGTAGCACAAAGTATCTTCTCTGGATTCAACCTAGAGATTAGCCTTTTGAACGGAAGCATTTCCCTTTGCCGAGCCATAGCATATTAATGGATGGTTCTCTCCTCTCTTCTCAAATCAAAATTGTTGGTACTTGGGGGCAGCTACATGGTGCAGTGGATAAAGCACCGGCCCTGAATTCCAGAGGACCTGAGTTCAAATCCAGCATCAGACAATTGACACATACTAGCTATGTGAACCTGGGCAAGTCACTTAACTCCCATTGCCCTGCCAAAAAAAAAAAAAAATTGTTGGTACTTGGGTAACATCTAAGGATATATATTGCCATTCTTCCATTATGGACATGGCGGGGGGGGGGGGGTGAATGAGGGCAGATTGGCAAATTCTTGCTGGATTCATTCTTCACTGATGAGATGTGTATTGGAAAAGTGCTTCCTTTCAGAGCAGCAGTTCCTGTGGAGAACTGAAACCTTCATGGGGAGCCTGAGATGACTGCTAGAAGTTCATGATCTTTTCCTTCCCAACCAACAGACATAGCTGAGGTTCAGCAGCAATGCACAGTGTGATTAGGCTGGGCTGAGAAGGAGGCTGGATGAATTCATAGGCTCTTGGCACCAAGCTCACTCCCTTTCTTCTCCCTCCAAACACTCTCTCATTTTTTCCCACATGGATCTGGGTAAAAGAGGTCTGGTAATTTGTGATTGTTTGTGTAGAGATTGGTTTTCTACTGCTCCAGGTTTTTCTGTAACATTATCACCCCAAATCCTTATGTTTTGTCCTGTATGGACCAATCCAGCCTGAAGGAAGATATTGCCCAAGGAAAGTGCCCAGCTCCAGGGAAGAGAGCAGAAGATGGCATCCATGTATTCTAGCTGGGCCCTATGAAGATCCACTCAAACCATCCCACCATCCTGAGGCTGTACACTTCTTGAGGGAAGGCACTCTTTCATTTTCAGGCTGTATCTTTGGGTCCTAGCTCAATGCATGGCAACTAGAGGTAGGGTAGAAATAGCCTGACCCAGGACCTGAAGAGCCCAGTTCAAATTCTGCCTCATATATATCCTACCTGGCTGACTTTGCATGGGTCACTTAACCTTGTTGGCCTTAGTTTCCTCATCTGTAAAAATGAGGGAGGTGGACTGGGAGTCCTCTCTTTTCCAGATGTAGAGCTATGATCCTATCTGTGACCTTGGCCAAGTCTTGGCCAAGTCTTGCTCAACTTCCCTGGCCTCAATTTTGGCATTAAAAAATAAAGGTGTCTGAAGTGATAGTATCTGAAAATAGATGGAAACACATTGTTTTTCTTTTTCTTTTTCTTTTTTTTTTTGGTGAGGTAATTGGGGTTGAGTTGGCTTGCTCAGGGTCACACAGCTGGTGGGTGTCTGAGGCTAGATTTGAACTCAGGTGCTCCTGGTTCCAGGGCCAGTGCTCTGTCCACTGTGCCACCTAGCTGCCCCTGGAAACACATTTTTTTTTTTTTAATTTTTTCCTCTTTGACAATTCCTCAATCAGAAGGTTTGGGTTTTTTTTTTTCTCACAACCTAGCTAATGTGGGAATGTTTTCCATGACTACTCTGTATAACTTATTTTGAAATGTTTGAGTTCTAGTGGGTGGGGGGTGGGAATGGAGGAGGAAGAGAAGTTGGAACACAAATTTTTTAAAAAATTGATGTTAAAATTTGTTTTTACATATATTTTGGAAAATAAAATTCTTTTCACTTAATCTAAAAAAAAAATAAAGGTGTCACACTCTATATATTTCAAAGTCCCATCCAGGTCCAAAACAATGAAAAAAAAAGATGCTTAAGAAAAAAAGGTGAAAAGGTCATTTATTTTTGAACTCATTATGAACATCACTTTATTTTTTGTAATCATTGTCAAGCCCTAGATTTCAATGCAATCTGATGAGCGCTTCCTAAGTGCTTACTGTGGATGGCACCTTGTGCTAAGTACTGGGACAGATCAGAAACTTTTCATAAAAAAATGACAGCCCTTGCCCTCATAAAGGTTTTTATATAATGAGAATAAGACACAGACACAGATTACAAAAAAAACCAAACAAACGAACAAACTACAAAAGTACTTGGTAAGTGAAAGAGATGGATTAGGTGACAATCTATACGGGGGGACAAATGCAGGATTAAGAGACCACAAGCTAAATGTGTATCAATAGAATGATGAAGCAACCAGGACAGCTTGTTGGGCTGGTGTCACAGGAACAGCCTGGAGAGATACAGGTTCAGCTAAATGATCTCTCAAGTCTCTCTCATCTTTATTGTTGTTTGGCAGTGGTGGTTGAAGTTGTTGTTGTTCAGTCATTCAATTATGTCCACCTATCTGTGACCCCATAGACCACAGCCCACTGGGACCTTCAGACTAAGAGTGTTTCCCCATTGGGACCTTTGGAACAGAATAGTCTGATGATCACCTTCTCTCTTCTGTTTGTCTGAATGAATGATGAATGGAGTCAACTTTCTGGTCCGATGGTCTGTCCACAAAACAAGGCTTCCAGATAATAGCTGGACAGAAGTTTATCTAAAAACAATGGGGGTGGTGGGGTGGGCAAAGCCAAGATGGCAGAGGAGAGGCTGTGACTCCCACAAACTGCAGATAAACCAGTCCACTCACTCTCTAATAGTGCCATTAAAAAAAACAACAACAACAACAGAGCAGCCTAATGCACATAAGAACTGAGTGAGACTATTTTTCAGCAAAAGAGGGCAATTGTGATCACCTGCTGATTGACTGAACAGCTCAGCATGCAGTCCTGACCCAGACAGGAACAGACAGTGCTTCCAGCACATCTCAGAGTCTCCAGCGCCAGCAACTTCTTCTGAGGCTCAGATTGAAGACTGGTGAGGGGGTTCAGTGGTAGGCCAGGGTGAAGTGCAGGCAGTCTCTGCTGAACTTGGGGCAAAGCACCCTGGTTCTGAGCCAGTGGGCTGAATTGAGTGGTGGTGGCCCAGTGCGGGAGGGGCACAGACACACCAAGCTTCCGATCATAGAGAATAAGAGTTCAATCAGACTTCTTTTTCTAGGTCAAAGAGAAAGTGGCCATGGTTACTCACAGGCCAGGCAGGCTGAAAAGAAGCCCAATCCCTCCCTGGGCCATGCTGTAGCTCAGAACAGTATATCCTGGAAGCAACACTACACTTTAAGAAGGAGTTAAAAGCCAAGAAATAAGTGGCCAAGATGAGCAGGCAGAGAAAGCAGCAGACCATTGAAAACTTCTTTGGGAAAAAGGTAGACCAGGACACACCCTTGGAAGAAGAAGATAATAACCAAGTCAACATCCAAAGCTTCCAAGAAAAATATGAACTGGTCTCAGGCCATGGAAGCTCTCAAAAGGGACTTTGAAGAGAAAGTAGGTGAGAGAGAAGGAAGATTTAGAGAGAGGGAGGAAAGAATGGAAAGAGAAATGAGAGCAATGCAGGAGAGCCATGAGAAAAAAGTCAACAGTTTGAAAAGCCAAATGGGAAAGGAAATAGAAAAGTTCTCTCAAGAAAATAATTGCCTAAGAATTAGGATTGAACAAATGGAAGCTAGTAACTTTATGAGAAACCAAGACACAGTAAAGCAAATCCAAATGAATAAAAACATAGAGGGCAATGTGAAATATTTCTTTGGAAAAACAGCTGACTTGGAAAACAGATCCAGAAGAGATCATTTGAAAATCACTGGACTACCTGAAAACCATGACCAGAATAAGAGCTTAGACACCATCCTCCAAGAGATTGTCAGGGAAAATTGCCCTGATATTCTGGAAGCAGAAGGTAAAACAGAAATTGAAAGAATTTACCAATCACCTCCTGAAAGAGATCCCAAAAGGAAAACCTACAGGAATATTATAGACAAATTCCAGAGCTTCCAGGTCAAGGAGAAAATATTGCAAGCAGCTAGAAAAAAAGAATTCAAATACTGTGAAGCTCCAATAAGGATAAAACTAGATCTAGCAGCATCTACATTAAAAGACTGGAGGGTATGGAATACGATATTCCAGAGGGCAAGGGAACTGGGACTACAGCCAAGAATCACATACCCAGCAAAACTGTGTATAATCTTTCAGGGGAAAAAATGGAACTTCAATGAAAATGAGGACTTTCAGGCATTTGTGATAAAAAGACCTGAAATGAATAGAAAATTTGACTTTCAAATACAAGACGCTAGAGAAGCATAAAAAGGTAAACAGGAAAAAGAAATCATGAGGGATATTAAAAGATTAATCTGTTTACATTCCTACATGGAAAAATAGTACTCCTAACTCATAAGATCTTTCTCAGTTTTAAGGCAGCTGAAAGGAATATACTTAGAGGGCACAGATGTGAACTGAATATGAAGGGATGATATCTGTAAAGCATTGTATTTATTTTGTTTGTTTTTGGGGTGGCTTATGTCTGGGGACAGATGTGGGCTCAGGGCCTCCTGGGTCCAGGGGTAGTGCTCTGTCCACTGTGTCACCTAGCTGACCCATGATGACATCTTCAAGATAAAGTTAAAGGGTAAGAGGAATGCACTGGAAGAAAGGGAGAGGGAGATACAGATTGGGGAAAAGTCGTTCACATAAAAGATACAAAAAAGCTTATGGAGTAGAAGGGAAGATAGGGAAGGAACCATTGAGTGAGTGAGCCTAACTCTCATCAGAATTGTCTCAAAGAAGGAATAATTTACACACTCAAGAGGGGATAGTATTATATCTTGCCCTGTGCGAAAGAGGGAGGGGAAGAGGATGGCGGGGAAGAGGCAATGGAAGGAAGAGCAGATTGGGGGAGGGGGCAGTAAGAAGAAAAACACTTTCAAGGAGGGATAGAGTGAAGGAAGATAGATTATTTAATAGAGTAAATATCAAGGGGAGGGATTAAGATGGAAGGTAATACAGTTAACAATAGTAACCATGAAAGAAATGATGAGCAGGATGCTATTAGAAGGACGTATGAAAAATGCAAACCATCAACAGAGATAGAACTGATGGTATCTGAATACAGAATGAAGTATAATTTTATTTGTTAGCTCCTCTTTCTAAAGGTGTTTTTTTCTATTTTCTTTTACCACTTGACTAATGAGATGTTTATATAACTGCACATGTATGACTTATATTGAATGCTGGATTTCATAGGGAGGGAAGAAGAAAATTTAGAACACAAAGTTTTAAAAAATTAATGTGAAAAGTAATGATGAGCAGGGGGAGTTCAGAAAGATCTGGAAGGACTTACTTGAACTGATGCTGACTAAGAGGAGCAGAACCAAAACATTGTATACAGTATCAGCAGCACTGTATAATGAACAATGGTGACAGACTTGGCTCTTTTTAACAATGCAATGGTCTGAAACAATTTCAAAGAACTTCATAATAGAAAATGTTCTCAACATCCAGAAAAAAGAACTGTGGTTTAGGAATGCAGATTGTAGACACTTGACACTTACTAGCTGTCTGACCCTGGGCAAGTCACTTAACCCTCATTGCCCAGCAAAAAAAAAAAAAAAAAAAGAATGCAGATTGAACTATACTGTTTCTACTTTTGGGCTGTTTTTATTATTATTATTATTATTATTATTATTATTATTATTATTATTATTATTATTATTATTATTATTTGAGGTATTTCCCTTGTGCTCTGACTCTTCTGTCACTGTATGACTAATGCAGAAATATGTTTAATGTGATTGTACATATATAACCTATATTAGATTGCTTTCTGTTCTGGGGAAGGGAGAGGGGAGGGAGGGTGAGTGGGAGAAAAATTTGGAACTGAAAATCATATAAAAACAAATGTTGAAAACTATCCTTATATGTAACTAGAAAATAATAAAATACTGAACAAAAACAAAAAAAAAGGGAGAGCCAGTGGCTTCACAGCTCAATAATATGGTAGCCAGAAAAGTTATCACAATATTCAGCTACTCTGGAATAAATCCAGAACAATGGAGGGTAGGGTCCCTCTCTCCTCTGCTAGGGGCATACCTTCTCAGAATGACTGCATGTTTTCAGAAGGGCATTGCTAAGCTGGAGAGTAACCAAAGAAGAGTGTTCTGGATACTGAGAGGCCCAGAAACTCTGCCCTCCTTAGCCTATAGCAGAGTTGAGGACTACTAGATGGCTCATTTCAAGTATTTAAAGGGCAAAGTGGAAACAGGCCTTCCCTTTCATTCTTTATATTCTGAATTGAGGTTGGGAGCATGGAAGGTAGAGTGAGAGGAATGGCCCAGCTCTCTGTTTCTTCCTCCCAACCGTAGCAGTGAATGCTCTTCAGATGACCACATTTGAATGTTCTTCTCATGATTGTTTTTTCCTGAAAGTCAGAAGCTATATCAGGCAATGAAGGACAGAGAGCCCATGCACAAAACTCGCAAATCTATTTTTGCTCTATTTTTGGAAGGATATTTTAGGGTGTGGTCAGCTAGCTGCTTTCCTGTTGTTCAGTGTGTCCAACTCTCTGTGATCGAATTTCAGGTTCTCTTGGCAAAGATACTGGAGTGGTTTTCTATTTCCTTCTCCCTGTGGTGAACAGAGCTAAATGACTTGCCCAGGGTCACACAGCTAGTAAGTGAGGCATGATTTTAATTCAGATCCTCAGATCTTTCTACTGTGCCACCTGCTACTGTAGTAGAAAAATGCTACTGTGGTGGGGAGTCCCAGAGTGCTTCAATAAGACCAGAAGGCAGTTCTAGCCTTCCCTTACCAGCTGATCTTATGAGACAGAATGGCTTGCAGCTGGTAGGCTCTCAGCTCCTAAACTGGTCCAATAGCCAAAGGGGTGAGGGATGGGGGTGTTCTTTATTTGTACATGTTATCTCTGGTAGAATATAAGTTCCTTGAGGGCAACTGTTTTGTTTTTGCTTTTGATTAGTAGCCTCACATCCCTATTCAGTGTCTAGCACCTAATAAGCTCTTGTTATGGGGAAATGGGGGGGGGTTGGGATAGGGGTTTTGGGTAGGGGTCCTTAGGAATTCCTCTTTAAAGAATTACACCCTCTTGCACACAAATCTAATTAGAATAAAATAATAGGTTATTTAGGGTGCTAGGGAAAGGAGACCAAGAGAGAAATCCTTGGACTTCTCATGGGGAGAAGGCATAGCACAGAGGCATGGCTGTGAGATACATACCTATCTCCTTGAGCAGGAGACAGGCAGATAGTTTTAGGGTGAACTGATGGGGGTGATCATCTGACTGTGGACAGTTCTCTTATTGGGGAGGACCATCACCCACTGGTGGTGTCTGGGGGAGTTAGGTGTGGGGTTACTGTGGACCTCTCAAGCCATCTCTCTCCCCTCCACGGCACAAAGGCAGCAGCCACACCTAATCTTATCTCCCCAGGGGTGGGGGAGACTAGAATGAAAGGTGGTGGTCCTGGAGCTGGCTCAGTCCTGATCTGGTGCCACTTATCTCTTTAGGTGTGTCTGTCCTTTGGTTTGGTTTATCAAGGAGAAGGTTCTTTGATGCACCCCAGAAAACTTCTGGGGTGCTAGGTCCATAACACTCTTAATAAATGCCCATTAACTGGTTAATGGAAGGATTATAGTTTGGGCTCTGAAATGTACATCAGTTGACCCAGATTCAAAGTCACATGTCACCAGAAGTTCATATGTTAAGAGTACAAGCAAAACTGTTACTTCCTCTATGGTCTTCAGGTAACAGGAATCATCACCGTATGTCCTTTAGACTAGGGGAACTGAAAGTCAAGGGAGAACTCTCTAACAAGAAAAATAAAATCCAGAAAATGATTTTGGTTTTATTTTTGTGAGGAAGGAAAGGTAGAATTCACTCTGACATCTTTCAACAAAAGATGTATGCAAGTCAGTCAAATGAAAATTACACACACACACACACACACACACACACACACACACACACACTCACACTCACACACTCTCACACAGACTCAGTCCTATTATAAAGGGTCAAAGTTAGGCTAATGGAAGTCTAGGTGACAAAACATCCCAGTCCAAAGGAGGGCATGGGTTCTTGCTTCACAGTCACTCATGAATACTGATTGTTTGAGAAAGGGGAAGAGGCCATTTATGACTCATTCCCTGGACTAAAGAGCAGAAAAGCTATTGTCAACCATTCCCTTAGGGAAATGGTTCTCCTTAACTGCAGAAAATTTAATATGAAAGAGAAAAGACCCAGTCAAAAGGTGTTATTTAAAGTATCTAGTAGCTCTGGAATGTGGGGGGGTGGGGGGGGAGTGAAGGGATAATCTGGTAGCCCATTTCTGAAAGAAAAAAAGATTAACTGGGACATTGTTTCTTTATTTTTATATAAATGACACAGGATTATTTAAATTGTTCATCCATAAAGTTGAAGGAGTTTCCTGTGTCCCATAAATGAATCAAATGAATGAGCAAGGTTTTTTTTTTTTTAAAGGCCCAAGGAGCACATGATGAGGGGGTGGGGGCAGAGATGAGGGCAGATTTTAGCTTGATCTAGAGGAAAGCTTCCTAGTAATGAGAGGAGTCCCAAAGTAGGAAAAGGCTCCCTTAGGAGGTAGTGTGAGATCCTTAGGACTGTAAATCTTAATCTGCCTAACACCAGGAAGCAGCCTGACATGGTATCAAGTGTGCTAGACTGGGAATCCGGCTTCCAATCCTCAGTTTTGTAATGGGGGAAATTGGGTATGGGCTGCACCCCATGACAGTTTCCTTGCCTATTAAATGAGAAGATTGGAGCAGATGGTCTCTGAGGTCCTTTCCAGTTTCTAGATTTATGATCCTATGACTTTGACAGAGATGTTAAAGACTCAATTCCTATTCATTCAATCAACGTGCATTTATTAAGCACCTTCTATAGGCCAAGCACTGGAATAGGAAAACAAAGAAAAATATGAAACCACCCAATTCTTCAAGGAGCATGCATTCCATCACACTGATTGGTGATTGCTTCTCCCAGAATATTATTTCAGGAAAAGACCCATTCAAGCTGTACTTCAACACAAACTCTCCTGGCTTTCTCCATAATCTCCCAAGTGGCCTTGGACCATCCCCTATACTTTCTTCCCCCTTTCCAGTCCATATAGGTTATGGAACTATGAACCAAGATCTAATTACAAATTAGAAAGAATGTATCAGTCCACTATCTTCTTCCCTCTAGCCCCACTCAAGATCCCATAAATAACTTTCTAGACCAAAAAGCCCTTCCCCAGGGCCACTACCTTTTGTGTTTTGTCTTCTCCATTAGAATGTAAATTCTTTGAGGGTAGGAATCATTTTTACATTTTTGCATTTGTATTCCCAGCTTTTAGCACTTAGTAAATGCTTAAGAAATGGGTCCTGAGAGGAAATCTAGTACAGGGCTTCTTAAACTTTTTCCACTTACAACCTTTTTTTGCCCAAGAAATTTTTCCTTGACCCTAGGTATATAGGTATATAAAATAGGCATATATAGCCTTTTACTGTTGCCAAATTTTTTGCAAACCCTACATTCAGTTATGAGACTCATATGGGTCAGTGACCCCACTATTTAAGAACCTAGCATCTAGTAGAAAACTCTTATTTAATGGATGAGAAAACTTAAACCTTGAGAGTTTACAAGATTACCTTGGTGGTAAGTGGAGGAGCTAAGATATGAACCCAGGTCCTCTGACTTCCTTCCAGCACACTTTCTATAGCCCCCACAAAAATCATATACAAAATAATTACAAAGTGTTTTCCTTTTTCCCTAAGGAGGAATTAAAACAAAAGAACTATTGGGGGTAGGGAGGTAGGGTGAAGAAGGTAGCAGTCAGCAAAAGCCCTGCGTTGAAGGTAGCATTTGTGCTGAGCTAGGAAGGAAATTGGGGATTCTAAACTGTAGAAAGAAAGGGAAGCCCAATGCACAACCTAAGCAAAGGCATGAAGGGGAGAGATGAAGTATCTTGTGTCAATGTAGCTAGACTGGATGATAGTGAAGGAGAGCAATGCACAATAATGCTGGAATAAGTTACAGGCAGTCCATAAAGGGCTTTCAAGGTCAAAGAGATGGGATTCTCTTTAATCTAGGAGTCAAGAAAGAGCCATTTGAATTTATCATTCTGGGTTTTTGACGTGGTTAGATTAGCCCTTTAGGGCTAACACTTTGGTCACTCTTTGGAGAACAGACTGGAAAGTGGAGAGATTTGAGTCAGAGATATAGCAAGCTGTTACCATAGTGCAGGGCAGAAATGATGGTGCTCTGAAGTAGGGTGCAGGCCTTGTAAATAGAGAGAGGGACTAATTGCTTGAGATATTGTAATGACAGAAAGGAAAAGACTTGGCACCTGATTGTGGGGTGAGGCTGAGTGCACAGTTTAAGAATATTCCAATGGTGTGAACCTGGGTGCTTGGCAGGGCAGTGATGTTAACAGAAATAGGGAAGTTCCCATGACTAGTAAGTTAGAGGGGAAAGAGAATGAGTTCTGCTCTGTTCATGCAGTTTGAGATGCTCACAGGATGCTCACTCTGATGTGTATAGTCCTATATGTGTACGTGTTCTCTCCTTGCTTGCAATGTTAGCTCCATGAAAGAATGATTATGATCTTATCTGTTGTTTTTAGCTCAGCACAGTTCTAGGTACTGAGTAGGGGCACAATACATGGCTCTTGATTGATTGTCATCCAACAGGATGCCAGCTGGCAGTTGGGGATACAGGACTAAAGCTGGGGAGGGACACTCGGAATGGCTAGATAGGTCTATCTGGGTGCAGTTGGGATTGGAGGACCTTTGAGGCCCCCTTTTTTCATCTCTGCTATTTGATGACTTTACATAAGCAAGTACCATGCCGTAAGCAGCTGCTTCACTTTGGGCTTTTTTTCAAGTACTCAATTTCAGATTGGAAATTTCAAGATGGCCTGGCAGGAATTGGGCTTGGCAATGACCCTAGCCTGTGGTTAGCATTTCTGCTCTACATGCTATGGAGTAGGCTATAGATTTCAAGAAGGAACGCGAGCCATTTCCCTGGGAGGGTTTGAATGTTGGCATGGATTTTTCAGAAATTCTCAAATAGACTAATATGTATTCGTTTTCCCAAGAAATAGCCAAACACCAAGTTTTTCAGCATCAATTTTATATAAAGCTCATCTTCATTAGAAAAGTTATTTACCCTATTGATGATGTTTTCATAGAGCTTGATTCTCTAAGTGTGTAAGGTACTTGTTGGAAATAAAAGAGACCTTTTCTTTTCTTTTTAAATAAAGTTTATTGATTCTCTCTTTTTTTAAACTGAGCTGTCATTTCCTGAATCCAATACCACAAAAATCCCACCCCATAACAAAAAGTAACTAAGCAAAAAATATCTATGTATATACACACATATGCACACATATACATGTACCCACATATATACACATGCCTACATGCATATGCCCATACACCTATGGGCATATGCATATATTTTCCACATATGATCATATATGCCTCCTGCCACACCTAAAGTCCACAATCTCTGCCAAGAGGAGGAAGACCTATTGCACTGTCAGTCCCCTGTCATCACAATTGATCATGACATCAATCAGTTCTGAGCTCCTACAAGGTTCGTTTCCTTTATGCTTTTGTGGTCAGTGTGCAAATTATATTCCTGGCTCTGCTTATTTTGTTCCACATCAGCTCTTAAAAGTCTTCCAGAGTTTCCACATATCCTTCCTATTCATTATTTCTTATGCTGAAATACCCTTCCATTATTCTCATCTTCTCCCATTTGCTCAGCCATTCTTCAACCAATGGGCACATACTTGGTTTCCAGTCCTTGGCTACCACAGTGAGTGCTGCTAGAAATGTGTCTGTGTCCATGGGTCCTTTCCCAAGGATGACTATTCTGAGGCACTTTCTTTTAGGCCATCAAGTTGGGATTTATTATTTTAAGATTTACTGAATAATTTTTAGGCTGGGTCAAGGTCTAAGTCTTTCCAAGTTGATCCCTATGAGCTGTTATGTGATATTTTGTCTTGATAGTTTCAGTCATAAAACCTCAGAGTGAGAAGAGACCTTAGACACCATCTAGCAAATCCCATCTCTGTTCCTCTATGATTATTGGGAATTGGTGAATGAGTATGCACCCAGAGTCTTAAAGTGGTGGGGACCCAGAGTCTGACTGCCCCAAGCTCTCCATTCTGCTGTCTGAGAGGTTTTGTTTTTTGTTTTTTGGGTGAGGCAATTGGGGTTAAGTGAGTTGCCCAGGGTCACACGGATAGTAAGTGTTAAGTGTCTGAAGCCAGATTTGAACTCAGGTCCTCCTGATTCCAGGGCCAGTGCTTTATCCACTGCACCACCTAGCCGCCCCTGTCTGAGAGTTTTAATTGCTAAGAAGCTTTTCTTTACATGGATCATAAACCTAACTTTCAAAAAGTGCCACCCACAATACCCTATTTTAAAGTAGGTAAGCATCAGTAGGGGGTAGCTAGGTGGGGCAGTAGACAGAGAGCCAGATGGGGGAATCATGAAGACCTCAATTCAAATCTGACATCAGATACTTACTCATTGTGTGTACCTGGCCAAGTCACTTAACTGCCTTTGTCTCAGTTTCTTCATCTATAAATGAACTGGAGAAGAAAATGGTGAACCACTCCAGTATCTTTGCCAAGAAAACCCCAAATGGATGAGTCAGGTGTGTCTAAAACAACAGAAAAACAACAAAAATAAAGGGGCTGGACTAGATAAACTTGAAGGGCCCTTCAGTTCAAATTCTAAGATTCTTTGATCAATTTATCCAATCTGATACAGTGGAAACTGTATTGATTTTGGATTAATAAAAAATGATTTCAAGTCTCACTTCCAGACACTTATAGCCTGTTTAACCTTGGGAAAGTAAAATTACTTCTCTTGGACTCAGTTTTTTTTTTCCATCTGTAAAATGGGGGAATTTAAAGAACCTTTCCAACTTTAGAATTCTCCATGTGACTTTTCTTTTTTTTTGGCTCATCATTCTACTTCTGCTTGTCACTTCCAACAATTCAATTTAATGCAGCAAACATTTACTAATGAATGAAAAAAATGATTAAGCACTCACTATGCTATTAAGCACTACTTTGCTAAGCACAGTTTATCACCATAAAAAAAGAGACAGTCCTACTTTCAAAGGAGTTGCATTCTAATTGCAGTGAGATGGTGCAGTGGACAGAGTGCAGGGTCTTGAGTGAAAGAGACCAGAGTTTAAACCCAGACTCAGACACTTATTAAGGTGTGACCCTGGCCAAGTCAATTAATGGCAGTTTCCTCATTTGTAAAATGGGATTTTTGATCCCCATACAACTTACCTCTCAGGGTTGTTGTGAGGATCAAATTGTAAAGGATTTGTCACATTGCTTGACTACATAAATGGTAGATGGCAATGGTGAGGGTGATGATGCTGACTGATGTTGTTGTTGCTATTTATGTTGTTATTCTAATTGGAGGATCGAGGACTTTCAAGAAAGTTCAGGGTGGATGGAAAAGCCAGCAAGTCCTAGGAAAAATGGTAAGATGTCCCTATGATTCTCCATCTCATTGGAGGGATTAGAATTGGTGATGTCTATCTCATCCAACTGGAATGAAGTCATATCATCCTTTTTTTTTTTAAGTGAGGAAATTGGGGTTAAGTGACTTGCCCAGGGTCACACAGCTAGTAAGTGTTAAGTGTCTTCTAGCTCTATGGCGTGGGATTCTACTGATCTCTGATGCTTGGAATTCCTGTAATGGGGAGATAGATCATCCTTGCATTGCCAGAAGACCTAAGCTACAACACCATCAACACCATCAAAATATGCAAAAACACAGTCTGAATTCAGGCTACTTAGATTCTTCACCTGCTTTTGCCAGGTATTATCTGTAAGTCACTTTCCTTCTCTGGGACCAATTTATCACCCGAAAAAGGAATGGTCAACTTACATTAGAGTGTCTTAATCTTTTATGTGTCATGGACCTCGTTGGGCAGTATAGTGATATATACCTAAAGCAAGCCTACAAACTCCAGATTAGATGTTCTCTAAGGTCCCTCTCCCCTTTTGGTCAATAAGGCTGTGTTAACTGGATGGCATCGCAGCCTTTCCAGATAGGAAAGAGATGCCCCAGGGATCCCAAATCATTGTGAAGGCAGGTGACCTGAAAACCAGCCTGACCTCTATGACCTCCCCAGTGGTGGTTACCCAAGGGGGAAAGACTTCACCCAGCTGCGTTTGTCAGCCCTGTGCCCAGCACCACCAAATCCCAGCCTAGTTGCTTAGGAGTAGAAAAGTTTATGCATTGTAGCTCCCTTGATTAGGAGATATCTTTTTTCTCTTTCCCCCCTTCTTAGCCCTGGCAGTGGGGACAAGTAGAACCATACTGGTTTCACTTTAATGTAAAACTTCCTTTTGAGTATTAGAGTTTCACTGGATTCTTGTGTCTTGTGCGTTCTCTATTTGGCTTCTTGGATTTATGTGGGCCTTCTTGGGTTGTGTTGATTTGTCAAGTGTCCCCACAATATATCATGACCAGAAATAAAGTGGACAGTTTTGATTACATACAATTTTTCTTTCGCGAGGCAATTGCAGTTAAGTGACTTGCTTAGGGTAACACAGCTAGTAAGTGTTAAGTGTCTAAGGCCAGATCTGAACTCAGATCCTCCTGACTCCAGGGCTGGTGCTCTATTCACTGTGCCACCTAGCTGCCCCCAATTACATACAATTTTAAAAGGTTTTACACAAGCATTATCAATTCAACCTGAATTAGAAGAGAATCAGGAAATTGGGAAGGGGAGAGCTTTGTAGCAACTCATTCAGATAAAGGTGTTATTTCTAAGGTATATGAAGAAAACTGATTGGAATGTAGAAGACTGAGTCACTCTTCAATTGATAGTCAAAGGATATGAATAGGCAGTTTTCAGAGGAAGAAATTCAAGTATCAATATTCATATAAAATTCTCTAAATCACTAATCATTAGATAGATGCAAATTAAAACAACTAGGAGTTAGCACCTTCAACCTATCTGATGACAAAATTGACAAAAAAGGAAAATGACATGTGCTACAGGGGATGTGGGGAAATAGGTGCATTATTTGTCACCTGGTCCAAACTTTCTAGAAAAAAAAATTGAATATGTGCGTAAAAAACTCTTAAACTGTGCATACCCTTTGACCCAGTAGTGTCATTATTAGGTGTATTACTCAAAGAGCAAAGAAAGAAGAGAAGGTCCTATGTCTAGACAAATATGTATAACAGCTCTTTGAGGTGACAAAGAACTGGAAACTAAGGTGATACCCATTAATTAGTGAATGACTTAACATGTTATGGTATATAAATGAGGTATGTAATGCCATTCTAAGAAATAATGAAGGGTATGGTTTCAGAGAATCCTAGGAAGAATTGTACAAATTGATGCAAAGGGAAGTGAGTAGAACCAGAAAATAAATTATATAATAACCACAATATTTAAAGGTAAACAACTAAAGACTTGGGAATTTTGGTATTTGGACATGACTAATATGGGAATTTGATTTTCTTGATTATATAGGTTTGTAATGGATTTTGTTTTTCTTGTTTTATTTTGTTTTTTTCCAAAGAGAGGAAGGGAAGAAGGAAGAGATGGGAGAAAAAGACTTCACTTATAAAAAGAATATACACTTGAATTTTTAAAAAGGTGTCTCATCCCAACTTCTTATGCCTTGAACTTCCAGCATCCTCCTTTCTATCACCTACTTTCCTTTTAGCCAAGGTTGGATGAACTGGTATTCTTCATTTAACAGCTGCTCCTGCTTAAGGAGACCAGTCCAGGAAGCTAATTCATAGATCCCGGGGCAACATGGCTTTTGGCTGGGTGGTCTATCTCCCCTTCCACTTCCTGTTTTCTCTATGTTTTGCTTTCTGACAGTATATCTCCTTAGCTGGGGGGTGAAGGTGGGTTGTACAACTAACTAGATTTGCTCTAAATAAAAATGTTTGGAGGAGAAATTAATATCTGAGCCACATGGGTAGGAATACCTTTGTGAAGACCCAGAGCAAGGGCCCCTCTTAGCTTGCTGCTATTCAAGGAAGCATTACTGGGGCTAGTGTTGAAGGGAGTGTGGAGCAGTTTGAAGCTCAAGTTTTCCTTCTCTGTCTATGTTGCCATCCAGACCCTCATTACATCAGCTTATAACTAAATCTTTCTGTTTGTTTATTTCAGGGCAATGTGGGTTAAGTGACTTGACCAGGGTCAGACAGCTAGTAAGTGTCAAGTGTCTGAGGCCGGATTTGAACTCAGGTCCTCCTGACTCCAGGGCTGGTGCTTTATCCACTGCAGTGCCACCTAGCTGCCCCCTATAAGTAGATCTTGATGAGGCTGTCCCTTCCCTTTCCTTTTGCAAGAGGAAATCCCATCTTATTCCTTTTTCTATTTCCTAAATGATTGGCTCCCAGACCATTACATTTACAATACAAGTCAGAAAATTCACTAAACTGTCATTAAGTATCTACTATGTTCAGGAAAAGAGGATGCATGACCTTTTAGCTGAAAACCTAGTCTCAGAGTTAGTCATAACTGAAATAATCAGTATTTATTAAGTTAATACTGTATTCCAGGCTCCTTGCTGGGTGATGAAACTACAAAAATGAAAGGGGAATAATCCCTGCCCTTAAGGAGAGACAACATGTTCACACAGAATTAGATTAAATAAAATGTATACATGATCCATACAAGGCAATTGGGATAGGGGTGGGGAGGAAAGGCCCTAGCACCTATGAAGATGGCAATAGGTTTTTTACCAAAGGTGGAGCTGGAGCTGAATTTTTTTTTTAATTTTTTAAAAAGTTTTAATAAAGTATTTTATTTTTTTCCTGTTACATGTAAAGATAGTTTTCAACTTTTGTTTATACAAGCTTTCGAATTTCAGATTTTTCTCCCTCCCTCCCCCCTCCCCTAGACAGCAGGTAATCTGATATTGATTATATATATATATATATATATATATATATATATATATACACACACACATATATACATAAATAAAATTAAACATATTTCTGCATTAGTCATGTCATAAGAGAAAAATCAGAGCAATGACAAAAAAACTCAAAATAGAAAAACAACAGCACCAAAGACAAAAGAAATAGTATGGTTCATTCTGTAACTGAACTTTGAAAGAAGACCTAGGGTCAAGACTTGCATCTGACACACTGTCTGTGTGATCTTGGAAAAGTCACAATCTCTCAGTTCCCTGGGCAACATTTTAAGACTGTAGATTATACAGATGAAATATCTGGCCCTAAACCAACAAAAACAAATTATGTACCTCCAGGGGTCACTGTGAGAAAAGTACTACACAAGCCTTAATTATTATTTAAATTACTTTACTGCCCCAAGCTCTAACTTCTAACATTCCTGAAGCCTATATGGTCATTGGATTTCAACATATGATTCTATTCAGTTGAGTACAGAATGGTCAAGACCTATAAAAGAAGTGAGCAGACCAGAGGGAGGAAATATGATCATGTCCTCCTCCTCCTCTCCTTCCTCCTCTCCCTCCTTTTCTTCTTCCTCCTCCTCTCATCATCATTAGGATTGGGAGATATAAATTGGATATTAGATCATAAATAACAGGATGGAATACAATATCTCCACTGTCCAGTCCACTACTGAAGATATCCCAACGATTCTGAAAGCGAGTCTTCAGAAGACAAGCTTACCTTCAACAACCTGTATTCGGTTACAAAAAGTAATAATTTTATCCACCTGAGAAATAAAAACATCCACAGAATAGTAAATGTAAAAGGACAATAACAAAAGAGAGATTTGATCCAGGACCATTTCTATCTAAGCCTCATTGAAAAAAATATGGAGAACAGGATTGATGATGATGATGAAGATGATAACAATAATAACTACTCTTCTATGTCATGCCTTAGATGGACAAAATCCTTTACAAACATTATCTCATGCAATTTCATGAAGTATTTTTTACTCTAAAATGTATTTGTGAAGTCTAAGGATGCCAGATATTAGCTCCAGTGTCAAGAGAAGCCTTCTGGCCACTGAGCCATGTGACTTTAATTAGATGAATAAGCACTCCTGCTATCTTTCAATCCAACAGATGGTTTGGACTTACTACAGATGTGACTCTAAGGGGATTTGCTCTTATCCCCAAACAAAAAAAGCAGGACTGATCCTTAGAGTTGCATCTAATAAGAGAAGACTCAGGAAAGAAATACTTGCCTGGGGAGAGCCCAACTGGAGACAGGTGGGCACTAACTGATTAAGGCTCCCTCTTTGCCACTGACAATTTAAAACTGTAACAATGGTTCTTTAACCATAAAACAAAACAAAACAAAACACAAGTATCTGTAAATAAAAATTCCTAGTAGAACACTGTGTAATAGCAAAAATCTGGAAACAAAGTTCCTTAAGACAAAGGAATGGCCAAAAAAATTATGACATTTATCTGAAATGGGCTGGAGAGTCAGTGTGGCCAGGTGATAGAAGGTAGCATGCTGGGGGGTTAAGGTCAAGAAGAACTGGGTTCAAATCCAGTCTTTTCCAGGGGGTACCATCATGTATCTAGGCTTGATGTAACCAGCCCTAGCATACATGACACATTTATTATAATGTTCACTAAAGACATTGTATTTTAAAAATTACATTTACTTAATAGTCATGAAGGACACTTTTTAGTCATCAAAAAGCAAAGAAATGAAAATAAGTTTTTATTTTAAAATGATCAACATCAGTGTAATTTTAAAACTACCAAGTTTCCTTTTAAAATAATACTTCCTACTAATGCATTGTTGGTGCAGCTGTGAACTGATCCAACCATTCTGGAGAGCAATTTGGAATTATGCCCAAAGGGTGATAAAGCTGTCCATACCCTTTGACCCAGCAATACCACTTTGGGGTCTTTTTCCCAAAGAAATCATGGAAAGGGAAAAGGGACCCACATGTACAAAAATATTTATAGCTGCTCTTTATGTGGTGGCAAGGAATTGGAAGTTGAGGGGATGCCCATCAATTGGGGAATAGCTGCACAAGTTGTGGTATATGAATACAATGGAATACTATTGTGCTGTAAGGAACGATGAGCAGGAGGAGTTCAGAGAAACCTGGAGGTTCTTGGGTGGACTGATGATGAGTGAGATGACCAGAACCAGAAGAACATTGTACACAGTATCATCAACATTGAGTGTTGATCTACTGTGATGGACTATATTGTTCTCACCAATGCAATGGTACAGAAGAGTTCCGGGAAACTCATGATAGAAGAGGATCTCCAAATCCAAGAAAAAAAAAAAAGAACTGTGGAGTATAGATGCTGAATGAACCATACTATTTCTTTTGGTTTTGGTGCTGTTGTTTATTCTATTTTGAGGTTTTTCATCATTGCTCTGATTTTTCTCTTATAACATGACTAATGCAGAAATAGGATTTATGTTATTATGTGTATATATATATATATATATATATATATATATATATATATATCTCAGATTATCTGCTGTCTAGGGGAGGGGGGAGGGGAGGGAGGGAGAAAAATCTGAAATTAGAAAGCCTGTATAAACAAAAGTTGAGAACTATCTTTACATGTAACGGGAAAAAAATAAAAGACTTTATTAATAAAAATTAAAAAATTAAAATAATACTTCCTCTTCTCTCATATCATAGAAGGAAACTTTCAGCCATATCCACTTCACTCAAAAGGTATCTTTTCAACTGGATTCTATTCCCATTGTGAGGTATTCAGCCATGGAAAACAGGGGGTGAAGTTTGCTGGCAGTACAGATTTCAAATTCAGCCCCAAAATGTTCTAGGAGAGAAAAACATAGAATTGAAGATGGAGCCAAAGAAATATAATCCCAGATTTAAAGTGGAAGTCACTTAGTTCAGTTTCCTCCTTCAACAGTGGAGAAAATGGTGCTTCAGGACAGTTAAAGCACTCATCTCAGGTCATATGAGCACCATGTGGCATAGACACAATTTGAACCCAGGTCTACTGTTTCCAAATTTGTAACTTTTCCCACCATGCCACACAGTCAATTATAAAAGTCCCTTGGAAAAAGGAAGGGGAAGCCAAGGCATGACCAAGAATGAACTAGAACTGTAACTTCCCCCTGGTGTATAAGGTTTCTACCTGAAATGAGGACCAGATGGAAAGAGTGTCTTTGACCTGCTCACCAGTCCCTCTGGGATTTTCCAGAAATGCCAGATGGCCAGTCCAGCCCTGGGTAAGTCTGATTCCTCCTGCTTTCCTCCTGTCTCCACACTTAGTACAGTTTACTACAGACCATGGCACTTTATTCAATCCCTTCTCAGCTCTTTCCTTCTATGACTGTCCTCCATACTTAGCCCTTGGCCAGACAGCAACTCCTTGCTTGAAAAAGGCATCCCAGAAGCCTAGGCCAATGTCTCCTAGAAGTGAAGAGCCAATGTAGGCCCTCTCTTATCAGATTTCATCAGTAAAACCATCAGCTGAAACTCCACCTCCCCTTGATGGGTCCAAGAACACACAGTCATATTCCCAGACTTGCCTCAGTCTGTGGTCAGTACACCACCCACACTCATGTGTACCATGTTCTTTTGCCCTGCCGCAGTGTTACCCCCAGATAGACCTGAGGGAGAGAAGGAGGGGGAAGTTAACACTCTCCATGTGAGAGTCAGAATTCCAAAAGACCTCAGCAGTCCAGAGCATTGGGCTGAATAGAATAAGATAGATTACTGTTGAGCTTTAAGAAATCACCTTTACAAGCAAAAGATTGGAGAGGCATGCTTAGATAGTAATTTGCCCAAAAAAAGATCTGAAGGCTTCAGTGTACTGCAAGCTCAATAGAAGTCAGCAATGTGATATGACAGTCAAAATGGCTGATATGGGCTGGGGCTACCTTAATAGAGGCAGAGCTTCCAGGAGTAAAAGGGAAACAGTGCCTCTGCCCTTTACCTTCTCACCTCCACTCTGGTCAAACTCCATATGTAGCCCTATGTTCAGCTCTCTCTGCTATAGTATAAGAAGGTCACATTGGGTAAAGTAGAAGCTGTTCAGAGGAAGGCAGCCAATATGGGGAGGGTCCATGGAGCTGTGAGATACAAGAGGCAGTTGAAGAAATTGAGAATGTTTATTCTAAAGAAGATATGACTAGTGGGATGAAATGTGTCCTACTTAACCTACCCCAACAGACAGAACCATGAGCCATGGGTAGAAGTTGAAAACTAAGCTTGATGTCAGGAAAGACTTAACCTGAGAACTGTTCAAATGTATAATGGGCTGCCTAGATTGGTGGCAGGTTCCGTCTCTTTGAAAACAGTCAGTCAAAGTCAACTTGACCACTGTTCAGGGATGTTATTCTTTCTTTGGAAAACTGAGTTGATCCATCTGATGAGGTTCCATGCCCAACATTAAAATCTTGTGATTCCTCTGAAGGTCACTTAATTCATTACAGTGATGTCTTCTTGTGGGTCTCCTGAACATAGACAGGGGGATGTCCTACTCTAGGATGAAAGTCTGAAGGTTTAGAGTCAAGTAGTCAAGTCCTAGGGCCAAGTGTCTTCTCCACTTACTAGCCATGTGATCCTGAAGAAGCCATTCTACCCAGTTTCCCCCAGCCTTCATTTTCTCAATTTTTACATTACCTTCATTGATGAGTTGTTATGAGAAGAAAACAAGCTAATTTGTGTGCAAATTCCTGGGCACTGGGGTAACCAAAACAAGTGGAACATTCTCTGCCTTCAAGAAAGTTACATTCCAGAGGGAAAGACAACATGGCCAAATATAAGTATGCATGGGAAACAAACATAAGATGATGGGAGGCATTAATTTTTCATATAGGAGCTGAGATTTGGGTCAAGGTTTGAAGGAGATGCACCCTATAATGCATTTAGTGCTTCAAACCCCTGGACCCTGGAATGGTAGCACAATCTAATTCATCTTTAAATGGAGATAGCCCCACCTATGGCCAGTTAAGTGATGTCTCACAATACATAATAAATATTCATTAGAGACCCCAGAAATTGTTTCACCATCCACATTGGGGCCCCACTTAAAACCTGTCCCTAGGTCACCTAAAGTGATCCTCAGAAACTGAAGGGAATGAGCATTGACTAAGGATATATGAGATTAACCATGATCAGACATACTCAACCCAGAGAGGTATGATAAGCTGGGTCCAGAGAGGAAAGATATGCATCAGAAATTTCTCACTCCCCAAAACTGGGTAACAGGGTAGTGGGTCCAAGTATTATGGTACCTTGAAAATAATATATGCCCAGGGCCAATGAATAATTTGGCATCCTGGTATATAAATAATGCTCATGTAATTTGTATTAGCATGAATGGTTTCCCAGAGGTCTGATCATCCCAAGAGAAGGAAAGAAGCCAATTCCTCCTGAACTTCCAAAGATAATGAAATCTTAGGTCCATCAAGACAACATTCTCTGCTCCTCCCTCAATTTAACACCCCCGCACACACACACACCAGCCCAGTTTTCCCATTGCCCCTAACACTCCTGGGTGGTATCAGCATGAGTAGCCCTTTTGCCCCTTACACTCACGGGTGGGATGAGACTCAGTAGCCCTTTCCAACCAAACGCTCCATAGTTCCTTTCATAGCAACATTGATAGTGAGTGGAAATCAGTCAGTCAATGAGTATTTCACAAACACCAACTATATTTCAGGGGCTATGCTAAGCATAAAGAAAAGTGAATGATAGTCTCTGCCCTCAATAAACCCTCACTCTAATCAGGAAGACAATATGCAAACACACACCCCAAAAAGCTATAAACAGATGAAATAGAAAAAATCAACAGAGGGAAGCCACTAGGATGAGCAGGGATTATCAGCTATAATCATGGCCTTGGCAGTAGTTCCTCCTCCATTTTGTAAAGGGCTTTCATTGGGAAGTGTTGGAAGCCCATTATACATATCCATGCTCCATTTCTATGTAGCTGGAAATCATTCATAAAATCAAGAATGGAGTGGTCACAAAAATAGGAAGGGGATAAAGAGGAAGAATGGCATTGAGGCAGGAGACATGGTTCCAATCCTCTCTCTGATGTTTATTTACTTTGTAAACATGAGCAAGTCAATTAGCCTCACAGATACTAGGGCAAATCTCTGCCACTTACTATAAGTCATTCAATTTTCTGAACCTCTCTTCTTCATCCTTAAAATGAGTGGATTTAACTAGTTTGCCTCAGAGGCTCCCTTCCAGGTCAAAGTCTATGATCTTATAAGCAGGATAAGATGATAAATTACGGACAGATCATGACATGTGCTGGTGGACAGAATTCCCATATTAAAGAAATCATAGCTCCCTCCTGTTATCCCTGGGCAGATTTTATAAAGCTGAGTCTGGGTGGAGAAAGGAAGATGGTGAGTTCATTTCATTTATGCTAATGATATATGTGGTCTTTGTCTTCGCTTGCTCATCTGAAAAATGGGACTAATAAATCAGAGTACATTGATTGCTCTCAAAGGAATGTTGGGAAAATTCTTTTGCCTGCTTTATCCAAGTACAGACATAGTCCTTCTAAGAAAAGTGACCATGTCGACAAAAAATATTCTGGGACTTTCTTTAAGGATAATTTTTCCTTCCTATTAACTCATATTTAAAAGCCAGGGGAATGTGCCCACCTGCAGATCACTGAGTGGCCTCTGGGAGGTGTGGGACTGCACATCTAAGTACATGTCAAATTTTCGATGAAGGCTGGAAGGAGGGTGGAGAGAGAAGGGATCCTTTAAAATCATCTCTGAACCATTATCTTTATTACAGAGCTCAGAGGAAATGCTTTGGGGATCCAAAGCCAAAGTATGGAATACAGCTGCAGAGCCTAAATCCTTGACCTTTCTTCTTCAGGCAGATTGAAACCTAAAAATATCATCTGGAGGGCCAGTTGTTCAGCCTTCCTTGGGAGGTCCCTAGGTTGAGCAGACTCTGTTACACTGCTCTAGCCTTGCTCTTTGTGTTTGGGAAAATGAAAGGGCATAAGCATGTTGACAGGGAAAGGGTCTGGGTAGACCCAAGGAGACTAAGGGGTTCAGATCTAGCCTAGCAACTTGCATTTCATCCCAATTCTGCCCTAATTGCTCTTAATTGCTCCCCTCACCACTTCTGTCTTCCCAGTGGATGTCCTCAAACATCCATATGCTCCCATTTTTATCTCGCCTTCCCTTTTTTTTGTGAAGCAATTGGGGTTAAGTGACTTGCCCAGGGTCACACAGCTAGTAAATGTCAAGTGTCTGAGGCCAGATTTGAACTCAGGTCCTCCTGAATCCAGAGCTAGTGCTTTATCCACTGAGCCACCTAGCTGCCCCTCATCTTCCCTTTTTATGATGAGGTCCACACTCCCTGGCTCTAAATGTTCTTTCATCTGTCATCCTCACCTCAATCCAAATTTGTTGCTTCTCTGCTGAAGCATACAGCCCCAGGATCACTTGACACTAATGGTGTGTCCAGTCCACATCCTCTACTGTCCACCCCATCATTGCTCCCTTTCTATCTCAGAGGACAGATTTAAAGGAGGCTCTTTCTATTTAGCTTGGCAAGAACCTTCTCCGGTAACACTGATCCCAGTCCCTCCCTTCTCTGTTGTACAGTCAATCAAGTCATCTACTAAATGCATTCAATTTGCCAGCACTATGCTGACTGCTGGGGTCAAAAGACAATTATGTGCCAGTCCCTGCCTTCAAGGGGGTTATTTTCTCTTGGGCAAAGTAACAAAAGGTTGCATGGAATAAACAAAGTGATTTTAAAAGGATGGAGGGTAGGCAAACTCCAGCATTGGAAGGAATCAGGAAAGGCTTCATTTAGGAGGAGGCCTTGAAATCTTTCCATCTCTCCTGGCACCTTCCCCTCTACCTAAAAATACAGCCAGGTATCCAACATCACCCATACTTCTCCTCTGATTCCATTGCCCCCTTGAGCTGCTGTCTCATTTGGCCTCCCCTTCCACAATCAATTTCTCCACAGTGTGGGCTGCAATGAATGACTGTCCTTTCTCACCCATGCCACCTCTCCATCCAGAAGAACCACATCTTATAACTCTGCCCACTGTTACCACTTCTCTACTGAAACTGCCTTCTTTGAAGTCATTACAGACTTCCTCATTACCAAAACATTCACCCTTTTTGACCCCTTTCCATTATCTGAAAGAGTTTATAGTGAATTCCTAACACAACTCATCTTATCCAAAGCTTCTGTGATAGGTCACTCTCATTTCCTCCTACCTCTCTGGAAGCTGTCATGAAATCTCAGCATCCAAGGGGACATGAGAGATGACCTGATCAAACTCATATCTGAAGCAATCATCTATTCACTATGTCAACAAATGATCACCCCAATCTCTATTTGAAGGCCTCTAGTGAGAAGCAACCCTAACCTCTTAAAGCAACCTACTGGATTTTTGGATAGCTCTCCTTGCTAGGAAGATGTCTGTTATATCAATCCTAACTCCACCTCCAAGATTTCCCCCATTGCATCTGGTCCTGAGCTCTAGGGCCAAGCAGTGAACTCTAACCCTTCTTCCAAGGGACAGAACTTCAGATGATTGTAGATAGCCCTTAGTGGCTTCCTCGGCTAATCTAGCCTTGTTATTCTTGGTGCCATATACACAGGATCATGCTATACTTTTCTATTCATCTTCCATCTTCTATATATTTCTTTTAAAAGTCTATTTGGGTCATCCAGATAGGCCTCTTTAGATACCTCCTTCTTTTCTCCCAAATTGAATTATTTCTCTTTGTGATTAGAATTTTATTCTTCAGAGATTTCCAACCTTTCTTAGAACTTTGAATTCATTGTCTCCAAAATCTAGACTGCAAGTTAGATTCCATTTACCTTGCCTTACTTTCCCTATCATGATTTCTAAAATGGAGTGGTCACTCTCTCCTAAAGTTCCCATCATTTCTGATTTCGGTTTTAGCAATAATTCCTCTCTCTCTCTCTCTCTCTCTCTCTCTCTCTCTCTCTCTGTCTAATAAAGACCCAATAGCAATTCCTCTCCCCACTCCTTTTCATGGCTTCTTCCCCCTTTTGATAATGCAATTGTCATTAAAGCAAGCAAAGAATTTATCAGCTGCTGTTTTTCCTGGAAAGGAATATGCAGGTATGCAGAGAGCTTAATTTCTGCATTGCTTCTATATCCTTCCTCCAAGTCAGATTTATGACCTACTTCCTGAATTCTTAATCTATTTCCTTCTTCTCACCACGTGATCTCTAGTATACTCCCATGACATTATGGCTTTTCTTTAGCCTTTATTCCTTGGCTTCCTGTTTCATAGCTTGAGTTCCTCATTGTCCTCCCATATATTTTTATTATGATCCAGGCTGGGCAACCATCCCCTTTCCCCAACAGAATAGGAAAGATAAAGTGACAGAGGAAGCCAGGGAAACTGATGAATCCAGAGAGAGAGTATCAAGGTACCAAACTGGAAACACATTCTTATATGGAGTGTTATGCTCATATTCATGGGTTTCCCTTACTATTGATGATGATGCATTATTCAACCATACCCAAATAGTTTGTTCTTAAGTATGTGACTATACCTTGGGTGAGAGGGCATGTCCTTGGACCACTTGAGATCATTCTATAGTCCTGACAGAGCTGTCTCTTGATTGAACCTCAAATGTCTTGACATATTGCCAGCTCAGGAGAAATATCTTGGACTTACTACTTCAGAGACTGACATATAATCTCTTTGTTTTCTTTGTTTTAATGTCAATTTAGGCTTAGAAATCTCTCTTAAGGGGGCAGCTAAGTGGTGCAGTGGATAGAGCACTGGCCCTGGATTCAGGAGGACCTGAGTTCAAATCTGGCCTCAGACACTTGACACTTACTAGCTGTGTGACATTGGGGAAGTCACTTAACCCCAACTGCCTCACCAAAAAGAAAAAAAAAAGAAAAGAAAAGAAATCTCTCTTAAACCTGAATCCTATCTCTATTTCTTGAATCCAGAAATAAATGAATGGTTTTCTTATTTTATGTGGCACCCATGGCAGGGTCCCATCAAGAGCCACTGAGGAATAAACAGATTCAGCTCTATCCCAGGAACTTGATCTTCAAGGCGATCTTTGTCTCTCCAGCTCTACTCCCAGAGTAAAACTCTAGAGAAATATACAGAATAAGGCTGGGCTATCACTTGTGTTTAGGATTCCTCCAGACATGAATAACAAAGGTCCCTTCCCTTGCTAGCTGCTACAGTGGATAGAGTCACTGGCCCTGGAATCAGGAAGACCTGAGTTCATATTTATCCTCAGACAGCTATATGACCCTGAGGAAGTCACTTAATTTCTATTTGTTTTATTTTCCTCAACTTTAACATGGGAATAATAATAGCATTAACTTTGCAGAGTTGTTGTGAAGATCAAGTGAAATAATATTTGTAAAATGTTTAACATAGTGTCTGCCACATAATAGACATTATAAATGCCTGTTTGCTACTCACTGTAACTACTTAGTGGGATAGCTTTTATTTATTTCACAAAAGAAACAGCTTAAGATGCAAACCACTCACAGGGTTACATGAATAAATTCAGCAAAGATATAGGTATATGTATGTGTATGTGTGTATATATATATGCATGTGTATATATGTGTGCATACCCATATTATGTACACATAAACTTCATGTATACCTGTTCTTGGACTATATTGTGAGTATACATATAACTACACACATATAGACATACACACACACATCTCTATCTTTTTCCCAAACACTTGTCTCAAGGACTATAGTTTTGTGTGTCAATATGTCATTTCCCAAATCAGCTTGGCTTTTGTAGGTGCAGGCAATGACTTCCCAATAATGATGGTGTTGAGATCAAATTCTGCCTAGATCTGAAGCACCTGCCTCTTACAAAGTTCTCTACCCACCAAGAACATTCTTTTTGTAAAGGTTCTCATAAAACTTTGCATCCCTGTGCGAATGTGAGTGGGAAATAGAGTATTCTTTATTTTTTCTTTTCTTTTCTTTTTTTTTTTTTTGGTGGGGCAGTGAGGGTTAAGTGACTTGCCCAAGGTCACACAGCTAGTAAGTGTAAAGTATCTGAGGCCAGATTTGAACTCAGGTTCTCCTGAATCCAGGGCTGCTACTTTATCCACTGGGCTACCTAGCTGCCCCTAGAAGTAGAGTATTCTTAACCTTCTTTCAGTTCTAGAAAAAATGAGCTGCAGAGAAGACATATGCCTCATGCAAGTCCCTCTCACAGTGAAGTCAGGACCAGACTTGGAACTTACTGAGTCTCTTTTTTATCACTCAAATCACTGGCAGCCTTACCTTGGAAGAGGTTCCAATAGTAGGGATTGGATAATTCCTGAAAGAAAATGAGAAGTAATCTGAATGTGCACTCAAAAGTTTCTCTGGAGATATTTAGAGGGAGGAAGGTGAACAGGTAGAAGAACATGATTGCAGAACTGATTTCTGATTACCCAAGATCAGGGACTGAACAAATATGGGGAGAAAATGTGTTGTCATGGAAGCCTAAGCCAATTCTGAAACTGAGGGGTTTGGAAACTTGTTAGAACTTTATTCCATATGAAATTCTGAATCATCTTCACCTCATCAGTCAACTAATACATATGACACAAATCAAAGGGATTCTTTTTTTTCCTAATCAGAAAAGGAACAGGAATGTTGGTTCATGATGTTAAAAATGAAAGGAAAAAACACACACACACACACACACACACACACACACACACACTGATGGAACTTTGTCCCACAAAAACCTCTCCATAAAGAGCAATAGCAGTATCTCCCAATTAAGAAATACAAAGATTTAAAGAGAAATTTATGGCCCTTAAAGAGAGGCAGCTGGTGCGACTCAAAAGACAGATTTCTGGACCTGGAGTCAGAAAGACCTGAGTTCAAAATGGACTTCAGATATGTCTTAGCAGTGTAACCTGGGCAAGTCACTTAACTGCTGTTGGACTCAGTTTCTCCATCTGTTAAATGGGGATACCAAGAGTACCTTCTTCCCAGGCTTCTTTGGAAGTTCCAGTGATAACACATTTGCAAGGTGGGAGTGCCTGGCCCATGGTGAGCACTGAACAAACCCTTCTGCCTTTCTTAAAGCAGAGTCAGCATGACTGTGGCATTAGCTTCCGCTGATGACTCTTGCACCTTTTCCTCAGTTGCTATCCTAATGTGGAGCTGGTCTGGTAAGTGAAGGCAAACCTCAGATATTGGATTTAGGGGAGTAAAGAGACTCCACTCACGTCAAGATCCAATCGAATTGACTACTCACCATTCCTCTGGAGTCGTTTTATAGTCCTTTCCTAGAATGCTCTGCTTCCACACAGATTCTATCTTCTTGGTACCAGTCTAGGCTGGGTCCACAGTATCACTCACTGAGCAATTTGAAATAGCCTCCTAACAAATCCAGTTTCTCTCCAATCTGTCCTCCATTGAGCTTCCTATGTGATATTCTGAAAACACAATCCTGTTCCCTGGGCTCAGGAATCTTCAGTGGCTCCCTATTTCCAGGAGTATAAAATACAAATCCATCTGCTTTATATTTTAAGCTCTTCAGATCTGAGTTCCGTTCTAACTTTCCAGATTTGGATCACAGTACTACCCTTCCTAGAGTCTAGATCCCATTCATTCTGGCTTACTAGTTGTTCCCCAGTAGTTGGGTCCAGTCTCCAATCCAGGCCACTCCCTGCCTTTGCTTTTGTCCTTAGTGCCAAGTACAGAGTGGAATTTCAGCATCAAATGAAGCAAAGGGTCCAATACAGTCACAAACCCCACTTCCACTGAACAGCTGGAAACATGTTGACCAATAGGGCCAAGATTTCAGAATTTTTTAAGAGTCACTTAAACCAAAGCCAAGAGTGCAAAGCTCAACCCAGAAGAGATGCAACCATTTCTGAGTAGTCTTGGAATTTTAAATGTTAGTGGCTTTTTTTTGGTGGGGGGGGCAGGGCAATGAGGGTTAAGTGACTTGCCCAGGGTCACACAGCTAGTAGCAAGTGGTGAGGTTAGATTTGAACTCAGGTTCTCCTGAATCCAGGGCCAGTGCTTTATCCACTGTGCCACCTAGCTGCCCCGCCTCTTGTACATCCTTAAAGAGTTTGACTCTTTCTATGTAGGAATCAGGTGATCACTTTGTCTGTCAGTGCTTTGTTTCATGTAGTTTTGTGTAGTGGCCACCATCTTTTTCTGTCTCATCACCTACTGATATTCCAGACTGTGCTACCTCCCATTGAAACCCTTCTCATTCTGTTTGCTGTTCCTGATGTGGATCGTTTTTTGCTCCTTCAGGATTTCTGATTACTCGAATCTCCTATACTTCAGTAGCTATTTCACTGCATTAGTTATAGTCATCCTATGCCTATTTTTTTTCTATAGCAATCATAATTCCAGATTGTGTTGCCTTGTTTTGACTTTGTATCTCCAATTGGAGAATATTGTTGTTGTTGATAATAACAATTTTTTTCCAATTAACAAGTTATAGTTTTGAGTGGTAAGTAAGACTGTTTACCTACTTCTATTTGTACCCTCTAGAAAAACCCCTAATATTGTGCCTTTCCTGATTATATCTATGGATATATAACTTCTCTATAACTTTTTGTAAAGCTCCAAGCCCCCAGTCAGTTGCGGTGTTCTGGAAACACACCTCACTGTCTTAGATTCATTCTCATTCTCTCTCTCTCTCTCTCTCTCTCTCTCTCTCTCTCTCTCTCTCTCTCTCTCTCTCTCTCTCTCTCTCTCTCTCTCTCTCTCTCCTATAAGGATGCTTCCTTCTTAGCTGCCTCTGCCTAACTCCACTTCTAATAACTATACCCAGACTAGCAGATGCCTGCAGTTAAAGCTGTTTATAGAAAACAAAATAAGCATATAAAACAAAGAAAGGAAAACAGATTTTCCCAATACCCAGAGGGAAGGGCTTCAGGCTTCCCCTGTAGCCATTCAAATGTTTAAACCTGCATTTTACAACAATAATAATTAAATCAATCCAACAATACCATTCATTCAAGCTTTTACATGGGCACAGGCAGGGGAAGCATTCCCAAATAGGTGTATAAGTATTACTTTCAAATTCTTTTTTTTCCTTTTTAAGCTTTATTGATAACTTTTGATTTTATAGGACATTCTCCAAAATATCCATCTCCAGAAAAACAGGTAAGCTGTAATGATATTTCATGTAATACTTTTAATAAAAAATATTAATAGAAAAATATTTCAGCAAAACCAAATGATGAAGTAGCTGTGACTCACAGTGAATACTATATTCTGCATCCACAGTACCCCACCTTTCTAATGAGAAGATGGAGTCATATTTCACCAACTGTTTTCTAAGACTGAGATTGTTTATTACAATTAATTATGTAGTTCAATTGCTTTTTACTATTGCTGTTTCTTCCCCATTATTATAGTCATTATGCATACTAGTCTCCTGGCTCTGCTTACTTCACTCTGCATCAATTTATACAAGTCTTCCCACACTTTTATGAATTTCTCACTTTTGTCTTTTCTTATAGCACAATATAATTCATTGAAATCACAAACCACAAATTCAGCTATTCCTTACTCAATGGGCATTTAGTTTGTGACTTCCTTTCATTTATATATTTATTTGTTCATTCATTAATTCATTCACTTACTTATTTCTTTTCTCTCCCCCACTCCACACACACACACACACACACACACATACACACACACACACAAATGCCCCCTTTAATATTTTGGTATATATGAGACCTTCTTTATCTCTTTGACTCCCTTGGGGGTATGTGAGCAAAAGTGGCATCTCCAAACGAAAGGATAAGAACTGATTAACAAGTTTTCTCAAGTCCATCCAAATGTGATTTTCCCCCCAGAACTGTTGTATCATTTCACAGTTCCAGCACCACTGACACTTTGAGGTCACTCTCCCTTGACACCTGTACATGTAAACTTCCTAACTCCAAACATAAGCTGTGTGAGAGAAAAGTAAATGGAAAGAGAAGAGAACTATGGGAAAAAGAGAGAAGGGAAAGGGAGGGGAGAAGAGGAGTGGGAAAGGGAAGAGAAAAGAGGAGATGGAAAGAGGGGAAGAAAGAAGAGAGGAGTGAGAGGAGAGGAAGAAAAATCATATGCAAAAAGAGATGGGGCTCAGCAGAATTTAACTTTATAAGAACAAGATGGAAGAGGTGTGGCTATATAGTAGTGTGCTTGAAAAAGTTTGGGATAGGGTGGGGTTTCAGTGGACTGTTAGCTCAAGCATAGTGTTCAGTTTAATACAGCAACCAAGACAGTGAATGGGGTCTTAGAATCCATTCAGAGGCATTGTGTCAAGAACTAGAGAGGTGATGGTGCTTCTGCACTCTGTCCTGACCAGACCACACTTGCAATAGTGTCTTCATCTCTGGTCCTCACATTTTAATAAGGGCATTGATAATCTGTAGACCTCCAGATGCTATAGGCCCTTAAGCCCAGGCCACATGAGGACCAACTTAAGGAATGGAGAGAAGAAGAGTCAGGAAGGCCAAGTCAAATCCTTCCTATATCTGAAGGGCGAGCTCCTAGAAGGGGGATAAGAGGATTGGATTTAGGTGGCTTGGCCTCAGACTGCAGAACTGGAAGCAGAAGCAGGGGATGGAAGCTTCAAAGGGGCAGATTGAGGTTGAATGTCAGGCAGACTTTCCTTCTGATTAGAGCCATCCCAGAGTAAGAGAGGGCTACTTTGAGAGAAGATGCTCATGGGAGCTGGGAGCAGAGCCTTCCTAACCCCTTCTTGGGGATATTGTAGAGGGAAATCGTTCTGAGATGGGCATTGGAAGATATGCCCTCCCCCCACCCCACCCCCGCCTCAATCTCCTCCACCCCTGAACTTCTGTGATTCTGGCGTCTTTTTTTGGAATGTGTAACATGGGAAACGCCCTGTACCAGCACTCTTCCAGACAAGAATACTTTCAAGTCTGTTGCAAATTGCTTTCAAATGGTTAAATAGCTAATTGCATTAAAAATGGGTAACTCGTGTGGGGCTTTGTAGAATTTCAGCAATGCGGCTTCTATTTATTTGTGGGAATTTGGGTGGCTAATTGCCTTGGACCACTTTGAAAATGTACCCCTGTGTCTTAACAGACCATTAAGATGGAGGGAATTCAGACCAGATTTTATTCTCTGACAGGCCTGGCACCGACATTTCTTCCCCAGACCAGCAATGGAGCTGAGTGTCATTTTGCTCCCCTGTTTTCCTTCCATTCAATCTTCTACTTACTCTGTGTGCGGGTCGGGTGGGAGGTGGGAGTGGGTTATATGAGGATTATATTTTTTTTTCCAGTTTTCTCTTTCCAACAGCACTTAAACTCATAAAAATGGAATAGGGTCCAGCCATCTCCCCATACTCTTTGCCTCTACTTTATCTCCAGAGTCCTCCAAACCCCATTCCTGTTCAGCCTGTTCGCCAAAATTTCATGCCAGTCTTACAGCTCCTCGGTGCTGGTTTCTTTGCAGCACCTACTCTGTTAACCCACGTCACACCTAGTGCTCCTTCCTGGCCCAGTTAGTTCTGAGACCACCAACAAAAATACAGTGATGAGACCACCTTTCTATGGTGGGTAGGATATGGAAAAAGCCATATGTCCAGGCCATCTCAGTAGGTAAGTCATTCCACTGGAGCCGGTAACATGGATACTTCAGGAAGAATAAAGAAAAAAGTGGCTTTGCCTGGCAATTGCCCCAGTCCTATGTTGCTATTTCAGTATTTTCTTCAGTTTTGTTTTGGTTCAATTATCCTGACTTCCTGTCTCCCCATCAGGGGTTCATCACCATTTTTATGTCATGGAACCCTTCGGTGAAGCCTTTTCAGAAGAGTGTTTTTTTAAGGCACAAAAACCAATGGATAGTGTTTTTTGTTTGTTTTGGTTTGGGTCTGTTTGTTTGTTTTTTTGTCGGGGCAAAGAGGGTTAAGTGACTTACCCAGGTTCACACAGCTAGTGTCAAGTGTCTGAGGTTGGATTTGAACTCAGGTCCTCCTGAATCCAGGGCCAGTGCTTTATCCACTGTGCCACCTAGCTGCCCCCAATGGATAGAGTTTTAAAGGAAACCAGTGATTGGGCATTTAGTGATTATTCATCACCAGGTGAAGAAGCTTAGTTCTTGACTGTCATCCCCTAAGCCAGCCTTCAAAGCACTGCCAGTCATTTTTCAAAGGCAAACATCTTGTCCAATGACTCCCAAATACAAAAGTCTCACCATCATTGATTTGGATTTCCAACTGACTCAGAGACTGGCTAGCCCAGCCTCTTCATGTCATGTCTGAAGAAACTGAGGCCCAGAAAGGTAAGTCTAAGTTATTGAGGTACTACTTAGGAGAGCCAGTATTGGAATCCAGGCCCTCAAATTATAAATCTAAAGTATTGTCAAGTATTCAGTATCTACTTGTTGTTTGTTGTGGGGCTGTTTTTGGAAGGAAAGTTCAAATTCCTGGAGCTAACATTTGAGACCCTGCACATTCTACTGCTGTGCAACTTTTCAAGTTTTATCTGATGTGATTTTTTTCCTATATTCTGCACTCAGCCAGACTTTCCTCCTGGCTCTCCCCCTAACACACTTTGCAGCCTGGCTTTTCCAGAAAACAAGAATATCCTCTCCTCCTCCACTTGCCTGTTTAGTTTTTACTCATTCCTTAAAGCCCAACTCAACTAAAAACTTCTTACTGAAGAAAGTTAACTAACTTCCTGATGTCCTGAGTCACTCTGATCAGCAGAACCTCATCCTCTCTCCTCACACAACACAGCTCTCTAATGAACATTGCATAAAACTTTGTGCAGTGTAGATAAATACGGTTTTTCTTTAAATCCTCGTTAGAATGGGAGCGCCACAGTGCAGGGAACTTTTTTGTCTGTACATTTTATCTCCTGAATCATCAGTCATGATGCTTTATATACAGTAGAGGGGCTTATATTTTTGGTCATTGAATATATCATTTTGATTCTATATAATTGGTACTTAATAAGTGGCTACTAAAGGAATATCATTCCTTCTCTTGGCTTGTGGGGTTAGCATTGAGGGTGGAGATTCTCTCTCGGGTTGGGAAGCTTCCCAGTTCTCATGTAGGACATATGGCCTGGTGGTTTTGCTCCAGGTTTCTGGCATGATCCTGTATTGCCCACATCAGCTGATGCTGTAATTTACATAGCTCATGTTTGTTTCCTCCTCTCCCATCCCCAGCTTTCCTCCTTCGTATTAGTGCTAAGTATTATTTGTATGACCAAGATTTAATGACAGTGATGGGGAAGGGGATGGACATGGGTCTTTTTGGATGGCAGGCAAACATCCTCATGAAACTGTTGCCTGAAATTTCTCATTTTCCTCTGAATATGTTGCTCAGCCATCTCAAGCTGCCTAATTGTTTCTTGCTATGGAAAGATGAGTGTCAGGACAAGGAAGCTGTTTTCAGACAAGCAACTTCTCAATGACACACTGACTCCTCCCAAGCTGTGTCAACAGTATGCTGAAACATGAAGTCAGTAAAGTAAAATTTAGTCATTTTGGTCAAAATGGCCATTGTGATATCCACCTCTTGTCATTTCACTTTTGTCACTTCAATTAAAAAATACTTATAAAAATCATTAAATTGGAAGCAGGAGTTTTCTGGGTTCTAATATGAACTCTGGTATTTCCCAACTATAGAGCCATGAGTAAATCACTTAAACACTATCTGAGACTTGGGCTTCACTTTAATAATCTCTACTTGAACATTAATCCTTCTGCAGGGGTGGAGGACTTGGGTTTCAATCCTGGATAGCCCTTCCCTTTCTCCTTTCCCCTTTCCCTTCTCCCCTTTCTTTTCCTTTTCTCCTTTCCCCATCCTCTTCTCCTTTCCCTTCCCCATCCCCTTGCCCTACTATTCTACTTGCTCTGAGTAACTCACAAAATTTCTCTTCAGGCCAATCAGGCCCAGCTGAGTTTTTCTTGGTCCGAAAGGCAATCATCTTCTCCTTTAACTAGGGTATACTTTCAGGAAGTGCCTCCTATTGGGCAAGACACTTGACTCAGGAGGTCCATATTTCTTGGACTCGTGAGATAGCTAACGATGCTTGAAATCTCCATCTCCTAGGATCACTTTTTAATGACCCAGAATCAGGGAAAAACACACACAGTAAGGGGAAAAAAGCATCCGGGGACTTAGGGTTCTGCCTCAGGCTCACCTAACCAAATACATGGTGATCACCATTCACATGTACTCTAGACATGTGACCTCCCCCTCTCCCATGGAAATCCAAGAAAAAACGTCAGCTTAGATGCTTCATGAAAGAGCACTGAGGCAGAGAGACAGAGACAGAGACAGACTGACACAGAGACAGAGACAGACTGACACAGAGACAGAGACAGACTGACACAGAGACAGAGACAGACTGACACAGAGACAGGCTGACACAGAGACAGAGACAGACTGACACAGAGACAGACTGACACAGAGACAGAGACAGACTGACACAGAGACAGGCTGACACAGAGACAGAGACAGACTGACACAGAGACAGGCTGACACAGAGACAGAGACAGACTGACACAGAGACAGAGACAGACTGACACAGAGACCAGGATTTTTTCATAGCTCTTATAGCCTATTAAAGGGAAAGTGCCTTCAAATTCAGTCACCATCTTCAACCCCACTCTCAGTCATGGAAACACACAAGGATCATTAAGGAACTGAGGGGCTACACATATCCTTGAGTGAGGGGGTAAAGCACTAGCTATTCTGTGGGCTCTCCATTGGCCCCAGCTATACAAAGCAGGGCTTCTTCAACATTTTTGTTTAATTGATGCTTTGTGTGGCAGCCTGGGGAAACCTCTGGCCCTTTCCACAGAATAATGATTTTAAATACATAAAATAAAACACTAAGGATTGCAAAGGAACATGATTAAATTGAAATACAGTTTTATACACACACACAAACATACACACACACACACACACACACACATACATACTCATACATGCCCACAAATCCCAGGTTAAAAACTTTTGCCTTAAGAAGTCACTTGGTATTGAAACAAATAGATGAACCTGGATCGGGGGGAAAGCATCAATTTGTTTTGAGGAGTATAAAATGTGATGGGGTGTTGTTATTGTTGGTTTTGTTTTAGTATTGATTTCCTTTTTTATTTTCATGTAGACTTAGGCAGTCTTTCTAATTGTCCCTCCCTCACCTCTTCACTCCCTTAGCTTCTCCCATCCATCACTTCTTAGTTCATTCCCTGGGCCCACAAACTGTGGACTCAATCTTTAAGGCCCCAATGTGACAGTGTCTCCATCCAATTTTAGTGAGCCATCAAGCCATCACCTGTGATTTTATTTTTTCTATAACTAGTAAAGGAATTATTTTGGAAACTCCGTAGCGGCCAAACACAGTTAAAGCTTCCAGACCTTGAGAACACTCATCCTCCCTCCAGATTGTGTGTTAAGGGCAGAGCAGCCTCCTGGTCACCAGATGCAAGTGCCAGCTGAAGCCCTGGAGACAGCGGGGAGCTCACTGCTCTCTTTGGTAACTTTTATTCAATGTCCCTAGTTATAGCCTCAGGGTAAGGCTCAGCTTTGTGGTCAGGCCTGCCAGAGACATCATTGCAGAGGGATCTACCTTCTCTGAGAAGAAAATGGGACTACCTTAGAGACATGAGGTGAAGTTAGGAAGTTAATATAGCAGATCAGGGTGACATCCTGAATAACTATTCTACATGAAAATGAACTAAGATAAGGTAAGAAGAGTAAAAGACAGAAAGAAACAGGGTGGGGGTAAGGAAAGAAAGAGAGAGAGAAAAAGAGAGAGAAAAAGGAAGAAAGAAAGGAAAAAAGAAAGGAAGAAAGAAAGAAAGGAAGAAAGAAAGAAAGAAAGAAAGAAAGAAAGAAAGAAAGAAAGAAAGAAAGAAAGAAAGAAAGAGGGACAGCTAGGTGGCATAGTGGATAGAGCACTGGCCCTGAATTCAGGAGGACCTGAGTTCAAATGCAGCCTCAGACACTTGACACTTACTAGCTGTGTGACCCTGGGCAAGTCACTTAACTCCAATCGCCTCACCAAAAGAGAGAGAGAGAGAGAGAGAGAGAGAGAGAGAGAGAGAGAGAGAGAGAGAGAGAGAGAGAGAGAGAAAGAGAGAAAGAAAGAAAGAAAGAAAGAAAGAAAGAAAGAAAGAAAGAAAGAAAGAAAGAAAGAAAGAAAAAGGGAGTAAGGACATGTGAATAGTGAGGACAAAACTATCTCAGTTGACTTTTTGTCTACATCTCTCTTCTTCTGTGGAAAAGGGCTCCTTCCAAAACCAACCTTTTAATCCAAAGAAACCCGAAAGTATATTTGTTCTGTCTGTTCAACATCGTGTTGGAGCTCCATTCAGTTTTCAAACATGGCTTAATATTCATGAGCTTAGCAAAGAAGAGAAAGCTATTCAGACTCAGCATTTGAATCATTATCCCTGGGTAAATCTAATTTGGACAGGTATACAATCTATTAGCAGGGAGGAGACAGCAGTTATTGAGTATGAACCCATTGTTCTGTAGGGGAGGGCACTGAGTCACAGAGATGATCAGTGTCTTGTAAAAAGTCAATCAGTAAACTAGAATTCGACTTGCCTGATCCTTTCTTCTTTTCGATCTCTTCCAGCCAATTACTTGCTACGTGCCTTGAAGTCTACCTCCATACTAAACTTTGGCAGCCCATTCACCTTCTTCTGCACAATCCGAGGGCCCCCTCTAGCTCTGAAACCATGATCCTAAGCTCTTACACGTCTTTCATTTGTTCTTTCTAGCCCAGTAACCCCATCTCTCATGTAGGTCTTCCTCCTCATCTGCCTGGATTGTCCATCTTGCATGTTTTGCTCCATTAACCTTAAGTTATTAGATTTAAATTTGGATGGAACTTTAGAACTCACTCATCACATAGCATAATTAGGATTGGAATCCAGGTCCTCAGACTCCAAATATGAAGGTCATTTGGCTATAAGACACTCTCACACACAGCGAGGGGAGAGGGATCATGTCATCCCTCTGCTCAAATGCCTTGGTGCTTCCTTCTGGTCTAATTCCCTAAACTGGCATTCAAAGTCCTCCCTAATCTGGTGCCTCCAGCTATTTCCCTTTCCTCCTATGACTTCTCCATGACACTTCTCCCGCCATGTAGTCTTCAAACATTTTTTTTTTTGGTGAGGAAATGAGTGACTTGCCCAGGGTCACACAGCTAGCAAGTGTCAAGTGTCTGAGGTTGGATTTGAACTCGGGTCCTCTTGAATCCAAGGCTGGTACTTTATCCACTGTACCACCTAGCTGCCCCCCCCACCATGTAGTCTTGCACTTTGCAGTATTCATGTCTGTAATTGCTGCTTTCAACCCCCTCTTCTGTTTCCCTAGTAGATATCCTTCTACAAGACCCAGATCTATGAGCAAAGCAGGATTGAAGTAACTAAAAAAAATGTAATGCACAAATTTAGAGAATCCAATCCAAATGTTCACATGGACTACTTGTGGTAGAGCATTCTGAGCTCATACTGGTCTGATCAGCCAGACACACTGTAACTCGACTTCAACATAGTGATGTTATTTTGGTCCTCTTTGAGAACAAAGGACAACCACCAACCAGCCATATAAATATATGTGTGTTTGTGTGTCTATGTGTATGTGTATACAATATATACTTGCATGTGTATATCTATGTGTATGTGTGTGTCCCTTGTGAGATAGGAAGTACATATACAACCCCCCTATTTTATATGAATCCTATAAGGGGTGCTATGCTTAGGGCCTCATCCTAGACAGCAGTCAGGACCCCAAACATGTGCCAGTCACTCCAATGTCAGTCCCCCATGTCGAGCACTTACCGCTACCTGGGCCTGCACACCGCCCATCATCAGAGACATGGCAGTCTCCCCAGACTTGGAGTCTGCACCAAACTCTGTCTTTTTCTTGGGCTCTCTGAGCAGCTGGCTACCACTCAGCCCTTGGCTTTGCTCCTTTTTTGGGTGATGTAAATGTGGTCTCATTAGTCTCGGCTCTACATTTTTGTGATTATGCTCTCTTATTAGTAAAACAAAATTTGAGCTTCTTCCTCTGATAGGTGCTCATTCAACCATTCATATATTCTATATATCTAATGCTGTGCTGATAGGTACATATATGATGAAAATTCTACAGAATTGACTTTTTTAAAAGAATGAGATAAAGATAAATAGTATTTTATCATAAAGGTAATAACAGGGAGTCATTTTAGTTTGAATAGGAGAGGGACAATTACATCTTCCCTTCAGGAAAATCCTTTTAGGTTCTCTTGTTGTTCAATGGTTTTTCAGTTATATCTGATGCTTTGTGAGCCCATTTGGGGGTTTCTTGGCAAAGATAGTGGAGTGGTTTTCATCTCCATGTTCAGCTCATTTTACACATGAGGAAACTGAGACAAACAGGTTTAAGTGACTTGCCCAGGATCACACAGCTAGCAAGTGTCTAAGACCAGATTTGAACCCAGGTCTTCCTGTCTCCAGGCCTAGTGCTCCATCCCCTATATCACCTAGCTGTCCTTGGCTTCTGTGCAAAGAATGAATTGCTGTGGGGAGAAACATAAGCAGAAAAACCAATTAGGAGACAATTATATCTTTCAAGAAAAGAGGTACAAAGGACTTGAATGTGGTTGTGTGAGTGGAGAGGATTCAGGAGAGATAACATGTAGGTAAAAATGAGAAACTTTGGCCAGTGCTTGGATAAGGGGGGTGGGGAGGGAATGAGCAGTCAAGGATGAGGATGAGAAGGATGGGAGGTTATGAGTTGGCTTGACTGGCAGGATGATGGAACCCTTTACAAGTTATAGGGCAGTTTGGACAAAGAGAAGCATCTCTCATTGAGGTGCATTCTGCCACTCCCTCCTCCACCCCTATTTCACAATAGGAAGAAACCTTCGTCTTTACCATGGCTAACCCCTATTTCCTGCACAAGCATTCCCATTCAATCCTGTCTTCTCCAACAGACTGACCCCTGTGTCATCCCCATTCTCTCACTTATCTTCAATCTCTCCCTGTCTTCTGGTTCTTTCCCTGATGCCTACAAACATGTCTCCTCCATCTTCACTGAAAAAAAGTCACTTGACCCTCCCATCCCCACTAAATCAACTGTGTAGGGCAGGTGTTCCATATTGACAAAGAAACTGAGACTCAAGTTAAATGACACTCAAGGTCACATAGCTTTAAAAGGCTGCATTTATGTTGACAACATTTTAAAAAATAATAACTCTTCTGAACAACAACAACAAACTTAGGAGCTGGCCATGGTCCCATTTATTATACCAGAGTCTCAATGACCTGGAAATATTTGTTGTCTTCTTGTTTATTTATTCCTGACAGCCTCTACTTCTGATGCTGGTGCTACTGACCTTTGGGGACTTGCATGGCCTTTCAACAATCCATTTTTTCCCCTTTCTCAATTCTTCAAAATCTAAAAAACAAACAAAGAAAAAAACACCAATGCAATGAAAATTGGGAAATTTGGGGAAATTCCCATGAGCCCCCTTGCTCAGATAGGGATTCCTGAAGGGTGTCCAAACCCTTGATATTATTCTAAGTCTCCTGGAGACTCTTAACCTGAGCAAGACTCCATTTCTTGGCTGGACTTCTTAGGAGGAGTGCTATCCAGAGGTCATTTGAAAGGATGACTAGAGTAGATACTTCACCCACTGTTCCCATGTCATCTGGCCCAATCTAAGCAACAGAAAAGAGACAACTTTAATTAACTTCCAGAGGCAAAGAAGTATGCAAATGAGGCAGTTCTGCCCAGTTTTGCCTGATGGAGGCAGGAAAAGGCAAGAATCATTTTCATGAAATTTGGTCACATGATTTGGTTTGTTGGCTGAGGTATTTAGACAGGATTTGAATGCAGTAGAGCAAGGGGTTTCTTCCATACTTTGGGGATCCTCTGGAAATCCATTTGTAGAAATAGTGCTTTTCTGAGCACTGAATATTCACGTTCACAAAGGAACTTCTTTCCCCTGGGGAGTGCCCAAGGGCCCATGGATTCTAGTAGAAAGAAAACTGGATTGGACTTGGTTAGAGAACCTGGCTTTGACTCCCAGCTGTGGTACTTAGTATCTTGGGGACCTTGGACAAACTACTTCCTTTTTCAATGCCTCAGTTTCTTCCTCTGAAAAATCAGCTGGTTGGACTAGATGACCTCTAATGTCTTTTCTAGTTCTAAATCTCTGAACCTATGATGCTACCCCTGTGACTTTGGGCATCATTTCCTCTCTCTCAGCCTCAGTTTCTTTCTCTGTAAAAGAAAGCAATTGGAATAGATGACCTCCGATGTCCTTTCTAGCTGTAAATCCTATGATCCTCTCACACATTCTCCATTCTAATGTCCCATTCCATTTTAAACGTTTCAAGAGATGAAGCTTTAACTAGGTCCCCAGAGACGACTTCAGAGCAAAACAGGCCTCTCGTTAAGAAATATTTTTGGTAACTCAAACAAATTTTTTCCGTGTTCAGCTCCATCTAATTATCCTGTACTACAACCCTCTGGAATACCCCCAGCCAGTCCTTTTCCTGCATCGGTGTCATGCCTTTCACACATAGCTTGAGGAGTCTGTGGCAATCTCCTCTTCTCTCCATCATTGGCCAGGTGCCTCCCCAAAGTAGGATGCAGCCGTCAGAAGGGAGCCAAATGAGAAAGGCTGAGTGGGCACAAGGCTGTTTGCTCCTCTTTGCCTCCTACATGCATGTGAAGGATCGGGGGAGGGGAATGCCAAGGCATAGCTCAAGGAGAAAATGACTCTTCTTTTTCTACCCTGAGCTATGCAGTAGCACACTCAGACCCGCTGTGCTCTCTTTCCTGGGGGAATCAAGGAAGAGCTAGCAAAGGCAGCCAGGTGTGTCACTGGACATTGCTCCTGGCCTTCCACTTTTCCAGAAAGTTCTTGGGTACCAGCTGGATCACTGTCTCCCATTTCCAGATCTTTGGGCAATCACAACCTGCCAGAAAGCTGACTTGTTCACCTTTTCTTTTCCCCACTTTCCAGGGAGATTCAATTTTGAATTGAGTCCCACAGCACATGTTGGCCCCTTTTTGTCTTCAAAGGGAAGTCCTCTGGGGGTCAAAGGGTGAAGATTTTAGAATCAAAAGAAATGCAAACGACACAAAGCAAACAGAAGTAAACATTTAAATCTCCCTGTTGGAAAAGGCTGCATAGTTAATTGAAGAAGAGGAAGCCCCTGCTGGCTTGCATGAGAGTTCGTGGGCTGGCTGCCCACGGGTAAATAAGACTCATCTCTTCATTCCTTTCAGAATCCCTCTGTGGCCCTCCTTTGTTCAGTTCTGGAGTGGGATCTAAGCCAGACTTTTTGATGTACAGTCGTCTCTAGATACTTCACCAGGAGATAGGCCTCAACAAGATGATCCTGGGTGCCCAAGAAGCCATGTGTTGGGCCAAGTAGCTTCTGCTCCCCCCCACTTCCCTTTCTCTCTGGGTCGGGTTTTTGGCTTCTTTGTTCTTTCATGACTAATATTGCCATCTGTGACATTACATATCGACATAGCAATGTAACATATTAAGCAAAGGATAGCCCGGGAATGTTTGAGCTCATCCATCCCAGCCTTTGGAGCTCCAGGCTTCAGGCTTGCTTGCCAGCCACCTGAAGCATCCTGTAGACTTCCTAACACAATTCTCAAAAGGTTCTCTGAAGAATTCAACCATGGGCCTCCATCAGAAGAAACTTTTGCAAAGCTGCTCTCCCAGAAAGATGTATAATTAGGAGCTGCAGCTGGATTCAAAAGTAGGGATCAGAGGAGAGGGTAGGACTGACTCTAGGCAGTGGCAAACTGGAAATTGCCCTGATCTATTCTCCCCTCACCAGATGGGTGCCTTTCCATGGGCTGCACAAGAGGGTTAGACATGCATACGCATATATAAAAATTAAAACCTCTCATGTTTATATATGTAAGCAATAGGTAAATTCAAAGAAGGCAAGGAATCAAGAGGAATCCAATTTAACTCAATTAACATTATCTGTACCCAAAAAAGTCTAGTAGATAGATAGATAGATGTGAGAGAGAGAGAGAGAGATGACAGGTGGATAGACAGATATAGATGCCTATCACCATGCAATGTGCTGGAGAAGCAAAAAAGAAATAGTTCCTGCCCTCAAGGAGCTGACATTCTTTTTCTTGTTTTCAAACTTCTGGTAGACACGCCTCTTTGGTCTTATATGCTATACAAGTACTACAGAAGGGAATTTGAGGAGGGTTGAACATTCTGACACCAGAGGGCATCAGTAAAGGCTTCAAAGATCAGGGGGCCCATGAACTGAACTTTGATGGACATGAGAATTCTTAGAGGTGAGCATGAGGAGGAACTGCATTCCAAGAAGAAGGGACACTCTAAATTTCCCTCTCTTCAACTCTCTGCCATTGCTCCTTGTTCTTTCATCTGTGGCAAAGGAGAATGAGTAGACTTCCTTTTCCATGTGACATCCCTGGAAGGACTTGGAAGTCCCAATCTTGCCCTTCAAGTCTCTTCTCCAGGCTGATTATCCCTGGTTTCTTCAATTAATGCTCCTAACTCATGGTTCTGTCTCTTTTTTAATAGCATTTTATTTTATTTTTTTCAATTAAATGTAAAGATAGCTTTCAGCACCCATTTTTAAAATAATAATAATAACAATAATAAACATTTTTATTGAAACTTAAGAGTTTCAAATTTCATCCCTCTTTCCCTCCCTCCCCTTCCTGAGGTGGCAAACAATATGTATGGTTATACATATGCAATTATGCAAAACATTACCCTATTAGTCATTTGGTATAAGAAAACTTGAATAAAAGAAAAAATGGAAGCAAGTGAAGAATAGCATGCTTCAGTCTGCATTCCATCAGTTCTTTCTTTGAAGATGGATAGTATGCTTTATCATTAGTGCTTTGGGATTATCTTGGATTGTCGCACTTCTGAGAATACTTAAGTCATTCATCATTCTTCACTGAACAATATTGCTGTCACTGTGTACAATGTTCTGCTTCTCCTCACTTCAATATACATCATTGTATATGTCTTTCCAGGCCTTTCTGAAATCACCCTTTTTGTCATTTCTTACAACACAATAATATTCCATCACAATCATATACCCCATTTTGGTTTAGCCATTCCCCAGTTGATGGGCTTTCATTTGATTTCCAATTCTTAGCCACCACAAAAAGAGCTGCTATAAATATTTTTGTACAAATAGATGGTATTCTCTTTTTTGAGATACCTTTGGGATATAAACCTAGCAGTGGTATTGCTGGATCAGAGGGTATGCACTTTTATAGCCCATTGAGCATAGTTCCAAATTGCTCTCCAGAAAGGTTGCATCTCTTCACAACTCCACCAACAACAGATTAGCATCCCAGTTTTCCCTCATGCTCTCCAACATCCAATATTTTCCTTTTTTGTTATATTGCCATTCTGATAGATGTGAGGCAATAACTCAGATTTCAACACTCATTTTTGTAAGATTTTGAGTTCCAAATTTTTCTCTCTCTCTTCCTTCCTTCCCCCCTCCCAAAGCCAGCAAACAATCTGATATAGTTTACATTGCAATCATGTTAAACATTTCCATATTAGTCATGCGAGAGAAGAATAAGAACAAAAGGGGAAAAACACAAGAAAGAAGAAACAAATGAATGGCAGCAACAACAATAAAAGCCATCAACAACAAAAGTGAAAATAATATATTTCAATCTGCATTCAGACTCCATAGTTCTTTTTACTGGATGTAGAGAACATTTCCTTCCTAAGTCTTTTGGCATTGTCTCAGATCATTGCATCGATGAGAGGAGCTATGTCTATCACAGTTGATCATCACACAATATTGTTGATACTGTGTACAATGTTCTCTTAGTTCTACTCACTTCACTTAGCATCAGTTCATGTAAGTCTTTCCAGGTTTTTTCTGAAATCTGCCTGCTCATCATTTCTTACATAACAATAGTATTCCATTACATTCATATGCTACAGCTTGTTCAGCCATTCCCCAATTGTTGGGCATCCTCTCTATTTCCAATTCTTTGCCACCAAAAAAAGAACACTAAAAATATTTTTGTACATGCGGACCATTTTTCCTTTTTTATGATCTCTTTGGGATATATATATATATCCAATAGTGGTATTTCTGGGTCAAAGGGTATGCACAGCTTTATAGCCTTTGGGCATAGTTCCAAATTGCTCTTCGGAGTGTTTGGATCAGTTCACAACTCTAACAACAGTGCATTAGTGTTCTAATTTTCCCACATCTTTTCCAACATTTATCATTTTCCTTTTTTTGGTCATATTAGCCAATTGGATAGGTGTGAAATGGTGCCTCAGAGTAGTTTTAATTTTCATTTCTCTAATCAATAGTGATTGCAAACTTTTTTTCATAAGGTTATAGATAGTTTTAATTTCTTCATCTAAAACTTGCCTTTTCATAACTTTTGACCATTTTTCAATTGGGGAATGATAAGACATGGCTCTCTACCATGCTGGTTGCCCATATTTAAACACTCTCCAGCTTATGAAGATGTCCCAATAACATGATCCCTAAGAATGAACACAAGCCTTGAGATAAAGCTTGACCAAGGCTGGTATGGCACAATCATCACCTTCCTGGTCCTAGACACCTAGCCATATCTGCTGCTGTATAAGGTAGAATTCTATTTCTCTGCTTGCAAATCACACTGCTCACCTCTACTGAGCTTTCCAATGACAAAAACCTCCATAGCATTTTCAGACCAACTGCTCTCTAAATGTTGACTCTATCTTCTACTGTTTTTTTGAATCTGAAAAAGATTTTACATTTATATCCACCAAATTCCTTTTAATTCGATGACATGCCAGCTCTTTTGAAGCATTAAATGAGACAAGAGATCTAGCCTCTTTCTCAAAAGGTATGACCTGATGTTGATCTTTGGAATCATAATAAAGAACCCTTTCTGTGCTACTTCATGCTGATAATGAGAATGCCTCTATGCTATCCAAGAAGCAGAATACTGAGGTGATTGCCTGGGTTCATTCAAAATTTCCTTAATCCAGTATTGAAGTAACAGCAGTAATCTGAAATCCAAGACAACATTGCCTGGAGAACATTTGTGCTAAAATCAGAAGGTTCTTTATTGCCAGGGACCCAGTAAACAATGAAAAGATTCATGGTAGGCACAAGTAAATGGCCTGTAGATGGTTCCAATGACTCCTTCTTTCCCAAGTGTTGGCAAGGATTTGTTTGTTCAGAAAAGGAAGTAGGGCCCATAATGGAGGGGAAGGATAACAGAGGGACAGTTGGATGGGGAATCATATCATGTAAAAAGACTTAGAAAAAGGCATTGAACTCTTTGAGTGGATTCACTAGACATGAACGAAGGAAGAACACTGACAAAAATGGGACAGCACAAAAAAGTGACAGTGGGTGCAAATGTGCTCTAATAGGAAGGAATACCAACATCAATGAGACCACATCTCCACCAAATTATTATGCCATTAAAATAATCTACTTGCACAATTACTTTTTTTTAGTGAGGCAATTGGGGTTAAGTGACTTGCCCAGGGTCACACAGCTAGTAAGTATTAAGTGTCTGAGGCCGGATTTGAACTCAGGTACTCCTGACTCCAGGGCCGGTGCTCTATCCACTGTGCCACCTAGCTGCCCCCACAGTTAGTTTTTTAAATGCACATTCTCATCATTGCCCCCAAATGAAGATTGTGCTCTGTTAATTTGATGTAAATTCCATACATTAACAGTCTGACAAAACCATACGTTGACTCATCTTTCCCATAGCAATCATGTTGGAAGCTTCACACAAGGTAGCAGGATAGTCAGGTCCTGAAGGCCACTCTCATTGAAGATACTGTTGTGCTAATCACATGATATATAGTTGATTGCCTCAAGGTGCCTAGGACTTATGATGATAGGATTTGAATGGTGCCAGGTCAAAATGCCCAATTAGAAGATGGAATCATGTTTTTCATTACCCTTTTTCCCCCTTTGGAACAACACCAAAGTTTTCTGTCTAAGAAGATTTAGAATGGGATTGTAAGAGGATCTGTGGTATATGAGATAGAAAATTGTCTTCATCATATTTACTTATCTCTCTCTCTCTCCTCACAAAAATAGAATTGGTCTCAAACACAGCAAGTCATTCTTCTATATTGGCCACATATCATGCAAGGATTGCATGATCAAAAAGCAAAGTAGATTCTTCATGCATTCAAGTGTAAAGAATTAATTGTGATTTGAGGTTTTTATGACCCCATCTTTTGGCTAGAATTTTTAAAAAAAACCGGCGTGCACACTGGCCTGGGGCTCAGGCGCCATGCCTGTGCAGTGGCACGATGCTCCACTCACTAGTTGTAGCCATCGCTATGGCACTGGCACTTCACGTCATCACCACTTGATGATGCCTACATGGGCCTGGCAAAATTATAATGACTGGAAGCCCAGTGAGGACAGTCATGTGACTGTCAGTCAGGACTGCCAGCCAATTAGCTTGGGGCTGTATGTGGACAGCCTGGGGTCTGCTAGGAAGGAGACAGGAGGAGTTTCACCATTCTGGCATGGAGCTGGAAAAAGGCAGGATGCAGCCCTGTGTTCTGCTGAGCCTGGGTGGTGGTGTGATTCAGGTTGTATTGTTTCCCTTCCCCATTCTTTTTTTTTTTTTCATTTCCCTTAATTCTATCGATCTTGCTTGTGTTTTTAAGTTCATTCTGGTTTATAAACACTGTTCTGTTTTTGAAGGAGGCTGTTGGTCTCCTTCCTTGCCCCAATATTGCAGTGAGCCACCTAACTAACACTCCCCGATTGGAATTTGGCCCCTACACAAGGCAGACAAAGGATTGTAGAAGGCCAGACTCGATGTACTGTTACCCACAAAATACTAGAAGACCTAGAGAAAGCCTTTTAGCAGCTTAGGAATCCCATGGAGGATTGATGGCAGGACTTTGATAACACAAGGGATGAACTTGTTTATGGTTTGCAACTAACATCATTGGAAGAATTTTGTATTAGTGATACCTAATTAAGATAAGAATCAGTACTATCTAATGTAATCCAATAATCATTACTGAAGTACCTACTGTGGGTTATTCATCACTAGGAGCTTGAAATACAAAGATGCAAACCTAAAGCATCCCCACCTTCAAGAAGAGTGTATTCTACTGAGGTCATAGAACCAATAAACTATATAAGTCCTGATTGCTGGAAAAACTTGAAAGAATTGGAAAATGAATATGTGAAACCTCTCCAAATTCTTAGAAAAGATTTGATCTTTCATTTAAGGGATATTTTTTAAAATATAAAAATTTTCTTCAGAAAAAAATAAACTTCAGGTAAATAAGATATGACTAGGTACTAGAGCTAGAATTTCAAAGATATTGAGAACCTGCAGGTAAGAACACTTCCTGTGATTATGCAGATTGCTATCTTTTCCCCATGGAGAGTCTCAGAATGTTGCCCAGAGCATAAAGATATTAAATGATTGGCCGTGAGTCACGTGGTCAGTTTGTGTCATAGGAAGGACTTAAGCCCACATCTGTGGGCTCTGTGACCACTATACAAAATGTGCAGAAAATTCATCTGAGCCTACAAGAAAATCAAGCAGCCCAAATTTTCCATACTTATCCATCTACAGCAATATAGCTTGGGATCATTTTCCAATTTAAAGAGTGTATGAAGAAATTTTAAAGTCATTTATTATTCCTCAAGAATTTTTTGATCTATTCTCATAAAAGTAAAGTACAAAGGATAAATCAGATGAATTCTAGGTAATACACGGCTATTGTGCCTGATGTAAAACCAAAAACATTCTTAATTAATCAATTTCACTTGCCTTCTTCTCATCCTTATCATTTCTTCCCTGGACTATTGCAATAACCCTGTAATGAATTTTCCTGAACTGATTTTCTTAAATTGAACCATCTCTGTCATTCTCTTTGCTGAAGGCTCTTCAGAGCCTCCCTATTGCCTGTATCTAGGATACAGTGCCAACTCCTCTGATTCACTTTTCATGCCCTTCATACTATACCTCCTATCTAACAGATTTAATTCATATTACTCCTACTAAATTCTTTATTCCAGCTTACCTGGCTTACTGGCTTGTCCTCAAATTCAAAATTCCCTCTCACTTCACACTCCATTTTGCTTTAGCTATTGCCCATAACTATTGTCCTCCCTTACCTCTGCCTTTCAGCATATGTGCCTTTGTTTTAGCTAAGTTCAGCTTTCCACAGTAGACCCTCCAGTTATTAGGATATTTCTTCTCTTCATACTAAATACTTAAAATGATTTCCTCAGTCTCTAGTTCTTTCTCCATCTCCAATCTATCTTTTATACTATAAATCCATTTTTGGGGGGTCAACAATACAAAGGGGAGGAAGAGATGAGTAGGGGGAGATATAGAAGACAAGGTGAACCTCAGAGAGATTTGTGATGGGGACTCAGGAGAGTACAAAGGAAGAGTGTATGGAAAGAAGCAGAGAAGTTGGGAGAGTGTTGTTGGAACCAGTAAAGACTCCCTACTCACTCACTCACCCATCCAAACCAGGAGTATTGGTTCTACAGGGCAGAACCTTGTCAATTTAGGACTTGCATGATTCAGGGATTAGGCGAACATAGCCTAGATGAATGCCATCAGCCTACTGAAATCTCAGAAGATCCAGGAAAGAAAACAAAACAACATAAAACAACTCAAGCTCTCCAAAGTATTGCCTCCATAGTAAGTGAGATGCTGGACATAAGTCTTTCCTCCCACCCCAGAGTTCTTTTCAGTGCACTAACCTGACTCTTAGGAAATCTGGGGATTCGAATAACCTGGAGACCAGTGTACAAAAATAAACAGCTGTCTATAGCTGGGAGGAAAACCTTCAGAAAGGCAGAGAAATGGATGGAAGGAGATTCAGAACATCATGACCTTTGACCCAGTGCAGACCCTAGGCTAGGACTGTAGCAACAGGGAGGAGAGTAGTAGTATCTTAGAGAAATCCATCTGTGCTCCAGAGGCCAACAAGCTGCCTCATGGGCCACAATTCCTGCTCCTCTAGTGTCAGACAGACCTTGTACAGGCTCATTCTCCCCAGAAGAGTTCATTCTTCTACATGCAGGGATCATGTTGGGTCTCCTTACCAAAGAACTTCACTTCCATTGGGAAGGATTGAACATGGAAAGAATGTCCCAAAGTAGGTGAGCAGAGAAACAAACTTAGGCTTTTCCTATTCCTCCAACTGCCCAGGGACTACTCCTACCCTAAAATGTTGAGAAAGAATTTCATAACAAATGTTAGAGCCTTGAGAATAGGATGTCAGAATTGGAAGGCATTTTAGATTGTTTAGCTCTACCACCCCTAATTGCTTTCTATGTTCTTCGATTATGTTTTTTATTTACTTTTTAGAGTGCACCTTTTTCTTCCAATAGAGTAGAAATTCCTTGAAGGCAGGGACTGTCCTTTCTCCTTTGTCTTTGTTTCCAAGTTCCTAGGAGAGTAACTGAAATCCAGTAGGCCCTCAATCATGCAGGTTGCTATTATTCATTGGAGCTCACCAGAGTTCCTCATTCCCACCAAGCAAGCATATTGATTGCACTTTTTGATATACTCCTTTTTTAATTCTTCCATTTTTTACTACCACATAACCATACTGGTACAAAATTAATATTAAAGTATAGATCTTTGCTTTCAAGGGAAGCTTGATGGCATAAAACAACCTATGAAAAAGGGAAATCCACAGCTATATTTATGGTTTATGTGTTCATATATATATATATATATATATATATATATATATGGTAATATGTGTATATATAAGTATATGCACATGTATGTAAATGAACATATGTGTATATGAACAATAGGAAAAATAATTGGTGAAATTTTCACCCAAGTAAACTTAGGCAAACAGTGGAAATGCAAACCTAGGGCAGTCAGTCAAAAGGGAAGCTGTTGTCTCAACATCCAGCATAGAGCCAGCCCCAAACCACATCTTGGCTATGCTATAGTTCCAGATCATCAGAAAATTCCATCTTCATGTCAGTTTTGAAAGAATCATTCCCAATCAAACCCTTTGACAGTTTTAAATGACGTTAAAATATTTCATAAGGCTTGGCTCCTATTGGTGGCATCGGCTCTTCCAAAGACCTTTTTGCTCTAATGCCATGTCCATTGGTAAACATCAGTAAGCTATTTCTTTGTTTTCTTTTCAACCTTCACATATAGTCAAAGAGACAATTTTCTCTGGGGTATATGGGTCTTCCAGCATCATTTCTGGAAGTCTGTGGATAAATCACATATAAAAATGCTGAATCACTGGTGGAAGGGAGAGACTTTCTTTAAGGGGATCACAGAAGACCAGATGATTTAAAACTTGGGAGGGTTTTGTTATAAAAATTATACAAATTTAATCTTGGTTTGGGGAAAGTGATGTAAAGAAACAAAAAAATGCTTAGTTATAAAAGAATTTTGAATCATTTTTCCTTTCCTTTTTTTTTTAATAACCTCAAAGTTTAAAATTACTTGGGAAGAACCACATCGAGTAACAGTTTGGATTTTCTGATTCACACTTCTTGAATTTTCCTGTATCACCCTCATTTCTCTTTCCTTTTTTTTTCCTCTACCTCTCTGACTTTATCTTCAAAGTCCTTTTTGAGTGTCTTTATGGCCTGAGACCAATTCACATTTTTTCTTGGAAGCTTTGGATATAGAGGTGCTGATGTTGCTATCTCCTCTTCTGAGGGTGCACCTCAATCTTCCTTGTCACTAAAGAAGCTTTCTGTGATTCACAACTTTCTCTGCCTGCTCATCCTGCCTGTCTTTCACTTGACTTTTAACTCCTTCTTAGTGTGGGGTCCTGCTTCCAGTATATACTATCTCAAGCTTCAGGGGGTCCCAGGTGTTATGATTTAATGAGGGACAGTTTCTTGACTTGCCTGGCCCTTTCTCTGGTCTGTAGATAACCCCAGGCCAACTCTCCAATCAACCAGGCAGCAAAACTTTATGTGCCATGGTTGCTACCTCCAATGAGCCTGCACCCCTCCTCAACCTGGGCTGCCACCACTCAAGGTTTCTTTCTGGTTCCCCGCTGGGGTAGGACATCCAAATCCCCCCTTAGCTCCTGCATACACTCCCGTAGACTCCCCCCGCCAGACAGCTGTTCAGCCCTCTCACCAGACTGTGCACTTAGTTCCAGAAGATGCCAGCACTGCAGCTGATTTGGAGGCTTGGGGGTAAATTTCTCCAGGGCAGCCTGCCTGGGGCTGTGTCTGTATTGGCATGATTGCAGGACTCCACTCCCAGCCCAGCTCCCCTTTCTGCTGAACTTCCAAGGTGTCTTTGGCTGGAAAGTAATCTCAATCATCTTTTTGTGGCTTTTGCTGCTCCAGGAGTTGTTTTCTGGCTGTGTTTGGAGGATTTTTTTTTTAAGTAATTGTGTCAGGAATTCTGAGCTTTGATTTCCTCTGCTCCATCATCTTGGCTAGGCCGAATACACATAGTGAGGTTTCAAGGTCGGATAATTGCTGATTGCCTATTTGTCCTTCCCATTCTTTCATTTCCTTTTTGATTAATCAGTTTTCTCTAGACATTGACCAACAATATGCCATACTTCGTCAGCTGTTTGCTATTCATTCTCAATAGCTCAGAAATTGACTTCACATCTACTATTCTCTTTAGTTCTTGGTATATGATAAAACTGAGGTGGGCTGATGATAATAGAAGTATACAGTTTTTTAACAAGAAAGTTTAATAGATGAGGAAATTAAGACTCTGAGACATTAAATAACTCACCCAAGTCAGAATAAATTGATTAGCAAAGGTTAGATCTGAATGCATGTCCCATGACCCCAAGTTAAGGGCTTTTTTTTTTTTTTTGCAAAGTGTTTCTAAGTTAAACTGAAATATGAACATAGGCTCCACTATTAACTATTGTCCAAGTTTGGGATCCTTTAAGCTAACAATCAGATTAAAGAAACAACAACATCAATGATTTTGGAATCAGAGACACTGGGGTCAAATCTCACATCCATTGGTACCAATAAAGGCTCCCCACTCACTCACCTATCCAAACCAGGGTTATTAACTCTACAGGGCAGGAACTTGCCAATTCAGGACCTGCATGATTCAGGGACTAAGCCAAACCAGCTTAGATGAATGCCATCAGCCTACTGACGTCTCAGAAGGTCCAGGCAAGAAAACAAAACAACCTAAAACAACTTGAGCTCTCCAAAGTACAGCCTGTATAGGAAGTGACATGCTGAAGCAAAATACCTTGCTATCGTCATACCTTTAGATTGCCTCTTCCAGTGTTGAATCAATTTTTTCCTTGGTAAAATGAAATAGTTATGCTTGATGGCCTCTGAGGGTCCTTCCAACTTGATATCTAGGATGCTAGGAAATGCTCAAAGCCCAGTTTCTTGATATGCTTTCATGCTTCCAGGAACCATGATCCACTGGTGTGGATACAGCCTCCAGAGACATACCTCACGACTCCATTGTGCCTTGGTGAAAAGGTTCATGATTTGTTGTGGCTGGCAAAATTCATCACTTCTTGACCCACCTTTTTATGAGCTTCCCTATACTTAGATAAACTGATATTCACTTGAGACACATACAGATCATCCCTGAGCTGGAAAGTGAATCTTTGCCAGCTCAGTAAAATTTATCTAGTTTCTCTGCTACTACAACCTTTGGACCCCCAAGATCATTTCTGTGATGTGAGAAGGCATTGGAGTAGGAAAAGCTAATGCAATGTCAAGGGAAAAGTAAAATGTTTTCTATGTAGAGACTTGTTGCTGAAAAGCTTAGGCTACTAAGTTCATTGGGAAGTTTTCTCATGGACATCACATGGATATGGCATATATTGGCATAATGAGTCAAACAGTAAGCATGTATGAAGAACCCAGAATGTTCCAGACACTGCTAAGCACTGAAGATAAAAATAAAAGCAAGCAATATTTCCTACCCTCAAAAAACTCAAAATCCAACGGGGGAGACAACATGCAAACAACTTTGTACAAATAAGCTGAAGACCCCATAAATAAGAACTTATCATCAGAGGGAAGTCACTACTAGCTTTAAGGGGTATCAGGGAAGAGGAAGGAAGACTGGTATATTGTAGACAAAACCAGCCTTGGGGGGAGGCAGGAAAGCCCACACTGAATTTCCATTCATACAAATAACACCAGTGTGATCACAGGGAAACCATTTAATTAATCGATAGGTGATCTAAACTGGTAGAGAGAGTTTCCTTACTTAAAGTTCCCAATACCAATGAAATAACAAGTTCAGTTTTTTAAAGGTAGTTTGTGAAGTCATAATTTTTTTTAGTTTTATGATTTCAGTGATATGTCAAATTCCTGATGAGGAGACCTTCTACTAATATAGTTTAGCACCTACTTTGCCCTCTTTAGTCCCAAGTTAAGGGACTTGCCAAAGGTCACACAGCCAAGCTGTGTCAGAAGCAGGGCTTGAACCCAGCTAGGTCTTCCAGATTCAGAGGTTGGATCTTTATCCACTATGCCATTTTGCTTTTCAGAAATTAATTCAGAATTTTACTTTTGACCATTGCTTTTGAATTCTCTCAATGATTTTCCTCCTATATATGTAGCATGTATAGGAATTACATTCAGATCTCCCTGAAACAGTGGACTTATTCATGGCATGACATCTCTGTGGTTGAGACCACAAAGATTTAGGTAACTTGAAAGATGTCAAACCCCAAGGAGGCCCATTAGGAGTAATGGGTGCCCATGAAGGTAGAGTGTGGATTTTGTTTACCACACTCACACCAAGCCTACAGGCAGTATAAATGTTAATGATTCAGTCTGTCCATCAATAAATGGATATTTATTAAGCACCTACTATGTTCCAGGCACTATGCTAAGCACTGCATCAGCCTTCTAAAGAAACAAATGGGCCATTTGACCTGTAGACTCTGGATCCATTTTTAACCCATAACAGCTTCTCTCCAGTTCTCAGAGTTGGAAGAGACCTCAGCAGCTAGCTTGTCTAAATGGGATCTGCACAGGAATCCCCATGACAGATCACCAAACAAGATGGCATCCTGACTCTGCTTGAAAACCTCTGCCTCATGCTGAAGGAGGATGGCTCAGGATGACCATAGACTGCTTCACTACTCATGGCCTTGATCCACCAGCAAGTCCTTTTCACTCCTTCCTCTTGGAATCTCCTCCCTGCTCCATTCAAAACTCAGCTCAGGCAACTTCTGGATCCCCTCACTTCGTCCTTGCCCTCTCCCTCTCCAAGCAGCATTTTGTAGTCCCTTTGAGTCTAGTTCACATTTTCTTATCTATGGACATGGTGATTCTCTCCCTGTAGAATCCAAGGCTCTTGAGGGCAGGGATAGTTTGCTTTTTTTAATGTCCTGGGGTCCAGCACAGTATCCAGTATAGAGTAGATACTTTAAAAAGCAGAACTGAAAAAAAAAGAAAAAAGCAGAATTGAATTGAATTGATACACATTGTTTTTGCTCTTCAAACTCAATTGATGACTTGATTTATAGTTTGGTATTTTGTATAATGGACAAAACTTCCTCTTCTCCAAGGATATCCTATGGATGTTGCTTGATTGTCTAGTTTAAGAACCAGGACCCAAGAATTGTTTTTGCGTTACCTATCACTTGAGACCTTAAAGCTGCATGTTACAGTATAAACATAATACAGTATTGTATTTCTAGTCAAAAGTCCAGGGTTCATATATGCAGTGTTCCTAAAGTATAAAATAAGGGAGGTAAAATAGGTGATCTCTAAGGTCCCTTATAGCTCAAGAAAAATGAGAATATGTCATTTTATGGCCCAGGGATCCTTTAATTCTTCAGACACATGGGCTAACAAGGGTGACAAGACCTTGAGTAAGGGTAGGGCTTGGTGGCTTTCAGCTCCTTTGGGTGTGTGTACAGCGAAGAGGTCCAAAGTTTCCCATTCAATTGTGAATTTCTGAAACATTTGAGTGTATAATTGAATAGGAATTTCAAAGAAATTTCTACTTTTGGATAGTGTTGCATACTGAATTGCACCTGGTAACCACTAAAGTGAAGCCAAAATGCCTCTAATATCAATGGATCTCAAAAATGGAAACACAGAGTTAGTCTTTAGAAAGGTTGCTAAGAGTTTTTGTCAGCTCAGAAGGGATGGAGATTTCATTGCCATTCAGATGTGCCCTTCACCCCCAATCTACCAGGACAACACAGACTACAAATTTGGCCTTGAGGGAAGAGAAAGAGGAAATGTGTTGGGTCACTTGGAAATCCAATCCCTTGCAGCTGACCCAAGAGAGGTGTTGATAGGTTCCAGATGGAACTTTGTCCAGTTCCCATTGGCCAGAAACACAGGGCTATCCAGCAGGATTGTTTTGTATGTAGATTGGGGAACCATGGCAATAGCCCCATTGGTGAGGAGGAGCCTTTGCCCCCAAAGCAAAAAGAAAATTCCAACAATTGAGGTGGATCCCATACTTATCAATTTGGGAACATGATGCAAATAATGTAAAAGGTTTCAATCCTCTTTGTGTATGTTCATTCCATTCAAATTTGTCTTCAACATGTTGTTGGTACATCATCAACCTCTCTGCCTTTGCACAAGTTCCTCCCTGTTCCATCAATGTTGTGTGTTCCTTTATTTCCTCTATTTCTGGAAATCCTAGCTTTTTTAAAAGCCCAGGTGAAGCTCCACTCCTGACACAAAGCCATTCTTTATTCTCCCCATTATATGCACTATTCCCCACTTGAAGTTGCTTTACTTGAAATTTGAAATTATTCTGTGTTTTCTTACTCATGTTCTGCTAGCAGACTGTAGGCTGCTTGAACATTGAAACTATTTCCCCTTTGTCTTTGCATCTCCAGTGTCTTTCATAGTGTCTTGTACAGAGCAGATGTTTATGAAAGCTTGTTGAATTGCATTGCATTGAGCTTCTTCCTTGAGGGAGGGCTCTCAAGATCCTAGACATTAAAGATTTCTAGAATGCCACAGAGTTACTAATACCTTAAAGACCTACAGACTTTTTGGTCAGGATATTGGCCCATTACGGACTCTTCTATTAGATCAAAGGGTTAATTCTGATCAGCCCTGGCCAGAGACATGTTGTCGCAGGGTGAGGCCCTATTGTCATCATACAGTTGGAATTTCCCAATCCTATCTGGCTCCAAAGACGATTGCATCTAGCAAAATGGTGACAACCTTAGAGATAAATCCAAGGCGTTTGTGGTAGTGGCAGCTGGAATCAAGTTTTCTCGGCGGGAACTCCCTGCTGATTACTTCCCAATCCCCACTCCCAAGCCTGATGATCTATGGATGAGACAATGGAAAGGATTCACTGGTTTGGAAAGCCTGATGTCTGGGATTTGGAAGGGAAGAAAGAGAATGAGAGTGTCAACTCTGTGAACACCATGTGCAAATGAAGGAGGTACAGACCTAGACCCCCAAGTCTTCTCTTGCCAAAGAGAGGAGAGAGACTCTGGTCAGCCCTGGGGCTTTCCAGGGAAGATATTTTCTATTTTGCATGAATGTATCTGTGTGTTTCCTCTGTTCTCTAGCAAAACTTAGAAGGAAGCAGCTGAATATGCAGCCCCACTCCTTGGAGAGCTCCTACTGAATTACCTCCAGCCCCATCCCGGCCTAGCTGGGTAGGCCTGGCAGCATCCAACACGGAGGCATTTGCTTTCCACATTGACTTCAAGTCAGGCTAAGTGACCATGGTCAGATCACTTGCAAACACCCTCAGAACCCGCATTCACCTTCTGCACATTCTTGCATTCTCAATGCTGGGCTGAGATGCCAGGGTATTTGGATGCATTTTAGGACCGGGTTTCCAGCAGGGACTGAAATGGGGAGAGGGGTATGTGTCAAAATGCGGCAAGAAAACCTTTTTCTCCTTTGATTTCTGGCAGAGCTCAGGCATGGAAGTTGTAGAAGGCTTTGGAAGACGCCCATTCTTGACAGGTCTCCAAGCCAACTTGGCAGACTCCCTGCATTTGGAAAGTTCAGATGAGCTTTGTGTCCATAAACCTTTGGTGAGTTGTGGAGGAACTAGTTTGGTTGTCAGAATTTTGTTGAGGTCTGACACCTCTGATCACCTGGGAGCCAAACTCCCAATTGCATTTGCATAGAGGAAAAAAATGTGTACACAGTTCTGACAAATTCAATTAATACAACAGAAAAAAAAAAAAAAAACAACAGACATCTCAACCCCTGAGTGTCCTTGTACAATAAGACTGCTGTCCCGATCTCCATTCCCCAACATATGACAAATATCCACTGGGATTTTCCATTATTGCTGGAATAATGAGGGACAGCCTGGCCTGGATACAGAATGTACTTCTGATATCTCAAGACCTGTGTTCAGGTCCCACCTCTGAAATATCCTGGTCAGTTTCCCTGGGCAAATTCTTTCCTGAGCTGTCTCCAGACAGCTCAAAGATTAGAAGTTGCTAGACAGTTGTCCTTCTGTGCTTCCTCTCTCCACTAATGAAATCATAGGTATAAACAAAACAAAAGACTAGTAAAATGCAGGCCAAAGCCTACCACCAGGATTCATAACACTGTGTGTATATGTGTGATGGAAAACTTAGGCAACATTCTAATAAAAACTATTAATAGATGAATACTTTTCACTGCATAAAATAAAATATGCAAAAGTAGAAAGGAAACCAATTCTATTGAAATATGGTTTTGGAAATGAAAAAACAAACAAAGCAAACAATTCCCCAGGTTAAGAACCCCTGTTCTTGGTTGACAGACTGTTGAAGGGCGACTTTTGCTCTACCGGGCTTTGAAATCCAGCTCAGCTCCATCCCCACTGTTTGACCACAGTCAAATCACTTAACTTTTCGTGAACTTCTTTTTCCTCACCAATAAAGTGGGAATAAATAGATGTAGTCCTTACCCCACATTGTTGCTATCGATAATCAAATCAGCTTGTATTTGCAAATTGTAAAACATATATATGTTAGCAGCTATTCTTATCATGATTCTTCTGGTTATCATTCCTCCAGTCAAATCCTCTTCTGAGGCTTCATTGTTCCAAGATTAAGACCCCAGTTCTCAAGGGCTACATCCACAAAACACCAAGCCTTGAAGGTCTTTCCCAACTAGGAAATCCTTACTTGGTACTCTGCTCCGTACTAGCTGTGTGGCTAAAGAACCACAGTTCTTTATCTGTAAAATGAAAAGGTTGAAAGTCTGGTTCTCCATCTATGATCCAGTGAGCATGGCCTGGTGGCCAACCATGGACCAGTCTTGTTAAGTGTATACATTCTGGTGACTTGATGATTCTTTAGCCACAGCAAATCTTGCTGGTTATTTATTAATTGGAGCTGTATTGTGATGCCAGTCAAAGGAAGGAATAATCCTAGATCCTTGAAGCACTGCAATTATCCTTTGGAAATTTTGATTTATTTCACCCTCTCCTGGAGAGACCAGAATCTAAGGGGGTGAAGGGGGTGACCTTCTGCTGGTCATTTTAAATCTTCTTTATAATATATGAAAAATCCTATTCACACCTAGTTATTTAGTTGAGCCTAGTAATTAGAACTCCCAAGCTTTTAAAAGGTATGTTATCTTCCCTCTCCCAGGAGAACTTTTTTCTCCCCTGAAGAATCTGGCATTGGGGTAATTTGGGACAATGAGGAAGGAAGGAAAGAAGGGAGGGAGGGAGGGAGGGAGGAAGGAAATCTGGCTTTTTGGATCCATTTTTTTTTCAGCTTTTACAAGTCTCCAGTGTTCACCCTAGGCTTTCCATCAGCTCTTTGCGGGCTCACACTTAGGTCTAAATGATCTCTAATGTACATAGTTCCCTGAGAATGCTCTTATAGACACCACATTCCCAGTCTATCTGTTCTGGATGTTACTGGGCTGGGGAGCCTGGCTTGGAACCAGGAATGTGCCAGATGATTGCTGCCACATTTCCCTAGTGGATTTGGGATTCTGATTGTCACAGGTTTTGGGTACTACAGATTTAGCCAATGAATCTCTGGTCTGAGAATTCTGAGGATGAGTCTCCCAGTTCCTTGATCTGAACAGAAATACTTCCATGACCCATGACTTTACTTAGCCAAATCGGACCCAGTATCAAGCCTTTGGGTTAACCCCTCCTCCCCAGATCCTTCTTCTGGGCATTTGGGATCCATTTCAAACATATTCCTAAACTGATGCCTAGCACAGCAGGGGGAATTCCTTAGGAGCAAAAGCACAAGGCATTACGAAGAGAAAAAAGAACTGACATATATCAAGAAGAGCTTGGAAATCAGTCAGTGAAGTCCTGCTGTGTGCTTCATGTCTCTTGACCTTTTGTTGTGTTTCCAATTGACCAACAGCATTTCCAAATGTAGGTGTCTTTAGATACATTTAAAAATGTATTTCAATGACATTTTGTACTTGAGAAGTTATTTATTTACAGATTAAATAATCTTTTTTCATTTCTCATACTTCCTGTCCTCCCTATAGTTTTTTTTTTTGTGTGTGTGTGTGTGTGGTTTTTTTTTTAAGTGAGGCAATTGAGGTTAAGTGACTTGCCCAGGGTCACACAGCTAGTAAGTATTAAGTGTCTGAGGCCGGATTTGAACTCAGGTACTCCTGACTCCAGGGCCGGTTCTCTATCCACTGCGCCACCTAGCTGCCCCCTCCCTATAGTTTTTGTTTTTGTTTTTGTTTTATGCAGGGCAATGAGGGTTAAGTGACTTGCCTAGGGTCACATAGCTAGTAAGTGTCAAGTGTCTGAGGCCAGATTTGAACTCATGTCCTCCTGAATCCATGTCCAGTGCTTTATCCACTTCACCACCTAGCTGCCTCTATAGTTTTTAATACTGTTGATTACCCAGATTTCTCCAAGATCTTTTCTATATTGTTAACTGTTCTCTCCTAGTTCTCCTCTTACCTGTCTCACTGCCCCTCTTGGATCTCCTTTGCTATACCATCATTTGGATATAGATAGACTCCATAAGCATGGAACCTAGTGGAGACCCAGACACTTAGTGGGATCAATATACCTAGTGGAGAATTGCCATACCATATGCCATGGGGATGTGGTCACCATAATGTGAGAGTGGTGAAGGGCCAGCCCATCTACAAGGCCTAAGTCATAGTTACATGATGCCATATGAAGGGTCAAGGGATAGAATGCCACCTACCAACTGTCTCTCTTTCCTACCATTGCCATGGGGTAGGGAAGAACCAAGATACCACTAAGGTTCTTCCACGTATAGCCAAAGCAACAGGTTTTTTCATACTGAACTGAAAGGCTGGAAGTAAGCAGTGTCTTCATTATCTCTGAGGCTCCCAAATGATGCCACAGCCAAGAAATAGGAAGGAGATTTGAACATGCTTTATAACCCCACATTTCCTTTGTACTTTGTGACATTTTAAAAGTTCAAGAGACATAGTTTCTAGGTAATAAATTATTTTATTAATGATGCTAGCTTGTTCTTTTGTTTGTTTGTTTTTGCAGGGCAATGAGGGGTTAAGTGACTTGCCCAGGGTCACACAGCTACTAAGTGTCAAGTGTCTGAGGCTGGATTTGAACTCAGGTCCTCCTGAATCTAGGGCCGGTGCTTTATCCACTACGCCACCTAGCTGCCCCGTGTGTGTGTGTGTGTGTGTGTGTGTGTGTGTGTGTGTGTGTGTGTGTGTGTGTATGTGTGTGTTCTTAATAAAAGGTCTGTGGGCTTCTCAAATGCCAAAGACTCCCATGGTGGTTGTCTCACAATTTATATGCAATCAGAAAAGTAGGTATTCCTGGAAGGTGGCAATCAACTCCAACTGGTAAACAATTAATGAAAAAATTAACATTATAATAAGATGTGGGCTTATTCTAATGAGGGTCTTGGGGGTACATGACTTATATCACAAGAGTCTTGGTCAAAGAGTTATCAATTTCCATATCACCTGAAGAAAGGGAGAATCCACATTTCCCCAGACCTGTCAGAATAAACACAATGAGCAGGAATCCACCCATTCACCTAAATTTAGAATTTCTTTTACTGTCTTTGATTAGATCTTAGTCTAAGTAAGTCTTTGCCCAAGATTTCCCACAATATTTGATTTCTAGATGAGGAAGTGAAAAATGGGGAAAATGAATAGCTATAAATGCAGGACAGAATCATGCAAAATATTCCATACTTACCATAGCACCCAGAATATTGTATGGCCTAGATAACTGTTTGGGAATTGCTTAATTGCTACATATCTCCCTGAGAGCCTTGAGCGCCAGTCTCAATCAACAGCGGCCTGCTAGACACCTTCACCTTGATGTCTCAATATGTCCCAAACAGAATTCGTTACCTTTCCCTATAATATTGCACCTAACATTCCCTGTTTCTATTGTGGGCACTTCCAGTTTCCCTGTTTCAAAATGGCAGGGACAACTCCAACTCTGCCCTCTCCAATAGCCAAAGAGTTGCCTATTCTCCAACTATTCTAACACTGTAACAGTTCTCAAATCCCTTTCCTTCTCTCCACGCATGGAATAACTCTCCCTTGGTAAGGCTTTCAGGGCCTATTTCTTGCATATTACAACAGTCTCCTCACTATGTTATCCTGCATCCTGTCCTTTGTCTCTCTATTTATCCAGTGCATCGCTACCAAATTGATATTGCTGAGGTCTGAGCATATGACCTTATTTTTACTTTGTATTTCTTTTGAATTTAGTTCCCTATATTCACATTGATTCTCTCCAGTAGAAGGGAAACTTCTTGAAGTTAAGGAAGGTTTTTGGTTCTTTTCTGTGGATTCCCCAGCTTCTAGCACTGTGAATGGATCATAGAAAGCTCTAAATAAAAGTTTGTTGAATGATTGAATTAATGAATGCCTAAAGCAGTTGTTCTTAACATATTTTGTGTATCATAAACACCTTTGGTAGTCTGGCAAAAAAAAACCCCTATCTATAAATAAAAAAAATTAATATTAAAAAATTACAAAAGAAACAAAGTATATCAAAATTAAAATTTATTTTCTCTATTCCAGTCCAATAAACCTTTGAAATATGTCCACTAATCTTTCCATAGACCCGAGGTTAGGAACTAATGGCTTGAGAGCAAGGTGGGTTGATGGAGAAAGTTGCACCATTGGAGCTGGAAGTCATAAACTCTAGTCTTATTTCTCTTCAGTACTAGACAGATGACATTGGGATAGCCATGGATCTACTTGTCAGTTTCCTCATCTCCAAAATGGGATGTCTATGTCTCTCAGAGGGTGGCTATTTAGGTACAAATGCCCATAAAATACTTTGAAAACTGAAAATGCTCTATAATCATTAGTTGTCATTATTAGCAGCTCTAGAAAGGTCCATAGGCCATGTTCACCTTCCACCATGTCTAAGCATGATTGTTTCTAATTCTTGGCAGCTGTGTGATCAGTCCATGAATGGGAACAAGGCCATACTACTTTATAATCTAAAATCTTCCTCTGTTTCTGTGTGCTCACAATTGAAGCGCCCTCCCCCCACCCCTCCCAGGCTCTCTGGCAGCCCTCTGGATCTCAGTTAATTACATTAGTTCATCCTGTCTTCTTATGGCCATAACATATGCTTCAAATAGCATCCACTCACAAGTCATGGCTCTCAGAAAAGAGCGCTCATTGTACATGGCTAAACGATGTACATATGGGAGCATGCAGACAGACACATGTGAACATGTCTGCAAGGGAAAGAGTACCCCGTATTGCCAAGGAAAGTCACAGATACCCAGCTGAAGCCAGGCTGAGCTAATCTCCATAATGAACATGTTTGACTCAAAACCACACATTTGTGCTGCCTTCTTCTCTTGTCGGTATGGTGTCATAGAAAGAGTAAGGAGTCCTGGGTTTGAATCGTAGCTCAGCTACTTACTAACTGTGTGACCCTGTGTAGGGCCCTTCTCTCAGAGCCTACGTTCCCTCATCAGCAAAATGGCTCTAAATGGATTTTCATTATTGCCTCACAGGGTTTTGTGAGCCATGTACTTCATAGTTGTGAGTTGTAGCGACTAATGTCTGTTTTTACCCAATCGTGAGATCACACTTTCTGCTCTTGAACTTCTGCATTTCCTTGCATTATGGCTTTGCCCTTTGTGGTCTGCACTCACTCTGATCCCACTGATAGCTGTCATCATATATCTTGTCACATTTTCTTTAAAGCAAAAAGGACACCAAGCTAAGAAAGGGCCACCTCACCTGGAATGGGGAACCTTGCGGTAGGATATGGCAGCTTAGTAAGTCATCTGTCCTGACCCAATCCTGCCCCCCAGTCAGACCATGTTCAGGGTGCTTCTATGAGAGTGAAGGGGAGAGTATTCTGAGCCATGCTACCTAAGGTCCAGTTGAAGGCCCTGGCAAAGTTTAGCTTAAAATCAAGAAGCCTTGTAGAGGAAAGTGCCTGAAAGCTTTATCCAAGTATTAAAAAGGGGGCTTATTCTGCTTAGTAGATAATATGAAGAGGCAAATTTTGAGTGAATATGAGAAAAGTTAGCAACAGTTAGAGCTATGCTAGTATGGAGAGGATGATTCATGGGCTGCTAGACTCCCCTTCATTGGGGATCTTCAGGTAGAAGCAGTAATCATCCAAGATTCCTACTTGCATCAAGGTTGGACTAGGTAGTTTCGGTGATCTCTTCTGTCTGTCTGTCTCAAAAGAAGGATGCCTTTAGTCATATTGCCCAAGATGAAATGTTAAACAAAAATGTCCACATTGGGAGAATGTCTTCTTGGGGGATAAAAAAGGAAACATGATGGAAAGCAGTTGCCTCATCAGAAATCATGATTTTCTAGAAAACTCCACTTGAAAAAGCCTATGGAATTTCCCCCCTGACTAAATTGAAGCCCTGCCTTGCTTTACCTTGACTTATGCTTTCATATTTTATCATGTGGAAGCAGCATATGGCAGGCTAATGGTCTAAGTGCCCATGGCTCCTTTTATAAATATTTATTACTGACTAGTGTGTTCAAATCTAGGCCCTGGTGTGAGCTCTCACCTCCCTCTCTTTTCCCAGTGGAAAATAGCCCATCCAGCACTCATGTTTACAGAAACAGGGCTTAAAGACTGAACTCAACTTTGTATTTATTATTTTTTTTAAATCTCCATCTTCTCAAATCAATCATCTTTGCTTTGTTCCATTCTCCTGAACTCCCAGTCAAAAGTCAAAAACCAAAGGTTGCCTGTCTTAACTGCTGATGTATTCTGTGAGTGGAGCAAAATAGGTCAAGTCAACTGAGTTGTTTGAAATCAGCCCAGATAAGCTTTGAGAGGCTCAACGGCAGGGATGTCACTGGGAAATCAACTCTTCTGGCCATAACTTTTCTCAGGGACCATCTGCTAAGGTGTGTCCAAACCATCCACACCACAGAGCATGGATTGAGTAGCCAATCACCAAGCATTTCTTGAGTGTCTGTTATCTGCTAGACAAGATGCTGAGATTGAATTCTCTTTCTGGGCAATCTTTCAACTGTAATTATACAGATAAAAGTGAATCAGTCGGGGGCAGTGAGGTGGTCAGTGGATAAAGCACCAGCCCTGGATTCAAGAGGACCTGAGTTCAAATCTGGCCTCAGACACTTGATACTACCTGTGTGACCCTGGGTAAATCACTTAACCCTCATTGCACTGCAAAAAAACAAATAAAGAAATAAAACGAAAGTGAATCTGTCCCTGCTCTCAAGGAGCTTGTGTGTTCCTAAAGGATCCTTACTACCATTGGCAAGGATGGGAATTTGCATTTCGCCTTCTATTTTCCCAGAACATTCTGTCATGTGTGAACCAATGTGATTTTTCTAAATGAAAGGGGGCTTATCTGTCTTTTTGAGGTAGATTGATGTAAGGTAGGTAGGGGTCCCTTGCAGATGTGGAGTTCCAACTCTTCCCTGGTCAGAAAACATCTAGAATGTGCTGTTCAATTCTGGTTAGCATAAGACCAAGGATAGGGGCAGCTAGGTGGTACAGTAGATAAAGCACTGGCCTTAGATTCAGGAGGACCTGAGTTCAAATCCAGCCTCAGACTCTTGACACTTACTAGCTGTGTGACCCTGGGCAAGTCACTTAACCCTCATTGCCCTGAAAAAAAAAGAAAAAGAAAAAAAAAAAGAAAGCCAAGAATAAGATGAGGGTGGGATGTCCAGAGGACAGCAATTAAGGTGGGTTGGTGATGCATTCAAGTACTTAGCCCCTGAGGATTGGGTGAAGGATCAGCATGTTAGCCTCAAGGCAAATAGGATGGCTGTGTTCAAGTATTTAATGGGCTTTAATTATAGAGGAGGGTTTACCTTGCTTTCTTGCCCAGGGGGATCAACAAAGATAGTTCTTGCCTAAAAGGAGGAAGACAACACAGGTCTCTGACATGGCAACGTGGTAGGAAAGGAAGAGAAGTCTCAGAAAAGCAGATGAGAAATGAGGAGGTTTTCTGATTGGGGCTCCTTCCTTAAATGGAGGTTTGAGAGCTGAGTGGTCCACTTTCAAACCAGAAGGGCAGAGGGAATCTGGTCTATGATGCTGTGGAGTCCCCAGGCTGATGAGATCATACACAATGATAAGCTTCTCCCAAGAATGAGCCCTGGGATAGAAGCCAGTTAGAAAACATAGAAGCAGCAAAGGCAGGTGAGAAATGAGAAGAGGATTATGGGAGGAGGGCAGCCAAGTTAGTTGATATGAGGGGAAGAAGAAAACCAAACAAAATAAAACTTCATAACCCTGAAAGCTGTTCTGAAGGGGAATGGCTGCCTTGAGGAGGAATAGAGATTCATTAGGAATGGAAGTTAAAGTAGGGAGTTCTTCAAGCAAAGGCTGAACCTCAATGTGGCAGGTGAGGGACAGTGAGGCTTCTCCTTGAGATATTAGTTGGATTAGATTGACTGCTAAGGTTCCTTCCAATTCTGAAATCAGGTGATTTCCTGAATGTTGATATCTCAAAGAGAGCTCTTTGGAAAACTATCAAATGCCATAGACATTTAAAATAGTGTTTGATCATTATTACCTAACCTCATTTTTTCAAAAGAATCCACGACCTCCAGGTAATTCGTCTCAGCACCATATTGGCTGATTATGTATATTTCCCAACCTCTCTCATCAGGGTTTGCCATTCTGTTTGACTTCTGATTTCTGGAAGCTAGATCAATCTGTGGACACCATCTGTTGGAGGAGAGATGATTTCTTAGCCCTGTCATAGAGGGATGAGATTTCATAGGATTCTCTTGAATGTGGTAGGTCAAGACGCTTTAACCACACAGCTAGCTCCTTGCTGCAGTATCTATTTCAAATCCTTCTTTCTTGCTGCTGTGACACATGAAACATCTGGCTTCAAAGCATTGCTTGTTCCCTTCTCATTGCAAGGAGCCTTCCAAACTGAAAACTTTTAGCTCAAGCCAGAGAGAAGGGTCTCCTTGGCCCCATTGACAGCTATTATGTGGATCTCATGAGTGACGCTAAACTGACTGTCACAATAAAGGAGTGTGAGAAGACATTTTCAATCATTGTGCCTATGCATGTCTTGCAGTGTTCAACCTCAGAGCTTTGTTCATGCCAGCCAGCAGCTTAAAAGCAGTGTTAGAAAAGAAGCACACATTCTGGAGCACCAGGCTTCTACTTGCCAAAGAATTCCAGAAAAGGCATAAAAGCCTCACACCCCTGCTCCACGCAGTCAAGCACTCGGTCACTCACATGGTGACATGAAGGGATATTTTGAAGGAAAGACAATTCTAATCCTTAGCAAATTCTAGCTACCTTATGTGAAACTGAAAAGTGTCTCTGCCACTTCTAACTTTGATCCTCCTTTGCCATATCTTAAAGCCAACAGAAAATCTTTTTCCTCTCTTCTTTCCCTCTCTGCCCCCTCTCCCCCACCCACCCTTTGCAAACATGAAATCCTGTAGCCACTGTCATGGAAACCTCAGATCAAAGAAACCCACTTGCCCCCAGACATTCTCAACTGGTGTCTGAAACTGAACTATAACATAAAGGAAGGGGAAGAGTCCTGAGCAAGAAACAGGGCCCACCTTGAGGAAAGAGAATATGAACCCTCCTTTTGCTCTTTCCAGCCCTGTCATTAATAATAATAATTGAAGCCATTTGCAAAGCACTTGAAGGTTTACAAAGCACTTTAGAGACATGTTCTCATGTAATTCTCACAACAACCCTGGGATGTAGGATCTTTGATTGCCCCATATTAGAGGGGAGGACAGAGTCCCAGACAAGTGGTGTCTTCTTAGTCATACAGCTAGCAAGGGTCAGAGTCAGAGCTTGAAGCCACATTTTCCTGCTCACCTTCTAGATAAATGTACCTAATTATATCTACTTCACCACTCCACTTGTTAATGTCCTGAATAAATCTCTTATTGCAATACTGATTGGAAGCCTGGGTATACTTGCTGCAGTGAACTCCAATATCTCTCGGTGAAGGAAAATAAGTTCTAGTTTGGGTTCTAACTTTTTTCCCCCAGATAGACTCTGAGTAAAGGCAGAAGCCACATTAGGGTATCATGAAAAGCACTTTGTTAACTTTAAAACATTTTTATGTTATTAACTATTAATAATAATTTATATTATTATTTCCAAATCATTGAGAACTCCCAAGATACAAATTGGGCGCATATCAGCTCAGATGCCTCACTGGGAGATGGAACACAAGCATTTTGTCAATTTAAAGTTTCAGGAGACCTGAAAGTTCATCTATTCTAATGTCCCCATTATCCAGATAGGAAACTGGATCCCATGGATAATTGTTCAAAGTCACAAAAATAAACCACTTGAATCAGGAATTAAATTCAAATCCTCAGCCTCCAAACCCAGAGCTCTTACCACTTTACCACACTGCCCTTGACCCATAACACTACTGCCTCTCTTGATGGGTGACAGTCCTGAAATCCTTGACAACTGGTATCACGTCTCTCCTGAATCTTCTTCTCTCTAGACTAAGCATGACAAGCTCTTTCAACCGATCCTTGTAGGATTTTAATTTCTCTGATCATCATCCTGGCTTTCCTCTTGGTTTCCTTCTCACCTTCCCCTCCCTAATATGGATGACATCATGTTCCATATGGAGTCAGATCCATGTAGAGCTATCCTTCATTCCTTTATTAAAAAATATTCATAAAGTGACTACTATGTGCCAAGCATTGGGACCTCACATTGCCAATAAGTCATAAATCATGCTAAGCAAACCATGTTCCTTTTTTTTTTTTTTTAAATCAGGAGGACAGATTAGTAGGGAAGGAGTACGGTCTAGACAATGGAGGTTCATGGATTGAGAGGTGGGATGGATTTTGGAAATCACTTGACCCTTCATTTTGTAAATGAGCAAATACAAACCATGAGTCATTAGGTACCTTGCCTGGTGCCACACTAGAATTCTGAGGCAAAGTGGAGATTTGAGCCCCTTTTCCCTGGTTGGAAATCCAGGAGCCTTTCCTTGAAAGCCCATGGAGCCTCACCTGCTTAGAGGCAACTACTTTATCATTTTGTTAATCATCCTTGGGAAGATAATGGTGAGAGATTAGCTGAGCAGTGGCAAAGTGAGTTAAGACCCTCACCCAGATTAGAGATCAATGGATGAATGTGTTCAGTGGTCTGTTGTGGAAGTCTGTCCTCAGCTGTGTTTTCTTGGATATTTTCATGGATGATTGAAATGGAGATAAATAGCATGTGTTTATTAATAACTTGATTTTAAGATATAGGAGTGATAGCTAATATGTGTGTAAAAGAAAGGGAGAGTAGGAGAGAGAGGGAGGCAGGGAGAGAGAGAGATGAAGAAAGATAGAATTTGTGAAATACTTACTATGTGCCAGGAAGAGTTCAAAGAACTGTATGTATAAGTACAGGCATGAAAGCCAGTCCCTACTGACAAGCCAAGACATATGAGGGTACTGGAAAGGTAGTTGGAGGAAGGCTACCCACATAGAGGCATTATGGATGGGCTCATTCCTACGTTGGTTGTCTCAGGGAGGGAATCATCAATAAGGAGAGGAGGCGACAGGAGTAGAGCTTTTTCAGTGTGGTCATATGACAGAATGAAGGAGTTAGGAGTCCCAAATGTCTGAAGAAGCTAGATTTTTTCCCCCAAGTCTAGAAAATGAAATTGAATATGTATCAATATCAAGTCCTGCATTTGGTTAAAAAAAAAATCAGCAATGCTAGTACAGCATGGGGAAGCCATGGAGAATTAGGAGTTCATGGGGAATTCTTAGAGAGTTTTGAGCAGACTATAAACTCAAGGGAGTCAACAATTTAATGTCCTGTCTACAAAGGTACAGTTGAGTTTAGATAATATTCAACAGAATGGAGAATCTCATTGACATTTAGCTTTTTCACCATTGTGGCTGAGAACAGATCTAGAACATTATGTTTCCATGGGTCACCCACAAATTGAATTCTGTCTCCTAACTGATCTGCTTGCTACCTCTCCCTTCCTCTCTTTAATCCATCCTTTAAAAAGCTACCAAGGGGCAGCTAGGTGGTGCAGGGGATAGAGCACTGGCCCTGGAGTCAGGAGTACCTGAGTTCAAATCTGGCCTCAGACACACTTACTAGCTGTGTGACCCTGGGCAAGTCACTTAACCCCAATTGCCTCACTAAAAAAAATAAAAATAATAAAAAAGCTGCCAAAATAATATTCTTAAGGAAGAGATCTTACCATGTCACTCCTGTAGAAAGGGGGAGTCATGGTCATAGTGGTTGTGAACTTCAGAATCAAATCATGTTCAGATGATTTTCCAGGGCCCCAAGCCCCACCACCCCCAGCCTTATCTGTGCTCATTTAAATCTGGCTCCTTCCTATCTTTTCTACTTTCCGACACTTTTCTCATAGATCAGTGCCTGGCACATAGTAGGTTCTTAATATATGCTTGTTGACAGACTGACTATTCCCCTCTGGTCTCTATGATCCAGCAACACTGTCCTACTTTCTGTTCTTTACATATAACACTCCATTTTTCAAATCCGTGCATAGGTGTTGGTTATCTCCCTTGTCTAGAAGGCTTTCATCTCCTATCTGCCTTTTAGCTTCCCTGGTGGCCTTAAATCCTCAGTCAAATCCCACTTTCTACAAAGACTTTTCCCAGTCTACCCACCACTGGAGTCTTACCCTCTGGTGTTATTGGCCATCTACTTTATATGCTTCTTATGTGTACCAGCTATTAACACATTACAATGGAAGGTCCTTGAGGGCAGAGACTATTTTTGCCCTTCTTTATATTGCTCAAAATTAACACACAGACTGTCACATAGTAGGTGCTTCACTAATGCCCATCACATATTGGCCAACCAACTCATGAAGCTTGTGTTTATACATATCAGAGTACATCCATAAGATCACAGGCTCACAGATTTAGAGTTGGATGGGACATTAAAAGCCAATCCTCCAATGTTATAGATAAGGAAAGAGAGGAAGAGAGAGGAGAACCAACTTGCCTAGGTCGAACAGGAAGTACATGAGTGAGGCCAGGTGTTATCTGAGGTCTTCAAGTCCATGGTGACAACGATGAAGGTGACGATGATGAAGATGAAGGTGGGGATGAAGATGATAATGATGATGTGATAGTGATAAGATTCTAAGGCATAACAAACTCATCTTTTAGTTGGACAAATGAAGTGAACACAGAAAACATTTACTGAAAGATCGATGGGCAGATTTATCTTACTTCCCTGGTTCTATTTAGGAAGGTTTGACAACTTTCTTCAAAGTCCTCTGTAAACTAACACAATAAATACTTTGAAGCAGGCACTCTTGTCATCTGCCTAGAGGCCTACCTGCCATCTGAGGCATGGATTAACTTCTCTCTCTGTCTCTCTCTCTCTCTCTCTCTCCCTTTTCTTCAAAACAAAAGATTTTCTTCTAAGTTGGGTCTTGATCCCATGCAAGAATGAAGTTTTCCAGGCATCCCAAAACAACTCCATTAGCAGAGGAATGGAGTTTTGTGACTTCATGGTAACATTTGAATAAGGGCCCAGCATTCCTTCCTGCCAAGATGATTGGGGCTAGGCAGCCACTATGAAGCCCAGTATTGGAAAAACCACTCTGGCTTTGCCCAGGGTCTGTGAGCACACCAAACTTTTTCATGTGTGCTATCAGAGAACATAAAACTCCTCATGTTCCCCATTACTTCCCTGACTAATTCCTGAAAGTCACAAGGAGAATGCAAAAATGCCCATAATTGCTATGGATTTTATTTAAAAAAATAAGATCACATCAAGTGATTGCTTTTCTGTTAAGTTACCTCCCAACTTAAATGAATTGATACATGTAAAGAATAATAAAAGTGTTATTTTCCATTGTTGTGATTTTCAGGTATGATTTAATCCATCCTTCTTAGTCTTAGCCTATAAAGAAACCATCTGACTATTAGTTATCAGGCCTTAGTTAATCCTTTCTCTTCACTCACTATTTATGTCTTGCAAGTCCATGGCAATGATTTTAGATGAGGGATTGAGAGCTGGGTGGGACCATTAAAATGGCTGGGTCTAAGCCCTTCATTTTACAAAGAAGGAAACTGAAGCTATCTTGAAGGCAAGGTTATTTAACCACAGTCACACAAGTAGTAAGTGACAGACTCAGAATTTGATAACAGATCTTCTGACCCCATATTTCTTAGAGCACCACTAACTTTCTACTCTACTTCCACAGTGCCCTCCATGACTAGAAAACCACTGATAGAAGCCACCTATTCAAATGCAAAGAGAAAGGAATTACAGCTGTCAACATCAGTGAAGGCTCCTAGGCTCAATTCTGGTCCAAATATCTTTTTTTTCCCCTAGAGATTTCATTTTTTAAATGAATGAATGAATGAATGAAAAACACTCATTAAGTGCCTCCTTATTCCAGGAACAGTTTCAAGGGCTATGTAAACAAATACAAAAGTGAGGTAGTCCCTGAGTCCCTGTCCTTCGATGAGCTCAGAACAGGAAGAGCTAGCACAAGGCCAGTGGCTGGAAAAGGGTGTTGTTTTTTTTAATGGAGCCACAGAGAAGGCAGTCAATTGGCACTCTTTTCTCAGATGCTATGATGCCATTGATTTGATTACTGTTCCTGAGGGAGAAGCAGAAGGGAAAGGAAAATTGAGAAGTTGACATGCTTGGATATAGCCACATGTGTCCAGATATTCAGGGTGGATGGTTTGGGGCCAGTTGTTTAGGTGGGTTTTTATCATTCTCTGTTACTCAGCACATCATGAACTCAGGGAAGATTTCCAAAGCTCAGTGGATTACCTGTCCCAGGGAGAGGGGCTGGGTTGCTGGAGAATTTCTGGGGTGTGGTGTTGGTGAGAAGAGGAAGCCAGAAGCAGGAGATGACGTTCTCAGCAAAGTAGAAGGCAAGGTCATGTGCTGATAGGGGAGGAAGGTGTTTGGGACAAACTTTGGGGGCTTAAGGAGAGAAGAGAAGGTCTGAAACAGCCCCTTCAAGAGTATGTTAGAAAATTAATCAATATAAAATTATCAAATTGCTAGACATCAGTGAAGATCTAGTTAAATAATCTGAACTCTTAGTGAGTCGAAATCAGTAGGTCATGCTCCTACCAAAAGGTGGATGGTGTTGGCTACATAATAGTGCAAAGGGTGGGTGGAGAAGAGGGACCATGAGCATGAAGGGCAGAGGAGAGTGCCCCATTAATCTGCTTAACTTCCACATAATGACTGAGAAAAGAGGAAAGAGACTGGGCTCGGGAGACTGGATGGAAGATGAAGGTTGAGATGGAGGGATGTGGAAGGAGACATTGAAGGGCAGGAGAATATGGTCAGAAGGGGATTTGGTGAAGAAAAGAACAATTCAGTTAATTGGTCAGGTTTTCAGTCTGGATCTACTCAATTGGTTCTAAGGACTTTGTTTAAGGGCTTGAGTCATACGTTCAAGCCCTGGTGGCTGATGGGCTTTGCTCTGAACCCCTGGCCTATACTGAAGCCAGCTACCCCTCTGCCAGGTGAGGGTTACAGGTAAGATGCCCAAACAGAAGAGAGGGAGCCAAGGACACCAGGAGAATACTATCCTCCTGTTGAGGGAACCAGGTACGGAGCTTCTGAACTATGCCTCTTCCCCATGACCAATCAGCATCATTTTTTATTTATTTATTTATTTTAGTGCAGCAATTTGGGTTAAGTGACTTGCCCAAGGTCACACAGCTAGTAAGTGTCAAGTGTCTGAGGCCAGATTTGAACTCAGGTCCTCCTGACTCCAGGGCCGGTGCTCTATCCACTGTGCCACCTAGCCGCCCACCAATCAGCATCTTAAGAAAATATTTATCTGGGTGAAATAATGGAGACAAGAAGAGGCTTATTTCTTCATATCAGATCACCTCCATGAGAAGAACAATTAGGTAGAAAATAGTCTTCTCCATGGAAGATTCTGGGGACTTCTAATAACTCCTGGCCCAGCAGCTCCAAACTTCACCCTAAACTTGTCATACTGGGAACAATTTTACTTCCAGCAACTGGGAGGAGTAATTTCTAACTCCCTAAGGATACAGTGGGGCTGGAAACCCTTCTGTCTTATTGTTTTGCTTTGTATTCTCAATTTCCCATCCAGCCACTTGTATAAAGCTACAATCACAGAATGCTCAGGAAAATAGCTTTTGTTTACTAATCATGTAATTATCTTGTGTTGTTCCCATTGTTGTTTTAGAAAAAGGGCAAGAATTTTAAAAATGAAGCAAACAAAGCCATCCCTGGCCTAAACTGATTTAGCATATTTCTCCAAATGGCCCAGTGCAAAGATAGTCCCAACCTCACTTGTTCTAGAGAACATTTTCTCCAAATAGCATGTTGTATGCTCTCTTGTCTGTGTGTCTCCCTCCCATGTTCCATTTGATTTCTTCTCATACTCTTATTCATTGTCTTCCTTCCTTCCTTTGATTCCATTTCCCTCACTTTTCCAATCATTTTCTCAATTCTTGATTCTCATTTGCTCTCTTCCTTTCTCTAATATGTTCTCTCCTCCTTTTCATCCTATCATTCTTTCTCATTCATACTCAATACTCTCTCTCTCTCTCTCTCTCTCTCTCTCTCTCTCTCTCTCTCTCTCTCTCTTTCTCTCTCCCTCCCTCTGGCCTCCCCCCTCTCACTTTCTCTCTATCCCCTCCCCCCTCCCTGTCTTACCAATGCCTCTGGTTACATACACCCCAATATCCATGAGAAACCAATCATAACAGTTAAGATAGAAATACGAATAAACAATAAAGGCCAAACAGGTCTTTTTTATTTAACATAAGGCAAAGAAGCTATCAGGAGCTGATGAATATTGTCCCCTAAATGTACAAAGTAGAGATTGCATGTCTTCCAAATATCCGAACATCAGATGGAATGCCATGAAAATAAATAACTTCTACAATAAACAGATGAAAACATATCACACTGTTATCTCTTTAAACATATTGTAAATAAAAAAATGACCAGTCCTTCTATACAATAAATATTCAGAAACCATTGACATAGTTGAAATGCACTCATATAAATTAACAACTTGAATTAGTTAAAGCACTGCTAGGGGGATGCCCAGGCCCCCAAACCAAACAAACAGACAAAATAAAATAACAGCAACCACAGAGCACAAGCATGTTTAAACCAAACAGGCTTTAGGATAACTTGGCTTTCAGATTACATTTCTTTTTTAAAGAAAAATAGTTAAACCATTGTCAATATCTTGTTTTCCAAGCATTTAAATAGAGGGGAGAAATAAAGGAGGGGATGAATCCAGAAAAAAATAATATTCACTTGAAATCCAAAAGAAAGAGCAAGCGAGTGAGCAAATATAGCCCAAGCAGTATTTGTTTCTGCCCATGGAAATGGGGACTTCTAACCATTCATTTTCTTTGACCTACACAACAGCTCCTCCAAGATACAGGGTTTAATTTAAACCTATACAACTCCCTCCCCCAGCCCTCCTGCCCACATCTTCAAGTTTTCATTTTATGTGTAGGTTTTGGGGTGACTCATTTTTTTTGACATCAAAGAATAGGGATGCCAGGAGGCCCACAGAGAGGAAGGCATTTACAAGGAGCTGGATGATTGGAATCCAAGTTCAGTACAAATTGGAACCTCAGAGTGGGTAGAGATTCCAGCTCATACCTTTTAGGATCATAGATTGGAATCAAGAAGAGTCCTCAGAGGCAGGCTAGTCCAACTTCATTTTACAGATGAGTAAACTGATGGAGAAGAGAGAAAAACAGTAACTTGTTCAAAGTCACACATGTAGCAAGAGGACACTCAAGATTTGAACCCAAGCCCTGAGAGAGGATCTAGCCCCCTTGTCAATGTACCAAAGGAGTACAAACTTCCTTTCACTCTCAGGAGAGCCCAGGTGAGCCTCTGGGGAAAGGAGCATGGATTCGATCCCAAATCAATAGTTACATTTTTCCAGCAAAGAGATCTAAAGTCAGTGTCTGAAAAAGGCTTGACTATACTTTTAAGGGAACTCAAGCAAAACAATCACAGATAACAACCACATTCCCCAACATCATCTCTCTGTTTTCTTATATAGGCATTGGATGCAAAAGATTTTTCAAGGCATCAGATTGATTTCATTGGGTTCCTACAAATTTTTGTTCCCTATGAGAAAGGTGAACTACAACAACAGATAGATGTATGTGTTTAACATATAGAACAGTGGTTTGAGTATACATACCCACATATGCATGAGGATATATGTGTGTAATATATGTATATACATACATACATACATATGCATATGCATATGCCTATGCATAGACACACAAACACATAAAGGTGTGTGTTATGTGATCTACTCATAGATCTAATTTTCAGAAAGGGTCTGAAGGAAAACAGTGAAGACAGCTTCAAGAAAAGCCAAGTTCAGCTTTAACCAAACTGAATAAACCCAACTGGACTCATACTTAGAAAATGGCTATCTAAGAAGGTTATCACAAGCATGGAACCTCATGTATCTCCTCCACCAAAATATCTCCAAAAGGGTGAAGAGTTCTAATTTGAGTTAGCCTGTGGAAACACCAATTTAATTAAATCAAATTCAAATGTACATGTGTGTGTGTGTGTGTGTGTGTGTGAGTGTGTAAACCCAAATGATGTCAATTGTCATCCCAAAAGTATGTGTGTCTACTGTTGTCGAGTTTTAGTTTGAAAATTCAAATCCAATAGGTTTTCATTTCTTTTTGTTTCCTGTTATATTAGCCACCAATCAACCCCAACTTCACTTGTCGGATAACTTCAAGGATTGTGTTTAGTTAAATTGGGAGATGAGCTCTTCAATTTAGAAACGCATAATCCAGTACCAGCTTCCTTTTCTCCCTCCTATTTTCTCCCCTTGGTCCCTAATGAAGGACACAGGCCCCAGCCTTGCCCACTTATTCTGGAACTCCCTCTGCCCTTGGAACTAAATGGAACTGGTTTCATCTTGCCTCATTTGAATGTCTTCAGCACTATCATTGAGGCAGATCCCAAACCCTTCAATTGGAACACTGGCAATGAAACTGAGTCTTGCCCTCTCTCCTGCTCAACCCTGACCTGGCAGAGATGTCCTAACAAAGAGAAATGGGGAATAGCTCAGAAGCCCTGCCTGTTTCTGACCCTTGGTTCTTTGATACCCACTGGCCTTGCTCCCACACAGACACAATGGTCTTACCTTCCCTGCCAACAAGTGTGAGGGTACAGTTACTGCACAGACTTTACAAGGACAGCTGCTCAATCCTTGGTCAGGTTTTGTTTCTTCCCCATTGTTGCTCGAGACCCCAATGTGTTTGTATGAATGTGCACACACATCCATATTTGTGTAATGTATGTACATATGCATAGGACTATATGCATCTGTATATGTCTGTGAATTTATATATACATACATAGATAAATAATCCTACAGATTGACAAGGTTTGGAAAGCCTTCGCATTTTACAAGACATTTTAGTGATGAATTTAATTTTTACCCAATTATTAGCAAATTATTCCAAGATTATTTTCTTTTTGCAAGATGCAAACAAGTCTATAAAATTATATCTGTATAAAAAAAGCACATACATGAATAACCCATAGCGGTATTAGGCAAGCTAAATATTGTGGAATAAATTAAAGAAAACTTAGCTATAATCACGGACTTTGATATTTATAAAACAAAAGTTTTTTTTTTCTTTTTTTGCATTTCAGTTAATACATAGAAACACAGGCAGGCAACACAACACACACGCGTGTACACACACACACACAAACACACACACACACACACTCTTTCTCACATACATAGAGTTTTGGCTGAAGATACAAATAAAAAATTAAGGGATTAAACTCCTGCCTCCTTTCTTCCTTCTCTCCACCTAATTTTTCTCTTCTTATCCTGACTTTTTGGACAGCTTGACCAAGAGAAAATTCTACAGGAATCCTTTAACCAACACCAGTGATCATTGGCTTTCAGGTTTTTCATGACCCAGTTGTTTCCAGAGAGCCTGGCAAGTCTCTAAGAGCATATTTGTAATTGAAAGCTGCCATTGACCAAAGATTCTAGATATCAAAGCTTCCCCATTTTCACCTGTAGGGGCTGACAGCTGGGGGTCAGCTGGGGGAAAGAAGAACGAAGAGGAGGCAGGGGATCCCACGTGACTTTAGAGAGGGCCTTCCCGAAGAGTCACTGGCATTTCAAGCTCAGCTTCAATCCAAATGTTCAATGGATTCCCACACAATCCAAAGAGAAAGCAAAAATAAAAGCATACCCTCTTTAAAAATACTGTGTTTTGCACACAAACATTCATTATTTTAGGAACATTAAAAATGACAGCCTGAAGTTCTGAAAATATACGTGGACAGGATACAACATAGGTATACATGCACACATGTGTTTGTATGTGTGGGCCATGTATACACAAGTGTGCATGTTGGTTTGGGTGTATTGTACATGCACACACATGTGAGTGCATATTACTTGCACACACACAGATGGACAGGTGTGCACACACATATACCGTTTCATGAATCTGATTTCCAACAGTGTACAACTACTACACGTCCAGCAAGAAATGTCCCCTGGTTCCCGGCCAGGTGAAGGTGGAAGGTCTTCCTCTGTACGCTCTCACTCGCCCGCTCTCGCTTGCCCGCTCGCTCCCATTGGCCTCACTCACCCTAGCACGGGATGCCTGACCTGTTTCCTCGGAATGATCCCCATCACAAACAGACTGTTTAAAGGCTCACACAAATGTCTTTGGTGTACGTGTCTATTCATTTGTAAGGTACAAAATAATAATAACAATAATTATAATTATAATAATAAAAATAGCTATTTTGTGTGCGCTAGCAGTTCTTCTATAGCTCACATTAAGTGCAGCTCTTCACCTCCCACCCCCCACCCCCGAAAATACTTGTTAAATAAGGATTAGACAGGTCAAACACCATCATAGTGCAAATAGTAAACAATAAACAACAACAATAACAACAACATTTACAAAAGATAGAACTGTTTGGATCAAACAGTGTTCCTTTCAAGTATCTCTCCTTGAAGCAAAAAAAAAAAAATTAATCATGTTACTTCCAATACAAAAAAAAAAGTCTTTCTTTTTGTTCTCTCTCAGGTAAACAGTTTCAAACCAATTAGGTTGCATAGTTCTAGAATCATGAGCACCTTAACGAAATGTTACTTGGTATGTTTCCTTCCTTTGTTCTCTCATTTTTCCCACATTCTTGTCCGTCCTCTCTCTCTCTCTCTCTCTCTCTCTCTCTCTCTCTCTCTCTCTCTCTCTCTCTCTCTCTCTCTCTCTCTCCCCAAAGTAATGCAGAAAAGGTGTGACCCCTTGCACAACACATTATCCTTTTCTTCCCAGGCTCATCACGCCATAGGCAGTGTGTGCAGACATCGATGTGCTCTCACTGGGCACATGCACTCATTTGCTCAGAGATCTATACATATATCTGTGTGTATATACACACAGATATATGTATACATCATACAGGCATATAGACATGCCTTATGGCCTTGGCAAATCAGGGCAAAAGTCCCTGGGAATGTTCCACTCCGTGGCTTTCTGGATGCTCTTGGAAATGGTGGGGATCCATGGGACTGACAAGTCAGGGCTTGCACTGAGAGGGAACAAGGGGTGGAGGCTGTGTGTGTCCCCTACCAAGGTGGCCAGTTTGATCTCCTTAGGAAGAAGGGAGGAAGGGGGATTCCCTCCTCTTTCTCCCCTCCACAGCCCCCTGCTCACTTGCTTCTTCTCTGAACCCAGGCTAATGATGATCTGCATTTTTCCTTCAGTCTTCAGTTGATTTAATTTCAAAGTTTCATGGAGAAACTCTGCCCCAAAGGAGGCTCTTGTTTCTTGTCATTCATTGCCCTCTCACCATCTCCTGTGTCTGTCTGTCACCCCCCAGCCCCAGGGGCAGGAGAGGGCTTAGGAGCAGCCACACTCCTCAACTATCATGTTCTGAATGTCTTTCTTGATGATATTCTGGCCATCGTCATAGTACAGCATGGACATTGGCCGCAGTTTGGTGGGCACACAACATGACTTGAGGTTGGAAAAGGGGCTGTGCCCCCTCATGCGGTAGTGGTTGATGACGGTGGAGTGGAAGGACAAGGATGAGCCCGAAGTGCCCGCTATATGGCTGGGGCACTCCCCCTCGCAGTAGTTGGCGTGATAGCCGGTGGGTGCTATGATCCAGTCATTCCAACCAATGTCCTTGAAGCTGACAAAAAACTGTTTTTTGCAGCAAATGTTGACCTTGCCATCACACTCCAAGCCCCGGCGGCGACGGCGGTGCGGGTGGTCCTCAGACTGACGGGCTTGCATCATGAGGAAGGGTCTGTGGGTCTGCTCTTTCTCTTCATCTCCTCCAGCCCCACCTTCTCCAGCCTCCTTCTTTTTGCCTTCTCCTTCCTCCTCCTTCTTCTTCTTCTTGCCCGACAGCACTAGGTTGGCCCCTGTCTCCTGGCACTGGTCACAGGCAATCCGCACATCCAGGGAGCTCTTGCCCTGGTCCAATAGGCGCTGTATGCTGCTGGAGACCGGGAAGATGTGCCATGTGCTCTTGCGGGCATCGACTGCCTTTTCAGAAATCAGCAGCTCGCTCTTCTCACCCTCCTCAGCCTCGTCTGCCCCGTCCAAGCTGCTCTGAGATTGCCTCTGGTTCTGGTAGAGGCGGATGGTTACTTTGGTCCTGGTACGGTTCGCCTTAGGGACTTTCAAGAAGAGCCATATTTCGGCACGCTCTACCACAGAGAGGTCACTCCCTTCTTTGGAAATCTCAAAGTGTAGCGTCTTCCTCGGAGTGCCTGCATGGGAAACAGCACAAGAAGAGAGGGGGAGACCAGTTAGGACAAACACTTGGATCTGGTCACTGAACTGAGCAAGACCACAGGACGATTGATCGACAGTTTGAACAAACCTTGGGGATCACTTGAGGGCAACCAACACATTCTAAAACAAAAAAAGGAACCCAAAGCCCCAAAGAGAGGTGGAAAGATTTGTCCAGGGTCCTAGGGAGTAAAGGGGGATGGGGGAGGGAGGGAGAGAGAGAGAATTTGGAACTCAAGAAGTTTTTTAAAAGATTGCTAAAATTTTGTTTTTACATATAACTGGGGGGAAAATAAAATAGTAAAGAAAAAAGGGCTGGGACCCAAACCCAGGCCTCTGACGCTAGCTCTGCTCCCCAACAATGGGTAAAGTAGAGCTCTCCATTCTTTAAACAACCATGGGCATGCCACACACATGCATGTGGGAGCACATAGATCCTGACCAAACCCCAGAGCCATGAGGACATTTTTGATTTCTGTCCTGTCTTTCTGTCCAGACGCTCTCTCAGGAACTGAGCATTGCTCAGAAGTCATGTTCCTGAAGACCCACCCCATTGTGACCACTTCAGAGTTTTCCTTCAATACAAATGCCCTCCTTCACACATGCCTCTCTCTGCCTGCCAGGTTGTGTGTGGTCCAATGGTTGGAGCACTGATGTTTTAGTCTGAAGCAGCCAGGTTCCAATCCCACCTTGGACCTAATCTTCCCTGGGTGACCTTGGACCAGTCATACCCACAACAACCCCAGCAGACTCTATGAGTCAGAGATCTGGATATCAGGCACTTGTCACAACATTGAAACCCTAGGTGTAGACCATGTCTAACCCCCACCCACATGCAAATACAACCTATGCATAGAGCCAGATATCAGAAGAGCATCGTGTGTCCATGTGGCCTTTTATAGTGTGTGTATTTGTAAAGAGGAGTATATACATCTATGTGTACTATGTACATGATGCTGCTTGCATGCATTTCTACACACTTAGATATGGGATGCCCATCTTTGTAGTTACATGCATAATATGCATGTGTGCTCTGCACATGCATTGCATGGGTGCCCACTTGACACACATAAAATATGTGGCTATATAAAACACACATGTATATAGCATGTACACATACTACACATGCCTTCACAGAATGCAGACTTGTGTCCAGGAGCACAGTCGGAGTAATATACCATAGAGATGTGATTTTCTAAGCCTGTCCTGGAGATCTTTGGGCATCCCTAAGGTTTTATGGTCATAATTTTATTAAAATATTCTAATTTATAATACAGTCAATAAATGCTAGCTAGATCCCACATCAATGAAAGCTTTTGGGGAGGGGGTCCTCAATCATTTTTAAGCCTCTTGATGGGTTCTAATACACAGTGTTTGAGAACCATTGTGGTAGAACTAACAACAAAGGGCTTGAATTCAAGAGGGACGCCAGCTTGACTCTTGCCTCCGATGCTGGCTGGAGACTCATAGTTAAGCATTTAGCCTCAGTTTGCTCATACACACATTTGGTACTGTCTACTCCTCAGTTGTTGTGAGGGAAGTGTTCTGCCAGCCTCATCCTCTGTGGGTTTCAATGTGCCTTTGTACCTGTTTTGGTCTGTGTATTCGATGAGATTCCAACTATTTTAGTCCAACAAGAATTTGGGGCATTGCCAGGCACTGGACTGGGCACCAGGGAGAAGACAAAGATGAAATAAGGCACTATCTCTGCCCTCAAGGGCCTTACATTCTCCTAGGGTAGGGGTGGCAATCTGCACCACACACACAGCTAAATCAACACTAAATGTAGCCAGAGAGGGCAGGCAGGGTGCTTGCCAGCCTTTGGGAGGGTATTCAAGCAACATTTGTATGCCTCCATATAAAAAATGGAGGATAAGAAGGCCACGGCCCCCACTCCCAACCTCTGCACCCCATGTAGCCTTTCCAGCTCACAGAAAATGAACCCCATTCAGGACTCTGTGCATGGCAATGGTTATGATCCTGCACATCTGGCCGGATTCACTCTCCCCTATGCGAATGGTGGATTTCATCCCTTTTTAACACTCTCAGTCCTGTATAATTCTGGTGGGGGGGAATTGGGCCTCTCCTGGGGGCCAGACCAAATGAAAACCATGGTCTGCCTTACAGTCTCATTGAAGTGGGTAGGGAGAGTCAGGGAGTGAGCAGCTGCCTCTGCTGCTGGGTCACAGGCTGCTTACAAGAATCAGTGTCCCTCTCCTCTTGGGGAGCACTACACAAGGGTTCTTCCACAAAGTAAAGGAGAGCCCAAAAGGCTGAGCTCCCTGGTCTAGGATGAAGCAAGAACAAAACACCTTCAATAGACCAATAAATGGTCTGGTCTGCCCAATGCCAAGGACAGAGGAGCCTGTGAGCGGATCCCCACTTACAGGCCTGCCCCCCTGATGTGGAAATGCCAGCACTGCCCAGAGCAGGGCTACCAAGCTCCCCTCTGTATGCCCAGGCCTGCCTCTGGAACCCAAACAACTTCAGGCTGTCAGGGGGCAGGCCCAGACACAGGAACGGCTCCAACAGCAGCCAAAGGGCACTCGGTGGCTCAGCTTGGTTTCTCTAGGAAATCGAGAGCATCAAAATAGCTCCCCAAGATGGGAAAGGGCACCTGGTTTGTCAGCTCATTCCCACAGACTTTGCTGCTGCCAGCCCTGGAAAAGAGCACTGGGGGCAGGCTTGGGGTCAGGGATCAGGAGATGGGCCTGGCAGAACCCAGTCTCCCTGAGAAGCGGCAGGTTGGCAGAGTAGGAACATGCCCTCCAGGAATCTTAGTCTTCTTATCTGTTAGCTGGGGGGCAGCTACCTCTCAGGGTTGTTAGAGAGCTCCAGGATCATAGGCTTAGAGCTGGAAGATGGCCCTTAGCCTGAGAAGTGACTTATCTAAGACCACTCAGCTTAGTCAGTGGTCGAGTCTGGGTTTGATTCCAAGCCCTCTGGCTCCCATGCTGTTGAGTGGCATTGCCTCCCACAGAGTGCAGTAGGACGGTAGTGATGCCCTAAGTGGAGCAAGAGAGAGCAGATGCAGGTTCCGCTTTGACCTGCCGAATATACCACAAGGATGGTCTGGCCTCTGTCTGGTGCTAGATCCAGAAGCTCCAAGTCCATAGCTCTAGAGATCAAGGGGACCTCGGTGGTCATTGCATCTAAGCCATCCCTTTCAGGGGAGAAAACAGAGGCCCAGGGAAATTCAGAACCTTGCCCAGTGTCACACAAGGTAGTGAGAAGGAGAGGCAGGATTTAAACCCAAGTTTCATTGGAGGCCAGTGCCCAGTGCAGTGTGGGAGCTTCTCCACTGGACAGGAAGCTCCTGGGGAGGGGCACAGACTGACTTTAAAAACTGCTTATTCACCCGATCTGTGTTCCCAGCAGCATTTCAGTCTGGTTCGGCCACACTCGGGAGTGTTGCAGGGCCTGGATGCCAGCCTGTGACCTCTCTGCCCTCCACCAACTGCTTGTTCAGTTAAGAGGAGATCACAGCACCCCCTCCCCTCCGACAGGCAGCTGGACTGGAAAGCAAGTGATGTCTGTGCATCACGGAGACCAGGAATGTGGGAAGAGTGCTGGATGGGAAGGGGCTGAGCCCTTCCAGCCTCTCCTGCACTGAGGACCCGGCAGCGCCCTCCCCCCTCTCCTCTCCCAGTCCTCCCTGCGCTTTGACCCTCCCCCCACTCCCCATTCGGATGCCCATTTCAGCAGCAGCACAGCCAGCCCGCAGCACCTCCCGTGGGTTTCTCCCCCTCCTATTTCTGACAGTTGGACTATCCCCTCCAAAGATCCCCCTCCCCTGTCAGTTCTGGAGCCTGGACTCCATTTCTGCAATTGCTCTAGAATATAATCCAGAGAATTTTCTCAGGGAAGAAAAACAACAACCAACATCCAAGGAAACAAGTCACAAAAGCCAGAGGTGCCTTTTCATGAAAAAAGCTGTGGCCACAAAGCCCAGGAGAAAGGGGACCAGAGGGACTCCCAGCTTTCTCATGTCTGCCTTATCTACAGGTACCTTTTTTTCCAAGTTTTCTACCAGCCATAATAATGGAGGACAGATGTTTTCTGATGCCCATTTAGAGGGTGGAAGAGGAGAGTGGAAAAGGCACAAGGGCCAGTCAGGGGCTATGAGGCTGACCCCCTCCCCTTTTTCTGGAGGACCAAGCCCAAGGTACTTTGTCTCTTGGGGACTCAGTGGCCTTATCTGTAAAATGGGAAGGGGAGGGGCAGCAGTTATCAGAGCCTACTGGATAAGCCCCAGGGAACCTTCTAGCTGAAATTTATGCTGCCATGAATACATGAATTCCATTTTGTCAGGCTTTGGTCCTTCCCACTGCTTCCCAAAAGAGAGACAGAGAAACAGAGACAGAGAGGGGAGAGACAGAGACAGAGAGAGGAGAGAGAGACACAGAGAGACAGAGAGAGAGGAGAGACAGAGAAGACAGGAAGAGATGAAGGGATGGAGGGGTGGAGGGACAAGAGGGGGATGAGGGGGGAAAGAGAAGGGGGAAGGGAAAGAGAAAAAGAGAGAGAGGAGAGGAGAGAGAAAGAGGAGAGACAGAGACAGAGAGACAGAGAGAGAGGAGAGAGGAGAGAGAAAGAGAGAAGATAGGAAGAGATAAAGGGATGGAGGAGTGGAGGGACAAGAGGGGGATGAAAGGGGGAAAGGGAAGGGGGAAGGGAAAGAGAGACAGACAGAGAGAGAGAGAGAGAGAGAGAGAGAGAGAGAGAGAGAGAGAGAGAGAGAGAGAGAGAGAGACCCCACTGAACTTGTTAATGTATTGAAAAAAGACAAAATGGATTAAGCAGCCTCTGGAAGGGCAACAGCCCAGCAGGAATGGGGAAGCTCTCTGCTTTCATCCTTTTCTCTTCCAATCCAGCTCTCGATCTCACCTCTGCCAGCCTCACTGAGCTTGGGGCTTGCTCAGGGCTCTCTCAGTGACTTCAGTACCACCTTTCTTGGCCCATAAGCCCAAGAGGTACAGGCTCCCCACCCTGCCCCCACTCCCTTCACAGCCTCCTTGCCCAAGTTGGGAAGAGCACACACAGGTGGAGATGGGGGAGTTGGGAGGATTGTTACTACTCCCAGGTCATTTCTCCCCCTCCTCTTTCTTCTCCTCCTCCTCTTCCTCCTCCTCTCTCCTGTCTCTCTTGGGAGAGATATGAGAGCAGTAATCTGGGATCTGGGCTGGCCTGGGCCTCCCTTCAGGTGCCCACTCTTTGATTAGCTTCCCCTCCTCACTCCCTTTGCTATTTTTCCCCAGCCCCTGGTTGATCTAGGAGGCAGGCCTCATAACCAAAGCCATCCCCCTTTCTCATGAGCCTGCTCTGTTCATCTCTGCCACTGGCTGAGTCACCAGTCAGGGAAGACCCACGCGGGAAGGTGGGGGGAGGGGAGCTGGCTGCTGCTTTGGGCTTCCTCAAGGGAGGAAGTTAGAGCAGAGGCCCCAGGCACAGGTGAACACTCGAAGGCTGAAGGGAGTCTAGAAGGGAGACCCAGCAGTAAAGGATGGGAGAGCAGAGGGTCTCAGGAAAAACCTGGGAGAGGGGAGACTGGTACCTAACACTCTGTGGTTCCATCATTTCTGCTGAGGGAAGAAGGTGGAAAGAAAGGCCAGTGTCCAGATCTGGAATGAATCTCTCTCTCTCTCTCTCTCTCTCTCTGTCTCTGTCTCTGTCTCTCACAGACACACACACACACACACACACACACACACACTAGCATTTTTAGTCCCATTCACTTCCTCCCATCCAACAAAGGTTCTTCTCCATGGAATACTAATGCATTTTGGGCTTTGGTCCAGACTGATGATCTCACTGACACAGGTCATCCATTCCTCTGATACCTGACACCTTTATAGACTTTCCTGGGGTCACAGAGACAGTATATGTAAGGTGAGGCACTTGAACTCAGATCACTGGGCTAATAAGGCATATCTCTGGCCTGTGCCACCTGCTGTCTAAGGACCAAGAAGGAGAACCTGGGACAAGCCTCTTGGCTCCTTGGTGCCCCTGGCAGTGGCATCTTCCTAAGGCCACAAAGCATAGGTTCTCCACCCATCCCACTAGCGCCTCATGGGCAGCTCCTTATTCTGGGATCCCAGACTGGGGGCTAGAAGGGACCTGACATTCTATAAATGAGGAAACAGGTTCTAAGAAGTAACTTCCTCATGGTGGGTCATAGAGCAGGTAACACTGAATAATAATCATTAGCATTTACATCAGTGCTTTGCCCCATTTATTCTGTGGGGTCCTCACAACTTAGTGAGGTAGATGCTATTATGATTCCTATTTTATAGACAAGGAAACCGAGGCAGAGCAGCTCAGAGACTCGCCTCAGCTCACAGATGTCAAGGCCAGGGACCTACCCACTCCCTCATTGTGCCACAGAGGTTCACTCAAATCAAAAATGTTAATAACAGAAAATGAGAACAAGATATTCATCAGCATAAACAATTATTTGATCCAAGTGTGCGACAGTGTGCTAAACATTAAGCATAAAATAACACTAGCAGAATAGCAACCAGTCCCAGGACCCTTTCCATCTGAAATCCATTGAGAAAAACACTATACAATGAGAAGAATGAGAAGGACAATCGGGAGGCCCTGGGGTGCACCCAGGGGCCAGAGGCTTTGGAGTTCAGGATGCTCTGAGCTGAGGTCCTCCCCTGATGTGGGCTATCTCCGAGTCTCCAGGCATATCTCAAAGACTCTACTAGAGGAGCTGACCATACTTGTCAGTGCAGGGACTCTTCACACTGGGAGAGTCTATCCAGCTACAATCCCAGGCAGACCAAGAAATAAAAGTGACATTGATGGCCACTGGCCGGCAAGTATTTGCAAAGGGCTTTAAATCCTTGCTCTGCACTGACCCTTCCAACACCACAACTGTTGGGGGTGGGCCGATGAGCTACGCTCCTTCCTTCATGATAGTAAGCACTTAAGCTTTCAGGGTGAATGGGGTGGGGGAGCGATTCTTGTTCTTTATAGAGAGGATTTAAACTCATGTGGAAAAGAAGGGGAAAAGCCTCCCCAGCCTCTGGAACTTGCATTTCCATTCTGGCTCTTAGAGCTTGTGAAGAGGTAGATCAGGGGCTGACAAAGTTATCATTTACAGAGAGTGAGGCTTTCACCAAGGATGCTGAGGCCCATGAGATGTCTCACACGTGGGCCCCTGCAATCCCCTCCCCTAGAAGGGGACTCACAGAAGACCAGGGGAGTGTGTGGGGAGAACTCAAGGGCACCCAGAAAGGCTCATTGATCTGGTAAACTTTGCCCCTTGTTTCCTTTTTTTTTTTTAGTGAGGCAATTGGGGGTTAAGTGACTTGCCCAGGGTCACACAGCTAGTAAGTGTTAAGTGTCTGAGGCTGGATTTGAATTCAGGTACTCCTGACTCCAGGGCTGGTGCTCTATCCACTGCACCACCTAGCTGCCCCCCTTGTTTCCTTTTGAAAGTGGAACTTCTAGAAAGACCCAGAGCCTCCAAGATCTGGATTTGAATATTGAGAGGGGGAAGGGAGTCAGGAAGGATGTCCCTTCTGTGAATAACCTCCCCCTCCCTCTCCCCCTCTAACCCCTTGGCAAGAGGAATTCCTAACTTTGGCCTAAAAACCCCGTCCTATTTAGGAGCCTCCTCAATGCTGAAGTTTGAGAACTTCCCAAAGCACCTCCAACTTTCATACTTTTGACCTGGGACCTAAAGAAAGATAGGCCAGCTAGGAAGCCTTGTTTACTTTGGGGATGGAAAGTGCTCTGAATCATGATACAAGCCTGGCTTGGAGTCCCAAAGCACACGGAGAGAAGCACTGAGAAACACCATTTTCCATAGGAAGTTGCTTCAAAGGCATGGCACCCACCTCCCTAAATGCACAGAAGCTGAGCATGATCATCTACATTCTATATATAGATATAGATATAGATATAGATATAGATATAGATATAGATATAGATATAGATATAGATATAGATATAGATATAGATATAGATATAGATATAGATATAGATATAGATATAGATATAGATATAGATATATAGATATATAGATATATATATAGCCAGCCAAAAATCCATCCATCCATCCATCTAACCTGAAAGCAGCAAAGTCACTAGATTCCTGATCTGGCCCTTCCCTCCTTTGCTAAGGGGGTGGGGCGAGGGGGGGGGAGGACTAACTCATTAGTCAGCCAGTGGTCAAAGGCACTACTGTCATTGTCCATGGGGTAATGCCAATTGATGAGGAGGTACAAAGGTGCCAGAAATGACCAAGCTCCTACAAGGTTCTAAATAAATCTCCTTCCATATGCATGGGCACACACACACACACACACACATTCCCCTCTAGAGTCCTTCACTATTGTTTATGACACTTGGGAAACTTCTGGAACCTGCTAGGGAGGCTGCACCAACCCAGAGAAGGAAGGAAGATATTTCTGGGGGCAGCTGATGCCTTTTGGCAATTAGGTCACATTTCCCAGTTTGTCTGCTTCATTTGTCTTTCTAATCAGGAGCTGGTCATTCCCCTATGTCCATGTGAAGCGTTATCTTCTCCCCCCCCCCCTGCCCTCACCACTGCCTCCAAAGTCCGTCTCCCAGGGTCTCCTCTGCACTGAAGGGGGCCTGAGCAGGGGCCTCAGCGTCCCTTTCCTTTACAGTAATGGGCTGGGACTGCTTGAGTTCTAACATGGCAGGTCGTTCAGGTTCTGCTGAGCACTCCTCTTGGGGGGAGTTCTCCCTTTTGGGAGCTCAGCCCTCTGACCATCTGGCAATGGCTTCTAGGAGGAGACTAACGGGGCTCTGGGGGCAAGCTGCTAGCAGGCATGATGCAAAAGTCTTTGGAATGCGCCCTCTTGTGGCCTGTCCCTTCTCCTAGGCAAAGAGAACTGGGTGACCCCCACAGCTTGCCTTCCTGCGCTCAGTGCCCAGCACAGCCTGAGCTCCAAACAGAGGTTGTGTCTCTAGGTAAGGAATCAATCAGCGGCTCCGACCTCCCCCAAGCCCTCAACAAACAATACCCTCCAGACTCCAGGATTCCAGGGACCTCCTCCTCCGGCAGCTACGGCACTTTCTCCAGCAGGGAGGTTTCAGATTTCTCCTCTCCTTTCCTTCCTAGTTATCTCTCCCCTCCTCCTCCCTGCTGCCTGGGGGCTGCTCTGAGTCGGTCACCTAGCCCTTGCTAGCAAAGTTGCCAGCTTCATCCTCTGGCCTGGGCAGCATCCCAAAGCTTAACAGTTCACTGACTAAGAAGTTCCCTTCTTTAATAAAACAACACTATCCCTCTCCCCGCCCCCTCCCCATAGCAACATTTGCAAAACTAGAGGGAGCCACCTGCCAGGCAGAGTGAGGCTCTCCCCCCGCCCCCCACACACCTTCCTCTCTCTCAACCAGCTCTCTGAAAACGGGACAAGCCCTGGAGATCATCCTCTGAAGTGGGGGGGGGAGGGGTCCCAACCAGCCTGAGAGCTCACCTAGGCTCCACGTGGGACCCTGGCTCATTGAGTAAGGAGAACATTTATTACTGAATGGAAGAAATGGGGATCAAGGGCTGGATCTGCACAGCTGTCTCCCTACTGCTTGTCATTAGCCTGAAAAAAGCCAGCCGGCAGGTAAAACCGGGCAAAAGCACGCCACCTGCTAAGAATGGCAGCGGTATGGGTGCTTCAGCAGTAGGCTTCTGGGGCCTCACCTTGGCACCCTTCCATCTACACTGTGCCCTGGGAAGCAAATGACAAAGCAACGGGCAAACATGAACTCTGTAGACAAGGATGATGCCCGGTGTGCCCAGGTACAGCAGGGTGTGAGGTGGGGCACTGCAGCGGCTCAGCTTTGTGCTAGAGAAAATACCTTAGCGAGGGAGTCCTTCTGATGAACTCTGGGGATCCCTCAGTCCTGGATGATATTCTGTAGGTGGCACCATTGGGCAAGTCCCATCTCCCTATTGTCCATCTCTATAGATTTTCTACTCTATCGTCATTGGAGAAAAATTGGCAGCCCCAAGGCCACCTGGTCCTGCCCAATTCCACACTGTCTTTAGGTCAAGGGTTTCTTAATGTGGGTCAGATGACCCCCCTGGCGGTCTGGTGAAGTCTGTGGACCCCTTTTCAGAAGGTTTTAAAATACATAAAATCCACAGGAATACAAAAGGAGATTAAAATGCAGTAATCAAACTTTTAAAAAACAAAAATTTTAAAAAAAGTTCTCACTACCCAAGTTAAGAACCCCTGCCCTAGAGACACAGTTCCTTCTTTGGTGGCAAAGTTTACACTATTGGAAGAGGATGAAATGCTCTTATTCTTATAGGGGGAGGTTGGTTAAAACAAAACAAAACAAAAAACAACAAAACTTTGCCACAGGCCTGTTCCCAAAGCCCCACTAATCCTCCCCCCCCCACACACACACACTCCCATCTCCAAATCAAGCAGACAAGAGCTTTCCATTACAAGGCTCAACTCTAGACAATGTATGATTCATTTAACTCTTTATTTCCTAGCTCTATTTCCTTCAAACTCACTGCTTAGCAGGTAGTACAGACAAGGCCTGTTGTGAGTCAGAGAAGAAAGCTGTCTTGACTGGGAGGAAAAGGCAGAAAGTTGAGGGAGGATGGACAACAGGAGAGTAAAGGAGCAAATGTGGGGCCCAGGCCAAGGCCCATTTCAGGAGGTGCTATGCTCTGCCACCAAGTTTGTCTCAGTTTAGATGGTAGAAGCCCCTCTCTTCCAGTTGTCCCTAAAGGGGCCAGGGACCCAAGAGCAAGTCAAATCATCAGCCAGCTAGTAGTCAAAGGCACTGCTGTCATTGGCCATGTGGTACCAAAGGATAAAGGCAATTGATGAGGAGGTACAATGTATTGGTCAGGTGCCCTAAAAGGTAGATAAAAATATCCACCACATTTCTTTGTAACAGGGGACTTAGGCACTAGGCTGTCAGGCAACATGGCTTACCATGATAAGCACTGACTACTTGCCCCCAAATTCATTTGGTAGAAAAGAATTGTGGGGAGTCCCTAGCCAACACTAAGTATGGAGGGAGTCAGAGCTAGGGAATGTGTGATGCTGAAGTGGACTGAGGGCAGCAGGGACTGTACACTTCCTGACCTGGCATGGCTTTCTTGCAAACAGGACTTCTGAGTCAACAGGTTTTTAGGGCTGAAAAGTCCTCAGTACTGCTGGATTATGGTGGCCAACTTCTCAGAAGTGCTCCACCACCAAACCAGGATTGTTCGCCCCGTAGTTCTGGCGAGTGGGGGAAAGCCCTTCAGCGGTGGGGTCCCGGCGGAACAAACTGTTCCTTTTCTGGGTGTGCTTGCAAAGCCCAGCCTTCTCCTGCCCTCCTCCCAGGCACTAGCTTGGGCCAGGTATTTTCTCCCTTCGGCGGCAAGCAGGCACCAGGGGAGCCCCCTTCTGCCCTGCCCAAGCTCTGCGTCTCTGGGACCCTGTGAACCAGGGCCCGAAGAGGATCTGCAAGTGACCAGCAAGGTTGCATTCTTTGGCAGGGACAGCCTCTCCGAAACTTCACAGAGAACAAGCCTCTTTTTTCCCCTGCTTTCTTTTTTTGGTTCAGAGGGCAAAAGTCAGTGTTACAAATGTTACCCATGTGAATGCCAGCTCAGAGGGAGCTGACAGCAAGTGCGCCTGCCCCCAGCCCTCCCCAGCTAACGCCCAGGGTGTGCTACCAAGAGAGATACACAGCGAGCGACACACATCCTGCCTGTCCGTCTGTCTGTCCCTCCGCCTGCGGTCTGTCTGTCCCTTTGATCGCCTCCTTCGGTCTGTCTGTCTGCCTGTCTCCCTCCGTCCGTCAGTCCGTCCGTCCGTCCGTCAGTCAGCATCCCGGGGCTTTTTCTCCCTTCAGACCATCCCGGCGGCGGCGGCGGCACCTCAGCTTTCAAACACTTTTTTCTCCTCTTTCTTTCTGCCTCTCCTCCTCCCCCACCCCCCTACAGAAAATAAAAACAAGCGGATGCGGCCACGCCACACGGAGTTCTGGCCCCCGGCCCTGAGCAGATCCGCTCCGCGGCTCCGAGGCTCCGCGGCTCCGCGGCTCCCGGCTCCCGGCTCCCGGCTCCCGCTCAGTGGGGCTGGCCTCCACCCTGCTCCCCCCTAGACCGCTAAGCTGGGAGCGGGAATCGAACGCTCCCATCTCCCCACTCTCCAGGCACCTACAGCTTGCGGGAAGCCTGAGCAGCCTGACTCTCAGCTCTGGAGGGCTAGTCAGACACCCCTACCCTCTACCCACCCCCACCTCCCACCCCCGTCGGGTCTGTCTGAGTTAGGAAGTGTTAACAGAGAAGACACCCCACACCCCGACGCAGTCCCAGCGGAGAGTCGCTGAAGCAGTCCCCAGGGCCTGGTCAGTCCTGTGCCCAGACTGCCCACCTCTGCCTCCCTAGCTGGCCAGCCACGGCCAAGGGCAGTCGGTGATGCCGCCCACACAGGTCCCGTTCGGTTCTGTGCCCAGGCTGCTCACCTCTTCCTGTCGGCCCAGTCACCGCCAGGGACAGAGACTGATGCAGCCTGCAGGTTCTACTTCGTCCCGTGCCCAGGCTGCCCAACCTCGGCCAAGGGCAGCGAGCGATGCAGCCCGCCCAGGTCCTGCTCAGTCCTGTGGCCAGGCTACCCACCCCTGCCTTCTCAGCCACGGCCAAACGCAGCGACCGATGCAGCCTGAGGGTCTGCTCCGTCCTGTGTCCAAGCGACCCACCCCTGTCTCCCTGCCTGCCCAGCCCAGGAGTGCCAGAGCTTAGGGAAGGGCACTCATCTCAAGTGCAATGTGGTGCGGGTGGGGAGCCACGGGGGCGAAACGGCAGGCACCCACCTGACTCGGCGAAGGTGATGATCTCGGAGGTTTGCTCCAGGAGCTCATTCATCTCGGCCCGGCGCCCAATGTCGTCCTCGATCTCCACGTACCCGTTCTCACCCACCTTGCCAACATGCAGTTTTTTGATGGCATTGAGCAGGGCCGCCTTGGGCACCGGCTGGGTGACGTCGGGTCGCTTCTTCAAGTGCAACATGTTCAGGATGTGTTTCTTGACGGCTTCTACCATCTCGGGCTGGGAGCTGGGTATCTCCTTGGGCAGGCTGCTGAGGGCACAGGACGGGCACTCCGGGACGGGGCCGGGGCTGGCGCCCTCCGAGCCTGGCGTAGGGGAGCTCCTGACTCGGATCCAGCAGAGTGCCAAAAGAAAGCCTCTCAGCGAGAGCCCAGGCATGCTGGCCGCCCGAGCTGGGGTGATTCGCTTTTTTTTAAAAGCCCGGGGAGCCTGGCCCCCTCCCTCCGGCAGGCAGTGGGCTGGGGTTGCTCGCTCGCTCGCTCGCTCGCTTGCTCTCTCTCTCGCTCTCTCTCTCCTCCGCGCGCTCGCTCTCTCTCTCTTTCTCTCCCCCTCTCTCTCCTTCTCTCTTTCTCTCTCGCTCTTTTTCCTTCTCTTCAGCAAATTCTCTGGAACGAGAACAAAAAGTTTTCTGTGAAGTTTGGTTTGTAGATCCTTTCCCTCTCTGAATGCAGTAAGTGCTGGACGTCTGTGGCTGTCAGGGAGGAGAGTTCTGACTGTCTCAGAGTGGGATAGAGGGAGAGAGAGAGCGAGAGAAGGGGGGAGAGACAGACAGACAGAGACAGAGGGGGAGAGAGGGAGGGAGGGGGAGAGAGAGAGAGAGAGAGAGAGAGAGAGAGAGAGAGAGAGAGAGAGAGAGAGAGAGAGAGAGAGGGAGAGGGGGAGAGAGAGAGAGAGAGAGAGAGAGAGAGAGAGAGAGAGAGAGAGAGAGAGAGAGAGAGAGAGAGAGAGAGAGAGAGAGAGGACGACGGATTGGCCTGAAGTGAGTGAGTGAATGAGAGAGGGAGGGAGTTTTGTCTGTGAGTAAAGGCTATGTATGAGTAGGGAGGGGGAGGAACAGCCCAGATTCTGACAGGCTGCCTCACTTATGCTCCTTGCTCCCCAACGCACACCTCTCTTCAAATACCACCATTCTCATTTTTTTTTTAAACTCTCCCTACTTTAAAGTAAGGGGAATTTTTTTCCCTCCGAAGGTGCCCTCCCTCTTTTCTACTGTATCTCTCCTTCCTGTTTTTTTTTTCTTTTAAATTAAAAAAAAAGTTTAAAGGAACAAGACCAACTGGATTGGAGGGGGGAAGACACTATCCCCCTGTTAAAACCTTGGACAGCCACCTGGCTATGAAGGTGAGAGGCTTGAGACTAAAAAGGGGATGGAAGCAGTTAGGGGAGGAGGGAGGGAGGGCGGGCGGGCATGGGGGAAGGGGAGAGGAGCTGGACCCTGAATGAAACTGAAAAGATGGTGTTCCTCTTTCCTATTCATTCACATTTAAATGTCCAGGGTTATCAACACTGGCAAAGGATCTGAAGGCAACAGAGGAACGGTACTTTTGTTTGGGGTCATAGAATATAGTACACATTTCCCAAGTACAAAATGCATCAGGGCATTGAGAGAGAGAGAGAGAGAGAGAGAGAGAGAGAGAGAGAGAGAGAGAGAGAGAGAGAGAGAGAGAGAGAGGAGGGAGAGAGAGAGGAGAGAGAGAGAGAGAGGAGGGAGAGAGAGGAGGCTACAGTGGGAAGAATCACTTAATGTGACATGTACAGGATTGCCTGCTATTTGAATCTCCTCTCTCTCTCTCTCTCTCTCTCACACACACACACACACACATACACACACAAGCTTACAGCTGTCTTCACAATTCACAGATCCAACCCCAAACTCACTCGCTCTTTCCCACTTTATTTTATATACACTGAGCAGTTCTGCCTGAATAATTAGTTCTGTAGGGAAACCAATCTGAGAGGTATCCTGTGGGATGGTTTACTTCATCATGTGACCACTCTTCGACTTGGTTCCCCCCCTCCCCCCCCCCAGTTCTTTAATGGCTCCTATCTTTTAGTGTGTTTCTTCTTGCTCAGAGGAGAAAGATGGAAGAGAAATCTTTCTGTTTTTTCATTTCCATTTCCAAATAAAAGATGAACAAGACTTTTGGAAACAGTACCTTTCTGAGGGGGTCCTTATTGGCCCTGGGCTGCCTTCCCTTTATTGGCTCTATTCTGCCCTTTTCTTTTATCCTGAAGAAGTTTCTCGAAGCTCCCTCTCTCTACCTGCCTCTCTGTGGGCTTCCCTCTCCCACACAGAAACCCTTTCTATTTCTGTAGGCAGCTTAAATGTTGGTACCCAGTGTGTATCGTGCAGTACAGTTCAGCAGCATCATTGTGGTAGAAAAAAATCATTTCTAAATCTAACCACCAATTCCCCTAAACAATGAGGGCATAAGATCTAAGCAGGGAGGGATGGAAGGTAATTGTGGAAACAAGTTCAAATGAGAGAGGTAAATGAACAATCAACAATGGTGTGATGCAGTATATAGAAAGCCCACTCTTTCCAAAATAACACTTTCTAAGGCATTCCTTGCCATTAACACCCTCTTGCATTTGTGCTTTGAGATCGGCTACCCTCAGTTCTGACCCTGGTACTGCTCAGGATGTGTCAGGCATTCACTTTCTCACCCCTGCCTTTTTTTTTGGGGGGGGGGGAGAGGTGGGAGGGGGAGAAGAGCCAGAGTGGAAGGCAGTTGCACTGTCCTCTTCTCCTAAACATAATATGTGTAATATAATCCTTCAGATGATATACTTAAATATTTGGAATCTCGTAAACACAAGCCCCAAACATATTGTAATTCAATTAAGTTTTACAAGTGATTCTGAAAGAGTACTAAAAGTTTAAGTGACTGCAGGAAAGCCAGGCAGGGGGAACTAGAAGGGAGTGGAAATAAGTCCTGCTTGCAGCAGCCCCACATCATCCCTTCTCACGACTTGGCCTACGATAGGTGTCTGTGGGTGGGTGGGTGTTTCCTGGATTTATTGTTTGTGAATGGGAGTCTGAAAGAAAAACCCAAGCCTTCTCATCTCCCATGTGCATTTATTTGTTGCTGGTGACTGAGGTGTGCTAGCAAACCCAGGTCCATTGCAAACTCAGCATTAACCTGCTTGATGGACCTCAAGCCCCCACCCCATCCCTTCCTGCAAAGCTCACTTCATGTGGCATCATCCTCAATAACTTGCAATGCTCCTTCCTCCCTCCCCCCCCCCCCGCTGCCCCCAACAGCAGCAGCCAAGGAGCTTTGGATTTTGTGGCTCTGGGGGTATAGGCAGGCCCTCAAGAAAAGTTGGAAAGATTTACCTTAGTGTTTGCGATGCTCCCACTAGCACACTCTCCTTGAATGGGGATAGAGGAAGGCAAGAGCTTCTTGGTAGTATTCCTAATGGGAAGCTTTATAGCAGACTGCTGATTTGTACACTCACACATTGGTACCACTCAAACTAAAGAGGGCTGGGGCTTTGTTTGGGATTGGTTAGGGTTAGCATTACATCAGCAAGTGACTGGTTTTTCCAGTGTGAGACATATTTCTCTCATAATTCATTATCTAATGGAAAACCCTATTTGTCTAAGATGACACAAACTGTTGGGTGATACACGGAGCCAGTGAATCTTCAGCCTTTTAATAGAATACCATTTAGAGAAAATGAGAACTGAACAGGCATCCCACACTGAGGAACCAGCTCACAACTTTTCTCCTACTACTCATACACGGTGGGGGGGGGGGGAAACAGTCATCTCCTTCCAGACTCAGTTTTACTTCTCCAAATCAGAGGGGTCACTTCAATCATTCAGCTCTCAGTTTACAGACTGGATTCTTGGGGCACTCACTGAAAAAAAAAAATGGACCTGCTTTCAGAGAAACTCATTTTAGCAGGGCAAAACTCAGAGAGAAACTCATTTCAAAGACATTTGCAAAGTGTGCCTGCCCATACAAAGTCCCTCTTGGACTGGGGAGTCCTTTGTCTGCCTCCCCCCTCTCCAGGACCACAGTTTGATTGGGACACTCAGAGTCTCCTCCTGAAGCATTTCTTTTTAAAATCAGGAACAATTTTATAAATCCTCCTGTTTTCCAAACAAAATCCCTCCCAGTTCCTGGGGACATGGCAGGCTTAGGAAAAGGAGTCCTCTCCCTTTTTTGTCCTACTCAGAAATCATTCTTCCTAAGTATCTTTCTTACCCCCCTCCCCCCACTCCTCTCTGTGGTAACAGAACTTTAATACCATGAGATTCAGAGAGATGAAGTCTTTTCACAATAAGAGGGAAGTTTCTCAGGTTGAGCTAGAAGCCAGAAAACCTGGGTAACAATTTTGAGGGGCTGAATGCCCTGTGTGCAAGGAAAGCCCTTGAAGCACAAGCCAGATAAAATGTGCAAAATTGGGAGCTAATGGGAGCCATATGAGCAGATATGTTGTTTTGTTTGCAGGATTTAACTTGCATAAAATAAACTTTTCACTGTGCCCACAAGCAAAATGCAGAGGCTCCTGGCCTTCTGTTGTATGAGATAGTCTCAACAGGTCCTTTTCAGCTGAGGGCAGGCTGGAATTTTTGATAGGATGGTCCCAACTGACCAAAGACAGTGGATGTGTGTATATGTGTGTATGAGTGTATGTGTGCACGAATGTACACTTTGGACAGTTGATATCTGTAGTGTGCTCTAAAGTTTGCAAACACTTTATGTACATTATCTTATCTCAGCATCATACTAGTCCTCTAAACTTGTTGCTAGAGAATTATTAGGGCTACAAATATGGGTAACCCTGACCATTTTATAGGAAGGGACATTGAGGCTCAAGGAAATGAAATTACTCAGAGGTGGTATTGGAACCTAGGTCTAGCACTCTAGATGACTCGAATTGGGATGCCTAACCAATCTCACCTTGTATCAAATAAGGGTCCTTAAAGTGAACACAGAGAAGTGTGAATGACTGCAGGAAGAGTTCCCCACACCTGGCCAAACACTCAACCACCTTTGGTGAGGGACAAAAAGAGCTCGGAAGTATTCCATTCCTTTTCCTCCTCTCTTCCTCCTGTCCTGTCCTGTCCTATCCTGTCCTGTCCTGTCCTGTCCTCTCCTCTCTTCCTTTCCTTTCTCTTCCTTTCTTATCTCTTCTTTTCTTTCTTTTTAAAATGGACTTGTGTCCAAATTAGTTTGGGGACTCTTAGGAAAGGAATTTACCAGTATGGATTGGCAAATGCTCTACAATTTCACCTTTTGGAGCTGCCTTGGGCACAGAGGGGATACTCAGTAATAACATTTATCTAGGGCTTTGCGATTTGCACAATGTGGTACAATTGCCATCTTCTTTGAGTCCCACAAGCCTGGGAGGCAGGCACTATTGTTATCCTCAAGTCATAGATGAGGAAACTGAGGCTGAAAGTTGGGCGAATTGCCCCGGGCCATCCAAGTACTAAATGTCTGAGGCTGGATTTGAACTCAGGGCTTTCAGACTCCAAGACCAGTGTTCTTATTGATGACAGAACCGAGGAACCTCAAAGAGCTGAGTGAGTTGTTACCAGTACAGGGTAACACAGCCAATGACTGCTAGAGTCAGGGCTAGAACAAGGTCTTGTGTCAATCAGAGGCTAGCTCACCAGATATTGTGGCTACTGCTTCTCTCAATTGCTCTTCATATCAGTCCCCAGCAGCTAGCAATGGATGCCTGCCTAGGAGAGAGTTCCATGGCAGCTGCCGCAATTTCATTTTTTGGTCCAATCAAGATGGCCTTATTTCTTTAAACAAGGCGGGGGGGTCTCTCCCTCCCTCCCCGTCCCCTCCCCTTCTCTCCTCTCCTCTCCATGACACCCTCCATAGAATGGGTGTTTAGGGTTAAAGCAAACCAGCAAAGAAGCCAGATCTTCAAACCTTCAGTGTTCCTCACCCTGGGCTGAGCAGTATCCGATGCCCAGGTGCCTTGATTTCCCTCTCCTTTTGGGCAGCCTGGTCTCTGGCTTCTGTCACTGTATTGCTGCTATCAGTTCCTAACCTCCTCCTTCCTCCTCCCCCTCCTCCTTCTCCCCCTCCTCTTCCCCCAAGGCAGGTCCATTCATTCCATTGGCTCCTCAGACAGGCAGCCAGCCTTTCTGACTCCCTCCCTCCATACCTCTCTGCCTGCCTGCCTGCCTGCCTGCCCCCTCCTTCCCTGCCTCCCTTCCCTCTCTCTGCCTGCGTGCTGAAGCTCTGTACCTTGAGCAACACCTGCTGGTGGTTCCCAGGGAGCACGCTAGCTAACGGGCCAGACCAGGCAACTGAGCTAAGAGCTCACAAGCTTTGCTGGGATTGTGAGTCAGGGCATTCCTCATTCCTCGGGGCAGTGTCCAGCCATTTGCAGAAGGGGTTTCCATTCACTCCTTTTCACACAACCAGGACCCTAGGGCTGCTGTAGAGAACAGCTCTCCATCTTTCTCCTCCTCCTCCTCTGCCCCCTCTTCTTTTTCTTCTTCCTCTTCCTCTGCCTACTCTTCCTCCATCTTTTGGCAGCTTAATAATGGGTAGGGGGATTGAGGACCCCCCCCCCCATTTAGCCAATGCAGCTTGGATATTGGACTCAAATCTTGGTGCAAGGCATTGCAAGCAGAGGGTCATGGGGTCCAACCTGTGGTTGGCCTGGCAGGAAGTCATTGTTTTCCTATTGGATTCTGGATCTGAAAAGGATTGATGCTCCCCTCTCAGGAATTGGCCCAGCTCAGATGCTTATCTGGGGAGAGTTCATGACTTCTGAAAAGGCTGGAAAGCTGCACCCACTCTGAGCATAAACATGCCAAATAACCCCCATCCCTGGAAGGAAGAGCAGCCTCTATGAAGCCATGTGAGCAGTAACTTGGCAATCAAAGGCATTGGAGTGGGACCTGGGGGTCTCTGCCTTCCTCAGGTGTACCAGGTAGAGCAACATGCCAATTAGGTCCTGCCTTGCTGCCTGCCCCCGTCCTGCACTAATGGCCAGGCAGGTGGCATTGGCTTCGAGGCATGGTTTTCTACCCCATTAGGGAGCTGGTCAAAAATCAAAGTTCTTTTAAGGACAAGAGCAGCTTTTTGGGGGTGGGGTGGAGTGGGGCTATTTTCTGTATGGCCTTTTGTCTTGTGACAGCTATTGAACAAGAATTTCTACACTAATGTTTACTTTGGGCAATTTCTGTCCAGATACAAAACTGGCAGAGACTGAGAATAAAGAATGTTCCCCCACCCCTTCCCTCACCCAAGCTAACTGTTTAGCTTGCCTTTTTGTATCATGGATCTTTCCTTCTAACTCCAGGGACTTATGAATGAAACAGAAGACTTTTGGGGGTGGGGTGGGAGGAGATAAGGTGGGAAGAGAGGGCATCATTGGATTGTAACTATAGACCTGGAAATAACCAAGTGGCCATCTGGTTGGAACCCTCCCTTTTACAGATGAGGAAACTGAGGTTCATAAAAGTCAAGTGACTTGACCAAGAGCACATAGGCAGCAAAGAATCACCGGGAGGATTTGAATCCAGATCCTCAGACTCTAGAGGCATTATTTTTTCACTTCATTCAAACAGAAAAGCTTGGAAACATGAACCCCTTCAAAGCAGGGGACTGAAGCCATTGGGGACTCAGGGAAGAGACTGGGCCCTGCTGACAAGGCAGTGTGGCTTTTAGTTCTTTCTTGTGAAAAACATATTTTCCCAAAAGTTTCATTTCTGATTTATCTCATCTGGGGAACTAAACATGAAACCTGACTGTGGAGAAAAATCAGAATGTTCTTAGCATCTGGGGTCAAGAGCAGGCAAACCTCCTGGCCTTCGAAGAGTTGGTGTATCTTCAAAGAGCCTAGCCTGAAATATGAAAACATGGAGAATGTCTAAAGGCATTTGCTGCAGAGATGTTTCAGGAAACCATGATTAAGGGCTCATCAGATGGTGCAAATTAAATAGGTAATTGGCAAACCCTGCCAGTTTGCTGGAGAGCTCCACCCCTTCATAACACTCAGGCTTGGGTGGTAAGCTGGTGGCCAGAAAGTGAGCAGCATTTGCCATCTACAACCAGGAACGATCAATTCGAGAGTCTCAGAACAGAGATGCCAAGGTAGACTGCAGGACATCACCAAAATAATGATCCTCAAACCTGGGGACAAATGATTGCACTGAGGCTAGCCTGCCAACCTATATCTCTCTCTTTCTCTTTGAACTACAAATTCAGATACTAGATTTAAAACTGGAAGAGAGCTCGAGATCACAGATTTAGAAATAAAAGGTAGCATAGAGACCATTGAGTTTGAGCTTTTTATTTGGCGTGAGAAAACCAAGGTCCAGAGAGGTTAAGAGATTTGCCCAAAGTCTCAGAGGCAGGTTTGAAGCTAGGTCCACCTAATTCAAAGTCAATGCTCTGTCTCACATAGACCTGCTCCAGTGTTGGACCATCAAAATAGATAGGAAAATGGCAGCAAATTTGAGGAATCACATGCTCTTAAATATCAAGCATATTTGAGTGAGACTACTACACATTAGATAACTGATAGCAGCCCCTCCTTTTGCACACTGGGAGGTATCTAAGATACTTTGCCCAACTTTCTCAATAAATTGCTGCCTAATAGTTGTCTACTGATTTGGAGACCAGCAAAAAACATTGATTAGCACTGGCCTCAAACCCAGCCCTCTTCAAAATACAAGGCTGGGTGTTTTTTACTTTTGTTTTTATTATTTTAGATTTTCATTGTCCCATTTAGCAACTGATAATAACTGGTATTGATGCAATGCTTGAAAGATTGTAAAGCACTTTATACTGATTATCTTATTTGAACTTCATGACAACCTGACAGAGCAGGTCAGTCATATGGTTATTATCACCCTCATTCTCAGCCTCTTTTCACATATGGGGAAACTGAGGATAGAAGAAAGTCAATGACAGATCAGTAAACTAGAATCAGAGACATCTCATTCCGACCCCCAAGTCCAGCCCTTAACATACATCAGATTGTCTCTTTTCCCAGGAAACTCAAGACAGCTCAGGCAGGCCTAAAATGCTTCAGATAACCGCCCTTCCTCTTTTCAAAGCAAATACTGATAATATAGTATGATATTATAATGGAGAGAGACAGAGAGAGAGGGAGAGGGAGGGGGGAGAGAGAGGGAGAGAGACGGAGAGAGACAGAGAGAGATGCAGGGAGGGAGAGAGAGAGAGGGAGGGAGACAGACAGAGACAGACAGAGACAGAGACAGAGAGACAGAGAGACACACAGAGAGACAGAGGGAGACAGAAGGGAAACAGAGAGACAGAGAGACAGACAGAAACAGAGCAAATAGGGGGCACATAAACTTTGGTTCCTCTAAGAGGTGGTTACAAGCAAGATGATATTCTCTAAACTATGTTTCCTACTTTGGATGCTGGAAGACTGCCAGGTGCTCCCTCAGTGGCTTCTTGATCCCCTCTGCCCTCCTCTTTTGGAGGCACTGATATCTGGATTGCTATCAACCCAGAAGTTTAAGCATCAGCTACCTGTCTACATAGGCCACAGAGAAGAATGGGATCTGCCGTAATGAGACTCCCTGGTGTTTGAACTAGTGTTCTCCAGGAACGGAGGGTCACCTTTCCCAAGGTTAATCTCCTGCATCACGCAGATGGCTTTGATCATTCAGAAAGTACTGCAATGACAGGGAGTTGCTTAAAGATGAAAAGCATCTTGGGGGTGGGGAGGTGAAGGGGAGGATGAGAGAAAACTGAGCCATGGTGAGGGGGTGAGAAAATTGAGACATGGAGCTACTTTCTCATCTCTTCTAAGAACTGAATCACTCCCAAACCAAAGGTAAAAGGTCTCCTTGGGAGCCCAATGCCTGAGCTGACTCCCAGATGAATCAGAAATACCTCTATTTTTCCCCTGGATGGAGTGACCTTCCAGTCTACTTAAAGAAACACATTATTTTAGAGATGCTGGAGCTTATCCCTCAGTAGGTTTAACATGAGGCAGGGAGGCTCAAACAGCCAATTTATCTTTAAGTTCTCATATACTGGGGGTGGGCAGGATATGAACTTACAGGAAGACAGTAGAGTACAATGGACAGAGCTTAATATTTGGAGTCTGAGACTCAGGGCTGAATCCAGGCTTTGCCATCTGCCACCTATGTGACCTTGGCACAAGGAATCCCTTTCTTTGGTCTTTTGTCTAGAATGAGAGAATTGGATCAAGGTATGTTCCTGGACCCTTCCAAATAGAAGATCTAAGATCCTAAGACTGCTTCTTGTTTATACTTTTTTGCCTCACTGGGATAGCCCAATGACCTGTTCTGAATGGAGAATTTCTGGGGCAAAATGCAAGGGAAAGCCTTCCTTGGTTGGAGGTGGCCCCCTGCCTTCATGTATCATCAACAGCAGAGAGCATAACTCCCTCTGGTCCAGAAGAGAAACAGAGAGAAAGAGTCCAAAGTACCCAAGCTTTTCAGCTCCGATGAGCCTGTGCCCCTCCCCCACCTGGGCCACTGCTACTCAAGCCTACCTCCTAGTTCCCAGCAGGGGTGAAAAACCCAAGTTCTGCCTCAGCACCAGCATAGACCCCTGTAGTCTCCCCCCTGCCAAGGGTTCAGCCCTCTCACCAGACTGTGAGCTTAGTTCCAGACGACACTGGTGCTTCAGCTGATTCAGAGGCTCTGGGGGTCTCCTTCTCTGGTGAGGCCTTCCTGGGACTGGATCTGTGTCAGGGTGACTATGATGTTGGGCTCCACTCCTGTCCACTCCTGTCTCAGAACAGTAGCTCCTTCCTTCTGACCTTCCAAGCTGTTCTTGGTTAGAAGATGATTTCAGCACATTCTTCTGAGTACCCAAGTTTTTCCTGGTGGCCACCTTGGAGGGCTAGCTAAGGCTATCCAGAGCTTTCCTTCACTAGGGTAAGTAATGTAGTTTACTTTGGAAATCCTTTCTTGCACTTCCACTTATCATTGTTTTCAGAGGCTTGCCTCTAATTTTGAAAGGTCAATCCAGCAAAGATAGACCAGTAGGTGTAGTTTCTGGAAGTTTGTATCTTTAAAAAAAAAAAGTGATAAAATAGTTTTAGTGTCATTTCCCTGTATCTCTACACTAAACCACAATGGTGGGGGCGGGGGGACGACTTTATTTTGGATGGGGCTCATGATCATAGAAAACCTTAAAATATGTCATGAGGGCCCCTAAAATGATGGGGAATGAAGGACAAGTCATCACATTACTCAGAAGAGATAAGAGAAAGGTCTCCACCAGATCTTGACCCAAAAGGGTGGTGGAGGGACAAGAATAGGCAGTGATCTCCTAGGGAGCAGAGGAAACATGTCAGCATTGCATCTGGGACCAACCCAAATGTCCCAGAATATAGCTTGGGAAGAATTAAGATGGTGGCCCCCATTGAGAAGGGTTCAACCAAAGGGTTCTCCTAGTTTCAAGGAACTTTTGTTTCCTTGGATGCTGTTTGTCTCTTGGTTAGTCATCGAAAACACACGTAAACCCAGCCAGTTTGCTCAGCTGTTGCTGATGTCACCATGGCCCACTAAGAGGCAGTGACTCTCATAATCCCCCTTTATTAATCATAGGACAGGAGGAAGTGGAAGTGGATGACATCATCAGAAAGGAGGGCTAGCTCCCTCGGGCTTTCTGGAGTGGCTTGCTTGGAGCATTTCTTAAGTGTGATATGAACGCCATCATCAGAACACGCTTTCTCCATCTGAGCAATCAGCTCCAACACCCCAACGCTGCAAACTTTGGTGGAAGAACTCACCTTGAAAATCTCAATTTCAGAGTTTGGGCTAGATCACAGCAGGGTTCTGTGTCCCCACCCACCCACTCTCCCCACTTTCTGCTCACTCTCCCTTGTCCCTAAGACCCAGGAGATCTGGCCTTTGGCAAAAAAGTGAACATGGTCTCTGAAACCCAAAGGGCTCCAATGGAGCAGTGCCACATCCTCCTGCTTATTGATATCCCTGGCCCAGAGTAGCCAGTTTGCTCCATTGTAGACATTGATTCAACCTAAGCAGGACTGTGACTTCTGCACTGGCAAGTACCTAAATGAATCCATTCGAGCACCATTTAGAGAGTGTCTCCTCCATGTTAGACACAGTCATAAAGTCACTGATTAGAGGGGCAATGAGGATCAATCCCTTCCTTTTAACAAAGAAGGATTTAGAACCCAGGAGCTTAAGGGACTCGCCGGGTCACCTGAGTAGTAAACATCAGAAGTGGGATCTGAGCCTGGGTGCTGGGGCTAGGAAAACAAACAAAAAACATTGGCCCTTCCACCCTATGGGGAGGGGGGAGGGGCACAAAATGTGTACAGAGATAAGGAAAGGCAACATACAGGACAAGTGAATGGAGTCCTGAGGAAGGGGCTGAAGAAAGGACTCTGCTAGAGGGTGGCCCATCAGTGGTGTCCTGAAGGCAGCTAGGGATCCTGGGGGTGGGGAGGGGGTGTGCAAGACATTCTAAGCACGGGGAAACAACCAGGCAAAGCTGAGGCATTTTTAGCTTCCTTGGGATCTGGGCTCCATCACTGCCTGCTTCATGAGAGCATGACTGATCCCCCAACTGCTAGGGTCTCCCAGACACCTCCTTCCCCCCACTCTTCTTCTTGTTTTGTATACATTTGCTATGCATATATGTGCGTGTAGTGTATGCACACATGCACGCATACACCTACACACATTCTATTCTTCATAGAAGGCAAGCTCTTTGAGGGCAGCGACTGCTTTGTATTTCTCTTCTCATCCCCAACTTCCAGCCCTGTGTCTGGCATCAAGTGGGTATGTAATATTAATGCTTGGTTGGTCAATTGCTTGATATAAACAGAGGCTAGGCTAACTGGCATAGAAGGTCTCAAAGCCAGGGTGACTGACATAGAGAAGGGATAAAGGAAGGCCAGTCAGGCTGGAAAGGCAAGTGGGAGCAGATTGTGGAGGGCCTTAAAGGAGAAGATGTCCAATAAAATGAAAACAAAACAAGTCCCTTAAAGCATGCTGGATGCCCCAGATGAAGAAGTGGGATGGTCCGGTGGGAAGCATGGGGGGTGAGGGAGTAGGAGTTGGGGTGTCCCAGAAAATGGGGGTTGGAGCTGACTTAGAGTCAGGAAGCTCTGTCCCTGCTACTGGCCAACTCTCTGGAAGCCCTGAGCTAAATCCCTGAATCTCTTTCAGCCTCAAGTTCCTCATCTATAAAAATGGGATAATAATAGCACTTATCTCCCAGGGTGGGTGTGAAGATGCAAAGAGATGCAAGGTGCTTTACAAGCCCTGAAGTTCTATGTGCCTGCTCATTATTATGAGGGGGAGATCTAATAATTGACCCGATTCTGACAAGGGTTAGTTGTGGGTCCCAGGGGTGAGTGAATGAAGGAAATGTCCTACAACTTCTCTGTGCCCCCATTGTATTCCCTATTCCTTAACTGCTTGGCCAGAATCTTGGGAAAATTAAAAGTAGAGTGTGTGTGTGTGTGTGTGTGTGTGTGTGTGTGTGTGTGTGTGTGTGTGTGAGAGAGAGAGAGAGACAGAGACAGAGACAGAGACAGAGACAGAGAGACAGAGAGAGACAGAGACAGAGAGAGACAGACAGACAGAAAGAGAGAGACAGACAGACAGACAGAGATAGCAAAAGAGAGATAGAGACAGGGAGGCAGAAACACAGAATGACGTCCAGAGAAAGAGAGACATAGAAAGACAGAGACAAAGAGACAAAAGTAAAGGTGGAGTAAGTGACACAGAGACACCCAGAGACAGAAGGAATTCAAGAAAGGAACGCAGAACACAGACAGCAGCTTGAAGGCCTCACTAAACTCCATCCTGCCCATTTCAGGGCCCAGCCTCATCCATCTGAAGTGTGTCAAGGATATTTTGGATGAAGAATGTCCCGGAGCCCCTAGTGATGGCCCTGCCTCATCCAGACGAGGGAAGGTGTGACACAGGAGGGTCTAGTGGCTGCCTAGCAGCTCATTTCCAAGCTGACCCAGCCAGTCCTCCCCCTCACAAAGCTGCACTGGAGCAGGGAGGCCAGGGGCTTTTCAGGCCAGCTTCCCATCCTTCCCTTGCAATCTCCTCCCAGGGTGTTGAAGAGCCTTGGAAAAGCACAGTTATTTAGGTGCCTATGAGTGTATGAGAATGACCGATGGAGGCTATCGGGCCTGACCCAGAGCCTGGGCCTTGCTGATATTAGGGCAATGATGACACCTGCTCTGCAGATGCAGAAATCAGTGATCAGAAAGATCTCCTTTGTCTTGGGGAGACTAAAGAGGAGCCAAACTCTGCAAACCCTCCAGGGCCGAGGGGCCAGGATGTTTGGCTAAAACAGACTGGCCACGCTTCTTAGCCTCAGAGCCCGGCACACCCAACAAACCCCTTGAAACCCGACATCTCCAGACAGGGGCTCAGATCTGCGACTGAAAAGGGCTTTTAGCCAGTGAAATATGCCAAGAGGTCTGCTGCCCCCAACAGGTTGCATTAGGTACAGCACATACTAATAAACTCAAGTACAATGAACACAGATGGCCAATTTATGACCTTTTATTGAGAGGGGCATTTAGGAAGGGTGTTAATTGAGACCCTTCCTTCTACTTTGTTGGTACCAGTCAGGACCACTGGCCATTGGACTGAAAATCTACTTCCAGACACCCTCAAACACTTCATGATGAGACCTTCTTCCTTTCCCGATCTGAAGGCTCTTATGATGAAAACTATAACTAGACAAAAGTCATTAACAAAGATTATGTGGGTACCATCCTGTGTCCTTCCCTCTTCACCTTGACATTCTATGGATGGGAGTAAGGGAAGGAGTCGTAGTGGCAGCTGGGTGGGTGAAAAACTGGTAAGTCCTTCTAAATAGATTGGAAAATCAAATTGACCTGTTCTGTGTTTGGGGTGGGGGTGGGGAATCCCAGACAGAAATAAAGGTCCCTATGTGTACTAAAATGTAGAAGAGCACTTTTTCCTGGTAGCAAAACCAAACAAAATTTGATACAAAGTAGATGCCAATTATCAGGAGAATGACGAAAACAGATGGTGCTGTTTGGAGGTAATGGAAAAGGGAGAAATGAAATGTAGGAGGAATTCAGAGAAATTTGGGAAGACTTGCAAGAATTGATGCAGTGAAGTAAAGAGAACCAGGAGAAAAATCTATGTGCTTGTAAGAAATTAAAGGAAGGAAATCCTAAAATTCTGCTGAACTCAGTTGAATTACAATGACCAGTCTTAATGCTACAGAATGGATGATGAAAGCTACTCCCCCGCTCTAGGTTGTTGAGGTACAGCTCTCTGGTGGGAGATGATGTACACACTGTCAGACAGAGTCATGGGCTCCATTAGTCTTGGGGAGCTATTTTTCTTTTATATAAAGCAATGGAGGGTGGTAAGGGAAGGGATGGCAATAAATGATCTTGGTATAAAAAAAAGGCATAAACAAATTGTTTATCAAAAATAAATAGGTGTTAAACAGGACTTAAGAAAGGAGGGAGCCTTCTTCTTTGGGCAAGATTTGAGACTTTTCCTATTGTAGTATAACACCAGAACAGTCAGGCCTTCTTCCCTTCCTGCTGCTGCTTTCTGCTAGCCTTATGCTGGGATACTTGGTTCCAGGAGTTCAGATATTTCAAAAGCAAAATTGGAGATGCCCTCCCTGGTCCCAAAAAGCCAAAACTACTTAGATAAGCCTGTCTCGCTCTCCAGCACCTCAAAGTTGCATCACCTTTTACCTGGGAATATGCTGGGGTGAGCTGGAAAAAAGGCAATCTTAAATCAAATGAAGACATAATTGAGAGGTGGCATGTCTGGTATATGAGATGCTAAATGAGTTGACCCAGAGCCTTCCCAACTATCCCTGTGGCAGTCCCTGTCTTCATCCTGCCCATCTTCATCCTGGCCATCAGTATCTGTGCTCTGTCTTTGACTCACTGTCTTTTCCAGTGACCTGGAGGCCATTAACTGACTAGATCCACCTCAAAGTACTATCTCCTGCCTCCTGGCTGCACTTTTAGAGACCATACCTTTGCCCGCTCCTGTCTGTTCTGAGCTTGCCCTCTTGTGCCTCACAGGACTCAGTATCTCCATCTGATACAAGGCTGGAATTCAAGGAAGGTCCATTAATAGGAGGTAAGCCACCTATCTCTATAGGCCTCTCTCCAGTTCCTGATATTCTGCCTGGTCTCATTTCTCAATGTATAACCAACTCACAATCTGCCATACTCTCTCCCTGTAAATTCTTTGACCCCCCCTCAATGTTCCATGTTCCTACTGCCCATTCCTCTACATCCACCCCCTCAACCCAACCCAATTTCTGCCCCCAACCTCCTTCTCCAGATCCACTGTGCTCTTGAGAGGGAACTGCCTTTCCTATTAAGCCTTCCTTTCTCACCCCATCTTCTAAGTGTCCTGACAGCTGGCTCCCTCTAAATGGCACAAGCCTCCCCAGTCTTCCTTTTCCAGCATCATTTACACCTTCACCCAAAAGTCTTCCCTACCCAACTCTCATCAGGGCTGGGGAGGCAGAATATTTCTTGCTCACCAGTTCCACTTCCAGACTCTCCCTCTGCCCCCATCCCTCAGTAACCTCTCCTCCTTAGATGGCCTTCCAGTCAGCATATATCTTTATCAGGATTCTGTTAGGTGTTCTCCCCAGACCTCCAGGACACTTGGATAACTTCTTGCATGAGTTTATTCCTGGGTCCTCCCTGACTCCTGCCTTCTTACTAGGGAACTTCAACACACTTAGTGACAATCTCTCAAATACCCTAGATTACTTAGAGCTATATCCACTGGGATGGTAAAATCCTTAATTTTGCCATTGCTGACACATATTCCAATTCCATGTTCACTTTCTGGAGCCCTCAGCATTGTCAATTTCTCTCTTCTCTTGGATACTCTCTTGTCTTTAAGCTTTTGACATCCTGCTCTCTCCTGGTTCTTGTTCTATTTGTTTGACCCTTCTCAGTGTTCTTTGTTGGCTCATGATCTTGTCCATGTCCATTCACCTTAGAAGTCACCCAACCTCCTTTCCTGGGTCTTCTTCTCCTCTCTCTTTAAAGCAGGGGTTCTTTAACTTTTTGTGTGTCAACCATCCCTCTGGCACTATGGGAAATCCTGTGTATCCCTCTTTCGGAATCATGCTTTAAATTGTGTAAAATACATAGGATTCATAAGAAAACCATTCATACTGAAATACAATCACCTATCTTCTATCTATCTATCTATCTATCTATCTATCTATCTATCTATCTATCTATCTATCTATCTATCCATCCATCCATCCACCAACCCATCCATCCATCCATCCACCCATCCAACTATCTGTCTATCTATCTATCTATCTATCTATCTATCTATCTATCTATCTATCTATCTATCTATCCATCCATCCATCCACCCATCCAACTATCTATCTGTCTGTCTATCTATCTATCTATATCTATCTATCTATCTATCTATCTATCTATCTATCTATCTATCTATCTATCTATCTACCATCTATCCATCTATCATCTATCTGTCTAAAAGTTCAATGACTCTAGATACAGAATCCTTGATCTGTATTATTTTGAGTGGGGATTTCATCAGCTCCCAAGAGTTCAATAATCTTCTCTAGGCAGATGATTCTTATATCTATATATCCAGCACTGATCTCTCTGTTGAGCTATTCATTACCAGTGGACATCTCTAGTGGATGCCCCAAAGTTAACGCCTTTGCCTTCCTCCCAAATCTTCCCCTCTTTTCAACTTTCCTATCTCATAATTGGCACCACCATCCTCTTAGTTTCCCTGGTTCCCAACCTTGGTATCATCCTCTGCTCCTCCCTCTCTCTCACCTCCCAGATCCAATCTGTTGCCAAATCTTGTCTTTTCTCCTTTCATGTCCGGCTTCCACATCCCCTTTCTCCATATGTACAGCTGCAACCACAGAAGCAGCCTTTTTTTTTTTTTTACTTTATACATGGATGACTGAAAGGACCTGGTGGTCATTCTCCCTTTCTCCTGTCTGTTTTCTATCTGCTCCATTAAGCTACCAAAATGGAGCTCTCCCCATGTTTAGGTCCCAAGCCCATCAGTCATTTTTTAAATCCATTTTAAATCCCTTCCCCACAGTGGGCTTCCTACCTCTCTAGTATTCTGACACTTTGATCCTCTCCCTTTATTCAATGATTTCGCTACCCTGGCCTACTTACTGTTCTTCAAACATACTTCATTCCAACTCTGTCTCTTTGCAGTGGTTGTCCTCCATGACTGGGAATTGGCTTTCTCTCCAGCTTTGCCTCCTGACTTCTCTGGCTGCCTTTAAGACTCAGTTTGAATCCTGCCTTCTGACCAAGATATCCACCTGACCCTTCCCCTGGCCATGCAATCCCATCAAGATCACCTGAAGTTGACCCTCTCTCTATTTTGCATGTATGGAGTCCTTTGTGTTCTCTCTCTCTTGCATTAGAATGGGAATGTCCAAGGCAAGGGCAGGATTTGATTATTGACGGACTGATTGGACTTGGATTCAGGAAGATCTGAGTTCAAATTTGGCCTCAGGCACTTACTCGTTGTATGACCCTGGAATACTAATCCTGTTGGCCTTAGTTCTTCATCTGTAAAATGAGAGAGAGATGGAAATAGCAAACCACTCCCATATCTTTGCCAAGAAAACCCCAAATGGGGTCAGGAAGTGTTGGATATGACCAAAATGAATAATAAAAACCTTCATATTTAATATTGTTTTATCAAATTGATTTATTCTTAAAAATAAATTTTAAAACTTCTTTATCAAGATCTCCCTCAAATGAACCACTTATAATTGTATAATAGTATGGGCAGGGTGGGCAGACTTTGTGTTCAAGGGATATGCTGAATAGAAAATTCCTCATTGGATTACAAAATTCACCACCTCAATACTATTCTCAATAATCTCCTTGCACACTCTTGTGTTTCCTGAAACAGAATATATCACCAATAAGTAGAATATAGTCTCATAATCCTAGCCCTAAATTTGTGCTTGGTACATAGTAAGTGTTTTAAAATCTTTTTTTCCTTTTAAATTGAACAAAATTGAATTGTTTTGCCCTCTCCCTGCTAGAACAGTAGCTCCCTGAATCAAGGGAATATTATTTTCTTGTCTCTATGTGTCCAGCACACCCCATGGTGCCTAGCTCATGGTAGGCACATGAGGAAAATGTCTATTCAATGGAAGAGCATCCCCCAGCACTCAGCAGAATGAGCCCCATGAAATCATCGATGTCTTCATTCATCTGCCTGTGTCTCTAATGCACAGCACAGTGCCTGGTGCCCAACAGGGGCTTAGAAATGGTGTCCCAATAGAATGTAAGCAAACTGAAGGCTGTGGCTTTTCAATTCATGTTTGGAAATTCTAGAATCCAGCATAAAGTCTGGAAAGGAGGAAGGGATGGAAATGGCTTCCATTGAAGTATATCACTTCATTTGGGGAGGTGGGTGGACTGCCCATTCCACCAGGTGGGAAAAGGCTGAGATAAATAAAATTGAGTTTGCATATTAAATGTGTTTATTACCTTGGTCCCTTTTAATGATGATAATTAAGAGTAGTGCCAATTTTTATTGTGGACCCCCAGTTTCTGCAACCAGAGCTACCCTATCCAGGATTTGATCCTGTGCCAAGGGCAGAGTCACAGACCATGAGAGTTCACAGGTCTCTGTGGGTCCTGAGATTTGCCATGGCCTTCTGCTCACTCAGTTCAACTTACTATCTGCTCTTTTCTCTAAGACATGGGATAGGGGAGTAGAAGGGAGAGACAGAGTTTGGATAACCACTTGGTACCCTGTCCATCCCCTGGGGAAATCACCTAGGAATAACAATGAAAAGAAGTATTCTGTTGGACTCTTTTGTACACCTCTCCAAAGTGAGTCCCAGGCATTTCCTCCAAGTCACTTTGGTTACTGCTGGCTTGGCTGCAGAATCAAGAATTTTTTTCCTCTAACATCTTACTTGAATTTTTCCATCTTCAAAATTGACTTGATGTTGTTGTCTCTGAAGCTGGGCAGGGATGGCCCTACTTCCAAGGACATTCCACTACATGGTCCAGCCAAGAGCTTGGTTTTCTTTTACATACAGCAATGGGGCAGGGCTCACATAGACATGCTTTCGTGGATGTATGTGTGTATATATGTATCTGTACACACTCATGTATCACTTGCACTTATTTTTCCTTTTTAAATAAATGTTGGAACTCTGCTCAGTAAGAGAGAAAGGCAGCATGGTGACAACAGTAGGGCCCCTGCTCATATCCTGGATGCCTGTGGTTCCTTCATGGCTACTGTCCCTGGGAGGAATCAGAAAGAGATGCAGTGCCAATGAGCTGACTGACCAAAATTATTTTTCCTTCCCGAAGAAGCTAATCACAAAATTCTTGCCAAAGCCAGGCTCATGTTGGTGTCCATGCACACATGTGTTTGTGGGAGCCTGCACTGACAGGAGAGTGCCATGAAGTTATAGGAAGCAGATCTCTTCACTAGGCTTGGCTTGCTTTGCTCACCATGCCCACAGGCATGCCAGTCTTTGACACTCAAGGGGAGAAGCAGCAGAAGGAGTGGAGAATGGGAAGGGTCAGATTTCATGAAGGATCTCCCTCACCTCTTTCCTCCCTGAAATTCCATGCCCAAAATTCACTTATTCACACCTAAGGAATTGATTGTCCATGAACCTCTTTAAAGGCAAATACCTGCCTTGTAAGAGTAACATATTGGGGCAGCTAGGTGGCGCAGTGGATAGAGAACCGGCCCTGGATTCAGGAGTACCTGAGTTCAAATCCGGCCTCAGACACTTAACACTTACTAGCTGTGTGACCCTGGGCAAGTCACTTAACCCCAATTGCCTCACTTAAAAAACAAAACAAAACAACAACAAAAAAAAAGAGTAACATATTAAACTATTATCAGTTATTAACACCTTCATGGGAATTTATTGAAAGGCAAATATGCACGTTGGAAGAGTAACATGTTAAATTGTTATCAGCTAGCTGGGAATCAGAGAATTTCAGAGATGGAAAGGACCTCAGAAGGCATTTAGTCCATCCCATTCCTGAAAAAAAAAAACACAAATAGAGCACAATCACAGAATCCCAACAGGTAGATCCCAGTGTTTGAGGCTGCCAGGTAGTGTTGGTAGATGGAGTCCTGGACCTGGAGTCAGGGAGAACTGAGTTCAGTATGTTTTTTTTTTTTTTTTGGTGAGGCAATTAGGGTTTAGTGACTTGCCCAGGGTCACACAGCTAGTAATTGTTAAGTGTCTGAGGCTGGATTTAAACTCAGGTCCTCCTGAATCCAGGGCCAGTGCTCTATCCACTGCGCCACCCAGCTGCCCCTGAGAACTGAGTTCAAATCCAGTCTCAGACAGTATGATCTTGGGCAAGTGGCTTAACTTCTGTTTATGTCAGTTTCCTTATCCATAAAATATGGATTAACTAATAATATCCACCTCCCAGGGTTGTTGTGAGGAGAAAATGAGATAATATTTCTAAAGCACTTTGCAAAGGTAAAATGCAATAGAAATGCTAGCTCTGTTTATTAAAGATCTCCCAAAAAGAGGAATGTACTGTTTCCTGGGAAGCCCATTCTACTTTCGAGCAGCTCTGAGGTTTAGAATATTATGTTTTTCCTCATTATACAACTAAGTTTGCCTCTTGGCATCTTCCACCTCATTGCTCTGCTTTCTTCTCAGAGACCAAGAAGTACAAGTGGGGTCTTACTCCTACATTAAGCCTTTCAAATACTCCAAGACTGTTCTCATGTTCCCCCTCAGCCTTCTCTTCACTGGTTTAGATCCCCAGTCCCTTTGACCCATAACTATCCCTGTTGTCCTCTGTTGACCACTCCACCCCCACCCACCCCAGTTTCTCAACATCCTTCCAAAGCTATTTTTCATGATTAACTACATAGTGCAATGTGCTGCAGACTTTCTGGAGTAACGCCTCCCACTTTTGAACCAAAATAGAAGAAGTTGTATTCCTGACACTTCTAAAAGCCATATTTGCAAATTTTCCAGTGGTTATATCTATGATGATCCCCTATTTATTGCCATTTTGGGTAAAGTGTACTTTTATATTGTACTCACTCAAATGAATGATGGAGAAAAAGCAAGCCCATCCAGGTGATTTCCAATTCCACACAGAGACTGTTGTATTGCTTTTGCTGCGTTACATTATAATAAACCAATCCACATGCATTTATGAAGCACTTATCATGCATCAGATACCATCATTGGCTTTGGGGACACAAGAACAAAAGTGAAGCATCCCCTGCCCTGGGGGAGCCTACACTCTATATATGTGTTGGAACACACAAGACCCATACAAAGTAGATGGAAGGTGCCCTAGAAGAGCTGGCATGAATAGGAGGTGGGAAGCTGGCAAAAAGGCTGGTCTGATGTGATCTATTGATGTCTTTCATTTTCAAATCACATTAGTTTTTGATGTATTACTCCCTCTTTCTCTCCTCTGAAGGAACAAATATAAAGCATGAAGCAGAGCCACTTACCACAAAGTCAGGTAGCATCTGATTGCACACACCACATTCCACCACCCACCCCCCCCCCCAACTTGAAGGAAAGGAGGGAAGCATGTCTAAGATGGCAGCTTTGTAGCGTGTCTTCTCCCTGTCCCATCCTTGCCTTAAACACAAATATGGTTGTGTTTCTGTATTTGGGACTCTGGTCTTTCTTTCCATCTATGAGAAGAGAAGGCAATATTTGGCCAACCTCCTTGGGCTTAGGCAAAAGGAAGTTGTTAATTGAAGATCCTCCATGGAAAAAAGAAAACATGAGGAGGAAGAGTCAGGGAAACAGATATGCCCCTGGAATGATCCCAGACCTTCTTGGCAGCTACTGATTTAGCCCTAGTGACAGGAAGAATTGATTATTGAAAGATGGAGTGTACGTTTGATGGTGGGTACAGAGTCCTCCCCGTGGTTAGCCAGGGCCTATTGGAGCTTCATTTTTCACCTGGCTTTCTAGCATTTCCAGTGATGAGTTACAGGGCCAAGGATGCAATTAAGCTCAAGTAAGCTTGAGAGCTGCTGAGACAGAAAGTGCATGAGGCTAGGTTGGGTTTGTACGGCTGGGACCCAGCCCCACTCATTCTAGGCTTCTTCTGTAATGAGTATGGGGACCTGAAGGCAGACCTGAAAGAGAAGTGGTGAGGTGCTGCTTGGGGTCATTCATAAATGGTGTTTCTGCCCATCCCCCATTTCCAGTCTTCCTGTGAATTTCTCTTTCTCGAAAGAGCCTTGAATGTAAAAGTCATAAAACCTGGGTTTAAATCCTAGCTCTGCCACTTACCACCTAGGTGACCTTGGATGAGTCCCTCAGGTTCACAAGGTCTGTTTCCTTATTTTTAAAATGTGAGGGTGGGATGAAATGATGCATTTAGCTCCTGTCTAGCTCTTAATTGGGGGTCATGGCTATGACCCCAAGATAGGCCACATAAACACAGTTTTATTTTTTCCCTTTTCTTGTGAACTAAATAATCTCCAACAAACATGAATGTTTCCATACACAGAGAATGAAAAAAGAGGATTATATATGAGACAAAAAACTTGTGTTAGGTAGTTTATATATATATATATATATATATATATATATATATATATATATATATACCCCAAATTCTATATCTATATCTATCTATCTATCTATCTATCTATCTATCTATCTATCTATCTATCTATCTTTCTTTCTTTCTTTCTTTCTTTCTATCTATCTATCTATCTATCTATCTGCAGTAATAGCTAGTTATGAAAGAGTTTGGGGCAGGGCTGAATTAGTGATGAATGATGTTGTTGGGAAGAAAAAGAGCTACCATAAAACATTGAAAAACACCCAGAAATTTAAAAAGAGACAGAGACAGAGACAGAAGGACAGAGACAGAGACAGAAAGAGAGAGATACAAAGAGACAGACACAGAGAGAGACAGAGACAGAGAATGAATGCTCCAGTCTTTGATCTGGAAAAGATTTGAGAGGCTGGCCAAGCCAATTTAGCTCATTTTGCAGATTAAGAAACAAATTCAGGGAGCCTGCAAGGCTGTGGGCAAGCCAGCTTGTGCCTCAATGTGCTTGGGGGATGGAGTGTTGCTCCTGGACTTACAAAGACCTGGCTTACTACCCTCTCTCAAAAATTTATTGGCTGAGTGACCACCATGATGTCGCTTCTAGTTGGGGAGCATCAGATTCCACATCCATAAAATGGGCACGATAATACCAATGGAATCCACTTGACAGTTATTGTGAGGCTCAAGTGAGGAAATGTGCATAAAGAGTTTTGCAGACTGTAGAGCATTCTTCGAAATGTCAGTTATGATTATCGTTTGGAAGAGAGGCAGGGCTGGGGTTGGCTGTAGGCTACTCTCCTGCTTCCCAGATCAGTCTTCCTTCTATTTCCCCATTTGGCCAAGGTGCTGCACGATCATTTCATTGTCTGTTAGCCAAGCTGATATTTCCTTTCATTTCAATGATCTTGTGATTGACACTTGGGTGCAGTGCTAACTAAAAGTGGTGGGCCTGCCAAAGTGGGAAGAAGGGAAATCTGCAGGCAGAGAATTAGGAACTAGATTGAACCTTATGATTTTTTTTTTTGCTGCAGCTACAAATAAGGCCGAAGTCAGAGAATGGAGAAGAGTAAACAGTGAGACAGCTTCTGCCTGATCTCTGGACAACACTCAGCAAGACCCTGGTCTGGTAAATCCTAAGAGATGAAACCACAGGGGCTCTTACTGTTCTATATTCAACACACTGAGTCTTAACACTTCTAATGCTCTAAGTTTTAGCATCTGCAAGAAACAGGTCCTCAGTTCACTAATTAATGGGGGAGTTGGCACCCAGGATTTCATCAACACAAGGAAATCTATACAGAAACCCTGTCTACAACTTAATGATCCAGAATTTGAGAGGTTAAGGTATTTGCTTAAGGGTCACATGACCAGTTATCTGACAAAGGTGGGACATTAGGTCTTCCTAGCTCCAAGACAGGCCCTATACCCACTAGGCCCGGCTGATTCTTCTGCTTCTTCTGTTGATTTAGACTTCATCATTAGGAAAAAAGAAAAACAAGTTATTTCTGTTTCTTCCCTTGTGCAAGATTTTTGCTCTAGTGATTTTCAGAGTACTCCAAATGTCTGCCTAAACAAGGTTTTTATTTCCATCTTGCCACTCCCAAGAAAGAGCATGTCCAAGGTTGAGAAGACAGATGCACTGGGGCTTGATCCAGCCTCCAAGACATACAACTTCAACTTTCATCCAGAGAGCTACCCTAAATTAATAAAAATAATAAAAAAAGAAAATCCAAACCTCCACTTCCGTTGTCTTGGATACCAGCCCTGGCCCACCCCAAAACAGCCCAAGGGTTTCAGTTTGGTTAAGAGGGCTGCCTGTTCACTTTGGCAGATGAAAAGCCACCTAACAAGCTTTTGATATTGATAAGTCATCATTAGCATGGAGTCTTGGGCAGGATTCCCAACAGCTCCCTAGAAATACAGTTTTCTTTCCTCTCCAGCGCAATGCCAAGTGGAAGTGAATGCTGCTGCTACTACTGGAAACCCAGTGTTGGTGGCTGGCTGCTGTCTCTCTCACTGGGGCAAGGACCACAGCAGTAGAAATCTCCAAAACTGGTTTCTGAAGGATTTTGGCCCAGGTTGATAGGAGCCTTAAAATTGTTCAGATTTCCCATTGAAATCTGGCCAAGTTAGCAGCCCAAGTCCTATAAAGCTAATCTCGTTTTTGGTGGATAATCTTCTCCACAGTCCTGCTGATTCCCTTCCTCTTACAGCCCTCACTCAGACACACTTTCCTCTTCAGCATTTCCAGAATATATCTTCCAAGGGCTGTAAGTCTGGCATCCCTTTGACCTCAAGGTTTAGCTTTCCAGTCCCATTACAGTATATCCATGCAATGAGAGGAAAGTCTAGACAGACTCCTAGGGCTGGAAAGCTGAATAGGGTTTTGGAAATGATCTCATCCAATTTTATTGATGAAGAAACTTAGACTGAAAGAAGTAAAGTCACCTGTAAGTGAAGGGCAGAACTAGAGACTAGAGAACCCCAGCCTTTTGGGTTCTCGCACTCTCCCTGTCCCCTGTCCCTAATAGCTCTCCTTTCTACTCTACTGGAGACTCTCCCGGATCAGTTTTAGGCCTAGGAGATAATTTCAAGGTCATCTTATCCTACCCCCTAATTTTACTGATGAGGAAGTGATTTGCCCAAGCTCACACAGGTCAAAGGCGACAAAGCCAGGACAAAAGTCATAGTCCTGTCTATTGCAACAAGCTTTAAGGCCAAGATCGCAGAAAGGAAGTGTCTTTCTCTTCTTCCTCTTCCTTCTCTTTCTCCTCTTCTTCCTCCTCATCCTCCTCCTTCTCTTCTTCTTCCTCCTCTTCCTCCTCCTCCTTTTCATCAAATATCATTTTAATCAGAAGCATATTGCCATCTGCAATGAAGAGAGCTGGCTCTTTCAATGCACTCCTGACCCCCATCCCCCACTGGGGTCTGGAAGAAAAAGTGGTCAGGAAGCCCGAGTGTCTATTTCAGGTTTTTGATTGGAAATCCCATCCCTCCGGAAAAGGGAGTTTTATTGCCATTTAATGTCCTGGGTTTGGAGGGAAAATGAAAGAAAGGTTTGTTCAGAGAGGGATTTCCTCATTTTGTTGCTTTTGAGATCTCTCACTCACTGAAACTTATCTGAAAGGGTAGTAATTAAGTCCTATCAAGAAAGGGGTTTATCTGCCCCCTTTAAATATAGCTTAAATTAGAGCAATGCCCATTCCAGCTGATGTAATCAGTGCTGTTTATTTGAGCTTTGAGCGCCCTCTACTGGAACAGAGGGGGAAGGGCCAGGAACAGAGTCCTCTCTGGCTTTATTTGCCTTCTTCCAAATCAAAATAAATTAAAGAAAAAAGGAAATTAGGACTTGGAAACAGTGAAAAGAGAACTTGTGCAAAGCCCAGGCCACAGTGCATGCAGGAAAACATGACCCAGCTGGAGACATCTCCAACTAGAAGGGACCTCAGAGAGGATCTAGTCTGTTTTGAGGAAAAGAGATTGGGTCATGCTAGAGATTAAACAACCAGTCTAACAAGTATGCACTACATGCCACTATATAACAACACAGGACAAGGCACTGGAACTATTGGGACAAAAATGAACTAGTCACTGCCTACAAAGAGCTTACATTCTATTGGGAGAGAGAGTACAAACACAGAGAAACCTATCAGAAGTAAATACAAAATAATTTTAAGTATATTTAGAGGAAGAGTAAAGCTGCCTATACTCTTTATATAGATCTGTCGATCAACAGGCCTTTATTAACACCTGCTTTAAGCATTTGTTAAGCACAGACTCACACTCTACTTGATGATGAGGATGAAAAAATGAAAGGGAGATAGATATTAGCTACCCTTAAGAAAGCTTCCATTCGCTCCACTAAGTCACTAGTCGTCAGAACAATATTTCCAGCTATCTGATATCAGAGCTAGTATGGCCAGTTTTTAGTGTTGTAAGTTCATTCATTTGTTCATTCGTTCATTTGTTTATTTATTTGTGGGGCAATGAGGGTTAAGTGACTTGCCCAGGGTCACACAGCTAGTAAGTGTCAAGTGTCTGAGGCTGGATTTGAACTCAGGTACTCCTGACTCCAGGGCCAGCGCTTTATCCACTGGGCCACCTAGGTGCCCTGAGTATTGCAAGTTTATTAAATGTTCCATTTGACCAACTCCCCAAAGCACCTTCCAGCTTCTTGCCGCTGATCATCAGGATTAGTAAATTAGTAAGAAGTTCCTCTGGGCCACACACTATGCTAGGTACAGGTGATGGGGCTAATGATAGCAGCTCCTTTCTTGAGCATCAAGTGAAATAGTCATTGGTAAAGGCAATTGGCACAATAGCTGGTCATAGGGGCTCTATGAATGCTTAGCCTTCTCTTCACACAAACACAAAAGCACATAGAATGGGTCAAAGGTGGGAATAAGATAATTCCAACTCAAACTAGAAGCTGGAAAGATAAGATACATTTGCCTTCAGAACAATATGGTAGCCGTTCCTATCCCCTCCCCCAGGTTCCCACAATAAGCCAGGCAGTTTTCTTTCTAACTTGGCCAATGAATTCATTCATTTTGGACATGTCATTAAACTTGCCTGTGCCTCAGTTTCCGGGTGTGGGAATAACAACTCTCTATTGACTCACCAAAGTGTCATGAGGAATGGCTAATAACCTTCATTGTGGAGTTTCTAATTAACAAAGAATCATCATATTGCAGCTTCCTAAGCATTGGTCTACGTGTCAGCTATGCAAACATCCATTCTCTGTAAGTTCAACGTTCCCAAAATATAATGGCAAGAATATTTTGAAACATTACTCATTGTTTGTTAGGGAACATAATTATATCCCCACCAGAACTTTCACAGAGTTAATTGTGTCTATAAATGCAGTCAAATATGGAGTGCCAATAGCTACCCCTCAACGGTTTTATTAGGTTGTTAAGCATAGCTCACCCTCATGGATAATGGAGTTGTAAATCCTTCACTAAAATGATATTTTACTCATCTCAGAGTCAGATCGTGTTTAATAGAACCTCTGTTAAATAAATAAATAAATAAATAAATAAATAAATAAATAAATAAATAAATGAATGAATGAATAAATAAATGAATAAATAAATGAATAAATAAATAAATAAATAGGAGATGCTCTTTTTATTCTTCTCTGGAGTTCTCTTCCTCTTCCTCTTTGTCCTCCTCCTCTACCTTTTCTTTCTCCCCCTCTGCTCCCATCCTTCTTCTCCCTCCTTTTCCTCTTCCTCCTCTCCCACACACATTGGACTTGTGAATGGTAAGGAAAAGAGAAGCAACACTAAACAAAACTGAACCCTGGACTGAAAATTAGACACAATTAAAATGTTATCATTACTTACTTCATCTGTGATTGGTGTTATTATTGTTTGTCCTTCATTCTGAGGACCATGACATTGGTGTGATGTCATGACTTGCACTGAAATGGATTTAAGTGAGGGAGGGCTGTACAAGGTCACTAACCTCACTCTCCTCCAGAACCAATGGTGGTAAGATATATACCAAGATGACTGGAGATGACTCCAGATATTTTAAGGCATTTTGGGTTAAGTTATTTGCTCAGGGTAACACAACCAGTAGTGAGATTTGAACTCAGGTCCTCCTGACTCCAGGGCCAGTGCTCTATCCACTGCACCACCTCGCTGCCCCTCCATGGTTAAAGGACAAAGTATTAGAGGGGCACTTGACCTCTTAAAGGACAGATTTTCTTATCTGACAAAGAAGGATAACATTAGAAGTCTACCTCAATTCATGTATAGTAACCAGGAGAGCATAGTTTCACATTTGGACACTAGATGGAACATAGCAGGCCTTGGCTTTATAAAGCTGAGGTTGTTGGTGCAGAAAGATCTTTACTCTCTGGCACCATTAGTCTCCTGATCACAGTCATCACGGCATATTAGAAAATAAACATGTCTTTCATACCACTTCTGCTTTTAATATTTCCAAAGTTTTGTTAATGAGTTAAATTGTGTCAGTAGATACTCGACCCATGGTTCTCCAAAATAATCTCTTCCACCTTTTTCATATCTTCTTATGGTATCATAATATTCATTTACATTCACACACCACAGTTTGTTCCTCCATTCTTCAGTTGTTTAAGAGGCAATCTATGGCAATCTAGTTCCTTTGTGTTCCTTTTCCTTTCTTTACCTTCTTTCCTTTCCATTTTTTTCTTTCTTTTTCACTTTTACTCATACTTCAGGATCTATTTATTTCGAGTAAAGAAAGTCTGGATGACTACTTATTCAGGGTGTTGGGGTAGAGAGTTCATTCAAGAAAAAGTTCAAGCTAATAGCCTCAGATTGTCCCTGACAACTCTGAAAATTCTCTTCAATTAAGTATTTATTGTGTCACCACCCTTTGGAACATGAAATCATCTTCCAACCAAGGATGGCTTGGAAGGTCTGAATAAGGGAGCTGCTGAGAACAGGAGTGGATCCCAACCCCACAGTCACCCTGGCACAAATCCAGTCCCAGGAAGATCTCACCAGAGAAAGTGACCCCCCCTACCATCCCCAGAGCCTCTGAATCAGCTACAGCACCAGTGTTGTTTGGAACTAAGCTCAGAGTCCAGTGAGAGGGTTTGGCCCTTGTCAGGGGGGAGATTACAAGGGTCTTTGCTGATGCTGAGGCTGAACTTGGATTTTTCATCCCTGCTGGGAACCAGGAGGTAGGCTTGAGCAGTAATGGCCCAGGTTGGATAGGGGCACAGGCTCGTCAGAGCTAACAACCACAACACACAAAGCTCATTGATTAGCAAGTTGGTCTGGGGTCATCTATGGACCAGGGAACAGGCCAGGTGAGTGAAGAACCTGCTCCTCCTCAAATCATACCACCTGGGACGTTCTGAAGCTTGGGACGCTGCAGCCTGGAAACAGTGCCCCACTTTGAGGAGCTAAAAGTTAAGTCAAATAAAGGCAAGATGAGCAGACAGAGAAAGGTGAGGACCATAGAAAGTTTCTTTAGTGACAAGGAAGATCGAGGTACACCCTCAGAGGAAGATGTCAACATCAGGGCCCCTATATCTAAAGCTTCCAAGAAAAATGTGAATTGGTCTCAGGCCACAGAGGTGTTCAAAAAGGACTCTGAAGATAAAGTTAGAGAGGTAGAGGAAAAATGGAAAGAGAAATGAGGGTGATTCAGGAAAGATAAGAGAAAAAATTCAACAGCATGTAAAGCCAAATTTGCCAAATGGAAAAGGAGGTACAAAAGCTCTCTGATGAAAACAATTGCCTAAGAATTAGGATTGAACAAATGGAAGCTAGTGACTTTATGAGAAACCAAGACACAACAAAACAAATCCAAAGGAATAAAAAAAAATAGAGGGCAATGTGAAATATCTTCTTGGAAAAACTGGTGACCTGGAGAATAGGTCCAGGAGAGATAATTTGAAAAGTATTGGTCTACCTGACAACCATGATCTAGGAAAGAGCTTAGACACCATCTTCCAAGAAATTGTCAGGGAAAATTGCCCTGATATTCTAGAAGCATAAGGTAAAATATAAATTGAAAGAATTCACCTATGACTTCCTGAAAGAGATCCAAAAAGGAAAACTCCTAGGAATATTATATCCAAAGTCCAGAGCTCTCAGGTCAAGGAGAAAATATTGCAAGCTGTCAAAAAGAAAGAATTCAAGTACTGTGGAGCCCCAGTCAGCATAGCACAAGATCTAGCAGCTTCTACATTAAAGGACAAGAGGGCATGGACTATGATATTCCAGAGGGCAAAGGATTTGGGATTACAACCGAGAATCACCTACCCAGCAAAACTCATCATAATCTTTCAGATGAAAAAATGGGACTTCAGTGAAAAATAGGACTTTCAGGCATTTGTGATGAAAAGGCCTAAACTGAATGGCAAATTTGACTTTCAAATACAAGATCCTAGAGAACCATACAAAATTGGAGTTGGGGAACATACCTGGGGTCATGCAGTGGGTCTTGTGTCTGAGGCTGGCTTTTGGCTGGGGTCCCCTGGGGCCCAGGGTGGATGCTGTGTCACCTAGCTACCCTGTGATGACATATTTAGGATAAAATTGAGGGGTGAGGGGAATGCACTGGGGAAGGGGGAATGGCAGAAGTAGCATGGGGTGAAATCCCACATGAAAGAAAGAGGAAAGGGCTTATGGAGTGGGGAAAGATGGGGGAGGAGCAGGGCAGTAAATGATTTTTACATTCATCAGAATAGGCTCAGAGACCTTAATCTCATCAGAGTTGCCTCAAGGAGGGATTCTCTCTCTCTCTCTCTCTCTCTCTCTCTCTCTCTCTCTCTCTCTCTCTCTCTCTCACACACACACACACACACACATATGCACGCACCTAATTGGGTGGAGTAATCTATTTAATTTGGGCATTAAATGAGCCTAACACTAATCAGAATTGTCTCAAAGACCTCAATATCATCAGAATTGCCTAAAGGAGGGAATAACATACATACTCAATTGGGTGGAGTAATCTAGCTAAACCTGTAGGAAAATAGGAGGGGAAGGGGATAAAGAGAGAGGGGCAAAAGAAGGGAGGGCAGGTTGGAGGAGGGGATAGACAGAAGCAAATTCCTTTTGTTTGTTTTTTTGGTGAGGCAATTGGGGTTAAGTGACTTGCCCAGGTTCACACAGCTAGTAAGTGTCAAGTGTCTGAGGATGGATTTGAACTCAGGTCCTCCTGAATTCAGGGCTGATGCTTTATCCACTGTGCCACCTAGCTGCCCCTAGCAAATTCCTTTTGAAGAGAGATAGGGTGAAAGAAGATAGATAATAGAGTAAATACCATAGGGAAGGAAATAGGATGAAGGGAGACAGTTAAAAAATAGTAATCATGAAAAAGAGAAAAGGGAGGAAAATTGTACAAAAAAAAATAGCAATTCTTTGTGGTGGCTAAGAATTGGGAGTCAAGGAAATGTCCATCAATTGAGGAATGACTGTCATTTCCTATAGCAAAATACCATTCCACTACAATCATATAACACAGCTTCTTCAAACAGGATGATCCCAGAAAAACCTGGAAAGACTCATATGAACTGATGTATAGTGAAGTGAGCAGAACTGGGAGGACATTGTGCATAGTGCCAGCAGTATTGTTTGATGAGCAATTGTGAATGACTTAACTACTCTCAGCAATACAATGATCCAAGACAATACCAAGGGACTAATGACAGAAACATACTATCCACCCCCATAGAAATAACTGATAAAAAGAGCACTTGTGGATTGTACATATATAACCTGGTTGATGTTTTGTGGAGTGGGGAGGAAAGGGAGGGAGGGAGAAAAATTTGGAACTCCAAATCTTATGAGAATGAATGTTGAAAACTACCCTTACATGTAACTGGAAAAATAAAATAAATGTTTGTTGCACTGAAAAATTAAATTTAAAAAATAATCAGGGAGAAAAAAGACATGTGTGGTCATTTAGTAGTTGTTGCTTTTGGGAGTGTGTGGGAGGTAATTTAAAATTTCTTTCCAGAATGACTCAACTAACTCATAGATTCACTAGCAGTGCATTAATATACTCCCCCCACTCCCACAGTCCCTCCACAATTTATGACTTTACCTTTCAGGATTTAAGCTATAATGTTCCTGCACATTTTTATTTTGGAGTATTTTTCAGAAGGTGACTTGTGCATTTTTCTTTCTTTTTTTCAGTATTTATTTTTATAAGTTTTCTAGTTTCAAATTTTTCCCTCCCCCCTCCCTGAGACAGCAAGCAATCTGATATAGGTTATATATGTACAATCACATTGAACATATTTCTGCATTAGTCATGCTGTGAAAGAAGAATCAGACCAAAAAGGGAAAACCTCAAAAAAGAAAAACAAACAAAAAATAGAAATAGTATGGTTCAATCTGCATCTACATTCCATAGTTATTTTTTTCTGGATTTGGGGACCATTTTCTATCATGAATCCTTTGGAACTATCTTGGACTATTGTATTGCTGAGAAGAGCAAAGTCTATCACAGTTGATCAACACACAATGTTGTTGATACTGTGTACAGTGTTCTCCTGGTTCTGCTCATCTCAGCATGAGTTCATATAAGTCCTTCCAGGTTTCTCTCACATCTGTTTGCTCATCATTTCTTACAGCACAATAGTATTCCATTACATTCACATACCACAATTTGTTCAGCCATTCTCCTATTGATGGGTATCCCCTCCATTTCCAATTCCTTTCCACCACAGAAATAGTAGTTATAAATATTTTTGTACTTGTGGGTCATTTTCTTTTTTTACGATCTCTTTGGGAAAAAGACCTAATAGTGGTATTGCTGGGTCAAAGGGTATGCACAGCTTTATAGCCCTTTGGGCATAGTTTCAGATTGCTCTCCAGAATGGTTGGATCAGTTCACAGCTCCACCAACAATGCATTAGTGTTCCAATTTTTTCCACAGCTTCTCCAACATTTATTATTTTCCTTTTTTGTCACATTAGCCAATTGGATAGGTTTCAGGTAGGACCTAACAGTTGTTTTAACTTGCATTTCTCTAATCAATAGTGATTTAGAGCATTTTTCATATGGTAATAGCTTTGATTTCTTCATCAGAAAACTGCCTGTTCATATCCTTTGACCAGTTCTCAATTGGGGAATGACTTGGATTATTATAAATTTGATTTAGTTCCCTATATATTTTAGAAATGAGGCCTTTATCAGAAATACTGGCTATAAAATTGTTTCCCAGCTTTCTGCCTCTCTTCTAATTTTGGATGCATTGCTTCTGTTTGTACAAAACTTTTAAAATTTAATGTAATCAAAATCATCCATTTTGCATTTCATAATATTCTCTATCTCTTGTTTGGTCATAAACTATTCTCCTTTCCAAAGATCTGAGAGGTAAATTATTCCTTCCTCTCCTAATTTACCTATGGTATCACCTTTTATGTCTAAATCATGTACCCATTTTGACCTTATTTTAGTATGAGGTGTAAGATGTTGGTTTATGCCTAGTTTCTTCAATAATATCTTCCAGTTTTCCAGCAGTTTTTGTCAAATACTAAGTTCCTATCCCAGAAGCTGTGGTCTTTGGGTTTTTCAAACAGTACTGTGATGAAATAATGGGATTTTGCAGATACTCAAAGACCCACCTGGAGATTAATCTAGACTGATTGAATCAAGTGAGAGTGATTGACTGCTGATTAGCCTACTTCAAGTTAACTGGATTGTAATCACACCTGACTATCCCTTAAGAAGGTATTGTTCTCAGAAGCTAGACTGTGAACTCAACTTGAGAACACCTTCAAAACCAATGGATTTGGATAATGCCAACCAATCAGCTTGAAGCAGCGTGTAAGGACCGCCTCTGTTCCAGACCTATAAAAAGCTTCCACAATTAGCTTGCTGGAGAGTTCCTGATTAAAACAGGCTTATGGAGGAGGACTTGAGGAAGAACACAACCAGGCTGGAACTCTAGGCTAGAAAGACCTTTTCTTAACTTTCTGAACTCCATGTTAATGCCTGTATACTTTAATAAATGTTTAATGCCCAAAGACTTGTGCTGAAGCTTCTAATTTAAGGCAATCACACAATATAGATTTTAAACATCACAGTACATAACTAAAATAATTTACTTCGATGTCTCCTGTGCCTAACCTATTTCATTGATCCACCACTCTATTTCTTAGCCAGTACCAAATAGTTTTGAAGACTGCTGCTTTATAGTAAAGCTTCAGATTTGGTACTGCTAGCCCACCTTCCTGTGCATTTTTTCCCATTAATTCCCTTAATATTCTTGACCTTTTGTTTTTCCAGAAGAATTTTGTTTTTTTTTTCTAGCTCTATAAAATAATTTTTAGGTAGTCTGATTGGTATGGCACTGAATAAGTACATTAATTTAGGTAGAATTGTCATTTTTATTATATTAACTCGGCTTATCCATGAGCAATTGATATTATTCCAATTATTTAGATCTGATTTGATTTGTGTGAAAAGTGTTGTGTAATTGTGTTCATAGAGTTCCTGGGTTTGTCTTGGCAGATAGACTCCCAAGTATTTTATATTGTCTACTGTTGCTTTAAATGAAATTTCTCTTTCTATCTCTTGTTGCTGGACTTTGTTGGTCATGTATAGAAATACTGATGATTTATGTGGATTTATTTTATATCCTGCAACTTTGCTGAAGTTGCTAATTATTTCAAGTAATTTTTGAGTTGATTCTCTAAGATTCTCTAAGTATATGATCATATCACCTGCAAAGAATAATAGTTTTGTTTTCTCCTTGCCTATTCTAATTCCTTTAATTCCTTTTTATTCTCTTACTGCTAAAGCTAACATTTGTAGTACAATATTAAATAATAGAGGTGATAATGGATATCCCTGTTTCATCCCTGATCTTATTGGGAAGGCCTCTAATTTATCTCCGTTATATATAATGCTTGCTGATGGTTTTAGGTAGATACTGCTTATTATTTTAAGGAAAGCTCCACTCCACATATTCCTGTGCTCTCTAGTGTTTTTATTAGGAATGGGTGCTGTATTTTGTCAAAAGCTTTCTCTGCATCTATTGAGATGATCATATGATTTTGGTTGGTTTTCTTATTGATGTGGTTGATTATGTTAATAGTTTTCCTACTGTTGAACCAGCCCTGCAGTCCTAGTATAAATCTCACCTGGTCATAGTGTATCATCCTGGTGATGATCACTTGTAACCTGTGAATTCTTTCTATTCCCATATTGTCTTCTGGTTCTAAGATATCTTGTAATTTTTGCCTTACGTTTTCTTAATATGTGGGTCCTAAGCTCTTCTTGTCATTACCTTCAGATAGTTGAATGATTTTCTAATTTTCTTTCTCAATTTGTTTTCTAGGTGAGTTGTTTTTGCTATGAGATTTGTTATATTTTCTTTTTTAGTCTTTTTACTTTATTTTAATATTTCTTCTTGTCTCTTGGAGTCATATATTCTCTTTGTTCCTTTATAATTTTCCAAGAGTTTGTTTCTTAGGCAAGGTTTTATACCACTTGTGCCTGTGTTAATTCCATTTGAATTCTTTATTCTTTACCTATTATTCCTTTCCCCTCCCCACTGAAGTTTTCATTAAAAAAAAAATAACCAACTCCCTTTTAAACTCTTTGTCTCTTACAAAAATTGTGGTATAACTTTAGCCCAACCTGTTTGGGGTTTTTTTTGAAGCTTTCCTTCTAGATATTTTGGAGTTATCTTTTCCTGGGCTTGTGTCTTGAGTTTTCCTGTCACCTTAATAGCTTTTGTGTTTATGTGTATGTGTGTGTGTGTGTGTGTGTGTGTGTGTGTGTGTGTGTAATTCTTTTTTTTCTTTCTTAAATAGCTCATTCTTCCAGTCTTCATCCTGATTATATTTTGTGTTAGGGATGGGCTCTGCATACTTTTTGGGTTATTGGTTTTGTTTTGTTTTTTGTTTTGCGAGGCAATGAGGATTAAGTGACTTGCCCAGAGTCACACAGTTAATAAGTATCAATTGTCTGAGATAAAATTTGAACTCAGGTCCTCCTGAATCCAGGGCCAGTACTTTATTCACTGTGCCACTGCATGCTTTTTAAAGGGGATGTCTAGGATGTATCTTCTGCTCTTTTCTTGAGGTATCTAGGGTTTATTCCAGGATTTCAGGGACAGCTTGGGCAGAGGACTTGTAAACTTTCAGTGCTCCCAAAGTGGTCTGATCTAAGGCAAGATCTTTTTGCTGATTTGTCCCCTAAGTACCATCTGAATACTGCAAGTTTCTGACTTGCCATGGTTGATGTTCCAGTAGACTGAATGCTGGACTTACTATCAGCCAGCTGGAAAACTCTTCTGGTTCAGAGTGACAGAGCAAGTCTCATTTTCTTCTGGGTTTCCTGCCATGCTTATTCTGAAGGCTGGAACTGATATAGAGCTTCACTCCTCTGCTCAGAGCCCCACAGGTGATACTTGCTTCTGAATTTCCTTCTTGTTCAGTACTAGGGCATGTGGCCATTCCTCACACTGCAATTCCACCATTAGACATAATCAAGCAAACCAACCAATAAACATTTATTAAGCACCTACTATATGTTAGGCACTGTGCAGATCCTCTCCTCATCCCACTTTGTATTTAGAGTGAGTGACACAGCTTATATCTGCCACTACTTCTTACACTATGCAAAAAGTGAGGCCTCTCTATTGATCTTGAAGACTCCATTCCCTCAAAAAAAAGACTTCATCCGCAGTGTACGAAGATATCCCTCTAGAAAAATTTTGAAGCAGAGGCAAGAGCAATGTAAGATGATGATGATGACAATGATTTACTGATTGATGGATTGATGAGGATTGTCTGAAGATGAGAATTGATGAGGATTGATTGAATGGTACTATATAAATATTATCTATTACTGTTGTTTCAATAATCAAACTCGTGGGTTTATTGTAAGAATATATATTTAAAGTACTATATAAATGTAGTTTACTATTAAAAATGATGAAAAGGATGCCATCAGAAAAACCTGTAAAGACTTACATGAGCTGATACAAAGGGAAATGTACTGTGTACAAAATAACAGCAATATTGTAAGATGATCTACTGTGAATGACTTAGTTACTTTCAGCAATACAATGATCCAAGACAACTCTGAAGAACTTAAGAAACATACGATCTATCTACAGAGAAAGAACTGATGGTATCTGAATACAGATTGAAGCATAATTTTTTGTTAGTTCCTTTATCTGAAGTTTTGTTTTTGCCTGTTTTCTTTCACAACCTGGATAATCTGGGGGGCAGATACACCATTCTATAGATAAATCACTGGCCCTGGATTCAGGAGGACCTGAATTCAAATCCAGTTTCAGACACTTGACACTTACTAGCTGTGTGACCCTAGGTAACCCTACCCAAAAACAAAAAACAAAAAAAACTGGCTAATGTGGAAATGTTTTGCATGACTACACATGTATAGCTAAAAAAAAAAACCAAAACAAGCAAAACCTCCAAAGATACTGCTCTACCTTCCTATGTTGAACTAGGTTAGAAAAATAACTCTTGGTGATTTTGTTCTTGAACTTCTCAATCAAGACTCAATCTGGTGCATTTTGTAGGTCTGTATGAAGGAGCTCAAGGGAGAGTTTGGCTTTCTTCCTGTTACTCTGCCATCTTGGCTCCACTTTCCTAATGCCTTTCTTTAATGGCATCTTTCCCATTGTCTTTCCTTCCCTGATTCCAAATTTGTAATTCACTACAGCCTACTTATACCTCCTATCCTTCTTCAATGCCATTGGAAATCCTCAGTTTCAATTCTTCCAAGGTGGTGTGCTTCATGACTCGCAGACGTATAACAATAGGTGAAGAACAGTAAGATAGAAATGATGGGGCTGCTTTTGCATAATAGTTAACACTTTAAAAATATGTGTTTCTAATCATAAATGTATAGTCTATTTCTGAATGCTTGCCACCTCAAGGAGGGGGGAGCAGAGGGAGTGAAGAAAGGATAGAATTTGGAACTCAAGACTTTAAATAAAAATGTTTATTAAAAAATTTGGGGGCAGCTAGGTGGCACAGTGGATAAAGCACTGGCCCTGAATTCAGGAGGACCCAAGTTCAAATCCAGTTTCAGACACTTGACACTTACTAGCTGTGTGACCCTGGGCAAGTCACTTAACCCCAATTGCCACACACACGCAAAATGTTTCAAGGAATTGAGTTGAATTGTATCAAGTCAAATTAAATAGAATTCAATTGGATTAGATTGGATTGAATTGAATAAAAGAAAGCTCATTTTATAGGACAAGTATATAACAGTGAAAGATGTGAAGTAGGACACTAAGGGTAGAGACAGCAGAGAGGAATCTATGAGTCAGGGGACCAATAGGGAGAAAAAGGCCCAGCTGGATAAAAGTAAGAAAGAAGTCTTCAATGGAGATTGGGGGAGGGGGAACACATGGCTGCACTTTGATTTTATTCTAAAATTTGGCTTTGTTTTTGACAAATCTTTAAACGATTTGGGGAAAAATAATGAAATTTCTAAATTGAATCAGGAGTTCTAGGCCACTGGTAGCTGCCACAGAGCAGACCAGATTTATACTCTTATGCAGCATGAAATTGGAGAATGGAGGGATTGTGAAAGGCTAGTTTGTCTAAAGCCTTTAGTCTCAAAGGAAAAGGCAATTCATTTGGGAAGAGAGGAAGCAGAAGGGTGTGATCTCCATAGGTCACAAATCTCCCAATGACATTCTAAATACCATTAGCAATCAGTTAAGAAGGGATGCTCTTTTAAAGAGAGAAGTCACCTCAAAATATGATCATGTCAGTTTTTAAAAAAACTGTCAACCTTTGAGAATACGACATTCTGATGTTCAAAGCCCACCAGAAGGAAAAAAAAAAACACTGAACAAACAACATAATGGGATAACTAGACAGTATTGGCAAGGATGAAGAAAACAAAAACAACATGAACACAATAAATCTCATTATGGTACACACCCTTGCTAGAGAGTGTCTCCTTGGACAAGTGTGTGGAATGATGAATTTGGAGTAAAGAAGATTTGTTCTAATTCTATGTTGATGATTTAGTCGATGTACCACAGATAAGCCACTTCATCTCTGTGGATCTTAGTTTTTGAGTTTATATAATGAACATAATAATACCCCATCTAAGAACTATCTTACCCTACCAATATCTTACCACCCCACCCCCAGATACAAGGTATACTCTATTATCACATATAAGAGATTTTTATAAAAAAAGAATAAAGAAGCATTAACCTCCTAGGAGAAATAACATGTTTAACAAAGGGTGATGATTATATAGAAAGAAATATGGCCCAGAGCTCAAGGACCATAGCCCCCGATTCAGTAAGCACTTGACTGCTCAGTCTTACAACTACCTTAAGGCACAATGGAATATACCACTGGGAAGTGGGAAGATGGCTCGATTTGTACACAGAGGAGCTGGGTTCAAATACTGGTTCTTTTACCTGCCACATAGGAAGTGATGGCTTTTATGATCTTTCCAACTTCTGGTACCCCATATTAATTAATTTCTATTTCTGTATATGTATATATGTTGTTTCTCTGATAGAATATAAGCTTCTTGAGGGTAGGATTTATTTTTCCTTTTTCTTTGTATCTTTACCATCTGTTAGCAGTTCTTGGTACATAGCAGGCACTTACTAAATGCTTATTAATGGATTGACTGATTGGTTTTATTACATGATTTTAGGCAAGTCACACCACCTCTGGGCCTCAATTTCTTTATGCACAAATATGAAGTTGGATTACATGACCTCCAAAATCATCTTTCAGCTCTAATTGCATGATTTTTAGCCTAAACCTAGAGAAGTATACTACGTAAGAAAGTGATAGAGAAAACATTAGTAATGCAGATTATACTTAAACATGTGCCAGTTGTCAGGAATTTACCAGTATATTCCTGTATAGAAGAATGATGAATTCTGAAACCTTACCTACTTTCCCTGGTCCTCTACCTAAAAACAGTAGAAGGAAGGCCAGCAGAATGAAGGAGATAACTCAAATTTGTCATTAAGAACTTATTTATCATTAGGCGTATACTCTTGCGATCCTTTTCATGCTGGCTTCACCCATCCAAGCCTCTCTATTATCTGAACTTTGAATGCTGACTTGCTATTTTGCAAGATTCCCATTTTGCTGAGATTAATCAAAAACTAATGATGGAGGTCTTCCTATCAAATGCCCATTTGGGAAAGTTGATGGGAAAGATGACTCAGATGAAACCGGACTATCAGAGCCTACAAAGGAAGTAACTTTGAAAATCATCTATAAAAATTGTCGAAAATTGGGGTCCATTGAATCTTCAGAACAAAAAAAGCAGTTAAGAACTCTTTGTACCTTGAGGAAAAGGGTGGAGACATTAATGTTGTATCTGAGTCCTGGTCACAGCCCTTTCCCAGGTGATCTCCCATAGAGTCCTTGCCTTGGGAATGTACATGATTATGTCAGTATCTAAGATTTGTATGGCCCAATGTGTACTCATGATATGTATACTTGAGATATCATGGTGTTTTTTAACATGTTAGGACAAGAATTTCTGTGAGAGGTGAATTCTTTGCAACTAGTTCATTCTTTAGGGATAGACAGGGAGGGTTGCCCAATTTTAAATCTCTGGTTTTCTCCTGTCTGAAGCCATCCTGTTCCTGGATCATAATAGATGGATGTCAGGAAACTCTGAGAAATTTGGAGACAAGAGAAAGAAAAAAAGTTTAAGTTTCAAGATTGAGCTTCAAAGTCTCTTGCTACATACAGCCTTCATTTGTTCTGCCCAGTTAAATACTCTCCCATTCTACTTGCAATATATTATTTTGTTTGCCCGTTATATTGACTTATCTGTCTACATGCTGCCTCCTTCCACTAGAATGTAAGCTTCTTGAGGACAGGGATTATTTCAGTTTTGCCTTGAGTTCTGTACTGAATTGAATTGGGCAGGAAGGCTAAAAAAAGGTTAAAGAGTCTTAAGGACATTTCTTGTTTAATCCTGGCAGCTGAAAAACTGAAAGATGGCAAGGAGAGAGCTTAGCCATATTCCTTAAAGTCTTCAGCTCTTGGTGGGCTTTAAAAAGGAATAGATGTTTTCCAAGGCCACAAGGAAAAGGCTAAGCCTCTTTGGAAACTGAAAAAGGCTCTTCAAAGGAAGCTTAAGGACAGAGGTGGCTTTTAAAATTTTTGTTTTGGTTTCAGTAATCACATATGAATCCAAGAAGCCCCCAAATTCTGATGCCTCAGGTCATTCACAATGGCCTTTCTTCACTCTCGCGAAATCAGCTGAATGCCTCAGTCTAGAGAATATAAGACCCAGATAGTTTACATTTGTCCCCAAATAACAGTAATGCAGAGAAGGACAGTTGTGGAAAAGCAAATTTAGGCTTGATATAAAGAGCTGTCTATCAAAAAGAGCTGTCTCAAAGTTCAGTGGGCTTCCAGGGGTGGTGGTGGGTTCCCCCTTCCTGGAAGGTTTCAAGCAAAGCCTAGTTGATCACTTGTTGGTGATAATGAAGAGTAGATTGTTTTTCAGGTGTCAACTGGACTGGATGGTCTATAGTATCCCATCCAACTCTGAAATCCCATGAGTAGGATCTAATGATGTCTACTTAAAACAAAAGGCAAATCACTAGAGTAGTTGTAGTTCATAAGCAAAGTCCAAAATAGAAAGGAGCACCAGCCTTTTACCTCATTTTGAAGGCATGAGAATGGAATGCATGTATTCTTTCAAACATACAGGAGATCTCCAGTAACCCCCACCCTAACTCTACTCCTATTGAATTGGTCTTACATGCATCTGGTGTTATTTTGAGAGCATGCTATTTTGGTACAGGGATCAAAATGATTATTTAGGGGTCTGCACTTAACATTAGTGTTCTTCTCTACAGGGACCTATGTAGCTGTGTTTGAGTGGGAAACAGGTGGGAAAGGATGAAAAGGCTAGGATGATCCACTTAGCCATTCTGAAAAGTTGGAGTGAATTTCCATTGCCTTTCTCAATAGACTCAGAAAAACATTGAGTGGCTCAGCAGCAACCCAACAAACAATATTTAGAGCTTGTTATTGAATTTATGGACTTGTACAATAACCCTAACTTTTTACATCTTTAAAAATGTTTAATGTGCCACATGTACTCCTTTTGCTGCACTCAATTATTTTACACTTGTTTTGGCATTGAGTCCATAAGAGTTGGATGCTTTCCCTTTAATTCTTCATCATGAAATAGCCCTTAGATCAAATTGGGTACTGATGTGCAGTCCCCTTTTCCCAAATCTCATCTCAATTTGAGTCACTTCAGCTCCTGAGATCTCTGGAGCCATCTGGCTAGTCTGTAGTCAAAACTCACTCAATTGCCAACTAAATATTCTTTTTGCAATTTCACAGCTCTTAGCTACCTTTCCCTGTTACATAAAACTTTACCTTGTCAGCAGTTCCCTAGTTATGACTTGGAACTTGGATTGAAGCAAGAGGTTCACACATACTCAGAAAATGGCTTAGTTTAGCAAACTCTGTCTAACTAGAAACAGCAAAAAGGCCTGGTTTCTGAAGCCTTCTTTAAGGATGGTTCAGATCACTGACCCCTTGTGCTCATTAAGTATATTTCTATCTGTCTCTCTGTCTCTGGCTCTTCCTCTCTCTCTCTCTGTTTCTCTACCCCCCTCCCTCTCCTTCCCTCCTTTCCCCCTTTCCTACCACCTTTCATCTATCTATGCCATATAAAGATTATTTGAAGGAAGGATCTAGCTTCAAGGTGAAACTTGAAATCAGTTGTAGAGTCACAGAAAGAATCGATTTTATTCATTCCTCTTCATGCCTGACTGGGAAGTAGCTGGACCCTAACATTAGGCCCTTGGGGTTTGTTACCTTTGCTTTCATTCAAGACAAGGTCATTGCAATCAGAGTGACCACTTGTGATTCAGAGAAAATGAAGAGATGGGTGAAAATGTACATGGAATATTTCACTTCAGCTACTATGTAACTGAGGGTTGCAGCAGGCACATTTTGGAGATGTGATGTATCTTCCAGATATCTCCTTAGCCTTTGAAAATAATGCCACCCAGACCTACTCTTTCCCAAATTTTCCTTTGGTGCTACTGAGCTGGAAGAGCGAACAGACTGAGCCTGTAGGTTCTTAGCTTCTCTTGTTGACTGAAGAGCCTCAGTTGTTGCAAAAATTAAAGAAGAGTTCTCTAATCTTCCTACTTGGACTTTTATCATTCTCTTTCTTGATCCTATTCTATCTTTCTCTTGCTAAGATAATAATAATTCTGCATGATTTCCCTTTTTTCCTCCCATGTCCATCCCACTGAACATTAGGTAGTTTCCTCAAGGGTAGAAAAGCCTTGGTATCTTAGAACTTACCTCGGAATTGGGATTGGGTCTGGGGAAAGAATGGAGACCCTTTGGGAAGACAATTTTTCTTTTTGTGGCTCAATTTCCTATCTCATGGTATAGCCTTGAATAATGGCATTTCTAGTGCATAGGCTTGGTTGGTATTTCCATGTGTTTGATAAAGCCTCGGCATAGAGAAATCATATATTTTTCTTTCATGAAATCAGAACAAAACATTTAAAAACCTCATACTTGTGAATATACATAGCCAATAGTTGGTTGATCCCCCTACCTCACTTTTTCTACGGTACGGAAGGGATGACTATCCAAAGGCCAGTACCAAACTCCACTAGAAACAAAATACCAATAGCATTAAATTTGTCTACTATTAACAGCAAAGAACACGTTCACAGAAAATAGTAATGAAAAATAGTAATCTAAACATGACCAATGAGCTTCTTTCATCAGTGCATTCCCCATGAATAATGGCACCTTTCAGAGAGAAGGAAAGAATGTGAAGGTGGGAGAAGGGATACAATAGGACTCGGAGTATTTCTTGACTGAAAAATTTTGTAACAATTCTAAAGAATAGGTGGTGAGCTTCACATGTAATGACAAGACAAGGTTTTACTCCTATTGACTAAAAACAAGAGTCAGTAGGAAGGACACAGTGGATGCTAGGGATCCAGCAACCTTTCTAGAACAGAGTAGTTTCTTGGGTAATGGGGTGGGAGAGTCAAGTAAATTCTAGATCCACTAGACACTGGTGCCAGCAATGAATTGGGCACTTATTTCTACGTCTATTTGCAGAGTGTTGGGCTGATCCTTTAGCCTTATCTATCTTCAAAACAGTCTAGAGCCTTCAAGAAGAAAGGAATAAGGAAGGAAGAAAGGAGGGAGGGAGCAAGGAAGGGAGAAAAACCATTTATTAAGCATTTACCTTGTGTCAGACATTGGGAATAGAAATTTTAAAAAGCAACAGTGCCTGGTCTCAAAGAGCTCATCTCGTATTCCCAGGAAGCTACGTGACAGAGTAAGTGTGGCCAGGGGAAGGTATTTTGTTCAAAGGAATAATTGGAATGATGAGTGGGCATGTTAGGAAGTCAATTAATGTGCCCTTTTCAGAAGTCATGATAATGTTGGTTTGATTCCTGGAACCAAACATAGAGGTAAAAAAGGTGGGGGGAGGGGAAAGTGACGAGTAAAAGACTGAAAGTAGGGCAGGGAGTGAGTTGTTCAGATCAGTCCTAGTTTCTCATAGTTGAAAGTATAGCAGGTTAGGGTTAATTCCTCCAATTTACTTATCAGTCCAGAATTTAGGCCCATAGTAGAGTTTCCAACCTATGTGAATTAACTCTCCCAGGGAAGAAGGTCATGCTCTCTAGAGGTCAGATTGGGATAATGCCTGTTCCACGTGGGAGAAAGGGAAGCTAAGCAGGCCTACATGGCAAAGAGTATAAAGTAGGCCCTGGTTTCTTGTGGCTGTAGTAATATAGAAGAGCTAAGTCAAGATCATTTCTAACATTATATTGGTATACTCAATATGTCATTCTCTTCAAATTATAGAGATAAAAAACTATCCTAGATAAAATTTCCCAAACTTAGTCCTTCTATGAGTTCTGTTGTTTTTCACCCTTCATTTTCTTCTTTCTTTTCTTTTTCTTTCTTTTTTTTTTGCATGACAATTAGGGTTGTGTCAAGTGTCTGAGGTCAGATTTGAACTCAGGTCCTTATCTACTGCACCACCTAGCTGCCCTTCACCCTTCATTTTCAAAGGAGACCAATGATATCCCAGAATGGTATCTCGACTTGCCTGTGAATTGGGTTTGCGAGGCAGAGGTACACAGGCCTAACTTTCTCTTCCAGAGTCACTGAAGTCCTGAGGCAAGACAAAAGTCAAGATGACCAGCAATGGCCCAGGTTGACTTTGGCATCTTTGTTGTCTGACTAAATCCTTAGCTCCCCACAGCATCTGCTTCAACCACCTATGAAGGATGTTGGAATAAATTGTTCTTATCCACCCATTCTGCCAGTCTTCACATGCTTGGGGTAGATAAGCCCTTAACTCACTGATTGGTTTGAGGCCTGTCAATTACCCTCAACCTGGTTTAGCTTATCTGCCAAGATGGTTTACTGGGAAGTGTCCTTTGCACATGCTCTAGCTTCTTGGAGCCACAGGCAAGAGGTGGTGACAGGTAGACACCAAAGGGGAATGAGCAGCTCTGAAAAAGGCTCAGTAAGTCCTCACTCCAGAAGTGCTAGTGTTCCCTGAACACTTGATGTGGTGTGTACATCCATACCATATGGAACAGTCAGGGAAAGGGTGAGCAATATTTGTCTAGGATGATAATCCATGGATGGAAAGGATCTTCACCATGGGAGATTTCACATCTTTGTGCCTTTGTACAGGCTTCCTCACATCTCTGCCTCATGTATGTCTCCTAGAATAACTTTTCTTCCATTTCCTTCAAGGCTCTGCTCAAGTAAAAGTGCACACACACACACACACACACACACACACACACACACACACGCCTCTCTCCTAGGGTTGATTGGAGGATTCAATGGGATATTTGTGAATTAATTTACAAACTTTAAAGTCCTATATGATGACGGTGATGATGATAACTGTTCTTCTTTTCTGATCCTCCCATCAGCTCATGCCTTCATCCTTCCCCCTCCCCCCAAAATTACCTTACTTTTATCTTGCATATGTAAAGGTGGGGGGTTATTAAGTTGTGTGATCAATTAGTAAACACGCTAACTGACAATTATCAACTGATAATCATGTGAGGAAGTAGACTGGTGGGGGCTTGGCAAATAGAACATTAGAAAAAGATGACCTCCCAATCCCTCAGGGCTACCTGGAGAATCTGGAGGTGAGTTGTAGCAGTCACCTTTTTGAAACCCAGCCTTCCAAGTTGTTTAGAGCTGGAGAGCTGGAGCCCCCAAATATGCATACCTGTAGGATTTTTGTCTGTGTATGTGAGAGTGTATGTGTGTGTGTGTGCACGTGTGTGCACACATGTTGTTACCCTGACAGAACACAAGATACTTGATGGCAGGGACTCTTTCACCCTTGTTTTGTATCTTCAGCACTTAGCACAGTGCTGGGCACATAGTATGTGCTTAATAAATGCTTATGGGTTGACTGATTGGAAGAAGGACTTACTGTGCTGGGATAGTTCAGGAGGAGCAAGTGTCATCACTTTTCCTTGTATCGCATCTTTTTTTTTTTTTTTTTAGTGAGGCAATTGGGGTTAAGTGACTTGCCCAGGGTCACACAGCTAGTAAGTGTTAAGTGTCTGAGGCTGGATTTGAACTCAGGTACTCCTGAATCCAGAGCCGGTGCTTTAACCACTGCACCACCTAGCTGCCCCCTATCCTCATCTCTTAAAAGTTCCAAGAATATAGTCAGTTCTTAATAAATACTGATTAATTGAAGTCAGTGCACTAGCCCCATAGATTTTCATTAATTTTTCCAAGGTTGATTCTACTTCAGAATTGAAGAATTCTTGAGCTGGAAGGGATGGCTGTCACATCTAGTTTGACCCATACAGAAAACAGAATTCCAAGGCCACCGCATCCAACAAGTGATCTGACAGTCTCTGTTTGAGGACCTCCAGTGAGGGGGAACCATGATCTCCTGGGGCATCCCATTCCCTTTTGAGATGACTTTAATCAAATTAAATTCTTATTAATTTCGTAAGTGGAAAATATGAGACAAGTCAAGTGCTTTGCTCAAGGTTACACAACTAGCCACGTCAATTTCTTGAATGTAATCCAGCATAATCTCTTCCTTTTATTTGATCCTATGCCCAGGTCAATGTCCATCTGACATCCCTGCCACAGATATAGGTACTGATGAATTCAATGGACCACCCATTCAATTGTACTTCAGTGAGCTAGCTAGGCAAGCAACACTCATTTGTCATTCACTTTGTCTTTTCAAATAGTGGTTGTTGGGCCAATCTCTATTGTGGTTGTAAGTCTGCTTAAGAGCCCCTGTGGTATTTCAGGGTTTGGCGCAATGAATCAAATGTTATCTGTAAATAAGAGGTAATAGCTAGTGTTTCTATAGGATCTCAAGGTTTGTCAAGAATTTTACAAACATAATCTCAGTCTATTAGCGCTTCTTCCTGAATTACTGTTAATTTTGAACTTTGATCTAACAAATGAACATTCTGACTTTACAAATATAGAAAACTCAAAAATTCCTCCCATAAGTTACCAGTCATTACCTACATGTTAATATTTATTCAATATTAATATTCATTGATCACCCTGTCACACATTTTCCAATTCTCTAACTGAAGAAAATATTTATAACATACTGGCATGAGTCTGATGAGTAACCTACAAGTTTCTGACCACCTTCATTTCAAAATCCTGGACTATAATGTTCAATATATTTTTCAGTATACACCCATGCCCATCTTCCTATTGTAAAAATACTATCTGTAACTTTAAGTTTATCCACTCATTGATTTTGCCTTTACAGCAGGCTGCATTTCTACCCCCTCCTCTATGTCACATGGGATCCCTTGGAAAAAGAGAAGTAACAGTATCAAGGTAGTGAATGAATTAGTTTCTAGGATCTTGTTTAGTTCTTCATAGAATTTCTCTACTTTATTTTCTTCAGTTAATGTTGGAAACTGCTACAATGACCTTTGTTGGATTCTTTTCCCCTACATGAGTTATGAGTACTGAAAGCCAAGATGATTACATGAATCATGAAATATTTTTGCTTGTCACTCTTGGGTGAAAAATGAGGCTGATTCTGCCAGCTCCTTTCTTTGCCTGTTCAAAGCAAACCAAGAGCCATCCTTTCATTGAGCTTCAATATTCTTATATGTTCTAGTTTCATTTCTAGAAAGACTTTCACTATGGATTTTTACTTATTATCTAAAAGCATTTCAACTTATTGATTGTTGGGTAACCTTCTTACATTTGAAGTATGAATAATTATGTTAATATTTGCCCAGTCTCTGTGGTCTTTAGTCCCTTTTGCATCATTCCACCATAGTCACTATAAAAGCAAAACATTAGTCAGTCAATTTACAAACACTTATTAAGAGCCCACTATGTACCAGGCACTGTGCTAAATATGAGGGATACCAAGAAGACTGCCCAAGGTCAAGGAACACTTTTTATTTGTATCTCATTCATGGGTCACCAAAGCCAAATAAGTCACCACTTAGTGACCAAATCATGATTTGCTGTTCATGAATTGCTCTGTACCTAGGTAGAGGTGGCTTGTGGACAGCAGGCAAAGTGTCTTTCCAGAACTAGTCTTTCTAGCTCGGGAGAGCACTGTGCTAGTAAACCCTTGTAAAACCCACAGTCACCACCATGTCAAAATAAGGCAGTAGGGAAGAACATTTCTGTTGGATCCTTTTACAGCACTTAACATGACATATGGTATACTTTTAATCAATGCTTATTGATTGATTGATGAATTGAATAAATATTAAATTTTACTATTTTTATGTTTATATCAACAAAACTAGGAAAACTGCCAGTCCATTATGTGTTTCTCCATCACAGTTTATTCGCACCTCTGATGAATATGTCCTGGATAAAATACACGTGACTATGTGACCAATTTGACAGGTCCAGACACTTCATTCGCCTGCCTGTGCTTTGACATTCTCACAGTGAAATATGGATAGCCAACTAACCACTCTCCACACTGAGGAATTAATTGGTTTTTAATGGATAGTTGTATTTATAACAGGCTTTAAAAAGCCTTCTCTAGTAGATAAGTGAAGTTGACAAAAAGGAGCAAACAGTTTTCAAATGCAAAATTAGAAATACAAACAATCAACAGCCACATGAAATATCATTCTAAATCAATAACAAAAGTGAAATACAAATTAAAGCAACTTTGAGGTTTCACCTCACACCCATTAAACTGGAAAAGTTGACAAGAGACAGAAACAAATAGTCAATGTTGGAGGGGTTGTGAGTAAACAAGGACACTAATACCCCGTTGATGGAGTTGTGAATTGCTGTAACCATTCTAGAAAATAACTTGAATTTTTGTAATAGAAGTCATTAAAATTTTAAACCCTTCCATCCATTAGTCCTATTGGTTGGCATATGCCCCCAAGGATATATAAAAATGATCTCATATATACCAGACTATTCATTGATGCATCTTTTTTGGTGACAAAAATATGGAAACAAAGTGGTGGCCATAGACTGGGGATGAGCTGAACAAGTTGTGGTTTGTGGCATATAAATCAATGAAATAGTATTACCATGTAAAACATTACAAATATGAGAAATTTAGAGAAACCAGGAAAGACTTGGGAGAACTGGTGTAGTGTAAAGAAGGAATTGGAGAGTAATATATATAATGACTAAAACCAAGGAAACCAGAACACCATTCAAATAAAGATCATTTTGTTTTTCAGCTTGGCTCCATTGAAGACATGAGGAAATATGATGAGGAAACATTTCAAAGGGACATAGGGGACTCTAGAGACTGGTCTAGAATATTACATACAATTATTGCTTGCTGATTTTGCTTAATTCTTTTTGTTTGTTTTAAAAGGGTTTTCTTTTGGGATAGGAGAATGGGGAAGGCTATATCTAGAAATGACTATGAAGTAAAATGAAAAAAAGTTAATAAAATTTCCTTTAAGTACTTATCATCATTTTTTAAGTATTCTATTAAACACCAAATAAACAATAATGGAAGATCATGTCATGAGACTTTTCACTCAGTTAGGTCAGTTTTTATGAGCTCAGGTTAAATAAGCTCATGCCCAAGTCTGTTCCTCCAGATAAAGAACATTTGCTCCCCAGTAGAGATTGCATTCTAACTATACAGATTTTCAGCATAGAATTGAATTGAGGTCCCATACTCATCTTTCTTTGCCAAAACACCAATTAAGACTTCAAAGGGTCAGGCTTTCAAAACATGCATTTAAGAGTCCCTAAAGACTCCTTTGCATCAGGATGGCTTTTGCAAAACAATGTTCCAATGAATGACAGGCCAACTAATCACCAATGCCCAATTACATTCGAAATCTATGGGGCCTTAAAAGCAAGGAGAAAAACATCTGCAGAATGTGCCCTGTGTTTTGCCAAATTCAAGATGTGAGAAATAGTTTTAGACATTTGAAATGGTCCAGGGATTCCACTGAATATAGTTAGAAAGAGAGAAATTTCCTCCCCGTGAACCCTGGCTCTTGGGTAATGGTTATGCCCCCACCAGAAGACCAAAAACCCCTTGAGATAGATAAATCATGCTGAAAACAAAGATTCAGAGCTCAACAGTTGGAGTCTGAAGTTAAATCCTTACTCCATTTGTGATTCAATGACCTTAGGAGAATTTCTGAACTTTGGAGCTGCTCAGGATCTTCATATGAGAAAGGAGGGGAGCAATAAAAAATCATGGTTTGGAGTATTATCTTGAGGAAGAATGGGGATATTATTATAAAGCCCTGTGAGATTTTTAAATAGAAGGGGATAGAAAACACAATTATATGCAAATTCCCTTATCACATGATTCCAGACCTCTAGCTAGATCTCCAAGATCTTCTAGTCCCATCCTTTGATTTCACAAGGGAGAAAACTGAAAAACAATGAGGTTCTGTGATTTGCCTAATTTCACAAGGGTGCTAACTGGCAGAGCTGGCATTCCATGTTCTTCAGAAAAGTACAGAAAAGTAGAATTATAAGTTATATACAGGGCATGAGCTGATTCACACAAAATCAGAATTAGGGGGTACCTTAGAGACTAACTCATACCTAGTCAAGAATACCCCATCTATAACTCACCCAATTAATGGTTATCTACCCTTTGCTTAAAGGTCTCATCTCTCTCTCTCTCTCTCTCTCTCTCTCTCTCTCTCTCTCTCTCTCTCTCTCTCCCTCCATCCCTCCATCTATCTATCTATCTATCTATCTATCTATCTATCTATCTATCTATCTATCTATCTATCTATCTATCTATCCATCCATCCATCTATCTATCATTGAAAATTAAATATAGTTTAATCTGTCTGTCTCCTACAAACAGATCAGAGACATCAATCTTATTATATCTCCTACAATTTGTTTCCATACCTGTCCTCCTACCAAAAAAAAAAAAAAACAGATCAGAGAACATAATTCTCCTGCCAAAAACAGATCAGAAAACATGGCTAAAAACCAGATCAGAGAACATATTGTCTCCTACATGATAAACCAGATCAGAGACAGACAGAAAAAACATAATACCAATTTCATTTGTCCCAAGAAGAAATAACCATGATTATGTGGAGACCCCTTCAAAATGAGCTCAGAAACTCCCTCTTTCTGAGGGTATATAAGGGTTTTTTTGTCCACTCGTTACAGGGCATTGTCAGTTACAGATCAACCCAAAAGCAAATACAAGAATGGATGTAACAAGTATGGAGGAAATACAGAAGCATCATGATAAGCTTACCAGATTCCAAAAAAGGATTTGGCTAGGATGAGGATGCCCAGATGTCCCCATAATATAGGGACTTGTTATCCTTAGAGAAAAGAAGTGTCCAGGTAGGGTCTTTTATTTGATAGTTATTTGTTTTCAGTTTAGAGTTCAGTTTAAGGACATTTTAATTCCTATTAACCCAGGGTTTCTTTAAAAATACTTTTGGGGGGGCAGCTAGGTGGTGCAGTGGATAGAGCACCGGCCCTGGAGTCAGGAGTACCTGAGTTCAAATCCGGCCTCAGACACTTAACACTTACTAGCTGTGTGACCCTGGGCAAGTCACTTAACCCCAATTGCCTCACTAAAATAAAAAAAAATACTTTTGGGTAATAAGGCACCTCCAACAAATCCAGGTGATCCATATGTTCATTATCTATCTATCTATCTATATGTATCTATCTAAAATTAAAATGTGACCTTCTTAGTATTAGATCTAGAGAAAAGAAGATATGGGTTCAAATCCAGCCTCAGATGCTTATTAGCTGTGTGATTCTGGGCAAGTCAGATAACTTTCGTATGCCTCATTTTACTCATTGTAAAAAGGGGATAATGTCACCTTCTGCACAGTATTGTTGTGAGGATAAATTGACATTTCATTTGTATGGCATTTTGCCTAGTGCAAGTCACCTAATAGGTTCTTAATAAATGTTTCCTTCCTTCTTTCCTTCCTTTTTCTTCCCTTCCTCATTCCTTCAATTACTCTGTCTCTGCCTACTTCCCTCTGCTTCTCTTCTTTTTTATAGTATGGTCTTTAATATTAAGATCACATGGGGGCAGCTAAGTAGTGCAGTGGATAAAGCACTGGCCCTGGATGCAGGAGGACTTAAGTTCAAATCCAGCCTCAGACATGATGCTTACTAGCTGTGTGACCCTGGGCAGGTCACTTGACCCTAATTGACCCACAAATTAAAAAAAAAAAGAACAACAAAAAGATCACATGCATTTAGAATATATTGTTGGGGGCAACTAGGTGACACAGTGAATAAAGCACTGGCCCTGGATTCAGGAGGACCTAAGTTACAAGCTGGCCTCAGACAATTGACACTTACTAGCTGTGTGACCCTAGGCAAGTCACTTAACCCTCATTGCCCTGGAGAAAAAAAAAACAACAAACAATAGAATATATTATTAAGTCTGGTGTAAGTTGTTGGTCTAATCATTTTTATTGCTAGACTAATTTCCAATTTGTCCAGTAGACTTTTTTTTAATCAAATAAGGAGGTTTTCCTAGGTAATTTATGTTTTCTACTTTATCAAAGACTACATTATTGAGTTGCATTGTTTCTATTTCTCCCTTGTCTAGTTTGTTTCATTAATCCATTTCTCTATTAAAAAAATACTTGGGGCAGCTAGATGGCACAGTGGATAGAGCACCAGCCCTAGAGTCAGGAGTACCTGGGTTCAAATCTGGTCTCAGACACTTAACACTTACTAGCTGTGTGACCCTGGGCAAGTCACTTAACCCCAATTGCCTCACTAAAAAAAAAAAAAATTACTGGGGCAGCTAGGTGTCGCAGTGGATAAGGCACTGGCCATGGATTCAGGAGGACCTGAGTTCAAATCTGACCTCAGACCCTTGAAACTTACTAGCTGTGTGACCTTGGGGAAGTCACTTAACCCCAACTGCTCACCAAAATACTAAACAAAACAAAAACATATGGTTTTGATTAATTCTGCTTTATTATGTAGTTTTAGTAGTGGAAGTGCTATGCCCTCATTATTATATACTTTATTTCATAATTTCTTTCTTATATTCTAGATCTTTTATCATACAAATTAATTTTGTTATTATTTTATCAAGTTCTATAATATATCCCCTTGACAATTTGATTGGAATAGCATTAAAAGTACAACTTTGTTAGTATCATCACTTACTATATCAACAGAGCCTAGCCATTAGCACTGAATATTCTTCTATTTACATTGTACTTTAATTTTTTTAAAAGAGCGTATTGCAATTGAATACATTTCGTGTGCTTTGGTAGGTCTATCCTCAGATATTTTCTGAATTTTGTACTTTTTTCGAATGGAATTTCCCTTTCCATTATGGTTTCCTGAGCTTTACTATAATTATATAGGAATAGTGTTGATTTTTAAGGATTTATTTTGTCGCCTGCAATTTTTACTAAAGCTATTGTCTCAATTAGTATGTTTGCTGAATTCATAGAATTTTCCAAGTAGAGATCAGTAAATAAGTATAGGTTTCTCTTCTCTTTATCTATCTTTATACCTTTAATTCCTTTCTCTTCTTGTGTTACTGTTAGCATTTCTAGAATTATATATAATAATAACATAGCAGTGGGCATCCTTGCTTCCATCTCATATTTAGTGCAAAACCCCCAAACACCTCTAATGTATTCCTATGGGATAAGATGTTTGATTTTGGATTTATATTAATGCTTTTTATGATATTCAAAAGGGTCTCTTTGTACCTATATTTTGTATGGTTTTTAGTGTAGGCCTCCATCAGTTGCGGACGACCATGGATCAGCACCTTGAAGAGCCACAGGCCACAGTATGGCTGTGCAGTCCGATACGGGAGCCACAGCTCCTGAGTGACTTCTAACCGGTAACTGCAGCATCCCGTGTTGTATCTACCCCATGAGGAGTAGCTGGAGTGTCCTCTCCAGGGTGCTGGCCTGGGCGGATCAATTGGAAAACAAGCTGTTGCCCATGCAGCAGGTTTTCCCTCTCCACGACATTGGTGGATCCAAAGGAGAGGCAGAGCCAATACAGTTTGGCACCAGTGCTGCTGCAGGAGTTGCCAGAGGGATGTGATGTCCAACATCCAACTGCCCAAGGGACTCCAACTCCTGATTATTCCTTTGGGTTAACTCCTGAAGCCTTTCACATATATGGGTATAGCCCCAAGGCAGGGAAGGTTTAAAATCAGGGTTTCCTTCCCCTAGGCAGCTTGCCTGCCAAGGCTAATGAGCTCCACCTGCCTGAATGGTTTTTAGTACAAGTTAGCAATGTACTGTGTTAAAGACATTTTTCTGAATCTATTGAGATGATCATATGGTTTTGGATACTTTTATATTTAACATGATAAATAATTCTGACTGTTTCCCAAATGTTGAATTATCCTCGCATCCCTGGATGGAATCCTACTTAGACATAATGAATTACTTCCTGGATACATTTCTGTACTCTGGCAGGATTTTGTTTAATTGTTTTATTTTGGTTTGTTTGGGTTTGTTTTTTGCAGGGCAATGAGGGTTAAGTGATGTGCCCAGGGTGACACAGCTAATAAGTGTTACGTGACTGAGGTCAAATTCCAACTCAGGTCCTCCTGAATCCAGGGCCAGTGATTTATCCACTGTGCCACCTAAATGCCCCTGTTTAAAATTTTTGAGTCAATGTTTATTAATGATATTGTCCTATTGTTTTGTTTTGTTTTCTTTTTCTTTAGTCTTATCTTTCTCTTGTTTAAGTATAATGCCTATGTTTCACACACATACAAAATTCTGGTAGACTGCTTTCCCAAATTTTGAAAACAATTTGTTAGGTAAGGGTACTAATTGATTTTTAAAAGTAAAGATAAGGGGCAGCTAGGGGGCACCATGGATAGAGCACTGGCTGGGAAGTCAGGAGGACATGAGTTCAAATCCAGCCTAAGACACTTGACACTTACTAACTATATGACCCTTGGTAAGGCAAGTCACTTAACCCCAATTGACTTGCGGGAAAAAAAAAAAAAAGGAAAGACAATGTTCCTATGAATCCATTCAGAACAGGAGTTTTTTCTTTATAAGTTCCTTTACTGCTTCATCTGTTTTCTGTTCTGAGACAGGTATTTAAGATCGTTATCTGATCTTCTGATTTTATATATATATATATACATATACACACACACACACACACACACACACACATATATATATATATATATATAACTGCACCTACTCTATTTCTTGCATTCTCAGGTTTGTTAACATATATCTGTGCGCAGTGTGGATAACTATTATTTTGTTATATCTTCTGGTTTTGCTGTGATTTCACCTAGTTCATTTCTATGTTTTCAATATGGTTTTTATATTCTGATATTTAAATCAGATTAAATGAAAGTTTACTAATTTTAGTGGTCTTTTCAAAGAACCATATTTTACAGTGGATACAGCACTGGCCCTGGAGTCAGGAATACCTGAGTTTAAATCCGGCCTCAGACACTTAACACTTACTAGCTGTGTGACCCTGGGCAAGTCACTTAACCCCAATTGCCTCACCAAAAAAAAAAAAAAGTTGTACTTCCTATTTTTGCCTGTTTATACTTATTTAGACTATCTCTGTGCTCTATTACATGGTCAATGTTTTTTTTTTTTAATCATAAAACTATTTTATTACTTTCCAGTTACCTGTAAAGATAGTTTTCAACATTTTTTTCATGAGATTTTAGTTCTGAATTTTTCTCCCTTCCTCCCTTCCCTCCCTACTACCCAAGACGTAAAGCAATCTGATATAAGTTATATATGTACAATCACATTAAACATATTTCTGCATTAATAATGTTGTGAAAGAAGAATCAGAACAAAAGGGAAAAACCTCAAAAAAAAAGTAGAAACAGTATATCAATCTGCATTCAGAATGCACAGTTCTTTTTTCTGGATGGGGAGAATATTTTCCATCATGAGTCCTTTGGAGTTGTCTTGGATAACTGCATTGCTGAAAAGAAGTAAGTCTATCACAGTTGATCAATACACAATGTTGTTGATACTGTATACAGTGTTCTCCTGGTTCTGCTCATCTCAGCATGAGTTCATGTAAGTCCTTCCAGGTTTCTCTCACATCTGCCTGCTCATCATTTCTTACAGCACAATAGTATTCCATTACATTCATATACCACAGCTTCTTCAGCCATTCCCCTATTGATGGGCATCCCCTCCATTTTCAATTCCTTGCCACCACAGAAAGAGCAGCTATAAATATTTTTGTACATGTGGGTCATTTTCCTTTTTTTATGATCTCTTTGGGAAAAAGACCTAATAGTGGTATTGCTGGGTCAAAGGGTATGCACAGCTTTCTAGCCCTTTGGGCATAGTTTCAAATTGCTCTCCAGAATGGTTGGATCAGTTCACAGCTCCACCAACAATGCATTAGTGTTCCAATTTTTTCCACAGCTTCTCCAACATTTATTATTTTCCTTTTTTGTCATATTAGCCAATCTGATAGGTGTCAGGTGGTACCTCAGAGTTGTTTTTTGTTGTTTGTTTGGTTTGGTTTGGTGTGGTTTTTTTGTTTGCTTGTTTTTTTGTTTTTTTTAGTGAGGCAATTGGGGTTAAGGGTCACACAGCTAGTAAGTGTTAAGTGTCTGAAGCCGGATTTGAATTCAGGTACTCCTGACTCCAGGGTCGGTGCTCTGTCCACTGCACCACCTAGCTGTTCCCAGAGTTGTTTTAATGTGTATTTCTCTAATCAATAGTGATTTAGACCATTTTTTCATATGGCAACAAATAGCTTTGATTTCTTCATCTGAAAACTCCCTGTTCATAGCCTTTCACCATTTCTCAATTGGGGAATGACTTGTACTCTTATAAATTTGATTTACTTCCCTATATATTTTAGAAATGAGACCTTTATCAGAAATACTGGCTGTAAAGATTGTTTCCCAGTTTTCTGCTTCTCTTTTAATTTTGGCTGCATTGCTTCTGTTTGTACAAAACCTTTTTAATTTAATGTAATCAAAATCATCCATTTTGCATTTCATAATATTCTCTATCTCTTGTTTGGTCATAAATTGTTCTCCTCTCCTTAGATCTGAGAGGTAAACTATTCCTTCCTCTCCTAATTTACCTATGGTATCACACTTGCTAACTCATGAATGAATTTTGTACATTGTCAATCTTTATAAAAGTTCCACATTGTGCTGAAAAATATGTATATTCTTTGGCAGTCCCATTTAAAAGATGCCATAATTCTTTAAGCCCTAGTTTCCCTCCAAATTTGTTTAGTTCCATAATTTCCTTTTTTGTTTTCCTTTGTTAGCTTCATACAAAACTTATTTTTCTATGTCTTCTTGTAGCTCAGTTACAGCTTGCTCTAAGAATTTAATTTGGATGTTCAGACATTTGTTGTATGTAAATTTCTTTGTCATAATACATTGTTGTCTATGGTTCCTTTCAGTTTTTTTTTGTTTGTTTACCCCCCTTAAATTCTTGAATGTTTATTTTTCTTTATCAGGCAACATGATTGCAACCTTTGCTTTTTAAAAATCACTTGATTTGTAGTAACCCCCCATTACTTCAGTTTTATTTTTTGTATTTATTAGTCTTTTAAATGTGTGTCTTATAAGCAACAGATCATAGAAGTTTGTCTTCTTATCCAACTGTCAATCTTTTTTAAAAATTTTATTGAATTGTTTGATCCATTAACAATTTAAGTTATGATAGGTTTATATTCTCCTTCATTTGTCTCTAATACTGGCTTTTCCTTCAAGTTATAGTATTTCTGTTCTTCTGCTGTAAACACAGTGCTACATCTCTTCAGTTAACGTTTCTTTTTTTTTTATCAGTTGTCTTTCCAATGAGGTATTTCACATTTTCTTCTATTTTTTCATTTTTTTTATTCTGTTTGACTGATTCTTGGTGTCTCATGGATTCCTTATCTTCCAACTGTCCCACTTTAATTTTTAAGGTATTGTTTTCTTCAGTGAGATTATGCACCTTTTTTTCCATTTGGCCAAATGAATTTTTTAAGGCTTTGTTTTCTTCAGCTTCCTTTTCCAAGCTGCTGATTCTTTTTTCATAGTTTTTTTGTTTTGCTTTCATTTCTCTCCCCATTTTTTCTTCTACCTCTTGCAATTGATTTTTAAAATCCTTTTTGAGCTCTTCCAGGAAGGCTTTTTGTTCTTGCGACCAATTCACTTTCCCTTGTGAGGCTTCAGATGTAGACAATTTGAGGCTATTGTCCTCATCTGAGTTTGTGTTGGCTTCTTCCCTATTGATACAGAAGCTCTCAATGGAGAGGGCTCTTTTTTGCTTCTTACTCATTATTGCAGCTTATTTATTTATTCTTTAAGTTGTGGTCTGCTCTGGGGCACCAGGGTCCCTGTTTTGGGCTTCTTGTGCAGGTGTATAGGTGCTGTGTGACCGGGCTTTTACTCTGAGGCCTTTATGGTGTGTGGAGATCCCCCGCCCTGCACTTCCTGTCTGATTGTGCTCGGCCAGTCAGGCGCCAGACCCCGGCGTCTGATCCCGCCGTTCGTGGCCCTCTCGGCCGGTGCAGGTAGGTTTTTCCACTGTCCTTCTTGGCCACCAGATTTTTGAACCAGGTTCCGGGAGCCTCAGTTGTTCGGCTGTGGCCCGCAGCTCCTGCTGACTTGCCCCGACCCCCTCGGCGCTGGGTTGCTGCCCTGCGCTGGGCCTCCCTTTTGCCCGAGTCAGACCGACCTTTTCCTGAAGTCTTCTAAATTATCTCTGGTTGGAGGACTGTGTCTCTCTGTCTCTTTGCAGGTTCTGTAGTTTCAGAATCCGTCCAGAGGCTTGATTTAATGTTCGTTTTGAGGGAACAGAAGGAGAGCTCAGGCAGCTTGCTGCTTCCTCTCCGCCATCTTGGCTCCGCCCCTCAGTTAACGTTTCTTAAGGTGCCTTTATTCTCACTGCCACTTTTCCCTTCCCTCCAGATCCTCCCCCCTCCCATTTGTTACTACCCCTTTCCCTTTGGACTTTAGTTTATTTTCTTAGACCTTTTCATATTAATGACTTTTTATTTCCTGCTTTTATCTGGGTTTTTAATTCTTTCATCTTTTTTCTCAGTCAAGATTCCCTCTTCCTAACCTCCCCTTCAATTTTTAAGTAGTTTCTGTTTTATTTTTCTAGAGGAAGCAGGATGCCACTGGACATTATTGAAAAGGGAAGGTGATGTGATCAGTGATGATTCCTATGCTTTAGAAAAATCACTTTAGAGGCTGAATGGAGGATAGATTGGAATAGAGAGAAACTTGAGGCAGGCAGACCCTCCAGCAGGTTATTGCAATAATCCAGTCATGAGATGATGAGAGCCTTCAAGAGAGTGCTAGCAGTTTTGAGGAGAAAAGAAAAATATTTAAGAGGTGTCGTAAAGGTGAAATCAACATCTGAGGTATCCATTCTAGACTTTCCCTTCTAGGCAGTTTCTGCCACAGCCTTGTATAGCTTGCCCAGAAAATGGCGATTCTTGCAGGTGACAGAGGACACTGTCACCTGGCACCATGTCCTGATTATGCAGTTTTCCACTGATCTATACCATCTCCCCCTTCCCTACACCCTTTCCCCCATTACTTACTTTGCCTCAAAATTTCTTCTCTGGATCCATGACCTCTCACTCCTTCATGTGCCAGTTCCCCCCATAAGTTCCAACTTCATTCATCCTGATTTGGTATGGGTGGTCTTTTCAAGTACCAAATTCCATAGAAAACAGCCAATATAAGATCTCCATCTCCTTCCACAAAACATCTCTATTCACCCATAGGATTCACCCATCAGTGAAACCCTCTCCTATGATCAAAGCAAGGCCTCTTCTCCCAACCTTTTCAATCTTTCCCCCATTCACCTCATTCATTCTCATTTAGGGTCTTCCTGAGAGACCACAGGCACCACTTTCCCCTCATTGCTTGTACTACATTGCTTTGGGGCTTCTTTGGAATTCTCTATCATGCCTTCCTTCTCCAGGAAACTCATCATTGGGAAATCTCATTATTTTGTAAGATTGAATCTGCCTGTTACTTACACATTATCAGTACCCTCTGTCCCTCTGACTGGATCCTTTGATTAAAGGGCAGAGCCATGGACGTAAGGGCACCTATTTAAAGACGGGGCTCAGCACATGTCTTTAACCCATTTTCCATCAGCAACACTGCTTTCTTTTATATGCCTTTAAAATGCTTGGTCATGCTTCCACACTAGATATCTTTCCAACCAAATTTTCAGCTTCTTTTTCTGTGTGGTCTTGTGGCAGGTAAAATCTGAAATAACTGAGTAAATAAAGGTTCAATCTCCAAAGAGGATCAGTTCATTAAGCAATGGGTGCCAATTATATAACAAATCAGGAGCAATCCTCTTCAGCTTAGCACTAGACCCTGAATACAAGGGGAAACAGATTTTTGTGCACTAAAAGAAAACAATGAAGAGGATATATAAACCAGAATGCAAAATTAGGTAATCTGATTTCTAATAGAAGGAAAGATTGGGGGCTTTCCAAGTTGGGAGGGGGAGAATGAACAGGTACAATTTCCTGAAATTGTAAAAAGAGGTGTCCCACTCCCTCCCAATTGTCTGCATTTACTCAAAGGAAAAAGGAAATAGAAACTCATTGACCAGTATATGGCACCAGTTTTCAGATAAGACATGGGTTACTTGAGATGTATAATTCTGAGGAAATTCCTTGTATCCATCTTCAAATCTGACTGGTTTTCTGGTCAACATAACCTAAGTCCTTAATTAAGGGTCTAAGCAACAGATAGAGATGCTCCAGTTTCCCAGCCCTGCAAGATGAGATTCAAACAATGCAATAACATTTTCTCACAATTTCCATAATTGAATAAAGTTTTTCTCACAAGACAGAAATTGGACTAGATCCATAATTGAATAGAAAGGAAACTGAGCTAGCTCCAGAATTAAATCTCAAGATGAGGTCATTGTAGATCACTCAACTCCTATGATTTCCTCACATCCTCATTAGATTTCAAGCTCCTTGAGGACAAGGATTATGTTTGGTTTTATTTGCATTTCAATTGCCAGTGCTTAGCACAAAATCTAAAACAAGATAACTGCTTAATAAATGCTTGTTGATGAATTCATTTGACTCTAACACATCACAGAATCCCCTTTATCTCCCCACCTATTTATGCACCCTTCCATTTTGTAATGTAGTCCCAAAAATATATTAATTCATTCATAGGCAGAGTGTCACTAGGTTCTGTCTATAATGCCTCATGCGTTCCCACCCCTCCATTGTTACCTCTATCTGACTTCCACCTTCACTCCTGTGTTTTTGTGGATCTTTAGAAATAGTAGTCTTTCCAATTCCAAAGGACTCATGATGGGAAATGCTCTCCACACCCAGAAAAATAACTGTGGGATCTGAATCGAGCCATACTATTTTTACTTTTTTGTGTTGTTAGGGTTTTTTTGTTTTGTTTTTGAGGTTTCCCCTTTTGTTCTGATTCTTCTTTTACAACATGATTAATGTGGAAATATGTTTAATGTAATTGTACATATACAACTTATATCAGATTGCTTGGTGACTTGGGGAGGGGGAAGGAATGGGAAAGGGATGGAAGGAGAAAAATTTGGAACTCAAAATCTTATAAAAATGAATGTTGAAAACTATCTTTACATGTAACTGGAAAAAATAAAATACTATTGAGATTTTTAAAAAAGTAGTAGTCTCTCTTAGTAGCCTATCTGCTGTCACTTTGTTGCTGTTGCTTCTCTTGACTTGCATTCATTCATCCCTTCTGCATTTTTGTTGTCTGGGGTACTACAGAAACAAATAATGTCTTTAGGTTTGATTTTCTTTCTCAGAATGTTTCAATCCCTTTTAATAATTGAACAGCCATCTTTTTTCATTTTTAGTTAAGATCCGATTTACAGGGAAGATCACCCTGGACCGCATCCTGAGTTTCATTCATTTTAAGAATACAATATTCCATTCCTTCCTGTGTTTTCTGGTGGGTATTGTTGCAGGGGGAAAAGGTGGAAAAAAAATCAGTCCTTGGATTTCCCCTATTCAAGAATTAAAACTCCTACATGTCCTGATTAAAGATAAAAGCAAGGTTTTTATTCAGCTCAAGGGGACCTAGCCAGGAGGAAAGTTGAGAATTTTAAACTCTCCAAACCAGATGAAGGACAATGCTTTTATAGAGGGTAGATGGGGTGACCACCTGAAAATGGAAGGTTCCCTTTTGGGGTGGGGTAGGCAAAACCTGGGTGCTTATCATATTCCAGAGGGTGGAGGGGGATTTTTTTGAAATGATGGTCCTTTGGGGTAGTACCCATACCTATTGACTTTCCTGCTATAGAATTTTATCCCCCCCTTACTTCATAAGTGTGTTACCTATTTGGTCAATCTAAACTCTAAAAGTCCCTTGATTCCTTGATAGGTCTCTCTTGTTATCTGGTCATCTTTGGTTTTGCTTGTCACCTGAGAAACTTCTTCAGATTTACCTTAAGCCCCAAGTCATTATGAAATACTGTTTTGTTATTTGAATTTCCTTTCCTTTTAATATGAATGTCTTTTTCCTGGTTCAGAACTTGGTTTTTGAATTGATTTGTTAATTTTAAACACTTTGTGCCTTGGAGTATATAGCCTTGTTTTGTTTTTATTGTTGTTGTTTTGTTTTGTTGGGGGTTTTTTGTTTGTTTCTTTTCTGAAGGCCATATATGTATTCTTTCAGTTTGTATTTCATTTTCTGTGTTCAAAATTTCAGGACAGTTTTGAGGGTCTATTGTTTCTTGCATTATGGTATTCAGGATATTTTTTTTATGTGTTGTGTTCTTCCTAGAGACTTAGAATCCTCAGGTTATCTCTACACATACTTTCTGTGAGTATGTGTATTTTGTGATTGGATAGAAAGCATATTTTCTATTAATGTTATTGGTTTTTGCTTTTCTTCTTCTAGATTGCAGGGGATTCGCTTTCTGGATTATCCTTCACTTTTGTGTATTTGCATTCCGAATCAATTGGTCTCTCTCTAGTTTCTTTGGTGAAACTTGTGAACAGATTCAAGTTGTTCTATTGTGTCATTTTTTTCCCTGTGCAGACCATGAATTATGTTCTTGGAGTTTTCATTTCTCTATTAACCCACTCAAACAAAACATGTTGCAGTTCTATATTCTCAAATTCCACAGAATTTCCAGTCTTTTAAAGTATTGGATTACTTTTGGTTTTGTAATATTCAGGCATAGATGACTGAACTAATTTACCAGATCTGGGGGCTATAACTCCTTCTGTTGTTCAACCTTTTCCATACTGATTCATATGCTTATTTTCAAGTTCTTTGTATTTTCTTATCCTTGAGGTCTTTGATAATTTTAGTGTTTCCCTCTTATTTGCCTCGACTGCTCACTTTCTTATTCTCTCCTTCTTGATGATGGTTTCCTTTGGGGTTAGACCTCCTGGTCTCAGTCTCCTTTGATATTAGGCAATTCAAAGTTCATCGGCCTGGGTCTCTGCACCAAGTCACTTTTGCAGGAGATATATTTGAGCTGTATTTCAAGCAGTCACATGCCCTGCATTATTATCTCTATTCTTCCATTCTCTTACAAAAAATATATATTTTGCAGCACAAAGTGCTGCTATGTTGGTGGTCACTTAGCCCCTGGCAGTGGAAAGAGGGAAGGGGACAGGGTATAGCTTTGTTTTTGTTGAAAACCCATAAATCAGGTGTTTGGATCAGCTAATACAGTTTCACTAAGGATGGAATGGTGGGCAGTGGGGAAAAAGGTGCTGTATGAGCTCAGGATAGGCATTAGTTCATTATTTTAAAAAAATTTTTCTGGTTCAGCTCAAGTTGTGTTATCTTTGATCCAAAATTTCTGTTTTGGAAAATTTCAAGAGCTTGTGGGCATCAAAGAAAACATCCAGTCTTACATCTCCATATGCTTTTATAACAAATAATAACAAATGTTTTTATTCATTTATTCAATTCCAAAAGAAAAAAAAGTCCAATGGGACATTTAGGGTGAAATATTCTCTTCATTAATATCCCTGATTTCTTTTTAGCTTTAGGAGAATGTTGGCCATTGATTAAAGCACAGAGATATAGGCATCAGTCATTTCAAGTCTCTTGCAAGTTGAATCCTTTGAATTTCATTATGAGGGATGATTCCACCATCACTTGGGGGGATGACCTTCATATTGCTTGCTTTCTGGTTGTACAAACCAGGTGACATGCAGCAAAAATTCAAAGTTATGGCCTAAGAGGAAAGACAAAGTGATATAGAAAGCGATTTTAAGATCATAGGGTAACCACATACTCACAGGTGATGAAGTGAAGGAATTAATACACAAACATTTTACCTCAACAATAGCCTTTCCTGGCCATTGTGATGGATCGATTCTCCTTTTCTTTAAGACAGTAACCCTGCCATGGTGGATTCTTCTCCCTTTTTCTCCCCCTTTCCTGCTCATACATGCTTACTTTGGCAAGCACCAAGAGGATCTTCCATTCCAGCTGCCTCCTTTTCATTCCTCATATCTCAGAGTAATGACAGGGCAGAGGAGAAGCTTGTTCCGAACTCACATGTGATTGTTATTGTTGGCTCTCTTATCCACACTTCAGTTCCAGATTATGGTCTTTAATGACCTTTTGCCCCAGCTCAATCTCTTCTGGTGCTTTATTGTGGCTATTTGTGTACATTTTGGCATGGGGGAGATTTGGACAAGGAGGCACCAATCAGACAGCCCAGTCACAGGAGATCTGTATCCCAAATATGTCCAGATCACCTTATCCTGGAGGAGCTAGCCTGTGAATTTCTATTCATATCCTTGGTTTTGCCTTTGTATACATTTTTGACCTCCAGGTGTCATGATATTCCGTCTTCCCCTATATTTATGAAAAGAGAAGTAGGGGGTTCAGAATATGGAGTGATTTCCGGGATCCCCCCATTTTTCTTGGATTGTAGAGCCTCAGGATGATGATGAGTGGAGAAAGGCCATTGTTGGTGGCCCCTTAATTGGCAATCTCTCCTTGTAGTGCTGTCCTCTGCTAGTGGAGGACACAGGATAATTTCCTTCTTTATAATACATACTCTGACACTTCTAGAGCATGTGGAATACCCCATTATCTCAAACAGGGCCCCTAGCATAGCTACCCCCAGCTCTCAACAAAGCACTGTTTGGCAACATCTGCTGAAGACCAAAGAATATGAACCCCCACTGTTATCTTTGCTTCTTGTTACTTGAAAGACACAATTAGGTCAATGGAGAGCCATTTAATTAAAAACATAGATTGCAAGAAAACAATAACCCCATAAATCTGGTCACACTCCAAAAAATATGCACATCACAATAATTGCTTGTTGATTGACTGATGGACACCATTAGTGTTGGGAGTCAGTAAGAGGCCACATGTAAGGAATACATATGTCCAGGCCACAATATAATAGGTTGACTCTTGAATCTCTAATAGTGTAAAAGCACCAGTTATCTCGTGATGTCCTCATGCTGCTACCACCTGCCCTCCTCTGGCTCTGATCTCTCCATTGGGAGTATGAAGGTTGGATGCCTCATTGTAGTGACTTCTGGGCATAGGGGCTTCACAGCTCTCCCAATGACTGTTGGCTGTGGTCATCTTGATTAGATATTGTTTCAGAGGTTCCACATTCCCAAGATCCTCCCTGTCTTTGTATGAGAATTAATTTGTGCCAGAACAAAATCCAAGCTAAATAGGAAAAGTCATTTTTTTCTACCCATCTACCTCACCTTCCAGTCTTTATATACATGTAGGTCAATAGCAAAAACATTGCTTTGGTGTTGTAGGGAAAGATCTCACTGACCCTACATTTATGTGAAATGACATACCCTTTGGTCAACAAACATTCTTCTTCTTCTTGTTCTTCTTCTTTTGAAGGGCAATGAAGGTTAAGTGACTTGCTCAAGGTCACACAGCTAGTAAGTGTCAAGTGTCTGAGGCTGTATTTGAACTCAGGTCCTTCCGAATCCAGGGCTGGTGCTTTATCTACAGCACCACCTAGCTGGCCCCCAACAAGCATACTTCTTAAAGGGAGCTGTGTGACTCTAGGTCAATGAATCAATTAGAAGGCATTTAACAAACTCTTATGGGTCAGGCACTGCGCTAAAATCTAAGAACATGAAGGCAAAATTGAAATTCTCCCTAACCTCAGAACATACCGTTGATAGAGGTAAATGATAAGAACTGCTGGGGCAGCTAGGTGGCACAGTGGATAAAGCATCAGCCCTGAATTCAGGAGTACCTGATTTCAAATCCAGCCTCAGACACTTGACACTTACTAGCTGTGTGACCCTGGGAAAGTCACTTAACCCTCATTGCCTTGCAAAAAAAAAAAAAAAAAAAAAAACTTATTAGCAGACAAGAACTGCTTCCAGAAATATGCTTTTTCCAGAAAGGTGGTAGGATCTTGCCTGAGGGCTATGTGTGCAAAGAGGAGTTCTGCATCCCCCTTTCTTGATAGACACTTCGATTTCTCTAACCATGTGAATTTCACAGATGTCCAAGGGCCTTTAGGGACCATCTAGACTAACCTGTATGGGAACTAGACATGTTTTCCAACATCCCCCCAAAGTTGAGATTCAGCCTTTGCTTGAAGCCTTCCAATTAAAAGGAGCCTATTCTTCCCTGAGGTAGCTCATTGCATTCTGGGACAGATGTAATGGTTAGGAAGCTTGTTGGCATTTTTTTTCTGCCTGAAATTAAACCTCAGTTTTCCTCTTGGCTACTTCCACACCATGCCTCTTTATTCTGACTTCTGTAGTCTAGAAGATGTCTAAATTCATCTTCTACAAGACAGAGTTTCAAATGCAAGAAGACAGTGATCACATTGTCCCTGGGTCATAGAATCATAGATTTCAAGCTAGGAGACACTTTAGGAACCATCTAGAACATTTCCTTACTTTTGCAGAGAAAAAAATTAAGGCCTAGAAAAGCTACATTAGCTGGCCAAGGCCATAGTGTTAATAAATGACAGAGCTGGTGCATTAACCCAAGTCTTTTCTAGTTCCAACTTCACTGCTTTCTCCATTTGGCCCATCTTTTATTCTCTATGTCAAACAGTTCCTTAAAATGATCCACATACAGTATGAACTCAAAACCCTTCCCCAATGGGATTGACTGCAGGAGGTGTTCTGTATGCTGGATTTGGAATCGAGGGGCCTACATTTAAATCCCGACTCTGATATTTACTTTTTGTATCATCTTTGCTCATCTGAAAATAGGGTGCTTGGAGATTACCTCTGGGGTCCCTTCTGCCTCTAAATCCATGATGTCTCTAACTATCTGTCTCCTGTATGGCCCAGTTTGGTCAGACAAGTGCAGCACTATGTAAGCCAAGAGACCCTTCTTGGATGATTTACATGGCAGCATTCCCTCAGGGCTTGGCCCAGTCACCACCAGGCTGCTTGTGGGTTAGTTTCCTCCTGGGTAATTAGGAAACACTATGCATGAATGCATGCACATGCACATACGAACTTGTTCACATACACTAAGACATAGATCAGTCTGGAGGCTTTCATAGAATCATAGAAATGAATATTTGGCAGGCAGAGAAGAACTTTAAAGAACTTTAAAGAAGTGATAGTGGGTTTTCCCTCCTTCCTCATGTGCCAAACCTCCCTTTCCTCCTTACAAGTGTTACATAAGACTTACTTTAGAGATCTATATCTGGTCAAACATTCTTTCATTCCTTGGTTTCTATCCTGAATTCCTAACTCAATCTCGTGATAATTGGGGACATCACTATGGCTCTATAACAGAATCTGACAGGTCTGAGATTATGTGAAGGACACAGAGTACTCAGGCATAGAACCAGGCACTAGGAGACCAAAGGACATTGTGAGCATCACAAACTCCAGTCATTTGATTCCCTTGGAGTCCAGAGCCATAACTATAGAGGGAGGAAAAGAAAGAAAACCACACTTGTGCTATAGTTGTTCACATTGAATGAATAGTAACAAAGTTGGACCTACCGCTGGGGTGTTATGGCTGTGTCTCAGGCACTGGTTGTTTGGATGTTTGAATTAACATGACTGCACACATGGTGGTAGTTGTACTTCTTAATTGAAGAGGACCAAAATGTCATCACTATGTTGGAGTTACAGGGTGTCTGACTGTTACTGATCAGACCAATATGAGCTTGGAAGCCTTTACCACAGGTCAGACCCAAAGAGTTCATGTGAGCATTTGGAATAGAGATGTTTCTAAATTTGTGCATCTCATCATTCTTTTGAGTCACTGCAATTCTGCTTTGCTCACAGAGCACAGTGCTGTCTTTGACCCAGGCATGCTTTGCCAGCATCTCCCATGTCTCACAATTGATTCCAAAATTCTTCAGAGAGAACTTGAGAATGTCCTCCCTCATATCCTTTCTTCTGACCTCCATGTGAGCACTTGCCTTCTGTTAGTTCTCCATAAAATAGTCTTTTAGGTGTATATGTGACCTTCAAAAAACATGGCTGGCACTTCAGAGTTAGGCTCTCTGCAGTAGAGTTTGAATGCTTAGAAGTTCAGCTGGATAAAGTCCCTAAGTGTCTGTTACCTTATTTTGTCAGGTGATGTTCAAAATCTTCCTAAAACATTTCAAATGGAAGCCATTCAGTTTCCTGGCATGGTGCTGATAAACTGTCCAGGTTTCACAGGGGTACAACAATGAGATCAGCAAAGTAGCTCTATAGGGCTTCAGTTTGGTAGACAGTCTAATACCTCTTCTCTCCCACATTTTCCTTCAGAACCTTCCAAACACTTAGCTAGCTCTGACAATGCATGTGCCAACTTCATTATCAATGTGGAAATTTCTGGAAAATATGCTTCCAAGGTATGTGAATTTATCCACAGCATTGAAAATCTCAACATTTGCTGTAACCAATATTTCCACATATGGATGATGTGGTGCTGGCTGGTGGAGAACCTGTATTTTCTTGGTGTTAATTGTTAGACCAAAATTAGTACAAGTGGCCCAGAATAGATTTATACTCTGTTGCACCTAAACCTCAGAGGCTGCATTAAGTGTATAATCTTCTGTGAACAAAAAGTTGCACTTCAGCTCCCCTCCAATTTAATCTTGGCTTGTAGTCTTTTTAAGTGAAATAATTTACCATCAGTCTGTCTGACCTTGATGCCACTTTCCTCCTTCTTGGAAGTGTCTGACAAGAATCTTGCCAGCAATGAATAAAAGAGAGATGTTCCCTGTGATTGTCACACTACAACCTATTTCCTTTTCCTTTATAGAGATGGACAATGGGGGTAAACTTTGAACTCTGAGGAGATAATCTCCTCTTTCCATAGAAACCAGAAGAGTTCAGTCAGCTTTCATATGAACAACGGACCCCATTCCTTGTAAATCTCACCTGGAATAGAATCAATACTGTGTGCTTTGCAATATGAGAGGAGCTTAATGGCACTCGAAATCTCTTTTTCAGTTGGAAGTTTGATTAGAGAGGGATTATCTTCAACCTGAGGCATATGGTCAGTGGTTTCAACATTGCCTAGTGATGGTCTGTTGGAATGGAAGTGTTTAGCCCATCTCTCTAGCTTTGTGTCCTTATCACTAATCAATGTGGCTCCATCAGCACTGAGTATTTGAGATGCACTATATGTTGTTGGCCCATAAATAGCTTCAAAACATCATAAAAGAACCTTAGATTATTATCATCCTAAAACTAAATTTCATGTGCCTTCTTACTGAACCAAAAATCCTAATCTCCAAACTTTGCTTGCACTTTACTTTTGATGGAGTAGTGCCTTCTTAGAGATGAACAAACTATCATGCTGGTAAACCCTGAAGAGTTCTCTTTTTTTCATTTAGCATCTTCTGAATCTCCCCAACATTTTCATCAAACCAATCTTGATGTTTACAAGTGTTCTGGCCCAGATGGGTAAGTGCAATATTGTATACTAAATTTCCTCCAATTAGCAAAAAAGAAAGAAAGGAAGGAAGAAAGGAAGAAAGAAAGAGAAAAGAAAGAGAAAAAAAAGAAAAGGAAAGAAAAGAAAAAAGAAAAGAAAAGAAAAGAAAAGAAAAGAAAAGAAAAGAAAAGAAAAGAAAAGAAAAGAAAAGAAAAGAAAAGAAAAAAAGGAAAAAACTGTTCAGATTCAGAGAAGTGCTCTAATCTGTTGACATTGTCTTTTGGTAGTTGTCATGCCTTGGGGCTCCCATTTTTGTTGAAACCAAATATTTAGCTTGGATAGGATAAGTCTGTGATTGGTCCAGCATTCTCATATCTTGTCTGTCTCTTCTCCTTATAGTGACATGAAAGAAAGACAGTAGAAAAACAGGAAGGTAGCACATAAAGTATCCTGTTTGAGGCCCTATAAGCTGACTGATGTTGCTGGATTGTAGAGTGGGTATAAGCAGAATAGAATGTTAAAACACTAGAAAGGTAGGAAGAAGCCACGTTAGTCCACACAGAGCACAGTGTATTGCTAGAGAACTGGGCTGCACTATTCTTTAGAAAGTTCATCTTTGCAGTTGAATGGAAGATGGATTGAAGTGACTAGAAATGAGTCAAGGAGAGCTGTTTGAAGGCCATTAAAATTGTCTAAGTGATGGGAGATGGTGACTTCAAGAGAACAGTGAAGGAAGCATATATGAGAGATGTCATGACTTGGCAATACACTGGCTATGTTATATTACTGGGAGTGTAGAGTTGAGGAAGATACTGAGGTTAGGACCCTTCCCATCTTACTGTCTTTTGTGCCTGGTCCCATCGCCATGGGATCATCCCCTGTTCTCCCACTGAATTTACCCCAGACACAATTAATCACACATCTAGAAGCAATTTCAGGAATAGTCTTATCCCACCTGTTCATTTCACAGAGAAAGAAATTGAATCTAGAAAGGCAAAATTCAGTCACCTTTTGGGGGACTAAGATTAGCTTAGCTACTGCAGACATTGCAGTCAACATTTTTCCCCACATACTTCAAATACTTGGCTGCTTTCCCAAGCAATAACTCTGACCCTTCACCAGGGGCCCAGAATAGGCTGCAGGCCTCCTCAATACAGACATCCCATTGTATAGAAAGGCATATAGAGAGGTCTGGCAGGTGCGGGAGTGCTGACTCCAAACAACGTATGGATCACAAAGACCTGGAGTGCTTGATTCACAAATGTTGATGAATAGGAAGAAATCAGAGTTTGGGCTGATTCCACCAAACCCTACTGGCTCATCTAGTGGATAATCTTATAGATTCTGAGTCTTTGCCCTCATATTTGTTGGGAAAATAAATTTAAAAGTTTGATATATCATAGCCCTTTCTGGGTTTCCATGTGTATTTCATGGGTTTTCTTGATGTTAGATGTAAATTCCCCATGAAATTAACATCTTATTTATCAGTAATGGCTAAACTCCAATTACAAATTTAATAAACATACAGATATTATATGTAGATGTAAACATATGTATAAATAGACATAGAGACATATAGGTATATATACATACATACATATAGATACATTTATATGTGTATTATAAAGATATAGATGTGTGTATTATATAGCTATAAATGTATTGTATAGCTACATCTATGTATGAGTGTATATGTGTGTATGTGTGTATGCATATATGTGTATATGTGTGGGGGGAGGGGTGTATCCCTCTCAATGGTCTGGTTTTCCTCCTACCATGATCTCCAGCTCTTTTTTTTAACATTCCATTTCCTAGAACAAATCAAAAGAGGAAACGCCACCAGAAAGTTCTTTTTTCAAGACAAGGCTTTGGTTTCCAAAAAGGGTGAATGAAGGTGAGACCAAACAAGCACCATAATGCCAATAATGAGGTGTGAGATGATTTGGGGCATCAAAGATTTGATCACAAACGTTTTTGCGGGTGGTAAAAATATGTGATCAGGGTTTCCAACTCTTTGGTGACTTATTAAATCTTGATGATTGTTATTCCAGGTTGCATTTTTATGATGGACGGCTGATTTTTAGGAATGAAAACCAAAAGCATGGGCTAAGGCTAATGGGGGGCTTCTGGAAGGCCTACTCAGGCCCTGACAGGTCTGGAGCAGAATAAGGGGTCTCATCTGGTCCAAAAAAGCCAGAGGCTGCTGAGAGAGCAAAGAAGTATGGGGACCATGAATTCTAATCAAATTTGGAGTCAAGAACCTGGCTTGAAGTCCCAGCTCTCTTCTTTCTGATCTGTGTAATCTTGGTCCAGTCACTTCTTGGTTCTTGCCAGCCAGTTGGTATAGGGGGAGAGAACCAGTCACTTAACTGGAATTTATTCAACCTTTTCTTTATTGGAAGTGCTCAGCTGGAATTGGAGTCAGGAAGTCCTGAGTTCAAATCTACCTCAGACTTTCCTGGATATGTGACCCTGAGCAAGCCCTAAATCACTTGACTTCTCTTAGTCTCAGTTTCTTCATTTGAAAAATGGGGATTAAAGAACCTCCCTCACAGCATTGTTGTAAGGAGCAAATGAGATAATATGTTAATCACTTTGCAAATCTTAAAGCTTTATTTAAATGAGGAGACTAAACTAGATGATTTCTGAGTTTCTATCTAGCTCTGAACCTATGATCTGGTAATCCTCCAGGTAGCAATCTCTGACACTTAGCACCTGCATGCCCCTTCTGGGCTCCCAGTTTCTTAAGCTGTAAAAAAAAAGTGAGTGATGGTGGTGAGGATGGGAAATGATAATACCTCTACTCTTTACCTAATAGGGTTGTTGGAAAGATGGTTCATTGAAAAGTTCTATAGGAATGTGTGTTATTTTTAAAGTTCCCAATAGAGGAAGCATGTATAGCACAACCTATTAAATAGTACTAGACTTTTGGTTGACTTTCAAGTGAACAAAAGTTCAGATAAAGAAAAGTCCACAGAAGCATTGAGCCTTTCCCTAATAGAAAAAAAAATAATTCCAAGATACTTCACTAGTCTTCTCTAGACTCACCATTTTGTAAGGTATTTTCAGCTGCTAATGTCAACCTATTTTCAATTGAAAGTGTCTTCTCATTAAATGTTGCTTAGCAGGACTGCACAATTTTCCACAAAGCAATCCAGTTTGCTGTCCTATTTAATTCTGTGTCCTGTTCCTTTTTCATCTACAGAACCACTCAAGATACAAAAGAAGATAGACTAGTTCTATGGCTTGGCAATCAGATCCACTGTTGTTTTTTCTCCATGTGGATTATTAAACCAAACCCTTTTGAGTATTTGTAGATGTTATTTGAGAGCCTCTGTGATATTTTAAGACTGGATGCCACCCACTGATATGAGCACATGGAGGAACTTACTAACCACAAATGATCTTTACTCCATATAAGCTTCACACTGGAAATTCTCCATAACAATGGCAAATACCTTATATGGGGTAGCAGATGTCATGTATTTTTTATGTCTCTCTTGATATTTATATAATAGACTTTTAGGGTCAATCATTCAATTTGTAGCCTGCATGGGGAGCTCCTTCCTCAGCCTGCTACTTGACTCATTACCATGTTCTCATCATACTGAATTCTAAAATAATCCATGGGGAAGTTGTACTATTTCCTTATTAATTACTGGAATTATAACATCTTTCTCATTAATCAATCAATTCAGAGCTTACCACTGTAATTTAGTAAATATTTTTTATTAACCTAGAGAAACCTTTTTTCCCATAAGGAGTTGTTCATTTCTCTACATATATCAAAATCCTTAAACTCATGAGCTTAAATAAACATTAAAATTATGGTTACATACTTTATCAATAATGTAAAAGTAATAAAATAAAATAAATATTTTCATAATAAATAAAATAAATGTTTCAGCTGAGAGAAAGATTACAACCAATTTCCTCTCTGACTTCTAACTTCTAGATCATTATTCAGCTGTGAAGAAAGCAGACAATATCTCTCAAAAATCTCCCTATTATTTATTCACATTATAAAGGTTAATTGCAGCCCCTGCAAGGGAATAACTTATTTTTCTCTGTCCTCTCACAGCCTCTTTCCAACCTTAACAGGCAACTATCCAGAATGCCAATTAAACTCTTAGTCTCTGCTCTAAAGATAGTTAAAACTCAAGGTTTTTTGGTTTTTTGAAGATAACAAAACTCTTCATCCCTTGCAGTTTTCTAGGAATGTTCATCAAAATGTCATTGTCCAAGCTCGCATAGTCTCTTAAAGATATAACAATAGCGGGGCAGCTAGATGGCGCAGTGGATGGAGCACTGGCTCTGGAGTCAAGAGTACCTGAGTTCAAATCCGACCTCAGACACTTAACACTTACTAGCTGTGTGACCCTGGGCAAGTCACTTAACCCCAATTGCCTCGCTAAAAAAAAAAAAAAAAAAGAAAAAAGATATAACAATAGCAACTATTGTCTATAAGAGAGACACTATTGAAACAGCTATTTACTTTATAGAGTTGTAACATGAAGTTAGTTCTGATGTTCTATCTTACACAATCTTAGCATATGTGTGGAAAAAATCATGCCTCCTTCCCCCACACATAAAAAAGTCATTAAGACAGAATTTTGCTGTATGAAATCATGTTTTCATTTTTAAAATAATAAGCACAATGGAATTCTGTATTCTCTGTGACTTTTAGACAATTATGTTACTATAAAAACGTGATCTATGGGGAAATATTATCTGTAAAAGTCTTCCTATTCCCCTCTTATCATTATCAACGTTAGCCTTTATATGTGTGTAGATGATTACAATAAGGATTGCATAGAATTGAGAAAGAGGGTTGTTGGCTATTGATATATTTTAATTGCATTTGTCCCCCAACAATTATCTGATTTCCCCCCACCTTTAATGTTCTCCCCTCTTTTAGATATATTGAAAATTGATACTTCTATGCCCTGAAAGTTGGGTTCCATGTAGATTGGTTCTACTCTACATACAATCCAGCAGTGGGAACTAACTGCTCTTATCTTTGTCCCACTTAATGCCATTTCTTCCTCACATGGCATGATTTAGTTAATTTTGGCAATCAAAATGCAGTGATTTCACTGTCATTGATTGAGAGAATCATTGATTTTAGAAATATTGAGATACCACTTGCAATTGCTCCTTGCTTAGTTGAATGTCTGGGCAAGCTTTCTGTAAATATGTTTTCCCTTCCACTAATTCTTTTTCTTTCTCTTCTTATTTTTATTATTTTTATTTTATTTTTCCCCATTCCATGTAAAGATAGTTCTCAACTTTTGTTTATACAAGCTTTCCCTTCCACTAATTCTTGATGTTATAGGAGATACTATTGCTCATAATCTTCCATGTTCTTCCTCCATCATATTTTATAAATACGTTTATATATGAATTTGGTATTGTCTTAGCTGCCCTGTGGCTCTCTGCTTGGCAAAGAGATTGTGTTTACTGGCTATGTTGGTTTCTAGTCTTGCCTGGCCTCCTTCTGATGGCAATTTACAAACATTGGTTAAATTTAACAGCCTCATTTTAGTGAGTAGAAAGGTGACCTTGGAGTCAGGAAGAGCTGGTTTGGGGTCCTATTTCTTATACATATTGGGTTGTGTGATCCTAGGAAAGTAATGTAACCCAAGGAATTCTCCAAGACTAGAAGAGGCTGATCTACATTGGTAGAGAGGGTTTCCTCATGGTGAGTTCCCTACATTATATCATATCTCTGCCTCCCTCTCACCTACAAAGAAAAAAAAAACAGAAACAAGACAAACTTCCTTGGTTCTTGGTGATAGCCCATTTGGATGTATTTTCCTTCATATATGACTTTCTTCTTCTGCATAAATAGCTGCCTCAGATCAGTCAGACCAAGAGCTTGCCATATCTTCTCAGTTTCATTATTTCTTCTATTTGTTTATTCTTTGTTCCAATGGTTTGGGAGGATGCAAACCAGTGCTTTAGAGATGACTCCTTCATCAGTACCCTGTTGTTTTTCCTATCCATTAAAATATAATCAATGTCACTTCTGGGATTCAAATTGGTTCTTGGCACTCCTAACATTCCCTAACACTACTCTTAAACAAAGTGCTCAGGAAGTAGAGGTATGAGCCTTCCATGTATTCTACAAGTCTTTGGCCTACTTTATGTTTTTACTACTAAATCATGTTTTCTGATATATTTTCACCACCCTCCTCTATCCCATTGCTGCATTCAATATAAGAAAAATTAAAGTACTAATAGCACTGAAACGTTTATTACTGAATTCTTTGCAGAATTTATGTAGCTTTCTACTTTCTAGAGGAGATATTGGCACACCATTTACAGATATCTTCATTGTAGTATTTTGAAGATGGTTTTCCATAAGCATTGCCTTATACCTGACCAAGAGTACCATGAACAAAGGTCCTTGATTTGCCTCTCCAAGGGCAAGCTTTGATCCATCCTTTCATTGAGTTGCAACTTCCTTTTGTTATTGGCTTTCATTCATAGCAAGAGATGCAACATTGATATAGTTCAGTTCCTCCAGGAGTATGCCCAATCATTTGGTGTTCATTGCACAGAGATCTCGCATTGAGGGTGCCAACAGTCATGTCAAACTGGGTGATTCATAACACCTCTGTGGCCCCTTTTCTGTCACTGTCACTGTGACTGCTGATGTGAAAGGGGGTCATGCAGACCAAGGGCCATTTTGTATTTTACTTTGTTTCATGAGTGGCTGTACCAAAAAACTGCTCTCACAAGTATTCACCCGATTGGTGATCAGTTGATATCAACTTAACTTGCCTGGTTCTAAGAAAGCAGAAGTGTTCCATGGCCAGTATTCTAAACAAATCCTTTCCATTTTGGCCCAACCAGACACAGCTTTGACCTTATTTTTTACCTTATTGACATGGCCTTTGAGGGAGATATATGTATGCATGTATATCTATACATACATACATGTGCGTAGATAGATACACACATAGCTGTGTGCAAGTGTATATACACATATACAGATATATGCATTTATACATACAAACATCCATATGTATGTCTATATGTATACATATCTATGCATACACACATATACACAAAAATAATGTGAATAATATATATTATACACATATAATATGATACAAATAAATTATATAAATATGTATGTATAATAACTAGGATTTATCTGGTGTTTTAAGGTACATAGGTTATCTCATTTGAACCTCACAATTTACCTGCAAGGTAGATGCTATTATTATTCCCATTCTATAGATGAGAAAACTATAGTAGAAGGAGGTGGACTATTGCCCAGGGTCACTCTGTTAGTGAGTGTCTGATAACAGGATTCAAACTCAGGTCTTCCTGAATCCAAATCTAGCATTCTATCAACTGTTTCACCTAGAGTCCTAGAACTTGAGACTTTGTTGAGGAATATGGCACCACCCCCTTTATACAAGAAGAAATTGGAAAACTGAGGGATGGATTTACTTAGAATCTGTAAAGATGTAAGAGATATAAAAGTAATTCAAACCCAATTCTTCATTTTTCTATGGAAGTAACTACAGCCTAGAAATATGATTGGGCTTTTTCAATTTTGTGTGGCTAGATAGCGGCAAGCTTGTGACTAACCATGAGGCTCCTGGTTCCTAGTCTCCCATCCATCCTGTGACACCATGCTGCATTTTCTGGACCCTACTGCTCACCTGATTTCCATCATAACAGAGAAACCGAGGTGACCAAGGCCTTTGCCCCATACTCCTATTCTTATTTAACCAATACAGTTGACTTCTAGATAGTTGCCTGACATGTTCCCTCCCTTCCTCCCTCACCCCTCACCATCCTGTTTGAATTAAGAGAACACACTTCTAAGTACTTTCCCCACCCAAGTGTAGAACACACACACATGCTATATTTAGCTCTTGTTTCTTTTAGCTGAGGCCTGAAACATCTTTAGGCTCCAAGTCAACTCCTCTTTGACACTATAGAGTTTCCCACTGTACCCTATCATCAGCTGGGTAAAGAGGAGGCTGAGAAAAGATTCTTTAATATGTTTTTATTAACAGTCCTTGAGCCAGTAGCCCTTGCTAATGTGGTGGCAGCGGTTTTTACTAAATCTTTATTTTTAAAGGAATATGATTTAAATTCCAAATATACCACTGCAAAGCCCTTCTCAAGAGAAAGTGAGATGAATCTGTTCAACCTGTCAGACTAGCAATCTAGTTCTCCCCTCACCCTCCTGCATATTTTATCTCCTCCCTATCAAACATTTGTGGCAAGGGTCCTCTCATTGACTCTTGCTTGTGGTGTGTCTTCCCTTCACTTGTTTCCTTTGAGAACCTAGGGGTCATGTTTCCCAACCAGGGACAATGGGCAGATTCAAAAATAGGCAGCTGAACTCCTCCCCTCCATTGCCCTGAATTAACCACTTGCCCCAACACACAGACCACCTCCCCTGCCTTTGCCTCCAGCTTGAGCCTCTGTTTGCAAGCCCACAGCCCTCCACCCAGGCTTCTTGGGAAGCCAGCTTCCAGGAATGGCAAGAGCAGATGGAGAAATCAGCTGGGAACTTCATGCTCCATTGACAGGAGAGGAGGGAGGGAGAGAAGGAGGAGGGAAGAATGGTGAAATCCTCCCAACTGAAACATCAAGTGGCTGCCTGTTGTGGTTACTCTGGACTGGCAGCAGGAAAGTTTCAAGAGATTGGGAAGGAAGTGGGATGTTCTCCTAAGCAAATGCTTGTGCAATAAAATTGCAGAAGAAGAAGATGGAGAAACCTAGCTTGGGGGACTCTCTGTCTCTCTGTCTCTGTCTCTCTCTGTCTCTCTGTGCCATATAAACAAAAATTGTCAGAAAATATGAGGGGGTCTGTAATGAGGGAGTGTGTGAAAATAATAAGCAATAACAACAAACTTCTCTTCATGGGTTGGCTTGGCAATTTGCTTTGTTTAGGAAAAGGAAATGTGGAGTTATCATCCAAGCTAACAGAAACCAAGTCACAGGGAGTGTTTGGGGGAATTTGTGCTCAGTGATGTGCAGGAATTCATGTAAACTCATGATGGATTACAGCAGATTTTCTCCGATATGAAGGGCCATCCCATGAGTCATGACAAAGCACTTATAATTTGTCACTGAATCACAGTCCAAGAGCTGTATGGGACCTTAGAAGTGATCTAATCCTAGTTCTTTGTTTTATAGTTGAGGATACTGAGGCACAGAGAAATTTAAGTTACTTGCCAAAGTAAGTGGTAGAGCTGGAATATGAACTTCTGCTTCCAAGTCTGGGAATCTTTACAGTACAGCATGAGCTATGCCCTACCTGTATATGCAAGTCAAGGAGACCATGGGCTCTCCAAAGCACAAGCTCCAGAAACCCCTGTTGAACTTGAAGGGCTTTGGCTACTTTTTAAGAAAATTTAATAGGGGCAGCTAGGTGGTGCAATGGATAAAGCACTGGCCCTGGATTCAGGAGGACCTGAGTTCAAATCTGGCCTCAGACACTTGACATTTATTAGCTGTGTGAACCTGGGCAAGTCACTTAACCCTCATTGTCTGGCCAAAAATAGATAAATAAATAACAATGAATAGCAATCTATTTTCTTTCCTTCCAACCTTTTACCCCATTGAAACAAATGTTATAAATATACATAGTCAAGAAAAAAATAATTTCTTCACTGTTCTATGTCTCATTCCATCCCCTAAATCCATGACATTTTCATCAGGACCAGAAAGCATGTATCTGCTTGTCCTCCAGAACCATGGATGGTCACTGTTGTGGTTGCAGTCCTTGCAGGTTTCAAAGCTGGCTGTCTTCACTGTCTTGTCATTGCTATGTAAACTGTTCTCCTGGGTCTGCTCAACTAATTCTTCATATGTTTATAAAGATCTTCAAAATGACTTATTTTTAGAACATTGATGTTTTTTCGCATATGTGGTCCTGGTTCTGCTCATTTCTTTCTACATTAGTCCATATCTCTCCATGTCTCTTTGATATCATGTTTCCTCCATCAGATTGATAGATCTGAACTTATTCAATCATTCCTCAATGTGTATGCCTTTAGTTCCACATTTTCCCTACCACAAAAATAGTAGCTATAAATATTAATGTACATACAAAACTTTTTCCTATTTCTTTAATCTCTTTTGGTATAGACCTAACAGAGAAAGTATACCTGGATCAAAGGATGTTATTTAGGAACTTTTGGTGTATAATTCCAAATTGCTTTCCACAATGGATATACCCAATCACAGACCCACCAACGGCATATTGTTTTGTCTCTTTTCCCACAGCCTGTCCAACATTTACATTTGCCTTTTTGGGTAACTTTGCTAATCTAATGGATGTGAGGTGGAATCTTAGAACTACTTTAGTTAGAATTTCTCTTATTGGTAATAATATAGAGATTTTTCCCCTAGATTTAAGATAGTCTTGGTTTTTTCCCATGAGAATCATTTAATCATATCATAGACCATTTATCAATTGGGAAATGCATCTTATTCTTATAAATTTGAATCAGTTCCAATTTTTCTTCAAGTGTTGAATCACTTCAGGCCCTACAATTTCTTTGGATGCTTGAGTATTCAGAATCAACAGGAAAGATGGAAAAGGTCAACTCTACTCCAGGGTGCTAAAGGCCAAGCCTCTGGAAAGGCATGAGAGAAGCTGGAAGTCTCCATTATGTCCCTATGTCCAGCTTTCTGCATTAGACACTTGAGAGAACTTCCCTGTAAGTGAGACCCAGGACTCCCTCTTTCTTGGTTGAGCTGAGTTACAGTTCTCCCAGTGGGAGGGCTACTTCACTCTGTATTATCTAATATGTATTCTCCTGTGTATACTTTCTCTCATGTCTGTTTAGTAATTATTTGGATAAACAAGATTCTTGGCAAAAAATAAAAAGAATAAGTTCCTTATATGTTTTGGAAATGAGACTTTTATCTGAAAAATTTGGTGTGAAAAAAAATCCCCCCAATTGTTTTCTTTTTAATCTTATAGGATGTGTTTATGTAAAACCCTTGAAATTTTACATAATCAAAATTACACATTAGATTTCTTGTGATTCTCTTTATTCCTTGTTGGACCACAAACTTTTCTTATACCCATAAATCTGATAGGTATTTTTTACATTCTCATTTTTTATGATATGATTTTTAATACTTAGTTCATATGTATTTGAAGCTTATCTTGGCTAAGGTATAAGGTGTTGGTCAAAATGTAATTTCTTCCATTTCTGCCATGCAATGGCTCATCAAAATATAATTTCTTCCATACTTCCAATTATAATGACTTACATAAATTCTACCCAGTTTCCCTAGCAGTTTTGACAAGTAATGAGTTCTCATCCCAGTAGGCAGGCTGTATATGTTTATAGTATGTTAGAGCACCAGATATTTTTTTTCTGTATGTTGTATACCTAATCTGCTTTACTGTTTGTTTTGAAAATTAGTGCTATGCAGTATGGTTTGATATGTGGAATTTATAGGCCTTCTTTTTCCCAATTCTGAGGGATGAGGAGACTGAGGCAAACAGGGTTAATTGACTTGGAGGGATCTATCCACTCTGCCGCTTAGATGCCTTACAATTATTTTATAAACCATGTATTTATTTTGAACATAATATTTTACAACAGCCCTGGATTCAGGAGGACCTGAGTTCAAATGTGGCCTTAGACACTTGACACTTACTAGCTGTGTGACCCTGGGCAAGTCACTTAACCCTCATTACCCCCATTAAAGATAAATAAATAAAAATTAAAAATAAAGTAACTTGTAAGGTTTTTTAAATCTAGTATTTTATGTAGACTTGTTTTATAGCCTGTAAATTTTTCAGTTATTATTTAAATTAATTTTATCTGACTCTAGGATTTGTTAAATATGCCATCATGTTGTCTGTAAAAAGTGATGTTTAGTTCTTTATATTTCTTCTCTCAATTTTATTTTCTTATCTTATGTTATCACCAACTTTTCTAGACTTTGTAAAATAGAAGTGAAGTGAAGTGACAGCTTAGGCTCTCTCATGGGAGAAGTTCACTACTTAACACTTTGTTTGCAAAACTTTTTGTTCATAGACCTTGATCAGATTCTAGATTTAGAGGTTGTAGATGCCACAAGGTCATTATGTCCAACACCTTGATTTTCCAGATGATGGAATGGAGGTAATGCAGAGAAGAAGGGACTTTTCCAGCTAGTGTGATAGGTAGGATCCAAGTCTGAGCCTTCCTGACTCCAATGCTCCATCCACCAAGCAACACTGTTTCTCTATTATCCTATTTTACCTACACCCCCCAAGTTCCATGATCATTATTCTCATTTTAATTGTGGAGAACCTGGGCTCTGAGAGGTTAAATGGGTTGTCCAGGGTCACATGGGCCAATAAGGCAATGCATAATGGTGGAGAGGGAAAAGCACTGGATTTCAGGACAGAAGATCCACATTCAAATCTTGGCTTTACTACTTAACACCCATGTGGGCTTGGCCAAGTGACTTAACACCTCTGAGCCTCAGTTTTGTTTTGGTTTTCTTTGGTTTCATTTTTAAAATAACTTTATGAACTTGGAAGTTCCCCTCCACCTCCAATTCCATGATCTTATGATGCTGTGAAGAGGCAGACCTGACCCCAAGACAGAATTCTTGGAATCCCAGCTCAACACTCTTCCCACTCTATAAGTATGAAAACAGAAGTAAAACTTGAAAGAAAGTCAGCTGACCTTCCCTTGCTCCAAAGCAGACCAGCAAGAGAATCATTCAGGGAATTCCCCTTGTTAACCTCATTCATTTCAAGATCTGTCTGTAACCTTTAATAGAGTGTGTAATGATGTCATGTGTGTTAAGCTTTAAAAACAGTGTTTTCTTATCAAGGCGTTTTAAAGAATTGATAACGACATTTAAATGTAATTGATTTTCTTTGGCATCTTATGGATTTCGTTTTACACATTTAAAACCATGATTCTGAGGAGTCCCTGGGTGCTAAGGAGTCCATGACCTGTAGACAAACTCCAGGCCCCTCTCTAATCCTGGCCTCAGAGGATGCTAAAAATAAGACAAGGATGGACATCAAAGTCAGACTCTCAAGTGAGGAGTAGAATCTCCCAAATAACAGATTGGCCAATGGTCATTTAGCTTTTGTGTAACTCCTCTCAATGTGGAGAAACTCACTATCTCCCAAGGCAACCCACTTCTCTTTGGGACTACATTCCCTTGGTGGTCCAGTAGATAGAATGCTGTTGGCCTTGGGTCAGGAGGAATTGAATTCAAATATTACCTCAGAAATTTCCTAACTGTGTGATTCCAGGTAAATCACATGACCTCTTGTAGTTTCAGCTTCTTTTCTCTTTAATTTTATTTTTAACTTTTGAAACAAAACAAACATTTCCACAACATGGCACAATAAAAAAGGTGATTGTACGTGAAACTGCAAATCTGCTATGCACAACTTGCTATTCCTTTCAAATCTATAATAATGTTATCATGTAAATTTATTTTCTTCTGTTCTCCCCTCTGCCCTAAAGATGGCCACTATTATAGCCAAATATATATATGTGTGTGTGTGTGTGTGTGTGTGTGTGTATGCATGCGTATATGTGTATGTGTATGTATGTAAAATTATTATAGACATACTACTATTTATCAGTTCTCGCTGGATGTAGATAAAAGCTTTCTTCATATGTCTTTCATAGTACAGTGTAGTTCTTAACAATATTGCTCTGACTGTATGCCGTATTCTCTTGGTTCTGCTCGTTCACTCTTCATTATTTCATGCGAGTCCTGCCCTATTTCTTCTAAAATCATTGAGCTCATCATTTCTAATAGCATAGTAGTATTCTATCACATTCCTATTCCACAATTTGTTCAGCTATTTCCAAATTGTTGGGGATCCCTACAATTTCCAGTTCTTTGCCACCACAAAGAGAGCTGCTATGAACATTTTAGAACATATGGGTTCTTTTCCATTTTCCCTAATTATCTTCAGAAATAGAACAAATAATGATATTGCTGGGTCAAAGGGTACATATGTAGCTTAATAACTCTAGGCATAATTCCTGATTGCTCTCCAACAATGAAATTAGTGTCCAAATTTTTCCACATCCTCTGCAACACTTGTCACTTTCACCTTCTTTCATTTTAGCCAATTTGGTAAGTATAAAATTATATCTCCAGGTTGTTTTAATTTGCATTTCCCTAATCAATAATGATTCAGAGCATTTTTAATATCACTATAAATTGTTTTGATTTCTTCATTGGAAAACTGTCTGATTATGTCCTTTTACCATTTATCAATTTGAGCATGATTCATATTCTTATAGGTTTGACACAGTTCTATATATATTTGAGATACAAGAACTTTTTGTGATAAAATGTCTATAAAAATTTCCCCCCTTTTTCTGCTTTCCTTCTGATCTTGGCTACATTAATTTTATTTGTACAAAAAATATTTAAATTTCATGTAATTGACTACCCACGTTACACCTAACTTTGCTATCTATCTCTTGTTTATTCAAAATTTATTCATCTATACATAAATTATTCATCTATAAAGTGGGACATGGTCCTGCCTCTCTCTCTCTCTCTCTCTCTCTCTCTCTCTCTCTCTCTCTTTTTTTTTTTTTGCAGGGCAATGAGGGGTAAGTTACTTGCCCAGGGTCACACAGTTAGTAAGTGTCAAGTGTCTGAGGCTGGATTTGAATTCAGGGCAGGTGCTTTATCCACTGTGCCACCTAGCTGCCCCCCTGCCTCTCCTTTTCTAACAAATCCTTCCCCAGCTAGGCCTGCCCTCAGGGCACATTCCCTCTCCTCTCCTAAGCACTGTCTTAGTGCTGTGATTCTTGGGCCTTTATCTTTGATGACCTTCTAGACTGGTGTAGCAGAAAGAGCCTTGGCCTAGAAATGCAGCAGGTCACTGAAAGTAGAACACTGAATGTAGGATTGGGAAGAGTTGGGTTCAAATTCCCCTTTAGACAGTAGTCATTTGATCCTGAGGGGAAAAATAGGTAACTTTCCCTCTTCTCTGCCTCAGTTTCCTGCCCTGTAAAATGAAGATTGCAATATTGCTCGAGGGAAGATCAAATGAGAAGCTGTCTTTAAAGTGCTGTATAAACATAAGCTGTAATTATTATCATTTTGGGTTAAAATGGCAATAATAACACCTGCAGAAAGAATCATAGCCCTCAAATAAGTAATGCTCAGACTCTGCCAGTTAGAGAGTAAATCAACCCCATTTTATGGATGAGTCTTAGAAAAGTGAGATCAGGCAGCCAGGCTGCAATGAGGTCAGGTATCCTGGCAACAAGGAGAGCAACCATCTATCTAGGAAGTTTTACTAACAGTTTAGCTAGATAACAACAACAAGAAAATGCTAGCAACGTAGAGATTATTTCCTTAATTGGGTCTTTTCCATCATTGGCTTAATTATACTGCTCTAGCTAAACCACCTGGATGTGTGTTTTTTTTTAATTTTTTCACATTTTTATTTAAAGTTTTGATTTTCAAATTCCAACCCTCCTTCCCCTATCCCTCCCTGAAATGGCAAGCAATTGGAAATAAGTTAGACATGGAAATGTCTTTGAAAGCATTGTCCTCTTTACTGAGAGGTGTTAAAGTGGAATCAAAGACTCCCATCTAAATGCCTCCTCTGTCACTCACTCCTGCATGACCTGAGACTAGGCATTTCACTGCTCTGCTTCTCAATTTCTTCATGAGCCTATTGAACCAGATGATTCCTAAGACCCCTTCCCTTTTGAAGTCTCTGATCCCAAGTGGCAAAGAGGAAGTCTGCAGCTCACTTTCAGTATCACCATTATGAAACCCAGTTATGATTGCCTGATGTGGTAAGTGCCTTGAATGTCAAGAGACAGATCTTGCCCTGGTCAGGCTTACCACCTGATAGAAAAGTACACATAAATTAATAAATAGCATTTATATAATTCTTTAAGAGTTTTAAGAGGGCCTTCCTGTTATCAACCCTGAGAAATTTTGAGAAGTGTAATGATTCCCCCCCCCCCCCAATTACACAGCTGGGATTAAAACTCAAGGCAGGGGGCAGCTAGGTGACACAGTGGATAAAACACTGGCCCTGGATTCAGGAGGACCTGAGTTCAAATCTGTCCTCAGACACTTGACACTAGCTGTGTGACCGTAGGCAAGTCACTTAACCCTCATTGCCCCACAAAACAAAAACAAAACCTCAAGGCAGAAGAGCACAGGATCGTGGATCATAGATTTGGAACTGGGGAAAACATAAACAAACAAAATCCAAATGATTTCATCAAATCCACACCCCCTTGCAATTGTAAAGATGGGGAAACTGAGATTTAGAGAAATTAAAAGATACAACCAAGATGGACTTTAAATTTTCCTACCTCTGGGTCCAGTGTCCTATCCGCCGCACAACTCTTCTCTCAATCTTATGTTCTTGAGAAATATACTAGGTTGTTTGAAGATGAGGCTCTCTGTCCTTTACTATTTGTGTGACCTTGGGAAAGTTGCTTCACCTCTCATGGCCTCAGGCTCCTCATTGGAACAATGAAGGGGATGGACTTGGTGACCTATAAGATTACTGCTAACTCGAATCACCTGTGATACTAAGTAATTGAACACATTAATGAATTGTGAGTACCGGGGGAAAGTCTATCTGAGGGGAAAATAGAAAAGCCTGGGCTTCGGAGTAGGAAAGAGAAAGGCAAGAGCTTTTGGGCTGAGGTTAAGAAGAAGAACAAGGAGCAGTCTACAAGAAGGCCATTTTTTCTTTTAAAAAATTGATAACTTTTTTTTTTCTTATATCACCTTTCTTTTCTTTTCTTTTGAGTCAATTGGGGTTAAGTGACTTGTTCATGATCACACAGCTAGTAAGTATTTGAGGCCAAATTTGAAATCAGGTCTTTCTCACTCCTGTGCCTGTGCTCACCCCACTACACCACCCTCCTATTCCCAGAGAAACTTTAAAAGAAAGTAAAAATATATTCAAAAATCTAACCAAGTCAGCAAGTGAGTGACTATATTTGCAATAATCCCTACATCTGCCAAAGAAAGAAGATAGTAAATTTTCTTCTGGGCCAACTTTGATTATTATGCTAATATATGTATAGGGTTAATTGATATTTACTCAATCAAGTCAATCAAGGCTGTCTATTGCCACCTTATTTATTTAACTTCTTTTCAGAGCAAATCATGCAAAATGCCTGGCTGGATGAATCCAAAGCTGGAATTCAGGTTGCTGGGAGAAAAATCAACAATCTCAGATATGCAGATGATATCATTCTGATGGCAGAAAGTGAAAAGGAATGAAGAAGCCTCTTGGTGAAGGTGAAAGAGAAGAATGTAACAGCTAACTTGAAGCTTAAGATTAAAAGAAAAAAACCTAAGGTGATAATGGACATCCCTGTTTCACCCCTGATCTTATTGGGAAGGCCTCTAACTTATCCTCATTACATATAATGCTTGCTGATGGTTTTAGGTAGATACTGCTTATTATTTTAAGGAAAGCTCCACCTATTCCTAAGCTCTCTAGTGTTTTTGTTAGGAATGAGTGCTATATTTTGTCAAAAGCTTTCTCTGCATCTATTGAGATAATAATATGATTTTGGTTAGTTTTCTTATTGATGTGGTTGATTATGTTGATAGTTTTCCTAATGTTGAACCAGCCCTGCATTCCTGGTATAAATCCCACCTGGTCATAGTGTATTATCCTGGTGATCACTTGCTGTAATCTCCTTGCTAATATCTTATTTAAGATTTTAGCATCAATATTCATTAGGGAAATTGGTCTATAATTTTCTTTCTCTGTTTTTGCTCTGCCTGGTTTTGGTATCAACACCACATTTGTATCATAAAACGAATTTGGTAGAACTCCTTCTTCACCTATTTTTCCAAATAATTTCTATACTATTGGAATTAATTGTTCTTTAAATGTTTGGTAAAACTCACCTGTAAACCCATCTGTCCCCGGGGATTTTTTCTTAGGGAGTTCATTAATGACTTGTTCAATTTCTTTTTCTAATATGGGCTTATTTAAGGATTTTATTTCCTCTGCAGTTAACCTGGCCAGCTTGGATTTTTGTAAATATTTATCCATTTCATTTAGATTGTCAAATTTATTGGCATACAGTTGGGCAAAATAATTCCTAATTATTGATTTAATTTCCACTTCATTGGTGGTAACATCACCTCTTTCATTTTTGATACTGGTAACTTGGTTTTCTTTTTTCTTTTTTTAATCAAATTAACCAATATTTTAATCTATTTTATTTTTTTTCATAAAACCAGTTCTTTGTTTTATTGATTAATTCTATAGTTTTCTTGCTTTAAATATTATTAATTTCTCCTTTAATTTTCAGGATCTCTAGTTTAGTATCTAATTGGGGATTTCTAATTTGTTCTTTTTCTAGCTTTTTAAGTTACATGCCCAATTTATTAATCTCCTCTTTCTCATTTTTATTCATGTAAGCAGTTAGAGCTATAAATTTCCCCTAAGCACTGCTTTGGCTGCATCCCATAGATGTTGATATGTTATCTCATTATTGTCATTCTCTTGGATAAAATTATTGATTTTTTTCTATGATTTGTTGTTTGACCCATTCATTCTTTAGAATGAAACTATTTAGTTTCCAATTGATTTTGTCTACTTTTCCATGGCTCTTTCTTAAATGTAATTTTTATTGCATCATGATCTGAGAAGGATGCATTTACTATTTCTGCCTTTCTACATTTGACTATGATGTTTTTGTGTCCTAACACATGGTCAGTTTTTGAAAATGTGCCATGTACTGCTGAGAAAAAGGTATATTCCTTTCTATCCCCATTCAATTTTCTCCAGACATCTATGATGTCTAACTTTTCTAGTATTCTATTCACCTCTTTCACTTCTTTCTTATTTATTTTTGGCTATATTTATCTAATTCTGAGAGGGGGAGATTCAGATCCCCCACTAGTATAGTATTACTGTATAATTACCTCTTGTAATTCATTTAACTTCTCCTCTAAGAATGTGGATGCTATACCACTTGGCACATACATATTTAATATTGATATTACTTCATTATCTAGAGTACCTTTTAGCAAGATGTAGTTTCCTTCCTTATCTCTTTTAATGAGATCTATTGTTGCCTGCATTTTGTCTGAGATAAGGATTGCTACCCCTGCTTTTTTTTACTTTAGCTGAAGCATAATATATTCTGCTCCAGCCTTTTACCTTTACTCTGTGTGTATCTCTCTGCTTCAAATGTGTTTCTTGCTGATTGAACCATATGATTTCTTTTGTTTTGGGTGCTATTGTTTTTCTATTTTGAGGTTTTTCCTTATTGCTCTTATTCTTCTCTTATAACATGACTGATGCAGAAATATGTTTAATGTTGTTATGCATGTGTATATGTGTATATATGTGTGTATATGTGTATATGTATCTATGTGTGTGTATAAATATATATATATATAAAACCTATATCAGATTGCCTGCTGTCTGGGGGAGGGAGGGGAGGGAGAGAGAAAAATTTGAAATTGGAAATCTTATATAAACAAATGCTGAAAGCTATCTCTACATGTAACTGAAAATAATAAAATACTTTTATTTTTTAAAAATTCCAGTCCCTTTAGATCCCTGAAGATAGTCTTAACAACAGCTGTTAGTCAGGATTAGTCTTTTTAGGCTTGTACCATACATCATTACCACATAATAAAACATAATAGTAATATTGATTATTAATGATGAATATTACTGATTATTACCAAATTCTGGTGAATTTTTCCTCATGACCATAAAGATAACAATAGACTAGTTTTCAAATTATTGTTGTTAATTTATCATTAATTCTCATTAATTAGTTTTTTTAAATGAAATTATTTCAAAACTGTATTTAAGGAATTAAAATTTTCCCCTTGTATATATCTGCACTCATTTAAATATAGCAAGAAGTGAAGATTTGGATTCCATAATATATTGATGTGATTTGATGTTTATCAAACAAGTTATTATGTTTTATATTTTTACAGTGTTGTTGTTTTTAATACAGAGATGTTTTAGTACTACCAAAAAAAAAAAAAAACAACCAAGATCTTGGCAACTGGTTTCTGGCAAATAGAGGGAGAAGGAATGGAAGCAATGTCAGATTTGATATTCTTGGGCTCAAAGATCACTGCAGCCATGGAAATAAAAGACATGCTCCTTGGAAGGAAAGCCCTGGAAAATCTGGACAGCAGAGTCAAAAACAGAGCCATTGACTTGCTGACCAAGGTCCATATAGTCAAAGCTATGTTTTTTTTTTCCACTAGTGATGTACAGCTGTGGGAGTTGAACTCTAAGGTGGTGCTAGAGAAGACTTTTAAGAGTCCCATGGACATCAAGGAAATCAAATCAGTCAATATTTAAAGAAATAAATCCAGTTTATTCACTAGAAGGTCCAATACTGAAGCTTAAGCTTAAACACTTTGGCCACATAATGAGAAGAACAGACTCATTGGGAAAGACCTTGATGTTGGGAAAGATTGGAGGCTAAAGGAAAAGGAGATGGAAGAAAATGAAATGGATAGATAGTGTCTTGGACAGACTTAAAGTGATAGTGGAGTTCAGAAGGACCTGGAGGCCTTTGGCCCATGGGGTCACAAAGAGTCAGACAGGACTGAACAAACACAACAGCAAGAACAACAATCAAGTCATCCTATCCTAACTAAGGTTGATGAAAAGATAATCAATTTCAGCCATATGACTTGCAAAATGGAAAAAGTCTTTGAAATGCAACTAGTGAATTGAAATTATGCTAGAAAAGTAGGCTGTTCCATTTGGCTGGGGGAATTTCTTACATCTTCGGTGTCCTATATAAAAGCAGCAAATTACCTGGAAAGGTGATGAATTCCATAAATCAAAACATGTAACTTTCTAGCACACTTGTAAATAAAAACCCTTGTTGGAGGAGGGGATCAGGAAGGCAAGGCCTTGCCTTCAGCTTTGGCCAGGTTTCCTGCCCTTTCCCCTTTCAAGTATATGAAGAATTTCCCACTTCAAAAGGTTCCAAAGATGGTGGATTTCCCATCTTCTCAAATGTGTCCTCCTGGTGTCCCTAGAGTTGCTAGGGCAATTTGTACAATCCAAGAAGGGACTGAATCCTACAAAGGGCCTAGCAAAGTGGCCCACTATGCCTAAGGGCAACTTTTTGAGTTCCCTAAGAATGGAAAAATCAGGACCTTTGAGTTACCCTTTTGTTGTTCACATTTGCTAAGCTAGAGGCCACTTTCCACTTGACTTGTGGAAGAGTATGTCCCATACTTTGTGACAAGGTAGATGTTTTGTACCAACTGTCTTTATTGTACCTCTAAAATAAACACCACCTTATTAAATATACTTAAAGTTGGAAGACAAAATGATTCCCAACTGCTAACCTTGGGGGAAGCACACTGGTGGTGGTGCAAGCTGATTTAGCTTCTAACATTCTTATTCTCTTAAAGTAGACTTTTCATCCCCCAACAAATTACAGGGCAGAAACCTGTATTTTTTTGTATTTTATTTTTTAGTCATTTTCAGAATAGAGGAAATAAACAAACTGTCCCTGTGAATTAAGAGAAGGAAAAACATTTGACAGAATTTATAAATAGAAGGAAGATTATAAATAGAAAAAGCATTGAAAAATGAGAAGCTGTTCTGCCTCTTGATTTTCTTTGACCTACCCCCCCACCCCACTTCCATAACTTTGACCTGGTTTGCCTTGGACCACAACAAGGACACTCCAGAGATGGAAGTACTTATGAAGGAAATGATCTGACTACCCTAAGGCACTTAGCCATTGAAAGAAGTAATTCATCTGAAAAAGAAGTGTAGAGAGGTTTGCTGTTGTTGTTCAGTCATGTCTGACACTTTGGGACCCCATTAGGGGGTTTCTTGGTAAAAATACTGGAATGGTTTGCCATTTTCTTCTCCAGCTCATTTTATAAATAAGGAAATACAGGCAAACAGAGTTAAGTGACTTGTTCAGGGTCACACAGTTAGTAAGAGCCTGAGGCCTTATTTGAACTCAGGAAGATGAATCTTCCTAACTTCAGACTTAACACTCTATCCACCACTGTGCCATCTAAAAGCCCCATGGAGAGTTTAGTGGATTGCAAACTCAGCATTAGTCAGCATCATGATGTAGCCAAATATTCACACAATGGATGTGATCTTGGGCTCTCCTGAGAGAGGCAGATTGTCCAAGACTGAGATGATGGGGGGTACTATTGTACACTTCTCTGGTTAGACCATATCTGGAGTGTTCTGTTAAGGCATGGGTGCCATGTTCTAAGAAGGGTAAGTTTTAAGGAGAGCATTCATGGGTTGGCAAACGGGAGAGTAAAGGATCATTGTCACTCAAGCTGCAGTATAAGTAACTAGGGGTATTTGGACTGGAGAAGAGAAAGCTGGGTGGGGAATGATAGCAGTCTTCAAATGTCTGAAGGGCTGTCTTATGGGAGGAATAATAAAACAGTACTGCTTGACTCCAAAGTAAAACAAGCAGTGGAAGGAAGTTGTAAAAAGTGTGACATAAAAGAAAAAAACCTTCCTCAAAATGAGTACTCACCAAAATGGGGTAAGTGGGTGGTGGGTCCCTCTTCATAGGAAGTCTTTAAGCACATACTAGAAAACCATCTGCTAGGTATGTTATAAGGGGATTCTAAAGGTCAGTTTAAAATGAAATTAATTGGAGTTCCTTTTAAAATCCTAATTAATTTACTAAAGAATCAGTTACTCATAGGTATATAAAACACTTTGGGGGTAAAGTCTAGTCCAATCTGAAAGGTGTTAAAACCTTTGGGATCAATGCACAAGATGGTCAAATCTAGAATTCTTCCTTGTGAAGGATAAAGGGACGAGGCTTGAATGAGCACAACGTCTGCTGAGTTCTCTTGCCCCTGAGTGTGGGAGTTAGGCAGGCTTTACTCTTAAAGAAAATGGGGTGAGAGTTGAGGCAGTAGCTGAACCAGGGTTCATGTTTGTGGTGAATGCTACTGAGTACTACCCTGTAACACACAACAAACCCACCCCATTACTTGTTTTAGTACAGTGGCAAGCTAAAAAATTATTTTCACATTGTATTGTATTTAAAAATGCAAAAATATTTTTAGTTCACCTTCTTGTATTTCCTAGGATAATCACCATAGAATCAACCATGAGGAAATGAAAGAAATCTCTCAAACCATCTATTCTCCCTGCCACCTTCCTTTTCCATGGTAAAGGATCACAGATTTAGAAAGGGAGGAAGGTGAAAGTTCAACTAATCCAGCCCCCTCACTTTGTATCTGACACATAAACAAGAGTGGACACAATGCTTGTAAACTCTTTAAACTGTGGTTCTTAGTATCCTGAATTGTCTTCCTTCATCACCATTACTATGAGAGCTATGTAAGATTATCTGTTTCATGTGTTGTCACAGTCAAAGAATGCATCTACTGGCTGTCAACATACTAGGGACCAACCCCTTTATGAACCCCTCTCTGAATGTCTAAGCAATGTGTCTAATGAGAAGACAAGAATCATTAGAAAAAAACCCTGATGTTGGGAAGATTGAAGGCAAAAGGAAGAGAGGATGGCAGAGGATGAGATGGATAGATGCTGTGATGGAAGCAACGGACAAGGACTTGGATAGAACATGGGAGATGGTGGAGGATGATAGGGCCTTGGTCCATGGAGTCATGAAGAGTCAGATGCACTGAATGACTTAACAATAAACAAGAATGTATGGGCTACCCTGGGTCCTGTATAGCTGGGTAAATGGTCCAATTGATACACAAACCCAGGCCTTCTGCCTTCAAGTTCAGTATGCTTTCTAAACTACCAACAAGTGAGCATTTAATTATCCATGAATGTGCTTAAGCATTTGACATTGGGATATGGCTTGAGCAATTTGAGTTAATGACATGTGGGAGTGGAGGGAGATTCCATCCATGCACATTAGTTCAAATGACAAGGTGTTTTCTATTTAAAATAAACTTTTAGGAATTCTTTAAATAGGGTCTTTTAGAGGAAATGGATTTCCCCAATGATATGTCATGTCTGTTGAAACAAATATAAGGGGAAATTTGTCCTTCCCTAAAGACTTCTTTCATTTTCCCCAGTGCTCTTTAGATAGCACTTCCATTCTAGAAATGGGGAGCCCATTATGTTTGGGCTAGGGAGGCCTTTGATCAATTCACAATAGTGTTGGGAGAAGGAGCATATTCACAACATCATTGTTGCCTAGTAAGGAATAATCTTGGGACACTCAGACATCTTCAATCCAGGGCAGCTTTCTTGATGCAGCAAGTGCAACTATCTTGCAAAATTTCAGATCTGTCCCAATTGAGAAATGGTCAAAGTAGATGAACAGGCAATTTTTAGACAAAGGAATTAAAGCAATCTATAGACAGATGAAAAAAAATACTCTAAAGCACTATTCATCAGAGTAATGCCAATGAAAACAACCTCATGACTATTAGAATGGCAAATCAAAAAAGAAAATGTTGGATGTTGGAGGAGATTTGGGGAAAACTGGGGAGACAATAACAAGTTTTGTTGTTGTTGTTCTTCCTGAAAACAAACAATCCAGTGTTTTCTGAAAACATTCCACCCAATGCTCCTGGCTCTGTCCTCTGGGACCAGGTTGAATATATCTAATATCTTCTCAATGGAAAAGCCATAGAAAAATGGCTAGTAATCCCAGAGAGCCATCATCCCTTTCCTAAGTTATTTCTTCTCCACATTCAACATTTCCAGTCCCTTCAAACATGATCATGACATGATCTCTAGACCCTTCACCATGCTTAGTATCCTCCCCTGGAAACTCTCCAGCTCATCAATGTCTTTCCTGAACTGTGGCAGTCAGATAGAAACCAATACTCTTCATGTGGTCTGAGAAGAGCAAAGGGCCAAAGGCCAACATTTTGTTATATGAGAGTTTTGTTTGCCAAGTGCTGTCTCCATTGCATTTCATGGGTAATTGAGGAGCTTTGTGAGCTACCTCAGGTCAAAAGGAACAGTGTAAGAATCTACAATGAGAAGTCAGGCTTTATTATAGACTTCTGAACCTAACAGAAGTTTAGAGAATGAAGAGAGTGGTATGGGATAGAATACCCCAAAATATCTTTGTAATGGATGTGAAATGGAAAGTAATAATAAAAAGAACAATAGTAACAACACATATGGCACCTCCTATGTGACAAATTATGCTGTACATTTTACAAAAATCTCAGAAATTTACAATAACCTGGGGAATAGATTCTCTTATTATCTCCATTTTACAGGTGAGGAAACTGAGACAAATACACCAAAAGATTTGCCCGATGACACAAAAGGTAGTGTTCAGAGCTGGATTTAAACTCAGATTTTCCTGATTTCAGACCCAGTACTCTATCCATGGTGTCACCTAACTGACTAGTCCTATCCATACTGGATCTGGAAAGACAGGTAACATTTAGGTAGGTGGAAAAGAAGAGGATCAAAATGAACTAAGGAGTATGGCCTAAGCAAAATAATGAATTAATCAATCAACCAATTGATTGATTGATGTATCAAGGAGAAGTATAGATAACATGGGAGATTAATAGCCACAGAATTAAATATATAGTTTCTGAACAATTTGTTATTACAGAAGAGAAGTTATTTAATTGTTCATTGTAGCATAGAGAATTGAGTGATAAACGAACTAAAAAACCCCCGCTTGAATTCTGCTTCTGATACTTCCTGGCTGTTTAATCTTTGAAACATTATTTTCAACCACTCGCCCTAGCCCAGCCCCACAAGCTTGGGAACCACAAACAACTCTGTTCCTATTTCTAGAAAAAGTATTTCAATCTACTCCCCTATGACCCAGTCATACTTTCTGCTGCTTTCCAGACCAAATTGCTCCTTCCATGTCACCATTTACCTTTTCTGTTTGTCTTCTTTTCTTTCCCATTAGAATACAAGTTCACTGAGGGAAGTGACTATCTTGGGTTTTTATGTATGTATAGTCTGCATTTAGCATAGTACTTGGCACATAATAAGTGATTGATAATTGGTTTTTCATTCATTCATTCATCCAGTTTTTTTTAATAAAATGAGGATAATGATAGCACCTTGCTCACAGGACTAGTGTGAGAATCAAAGGAAATCAAGTGGGCCAAACATTTTGTAAGACAAAGAGAATTATATAGGAAGTATGGCATCAAGCATGGAAACCTTACCCCTTTTTTCCCTCTGGGCTGGCTCATGCAACCCAACTTGTGTTCAAACTGGGAGGCCTGTGAGTATGTTTTCCGAGGTAGGAAGGCAGCCATATGCCCCCAACCATAAAGCTTTTCCTGAAACTCTGTGTGTGTGTGTGTGTGTGTGTGTGTGTGTGTGTGCCTTTGTCTCTGTGTCTCTAGGTCTAGCTCTCTCTGTCTCTCTATCTCTCTGTCTCTGTCTCTCTCTCCCTCTCTCCAATTCTAATAACACCAGTGTAGTTTCTGAGTCCCTTTCCATATGCTTTCCATTTATATAAAATTATTAAGAGTGGCACTATTGGCTTCTAAGCTTGAAACATGAAATGTTTATTAAATGTTAATACAAAAGCAAGACTAATCTTACTATTGTATTAATCAAAGAAAAAGCAGGAATAATCATAATATTCAGTCAATGAGCAACAAAAGAAAGAATAGTCATAAAATTACTCAATGTAGTGCAAAATTAAGTGGATCAAAATATATCATTCTACCCATAAACCTAGATCATCATTTCCCACCAATACACACAGTGTCCGTGAAGGAAGAGCAGCCACAAAATTACAGAACTCTAGTGGAAAGTCACATGAATGCAGGAATAGATGTGTCTTTGTCATTTCACAACTCTAGGTAACAGAGATGTCCTAAATTTCTTTGGCAAAAAGCACACCATGATCACTTGTTGAGCAAACTACATATCTCTGCTCTTTTCTACTTCGTCTTCAAAAGCTTGTATGTTGGGGGAAATATTTTTTTACTATTCTTAGATCATTAAAACAGAGAAAAACATTTTTTGACATGGGTCAAGCCTTAGAAAAGTGCTGAGAAAGTATTACAATCTTTTAGTTTCAAATAATAACGCTGATTCCAGAGAACCAACAAACTCCCTGAAATATACTCTGGAGTTCCTGAAGAGTTTCTTCCTCATAAGTTGTATTTAGTGAAAGGGCCATAGAATCTTTCCTACGAGTTCTTCAAATAGCAGGAAATTATGTTTTAAGCAATCAACTTCCCAATACTACTTCTAACAGCGAGGTGTGTGAGAAGCCTGGCTTCCTTTGTTCCTCTCAGGCCATAAATAATGCTAAACAGTAATCCTGTCTTTTTCCATCCAGTCAGCTCTCAGGAAAGTAATTATTCTCTTAGAACCAGTTCAGTTCTCAGCAAAACAGGTGCAAAATCTTCCTGTTCACATTGATTCCTGTAAGTTCTCGTATTCTCTCATGTGAGCAGCAACACTTGTAACCTACTGTACCTTCTTTCTGATTCCTCCCGTGTTCAGCTTCCACTCCCGCCTCCATCTGCCTATCTCCTATCCCTCTTCTTACTTCCTACTGTGGTTTTTACTGCTTCAAATCAAAGGTTTCCTCACAAAGTGATGGCTCTCTATGATGTAAACTCAAGAATTGTAAACTGGTAATATAAACTCAAAAATTCTAACTTTCTGTCAAGTACAACTACAATAACCCTTACATAACAGGTATTTGTTTTATGATTCCTTGATTGATATCCTTTAAAAATTTTGAAAAATTGCATGCAAATGACCTGAAGGAACACAATGCCTTGTAGCTTTTGTAACCTCAGTCAGTGTTATACCTTCAAACATCTTCTCTCAGCACATTTACCCAAAGGGTAGTCCCCTCAGGTCCTCAGAGTAGTCTGTGTCTCTCCACTACATTTAATCTGAGGGACTGTGTGTCTTCTCAAGTCATTTTATCAATGCTACTTACACAAATTGTTTCCTTCTTATTTCAGTAACCAAATATCCATATCTAGAAAGAATGGCAACTGACAAAAATGAGCCTAAAAGTTATTATTATTATCATTGAATGAAAGTAACCCCTGTCCTAAAGTCTAATGATATGGCGGCCTCTCCTAATTGGGGAAGATGAAGGTATTATGCCTGGAATATAGGTGTCTAAAAGATGTTTCTTGAGTTGAATTGAATTAACTCAATTAGAATCAAACATTATACAATAGTCTATGAAGTTTCTGCCAATGTCACTTTCTGAAATGAATAAATCCTAAGAGTCACTCAGCTCTATGTTTTCCCTTTAGGCTTTTGCAGAAACTGACGCAGAGGGGCACAAAACAATGCAGAAGGTGCTAAGAATCACACAGTTGAAATCTGAAACCCACCAGTGAATCAAGAGCATATGCAACTCTATTATACAAATGTGGTGTCAATTACTGCATTTTGACATTTTTAGGGGTTTCTATCATTTTGAAGTTTTCCTAAAATATGGAAGCTTCTCTTTGAAATAGCCAAACAAATACAATATTTTTTAAACCACTTAAAAGACTACATGCCAAAACTAACCACTTGGAATTAAAATTTCCAACTTTTAACAAGAGCAAACTGGTGGATTTCATTAAAACTGTTCATGTTTAATGAGCAGGGGAGAGAAGATTGTTTTTTCAGCCACTTCAGGAATCTCATGGAGACAAAGCATTTTTAATACTCATTCTCACCACAGTGTACTTTCCGTTATTAGGTGCTCACACCAAGGCCTATTTTATTTGGGCATCTGCCACGTAATAGACACAGGATCTTGATGACACAAAATTGGGATGAAATTATAACACAGAAGGAAAAGAAATAATCCCAGAGGACATCTAGTCCAACCACCACTTAAAAAACAATCATCGGGGCAGCTAGGTGGCACAGTGGATAGAGCACCGGCCCTGGAGTCAGGAGTACCTGAGTTCAAATCCAGCCTCAGACACTTAACACTTATTAGCTGTGTGACCCTGGGCAAGTCACTTAACCCCAATTGCCTCACTAAAAACAAACAAACAAAAAAATGTCCCTACAATGTATCTGGTAAGTGGTCATCCAGTGTTTCTTTGAAGAAGTCTAGAGAAAAGGAGGCCACCACTTGATGCCACTTCTTCCAATCTAAGGTAAGCCACACACTCTCAGGCAAGCCTCACATGTAAGAAAACATATTTATTTGTCATAGCAGTCAGGTTAATGGTGATCTATACTCACATAACAATGCACTATCCATAGACAATAATAATTATGAGCAAAATCCAAGAATCTCCAAGTTTGGAAGGAACCTCATAGGTAATCTAGCATAGCCCAGACACAGACAGATATTCGCTATTCAACATTTCTAACTAATTATTCCCTAGCTACTGTGTGAAGACCTTCAATGAGGGAAAACCCATTAAGCTGAAATTGAGCTCTTTATGTGTCAACCAACATATTTCCCCAAGGTTTGGCTTTGGCATGCAAGTGAAATAACTTGAACCCATATTTTATATGGCAGACCTACAAATATTTGGACACTGGCATTGCGTTCAGGCTGTCTCCTCTTCTCCAGGCTCAATATTCTCATTTCCTTCCACTAATATCTATATGGCATAAATTCTGTTTTTGTAACCATACTTGTGTCCCTTAACCGTATGCTTCTGAAAATATGGTAGCCAGAAGTAGTATACTCCAGCACTCAAATGGTGTGCTCAAGTCCAAGGGCCTATAATCACACTTGTTTTGGACATATTCTTTTTTTTGTTTGTTTGTTTTTGTTTTTGATTTTGTTTTTTGCAGGGTAACAGGGGTTAAGTGACTTGCCCAGGGTCACACAGCTAGTAAGTGTCAAGTACCTGAGGCCAGATTTTACCTCAGGTCTTCCTGAATCCAGGGCCGGTGCTTTGTCCACTGTGCCACCTAGCTGACCCCAGACATATTCTTTTGAGGCAGGTTGAGATCATATTAGCTTTTTGGATATTATGGTACATCACAAATTCAGATCGAGCTTGTAATTGACTAAAATATCTTGTCTTTTTCACACACTTATGTAGTCATGTCTCCCCCTCCCCCATGCTTATACCATGAATTATTTAAATCTAAGAGTGGGACTTTGAATTTGCACCTCTTAAGCTTCATTTTATTAGCTTTATCCCATTGTTCTAGTTAATTAAACATAAATATACAGTCTATCTTTCTTCAGCTTGGGAAGCAACTTTGTTAAATATTTCTTGGTTCTGAGCATCCCTTTCCAGCAGTGTAAAGGCAGCTAATTCCTGGTCTATAACCCAAGTCATTACTTGTGGATCCTCAAGAAGTTGTTCATTCTCACTTTAGTTCTATACCAACCTCAGGCTTGATTCTTAGCATAAGCCTCTGGAATGACTAAGGCATCCAGATGGCACAGTGGATAGAGTACCAGGCCTGAAACCAGGAAGATTCGTTTTTGTGAGTTCGAATCTGGCCTCAAACACTTACTAGCAGTACAACCCTCTGCAAGTCATTTAATCCTTCTTTCCCCAATTTCCTCATCTAGAGCTAGAGAAAGAAATGGGAAACCACTCCAGTATTTTTGTCAAGAAATCTCTAAAAGGGGTCACCAAAAGAGACCCCTGGTGCTAGGACATGGTAGTGAAGCAAAAGAGGATATGTAAAGAGAAAAATGTAGACTCCAGAAGACACACCCTCTCCCATGGCCTGAAGTATACCCCAGCAGACTAAGTCATAAGAGCTGGAAGTACACATGAGTATATATATTATCAATTAGGTATTCCAGTTGTTGTTCAGTTGATTTGGTCATGTCCAATTCTTCTCTTTTTATCTCTTATTCCCTGGACTATCCAAGCCAGTTGGTTTGTCTTAGAAAAAAGTAGGTAATAGAATGCTGGAGGTAGAAGATATTGCAACCCACGCAAGAAAGAGTCCCCATAGGCTAGTGATAAAGCAAACATCTATGCATCAATGGGTGAACCCTACCTTGGTCAAGAAGGTGAAAGTTCCTATCAGGAAGCAAGTAAGTGTCAATTAAATTCTAGAAGAGGTCAGTAGCAAGCTGTCTTCAGTCTCAAAATCCAAGGTGTTGAAATAAGTAGGCAAATTGGTTGTAATGATGCATCTTTATGTAATGTTATAGGTACTGCAGACTTCAAGGGTCAAGATAATCCTAATACTTCCCCCAGCCCATCACCCCAGTAATAGGCCAGCTAATTCTCAGTTTGTTGGTGCCCCCTTAAGGTTTCTAGCTGCGAATACATGCCCTAGTTCTCTAGGGCAAAGCTTCTTAAACTGTGGGTTACTACCCCATATGGGGTTGCATAACTGAATATGAGGGTTGTGAAAATTTTAGCAACAGTAAAAGATTATGTATACCTATTTTATATGTTTATATACCTGTGGCCATGTAAAAATTCCTTGGTGGAAAGGGGGTCATGCTTGGAAAAAATTTATGAAGTCCTAATCGAGGGTTCTCTCATAGATCCTCTTCAGGCATAAGACTGCAGTGGTAAGCTTTCCCCCATCTCCTCCACCCTCTCCTCCCTAATAGCAGCATATCAACTTCAGAAAGAGACATATTTGGGGAACACTTGTTAGAAAACAAGGAAATGGTAAGGTTTACAGAAAGAGATGAAATGAATAAAAATTTTACAAAAGTAGAGAATGGAATCAGTGAATTAGAGATCAATGGATTTGACTTAGATTTCCTGGATCTATTTTCCAGGTCAGCTGTTTTTCCAAGAAGATATTTCAATTGCCCTCTATTTTTTTATTCATTTGGATTTGCTTTATTGTGTCTTGGTTTCTCATAAAGTCACTGGCTTCCATTTGTTCAATCCTAATTCTTAGACAATTATTTTCTTCAGAGAGCTTTTCCATTTGGTTTTTCAAGCTGTTGACTTTTTTCTCATGACTTTCCTTCATCACTCTCATTTTTTCTTTCCTCTACCTCTCTTACTTTATGCTTAAAGTCCTTTGTGAGTGCCTTTATGGCCTGAGACCAATTCATATTTTTCTTGGAAGCTTTGGATGTAGGAGTCCTGATGTTGCTATCCTCTTCTGAGAGTGCACCTCGATCTTCCTTGTCACTAAAGAAGCTTTCTATGATACACATCTTCCTCTGTCTGCTCATCTTTCCTGTCTTTTACTTGACTTTTAACTCATTCTTAAAGTGGGGCACTACTTCCAGGCTGCATTGTCATAAGCTTCAGGGGGTCCCAGGTGGTATAGTTTAAGAAGAGGTACGTTCTGCACTCACCTCGCCTGTGCTCTGGTCTGAAAATAACCCCAGGCCTACTTGCTCTTCAAGCAGAAAACAAAATTTTTGTTTTTCTGGGTTGATAGCTCTGGCAAGCCTGCACCCCTCTTCCACCTGGGTGCCTCCACTCAACGCTGATTCCTGGTTCCTAGTGAGGGTAAAACAACCAAGTTCCACCTCAGTACCAGCAGAGACCCCTGTAATCTCCCCCTGGCCAACCCTTTAGCCCTCTTAACAGACCATGAGCTTAGTTCCAGAAGACGCTGGCACTGCAGCTAATTCAGAGGCTGCTCTGGAGCAGCCTGCCTGGGCCTGAATCTTTGTTGGCTCGACCTTAGGGTCCCACCCCAGTACAGCAGACCCCTCCTACCGACCTTCTAAGCCATCTTTTCAAGCGTGATAAAAAAGGAATGATGAGTAACCATTTAGAGAAGAACATAACAATCACAGTGAGTCAAAGCTTACAGGTCATGTGAGACTTACTCTATTTTCTCTTTTTACTAGATATTTATACCAAAGGCATTTTATAAATATAGTTTACTTAGATTTTGGTTAATTTTTTAATACTTTCTTTTGCTGTTCTTCCATAAGGGATCTGTGGAAATGGTTCAGAGACCAATAGAACTAAACAGATTCAGATTTGGTTGAAAGGCCAGGCCTAAAAGAGAGCCTTTAAAGGTTCAACTCAAAGTGAAAAGATGTATAAGTCTAGTTTGTTGGTTGTTGCACTTTGTTCTCAAAGAGGACCAAAATGACATCATTATGTTGGAGTCAAAGTAGAGTGTGTCTGACAGTGACTGATCAGAATAATATGAGCTTGCAAGTCTCTATTACAGATTGGACACAAATAGTTTACATGAACATTTGGAGTGGAAATAACTCCAAATTTGCACATTTCTTTCAAGCTACTGCAATTCAGCTTTACTCATAGAGCACATCACCTTGTTTTTTAAAAAATATATTTTATTTTATATATTCAATGCCATTCCAATTCAATTACCAAAATTTATTTTAATGAATTAGAAAAAGTAATAATAAAATTCATTTTGAAGAACAAAAAGTGAAGAGTATAAAATGAAATAATGAAAAAATGTAAAGGAAGTAGGGTTAGCAATAACAGATTGTAAACTATATTAAAGGCAGTGGTTATTGAAATTATATAGTACTGGATAAGAAATAAAAAGGTAGATCAATGGAACAAAGTAGACATAATTTACAGCAGCAAACAAATATCATAACCTTATATTTGACAAATGTAGACTTAAGATTTTGGTAGGAGAATTTATTACTTGGTAAAAATTGTTGGGAAACTTGGAAAGCAGTATGACAGAAATTGGACTTAGACTAATATATTACACCATTTACCAAGATAAGGTCAAAATGATACATGACCTAGATATAAAGGGAGATATTACATGAAAATTTGAAGAACATGGAACATATTACTTATCAGACATATAGATGGTAAATAACTTATGAACGAATAAGAGATAGAAGAGTGAAGGGTAAAATTGATAATTTTGATTACATTAAATTAAAAAGGGGTTGTTCAAATAAAGTGAGTGTAGCCAAGATCAGAAGGAAAACAGAAAATTGGGGAAAGTATTTCCACTTTCTCAGAGAAAGGTCTCATGTCTTAAACATATATAAAAAAACTTTTGGGGGCAGCTAAGTGGTGCTTAGATAGATAGAGCACCAGCCCTGGAGTCAGAAGCACCTGAGTTCAAATCCAGCCTCAGACACTTAACACTTACTAGCTGTGTGACCCTGGACAAGACACAACCCCAATTTCCTCACTTAAAAAAATACTTGTCAACTATATAAGAATATGAGTCATTTCCCAATTGATAAATGGTCAAAGATTATGAACAATTCATTTTTTGATGAAAAAAATCAAAACAGTATTTTCTTTTCTTTCTTGGTGGTCCTCTGTCAGTATTTCCCATGTCACACAATTAATTCCAAAGTTCTTCAGAGAGACCTTGAGAATGTCCTTCTATCACTTCTTCTGACCTCCATGTGAGCTCTTGCTTTGTGTGAGTTCTCTGTAAAATAGTATTTTAGTTGAATGTACATTGGCATTCAAATAATATGGACAGCCCATCAGAGTTAGGCTCTCTGCAATAGAGTTTGATTGCTTGGATGTTCAGCTGGAGAAAGGTGTCTGGCACCTTATCTTGCCAGGTGATCTCCAGAATCTTCCTAAGACAATTCAAATGGAACCAATTCAGTTTCCTGGCATGGTCTGGTATACTGGTGTCCAGGTTTCACAGGCATACTCCAATGAGGTAATTACAATACCTTTGTAAACCTTCAGTTGGGTAGGCAGCCTAATACCTATTCTTTCCCACACATTCCTTCAAAGCCTCCCCAAAACTGAAATGGCTCTGGCAATGCATGTATCAATTTCATCTTCTATATGTACATTCCTGTAACGTATACTGCCAAGGTAAGGGAACTTATCCACAGTATTCAAACTTTCTCCATTTAATTAACCATTGGTTCCATGTATAGATGGTGTGGTGCTGACTTATAGAGAACCTGAGTTTTATTGGTATTAATTGTTAGGCCAAAATTAGCACAAGCAACAGAGAATTGATTTATTATTTGTTGCATCTCAGCTTCAGAAGCTGCATTGCATGCATAGTCATCTGCAAACAAAAAATCATACACCAACTCTCCCTCCACTTTAGTCTTGGCTTGTAGCCTTTTTGAATTAAATAATTTACCATCGACGAGGCAACTGATCTTGATGCCATGTCTGTCTTCATTGAAGGCATCCAACAACATTGCTGAAGCATCATGCGAAAAAGCATGGGAGCAAGTACACAGCCCTGACTCACTTCATTTGTGACTGGGAAAGCATGAGAATATCATCCATTATCCAGAACCTGGGCAAGCATAACATCATGGAACAGGAATACAATACTATTGAATCTATCTGGGCAACAAAATTGTGACATAACTTTCCACAAGATCTCATGGTTGACAGTATCAATGGCCTTGATCAGATCAATGAACGTGGTTGGGTAAAGCATCCCAGAACCCCATGCTTGATCCATCCACATTTAATAGCCTTTATTGATGACTTGTATAAAGGAATAGATGGCAAGCTTATAAAGTTTTAAGATAGCCTGAAACTAGAAGTTGTAGCCCCAAAGATCTGAGCTTCACTAAAGTGGAATGGGTAGTCTTAGGGAGGAGTGGTTCCCCTCTCATTGAAAAGGTAGGATGGTCATTTTCTAGTAGATGTTATTTTCAGGGGATTTCATTCAGATGCAGGATGGATTACATGCTCTTTGAAGTCCCTGCTGACTCTGAGATTCTCTGAGTCTGTGGCATTCATGGAGAAGATGCACATTCTCTTCTACAGTTTTATTCCTCCCCTCCAAGAAAAGAAACACAACTTGATCAGTTGTGGTCCATGGTGTTTGGTCACAAGTGGGTTAAATTAAGGAAGCAGCCAGATAAACTAGAAGCAGCAGAGGGGAAGGAACTGTACAGTGGCTTGGTCAGTGTTTGGCTGTGGTCCCAGAATGGGCCCCTCTATACTTTTACAAAAAACTTCAGTTGTGTCACTTACCTCTTGGATCAGATGAAATAATTTCTAGAAAGCCCTTTGGAAACATCCAAGCACTATACACATGTCAGTTGTTATTATTATAAATGTCAGCCATTTAAGACTGGATAGTCATGCTATTTTCACAAGTATTCTATCTCAAGATATCCAAATGTAGACAAGAGAGATACTTACAGTAGAGACATAGATAAGGCTTGCTGGATATAAACAGAATGGGATGGTCACCCTCCCCAGAATTCCCCCAAAATGCTAAACTAGAAGATACCATGATGCCAAGATAAACCCATTGAATCTGGGCACCTGGGACATAAGTGCAATGGGAACATCACCAGGAGAATGTTTTCAAAGCTTAGGTTGGACATGTGTAGGACTTTGTCAAAGTGTACTAGCAATAATGGACTGAGCAGAAACAACAGAATAATGATTTCTAAAACCCTTCCTTAAGTGACATTTAAGAGGTCATTTGGAGGAGCCATGCCCATGAGATCAAAGAAATGATGAAGAAACAGATGTGATATTTTGGGAAGAAGTTGGAATTTTAGCTATGCTGCATAAGACCTATGTGTTTTCTGTAGCTGCTGTCCAGCTTGTTGGGAATTTGAGGACCTGGGTCCAAAATCTACATCTGAACCTTATTACCTATGTGATTGTAGACAAGTCATGGAAGTTCTTGGTACCTCACTTCTGTCATCTGTCAACTGAAGGCATTGGACAAGATGGCATTTCACATTGAAATTGATGATCCTATGACCTAAGCTTGAATCCCAGCTATGACACTGGGCAAGTCATTTCATTCCCTGAATAAAGCAGTGAGATTAAAACAAGATTCCTCTACATGATTGCCAACCCTGGACTTAAAAAGAGGTGAGCTTGGGAATAATATGTTATGAAAATCAATTATTCCTGGGGCTCCACAATAATGGTAAGACATTCATCTTTGCTTACTCGGAAGGTTGGGTCCCTTTCTAGTAGAGATGGATCCTGAATACTACATGTTTCTACAATAAATATTGGGAGGAGAGATAACTCATTAGAAGGCTAGAATGTTAGGACAAATCAACCAAGAGGAAATTTAATGGAGAGAAGTGTAAAGTTTTACCTGGTTTCAAAAAAAAAAATCAATACTGAAAATATAGGATAGAGGAAACAAACATATAAACTATGTGTGTATATGTGTATACATACACATAAACATACATATATAATATATATATATACTATTATGCATGTATTGTGTATATGTAGGTTATGTATGTACACATATATGTGCAAGTGCATACACACGTGTTGATGCAGATATATAAAATGCATTATATACACACATTGTACATGTGTATATATGCATATGTATAAAAATACAGTATACATGCATGCATGTGTGAATATGTATATATGATTTCAAGGTCAATTTGAGTCATCATTGTGATGTAGAAGCAAGCAAAAGCAATCTTGGATTATTGTAGACACTAATAGTATTCAGAACTAGGGAAGCAATCATTTATGGTACTAGTCCACAGTCAGGCCACTTATGAAGTGCTGCCTTCAGTTTGGGGCCTCACGTTTTAGGAAAGCCATAGACAAGCTCATTAAATTGTAAACTTCTTAAAGGCAGAGGCTATATTTGTCTTTGTTTCACCAGTGCTTAGCACAGTGCATAGCACAAAGAAGGTATTTAATAATTTTTTGTTTTCTGAACCTGTTGACAATGGGAAAAATGCCCAGAAAAAATATAATGAGGATGGTAAGAAGACTGGTGAATATTTCATGAAAGGAGCCATTGGGAGAATTCAACATATTTGATTGGAAAAAGAATATTTAGGAAGGAAGAAGAGAGTATTTAGAGCTTCCATAAAGAGAGGAGATTATATTTATTTACTTGATCCCAGAGGGCAGAACTAGGAATAAAGATAAAACTTTGCAGAGAGTCAAAATGAGGCTTGATGCAAGAAAACCCTTCCTAATCCTGTAGTTAATTCTGTCCCAAATTGGAGTACACAGACATAAGCAAAGATTGGGCAGTCTGCTATTTGGTAGACTGAAGAAGACCCTCTCATTCAGGGATGAACTAGATGGCTTCTACTGCCTTTTCCAGGTCTGAGGTCTATGATTCAGTGAACTGTGAATTGCAATAGCATACAAAGAGCTATAAGACAGTGATCCCACCATAGTCTCATGACTTACTCCAAAACCAAGAGTAGAGCAGGTTCATTTCAGCCCCATTATGTACCCAACAAAGGCAACTCAGCAACACTTGTTATTGAACTACATCAAACTAGAGACCTTAGAGGAAGCTCAGGCCAGGACCACTAACAATGGAAGCCCACTTAGCCAAGCAAATGTTTCTATAAGTGGAAGCACCACCAACCCAGTGTATTCTTCACTCACAACTCCTTTGGCTCACTATTACCTCTAGGATCAAATGTAAAATCATCTATCTGGCAATGAAAGCTCTTCCTAATAGGGCTCTTTTCCTCCCTTTGCACTCTTCTAATATTGACTCCCTCATTAAACTCTATAATCCAGCTAAAGTGGACTACTTGCAGGTCCTTGAACAAGGTACTCAATGATGCACCGTTCCCATCTCCTTGCCTTTGCACTAGCTTCTCCCAAGGCCTGGAATACTCTCCCCCCTCAGTTCTGCATTGGCTTCCTTTAAGGCTCAGCTATAATGCTACCTTCTGTAAAAATACCTTGTCTAGAAGTGCCTGCACCTTTCCGATTTCCTCCCATCTGCTCTGTATATATTGTGTATGTAGCTAAATATTTACATTTACCCCTTTTCTCATTAGAATGTGAGCTCCTTGAAGGCAGGGACCATGATTTTTCCTCTCTTTCTGTCCTCAACAGTTAGTATAGTGAACACTTAAATGAGTGGTGGCTCATTGAAAGGAATAGCTCTGCCTACAGCTAACTGAGTCATGAATCACATTGCTGTGTCCTTGGTCTGAGCAATATTGACTGGATCATTGGTGTTGGAGACTCCTCTGAGCTCCAAGAAGACCTAAATGTGAGCATTGTCTGCTAGTATAATATTGACTCCAGCAGATGGAAAAATCCTGAGAAAATGAAAAAAATACATGAGGTTCTAGTGTAATCTTTTATTTACTCAGGAAACCTCAGTTTAGATGTGGCTTCTGGCATATCCAGGTCCTTTGTCATACCTTCCCTCCATCACAATTTTCCTTCTGGGTTCGTTGAGGTACAAAATGGTCATATGTCTTATTCACCATGACACAAGGTCTGGGCTTGCCCACTTCTGACTCGTGTGAAGCTTTTCTGCATGATTTCTCTGACCTGTGGCTTCTTCTATGAATCAGAGGCATCACTAAGTGTCTTCCTATTTCTCCCACTTGACCTTTGCTGCTCCCTCTGCCACTGAGCACCTAGAATGATTCTTTTATTAATGACATTGTAAAAGCAATAAATATTTCTCACATGTTCTATACAATTGTCTTGAAACATCAATTAGAACAAAATAGGTCATAGAATTTATGCCTAAAAAGAATAATTGGGACCAACTAGTCCAATATCCCATTTTACACCTAAAGAAACTGAGACCTAGAGAAGATGACTTATGCATGGTAGAAGACTACCATCATGTAATGCAGGCTTAAACAGAAATCATGGAACTAATGAAATTTCATATTTTTATTAACAGGGCCTCACCTTAGAAGAGAAGTGTCTATGCCCTAACTTTATATTCATCTTACATTTACAGCAAACATGCAAGCATTATATCTGCTATGTGCCTGCCCACCCCTGCAAGTACTACAGCCTTCCCCCTCTCCAATTATGTTCCATCTAATCTGTAGAGATCATTTAACTTTTGAAATATTGTTTTCTCCTATAGAATGTAGGCTTCTGGAGAACAAGTACTCCAAAAAACTCCAAACACATCCATAAGACAACTCCTGGAGCAGCAGAACCCACAAAAAGATGGGCTGAGATTATTTTCCAGTCAAAGACAACTTAGAAGTTTGGCAGGAGGGGGCTATTGTGAAGGGCTGGGAATGGTGTCCAACCCCATGGTCATGCCAACACAGATCCAGTCCCAGGAAGGCTGCTCCAGAGAAAGAGACCTCCTAAGCCTCTGAATCAGCTGCAATGCCAGCCAGCATCTTCTAGAACTAATCTCACGGTCTGGTGGGAGGGCTGAATAGCTGAATGGGGGTGGGAGAAACTACAGGGATGTCTGTGGGAGCTGAGGGTAAATTTGTTTTTCATACCCCAGCAGAGAACAAGGAAGAAATCTTCCGTGGTAGTAGCCCAGGTTGGGGAGGGGAGCAGACTCATCTGAGCTAACAACCACAGCAAACAAAATTTTGTTGCCTGGTTAATTAGCAAGTTGACCTGGGGTTATTTACAGACCAGAGCATAGGCCAGGTGAGTGAAGAGCCTGCCACTCCTTAAATTGTACCACCTGGGACCCCCTGAAGCTTGGGACAGTACAGCCTGAAGCAGTGCCCCACTCTAATAAGAAGTTAAAAGTCAAGTGAAAGATGGACAAGATGAGCAGGCAGAGAAAGTTGTGAACCATAGAAAGTCTCTTTAATGACTAGGAAGAACAAGGTACACCCTCAGAAGAGGATAGCAACGTCAGGGATCCTACACCCAAAGCTTCTAAGAAAAATATGAATTGGTCTCAGACCATAGAGGTGCTAAAAAGCACTTTGAAGATAAAGTAAGAGAGGTAGAGGAAAAAATGGAAAGAGAAGTGAGAGTGATGCAGGAGAGCCATGAGAAAAAAGTCAACAGCTTAATAAGCCAAATGGAAAAGGAGATACAAAAATCTCTCTGAAAAAATAATTGCCTAAGATTTAGGATTGAAAAATGGAAGCTAGTGACTTTATGAGAAACCAAGACACAATAAAGCAAATCCAAATGAATAAAAAAGGGCAACGTGAAATATCTTCTTGGAAAAACATCTGACCTGGAAAATAGATCAGGGAGATAATTTGAAAATAATTAGACTACTTGAAAACCATGACCAAAAATTAGAGTTTAGACATCATATTCCAAGAGATTGTCAGGGAAAATTGCCCCAATATTCTAGAAGCAGAAGATAAAATAGAAATTGAAAGAATCCACTGATCACTTCCTGAAAGAGATCCCCAAAGGAAAACTTCCAGAAATATTATAGCCAAGCTCCAGATCTCCCAGTTCAAAGAGAAAATATTGCAAGCAGCCAAAAAGAAACAATTCAAATACTGAGGAGTTAAAGTTAGGATAGCACAGGATCTAGCATCTTCTACATTAAAGGATTGGAGGGCATGGAATATGATATTCCAGAGGACAATGTAATTGGGATTACAACCAAGAAACACCTACCCAGCAAAATGGATCATAATCTTTCAGGGGAAAAATGGGACTTCAATGAAAAAGATGACTTTCAGGTATTTATGATGAAAAGAAATGAAATGAATAGAAAATTTGACTTTCAAATGCAAGACCCTAGAGAAGAATAAAAAGGTAAGCAGGAAAAAGAAGTCATGAGAGATGTTAACATGGTTAAACTGTTTACTTTCCTACATGGGAAGATGATATGTCTAAATCATAAGAGATTTCTGAGTATTAGGGCAGTGATAGGAACAAATTAGAAAGAGGGCACAGGTGGAAATTGATTATGAAGGGATGATATCTGTAAAACATTTATTTTTTGTTTTCCTTTGTGTATGGGGCAGGGGGGGGGGCACAGTCAGGATTGGTGAGTGTCTTGTGTCTGAGGCCAGATTTGGGCTCCAGTCCTCCTGGGTCCAGTACTGGTGCTTTGTTCACTGTGTCACCTAGCTGTCCCATGATGACATCTTTAGGATAAAATTGAGGGGGTAGAGGAATGCACTGTGGGATGGGAAAGGGGTGAGGTAGAATGGGTTAAAATCTCACATGAAAGAAGCAGGAAAGGCCTTATTGGAGTGGAAGGAGAGATGCAGAGGAGTAGGGAAGTAAATGAGCTTTACTCTCATCAGAATTAGCTCAAAGACCTTAGTCTCATCAAAGTTGGCTCAAGGAGGGAATAACATACACACTCAATTGGGTGGAGTAATCTTTATAACCCTGCAGGAAAGTAGGAGGGGAAGGGGATAAGGAGAGAGGGGTGAAAGAAGATCAGGGGACTGGGCAGTCAGAAGCAAAACACTTTTGAGGAGGGATAGGGTAAAAGAAGATAGAAAATAGAGTAAATACCATGGGGAGGGAATAGGATGGAGGAAAACAGTTAACAATAGTAATTGTGAAAAAAATTTTTGAAGCAGAGGCAAGAGTAATGTAAGATGGTGGTGGTGGTGGTGGATTGATTGATTGATAATGATTGGAAGAAGATGAGGATTGATTGATAAAGAGAATTGAGTGAAGAAGATGAGGATTGATTTACAATGATGAGGATTGGCTGAGGATGATGATAAGTATTGATGGTTGATGATTGATTGATGATGGCAAAATGTATGGTACTTACTTTGCTGGGCTATTGTGAAGAAAATGCTTTGTCAAGTTTAAGATACTGTGAGATTAAAATTGGATATTAGATCATAAATCTACCCTACTTAACCTTTCCCTTAATTTATCTCCCAGACTAGTAAATGGAAGAAGCTTCTGGTTTTCTAGATAGAGCTTTTATTGTATGGTAGTCACAAGGTGATGTTGATTAGAAGGATAGGAAAGTAGAAATACAATACAAATCGTCTTAAGTCTAGGCTTAGTCTATATTCCGTATAAAACTCACCAAAAGCCAAAGGCCACCTTTGGGGAGAGAAACCGAGTCAAGCTCATGCTGTTAACTGAGAGCCAGGCCAAGTCAAACTCCAGTCTGCGTCTGTCTGTGCAGCACAGCCAGGAGACCAGCGGAGCAGGAAAAAGGCCTCACTTCCGTTCTCTCCTTGCCTTTTAAGCTCACACCCCGGAAGTCAAGTGCTCAGCAGGCAATCTGGCATGTGTCGCAGGCAGACTGGTGTGCGTAGCTCATGCTGTTCGTCTCCTCCCCAAAAGAGTGGTCCTAAAAACACTGGCATCTCTCCATTATCTAACCGACTGTTAAAACTTTTTACCACATTCCCCTGTTTTGTTCCTCAAGAAACAAAATATTTCCTTGACGGAACAGTAAAAATAATATAATAACTATTGCTAACTAATAATATGTGAACAACAATATAGAAAAGGAAGAGAGGAAAGTTTTGTCCAGAGGGGCGATTTTTTTTTTTGTCCTCATGAACCGACGCTTTGACATTAGTCTTGCAAAGGGAGAGCCTCTGCAGAGAGTACATGTTACAGATAGTGTATATTATAACAAAAAGGAGATAGTAAAAACTAACAAAACATGTAAAGTCTCTGAGTTCTCTTGTCTTCTTGAAATGGTAAGATGTCATCAGGAGTAAACTGGATTCTGGACTCTGGTCTGGATTCTGGTCTGGAAAAACTGGATTCTGGACTCTGGTATGGAAAGCTGGATTCTCTTCTTTAACTGTTTGAATTGCTGTATTTTTACTAAACCTTAGCATAGCATTGTCAATGATCAAATTAATAAATTCCATTACAATACTATGTAAAAATTATCTATTACTGTTGTTGCAATAACCAACCTCATGGGTTTATTGTAAAGAAATCTCTCTTTAAAGTACTAAATAAATGTAGTTTACTATAAAAAATTGTGAGCAGGATACTATGAGAAATACCTGGAGGGACCCGCATGAGCTAATGCAAAGTGAAATCTACTGTAATCAAAATAACAGTAATATTGTGAGATGATCTGCTGTGAATGACTTGGTTATTTCCAGCAATGCAATGATCCAAGACAACTTTGAAGGTCTTATGAAAAATTCAATCCATCTAAAGAGAGAGAACTGATGGCATTTGAATACAGATTGAAATATAATTTTTTTGTTAGTTACTTTATCAGAAACAAAGAAAAAATGATGAGCAGGATACTATCAGAAAAACCTGGAAAGACCTACATGAACTGATGCAGAGTGAAATGTACTGTATACAAAATAACAGCAATATTGTAAGATTAATTGCTGTGAATAACTTGGTTATTTTGAGCAATGCAATGATCCAAGATGACTCTGAAGGACTTATGAAAATTGCATTCCATCTACAGAGGAAGAATTGATGGTATCTGAAAACAGATTGAAGCATAATTCTTTGATAGATCCTTAATCTGAAGTTTGTTTTTTCTGTTTTCTTTCACAGCCTGGAGCTAATGTGGACATGTTTTGCATGACTACTCATGTATAACTTTAAAAAAATAAATTAAAATGCAGGAATTATAACTCAGACACTTTATATACTTTGCTACTAGTCACAGAGCTAATAAATGACAATGTATTAGGACTCAATCCCCTTTACATATTTGGCATTCAGTGCTCTTGGCTCTACCAACCCTATACCATCTCTTTGTTTAATATTATTGATATGACAGAAGCACTACTTTGTGGCCTTGGACAGGTCACTTCATCTCTATGAACCTCAGCTTGGTCTTCTGTAAAATGAGGAAGTTAAACTAGATGGTCTTTCAGGTCCCCTCTAGCTCATGATCTGTGATCATATAATCCTATTAAAAGAAATAATATAGTTTTTTGAAACATTTAATTAACCAAACTCAATCTATATCCTATCCAAATGGATTGACAATACAGGCAGTAGCCATTTAAATGGCTGGGAGAGAGGGAAGGGATAGCAGGAAGGTGAGATAACTGATTCTGTGATATTGGAGTCCATTGAGGGGACAGAAATGGAAACAGCTTTTAGGAATCAGGACTATTTGCTAATAAATGGTGGACAGCTAATCTGTCATTTTTTGGGCAGCCCTAGACGGTACCTCCCATTGCAACAAAAGCAGAGACCTCATATCAGATTTATTCAATCCTAATCCCCATTGCATTGTCTTGTGAGTTCTAGAAAGCCCTTTCCTCCAAACTTCCCTGAGGAATAGGCAGAAAGCTTTGTTGGTCAACTCCAAATAAGAAAGCCGTGTGAGAGGAGCTTCCTGACTGGCCCAAGAGGAACCCAAGCTTGAACCAGGATTCTGGCTATGAGGCTAATTCTCATCGAATTCCAGAATCACAAACTCAAGGAATCTTCAAGTTGTAAGGGACTTAGTCTGTGACAATTTCATCCATCCCACAGGAGTCCAGGGACTCCTTCCATTCACTGCTTTCTGCTATCTTTCCAGCCTTATTACATATGATCTCTTTCACTCTGGGAAGTTGAGCATTCTGAGAAGCCCTTGCATTATTAAGCACAGATCCTGAATTAAATGAAAAGGTTCTTGTCTGTGTCTGTTGTGCTCCAGGGAGCTTAGAGCAATAGATTTGTAGCCTAGACAATATTTGAAATGAGTCTTTTCTTGCTTTTTATTTGGTGCTTTTATATTATCTCAATGTTAAGAGTCAGAAACCCTGGAAGATCATTTTTACGTTAATGGTTGTTGCAACCAAGACCCCAGTGGGATCTCTTCAAGTAGGAAAGAGCAAACTCAGAGGCCCCCAGGAGCATACTGAAGAAGGACAAGCAAGGGTAGTCATTCTGGGTCTATCTATCTCTGTGCTGGGTGGCCCAGTCTCTATTAGTGGTACTCCCTGACTTTGTGTGTAAAGACTAACACAGTCTGATCAAGTTTCTTTCCTTTCCAGAACTCGGGCTCAGATGTCATAATTTATTCAGATTCTAGGAACAGAGAACAATATTGCCTAACCTATCTTACATGGCTTTCTCCTCATGATCTTTTTTTTACTGTTCCTTGTTTAATGGGCCTGAATCCTAGAGGATCAAGAGTGAAGGTCTTGAATCAAAGCCTCCCAAACCAAGTGGATGCTAATTCTATGGTCTTTGCCAATCGATTAAGAACCCCAAGGAATCTGTTTTAAATATCTATAAGTAAAGGGTGCCATGTTCTCTCTGGGGTCAAAGAGTATGTTCACTGTGGCTTAGAGGAGAACCAAGACAAGTGAGGAATTATGGGACATGCCTGACTATAGGGAAATGTGGCACTTTGCAGTCATAAGTATTTCTTATTAATAATTATCCTTCACCTATGGGTATAGGTATTAATAACAATAACTCATTTTACAAAATCCCTGGGGTGGCTAGGTGACATGGTGCAAAGGGCATTGGCCCTAGATTGAAGAGGACCTGAAGTCAAATCTCACCTCAGACACTTACCAGCTGTGTGACAAGTCACTTAACTCTAATTGTCTTAAAACATCTGGGGCCATCTCCAGCCATTCTTATATACTCCTTTCCACTGTATCCAGATGGCTCTGGAGGAAAGAGTGAGGTTGGTGACCTTGCACAGCCCTCCCTCATTTAAATCCAATTCAGTGCAAGTCTTGACATTGCCCAGTGTCATGGTCCTCTTCGATAAGGAAGGGACAAACCATCACCATCACCTATCATCTCACAAAAATCCCATGAATTGGGAAAATTTATCCTCATTTTTAATATGGGGAAAATGTGGCCAAGAGTGTCAAAGTGACTTGTCCAAGTCCCTCAGGTGGTAACTTCTGGAGCTGGAATACACCCATTTATCTTTTTCCTCAGTAATCAGGAAAGGTGCCTCAGTAGTAGGAAAGGTACCTTGCAAGTACCAACCCCCAGTGTCCCTCAATGCCCTTGCCTAAAAAATAAGAAAGTTGGATGAGAGGATCTCCAAGATTCTTTCTAGGTCAGAAATACCAATCTTAAGAGTACTGTTTTCACAATGCCATGGCTAAAGAGATCAAAGGAAGAGGGAAAGGACATTTATGCACCAAGGTATTTCTAGCAGCACTTTTTATGGTGGCAATGAGCTGGGAATGAAGGAGGCACCCATCAGTTAGGGAAGAGATAAACAAATCATGTTATCTGAATGTAATGTAATACTGTTGGTGCATAAGAAATGAGAAAGGCAAGGTTTCAGAGAATCCTGGGAAGGCATCTTATGAATAATTAAGAATGAAATTAGCAGAACATGGAGAACACTTGATACAATAACACTCAGATATTAAAGATAAGTAATTTTGAAAAACTTATCTTTTATCAGTACAATGAACAGCCACCATTGCTGAGGACAATGATTGCACATGCTACCCCACTTCCTCACACCAATAATGGACTCAGAATAAGGCCTATTGTTCATATAGGACATGACCAATGTGAGAATATGTTTTGATTAAATTTGCATATTTGTTAAAAAAAGGTTTTCTTTTCTTTTTTTCAATGAGGTAGGAGTTACAAGAAGAGAAAATAGATTTTTGTTAAGTGAAAAGAATACAAACTATACATACATACACACACACACACACACACACACACACACACATATATATAATAATGTGTTCAATCAAACCAACATGTAATTGCATTTAAATACAAGGGTGCCTTTCAAGAATACTGTCCTGAGAAATTATGCCACATGCCTTCTAAAAGGCATGTCTGCTGGATAAGCAAAGCTGTGGTTTCAGGAGAGCTTCCTTTAGCATTCTAGTGACTTATCCCTCTTTGAATGGGGGTGAAGATGGAGTTATCCAGAACTCTGTTCTACATAAAAAAATAATATTCTCCAGAGATCTCACTAGATTTCCTGTTCCTTCCTGCTGAAGAACTGATAACATCTGATGGCTGGTGCTCACATCAGGGTCTACTTACAGTATGTTTACCTCCCCCATTCACTTCATTTTAACTAAATTAGGAACAACTTTAAATGTAAACAAAAGAATCATATTTTATATGATACTTTATTGAGAAGCAGGATAACATAGTACATAGACTGCTGGTCCTGGAGTCACACAGACTTTCAAGCTGTGTGATCATAGACAAGTCCCTGACATAGACAACTTCCCTGAGCCTCAGTTTCTTCACCTATAAATCAGGAATGACAATAAATATAATTTCTACCTCATCGGTTTGTTGTGAAGATCAAAGGCAATAATGCACATGTATAGATTGAAAGCAAATAGCTCTTCTCACAGAGACTTAGGGATCCTGCTATTGTATCTTGAAGAGGAAATAAAATATTAGGAAGAGACTGTTGAATTGCCATCTGGAGAGCATTTACTTGATATGACTAAGAAAGACTGTGAGGCACAGAAAGGACCAACATAACTTCTTTCTTGAGAGGCTGAGAGAACGCCTCTTACTTTCATCTTTAAGAAAAACCAAGCAGACACAATGAAAGGACTCAGTTTTCACTCATGCTATAGAAAGGATATCCTAAAAGAATTCTTTAGAGATTTTTACTTCTGTCTAGAGAGATGAACCATGGGACTATGACACTCATGTTTATGAAGAAGTTAGCGGTTACAGAGGATAGTTAGAGGTGACTGATCTTTTTCACAGCTAATAATATGTTGTTGAAATATTTAAATGTGTCTTTGTGTTATTTGTTATTCTGTAAACAAATCATAGAGCCAGTAATATTGATTTTCATTTAAGGATATGAGACTAGAGAATGGGGGGGGGGACTTATAGGAAAAAAGGCTATTTTTCTGGTTCATTTATAAACTGGGGAAGAGACTTAAAGTCTATTAATTCATGAGGAAAGATCAGAACATTCACACTGACTACCTTAGAACCTGGTTAGAAAATTAATAAGGAATGGGCCAATAGCAATTTTAGATGTAAAAGGGTTGGTGTGGTTATTGACTAGTGTAGAACACTGGAACACTCTTCACTGACCCCACCTGGATTGCACATGGGTTGTCATCACCAGCCTCTGCTACATAATTAAAGTAGTTTGTAAATCTTAAATGTTACATCATCATCGTCACCACCACCACCACCACCATGAACAATAACATCTTCATTTCCACATTAACTATGTATATTTACATTGTTAATTATGTTCAATGAACTAGTTTATACATTAACTATATATGTATCTTTACAGATAATCAGTATCTGGATTGCAGGATAGCAGAATTGAAAGGTTGAACAGGACCTCAGCAGTTATCTAGTCCAACTCTTACTGAAAAAGAATTTCCACTACAATATTTCTGGCATTTGATCATCCAGCCTGTGCTTCAAGATCTCCACTGAGAGGAAAATGATTAGTGAATGAATAATTGAAGGGTACATATTTCTATCATCTTGAAGTTAATGAAAAGAGAACCTAGAGGGGGCAGCTAGGTGGTGCAGTGGATAAAGCACTGGCCCTGGATTCAGGAGGACCTGAGTTCAAATCTGTCCCCAGACACTTGACACTTACTAACTGTGTGACCCTGGGCAATTCATTTAACCCTCAATGCCCCACAAAAATAAACAAAAGAGAACCTACGACTTCACAACCAAAAACCACTGAGAGGATGAGAGAAGCATAAACTTAACAATGTTCTTGGGAAAGGGATTAGAATTGTTCTATTTGGTCCTTAAAGGCAGAGTGAACCAGGAATCCTGGGTGGAAGTTACAGAGTGGCAGGCTTGGGTTTGATAAGAGAAAAAAATTCTAAAAGAATTTTCTAATCAGAGTGATTGCAAAATGCAGTGGGCTAATTTGGAAGAGAAAGGATCCCCTTCTCTTGAGGAGTTTAGACAAAGGCTGGATGAGCCCATGTGGCATAGGGAGTAGAGGACATTGCGGTGATGGTTCGGGTGAGGCTGGGTGGCCATTAAAACCTTTTCGAATATGGATCCCATATTCTTTGATTTTTTTGACAATGATGTCCTAAATAACAATGATAACACTTCACATTCATCTAGTTCTTTACCCCTATTATCTCATTCAAGTCTTAAAACAACTCTATGTAGTAATCCTCTTATCCCCACTTTACAGATGAGGAAATTGAGGCTAAGAGTGATTAAATTGCCTTTCCAGGGAGCTGTGGTCTTCACTACATTCTTGCCTTTCTTTGTATCTCCAGCACAGTGCCTGGCACATAGATAGTAGGTGCTTAATAGATCTTAGTTTGTTCATAGAATCTGCCAGCAATAATTTATAACCAGACATTTTAATTTAACACCACATTCCCTCTACCTTTACACTCCTCCTCAAGAAAGAAGCAAGGGAATACACTTAGAAAGCTCATAGGAAGAGAATATGGAGTCCCTCGCTTTGGGGGCAATCTCAGAGAGCCTGAGCCTATGGACCCTATTATTTGGGATAATTTTGTATTCTGATGGCTTCACTATATTTGACTTGATGTTTTCCATGCATGGAATTTGACTATTCTTTGTTAAATGAACAATTTAAGCAATCTTGATTTCAACAGCTTTATCTCAGCTCCTCTAGGGAATATTGAACATTGTCATATCCTCAAACAACAAGGGTGGTTGTGGAATGGTGGGAATGCCTACAGAGAATCATTTCTGAAGCTACTCGTGCCCCCAAACAACAACAAAAGTAGAGACCTCAAGAGCTGGGAGGGGACTGAAGAAGTCCAGACCATGTGGCTGGCCAGACAGACTCCACCAGGATCCCAGAAGCCCCTTTACCATGAGAGGTAAGCTTGGAAAGGAATTTTCATCTGGGCTGACAAAGCTTCTCTGGTTACATGCTGGGAAGGTTAGGCTGCAACATCATCATTGTGTGACGTCACCCCCAGAGGCATTTCCTGGTCCCATAACTGTAAGGGATTGTGTAGCCATGCTCTGGCTCAGGCAGGCATGGGAGGGCAGTGGGAATGACCTATGAGCTCATCCTTTCCGGCTGTGTCAGGACAGGATTGGGCCTGGGAATCAATAGTGGCCAGTCTCACTTTCAGTGACTCAAATCATGGGGATACCACATCCTTAGGCTAAGTAACACGGCTCCTCCTCAGAGGCCTTTCTCCATTTCCCTATGTTATAGTTACCTCTGACCAAGGACAGTCAGCTGCAAGTTGGTCAGTCTGGTTGTTTACATCATAAACAAATCAGGCCTTCACCACCAAAAGCTCTTTTCCATAAGAAGATTTTAGCAGCCATAAGAAAATGTCAATGAGAAACTGTCTTAGGTCTAGAGGGCTGAACTTGACATTGGGAAGACCTGGATTTGCATTCTGCCTCTGATTTCTCGGTCACCGTACATACCCCTCCCTTGGTGGAGCCCGAGGCAGTCTTGTGTTCCCCAAAGACGGTGGGACATACTCCCCATGTTGGCTCCTTCAGCCCCACCACAAATGTTCTGTATTTCTTTATCTCTGTACCAGTAGAATGGCAGCCCCGGGAGGGCAGGGTCTGGCTCTGTTTCTGTTTTTCTATTTCCACCACCTGATCTGGCCCCTAGGAGGTCCTTGAGGAAAGGTCTATTCAGCTGAATGTGTTGAACGACCAGCTGAGTGTCTACAGTCAAGTCATTTAACTTCCTCCTAATGAGTTTGTTTGCCTCTATCAATCAATCAGAAAGCACTGACTAGGTGACTGTTGTGTGCCCAGACCTGTGCTAAACACTGGGGATAAGGAGAGAAAGGTGAAAGCACATTCTCTGCCCTCAGGGAACTCCTGGTTTAATGGGGGAGACAACATGCAAACAACCAGGGAGAAAGAAAAGGAAGGAGGAAAAGCTGATAGAAAATCTGTGCAGAACCCAACCCACAGCTGCAGAAAGGACCTCCCTAAAGTGCAGGACTAACTGTGGCACCAGCACATTCGCCCAAAACCAGGGGCCCCCATCCCCCCCCCAGCATCAACTGGACACAGCCCTCTTCAGACGCTGGAGCCATCTGACCTTGTCAGCTTTCTTACACATTTCTCAGCGTCACACATTCTATGACCCAGCCACATCCAACTCAGCCGATCATCTCAAAGGAGCCTCCATCTCTCAGCATCATGTCCTTGCACCACCTGTCCCTCATGCCTGGACAGCTCTTTGTCTCTATCTCTCTCTCTGTCTCCCTCCGTCTCTGTCTGTCTCTCTGTCTCTCTCTGTCTCTGTCTCTCTGACTCCCTCTGTCTCTGTCTGTCTCTCTGTCTCTGTCTGTCTCTGTCTGTCTCTGTCTCTGTGACTCCCTCTGTCTCTGTCTGTCTCTCTGTCTTTCTCTGTCTCTGTCTCTGTCTCTGTCTCTCTCTCTCTCTCAGTCTCTCTCTCGGTCTCTCTCTCAGTTTCTCTTTGTCTTTCTCTGTTTCTCCTCTTTCTCTTTTCCCTCTTTCTTTTGTCTTTCTCTGTTTCTCCTCTTTCTCTTTTCCCTCCTCTGCTGTCTCTTAAGTTTTCTTCAAGAGTCAGTTCAGGCAGCCTTAAGTACTGCACTCACTATTCCAGCTTCTAACCCTTCCCTGCACACTCACTGTAAGATTACTGTCTGTTTTGTATATGTTCCATATATGTTGATGTATGTGGGGGTTGTTTCCCTGATGAAATATAATCTCCTTGAGGAGATTTTTGTGTTGGTAACCCCACTACCTAGCTGACTGTCTGACCCATAGTCAATGCTTAACAATTAATTGGAGCTCCCTGAATGTCACTTTCCTTCTCTTGTCCAATGGAAATAACTCCACTTGTACTACTGACCCCCCCCCACAAAGACCTGTTGTGAGGAGAAGTATTTGCACACCTTAAGCCCCAAATCAAGTCAGTCAGTCCTCGGGCAATTACTGAGCCCCCACAGTGCAGCAGTCACTGTGTTAGGGGCTGAGGAATCAAAGGTACCAGTGGACAAATTCCTGCTAGGTCTTGAGACTCCCTATCTAATTTAGGAAAGAAAAGGGAGGGCAGCTAGGTGGCACAGTGGATAAAGCACCAGACCTGAGTTCAAATTCTGACTCAGACACTTGACATTTACTAGCTGTGTGACCCTGGGCAAGTCACTTAACCCTCATTGCCCCACAAAAAAAAAACAAAAACCCAACCAACAAACAAAAAAAAACCTGCCAGGAAAGAAAAGGGAGTGAGGAAGGTTCAGTCTTCATGTGAGGCCCTCTCTACTGAATGAGAGCCCTAGGAAATACGATGGCCTGCCTCTGGGCCCTGCTTCTTGGACCACTCACAAAGCCAGGCTGGGTTTCCTTGATCCTGGCGCCTTTAGGTCCCAACAGAGATGGGCCTCTAAGCGCTCCTGAGGGAGTGTTCTCACAAACATGTGGCCTGAAGGGGTTTTCCCGCTTGGGCTGACCTGGGGCCTGTCGGCAGGGACGGCTTTGACCCCCAGAACTTGCTGAGATGAGACCTGGCCCATGGGAGGAGGTCTCGGGGCAAGTCAGCTGGACTCCAAAACTGTTTTCAAACAGCAAGTCTTGTCTCAGCCAAGTTAAACATATTTAAAGCTCTTAATCTTTCCTTCTAAGTCAAGCCCTCCCTTTTGACCTCTGTTATTTTTCTATTTTCCTCTGGATTTCTCCCAATTTGCTGACATATCTGCCATCCTTCATTCAAACTGATTTCTGAATTGCTGGCTGATACCATCTCCCAGGCTCCCTTCATAGCCACAGCCTCCCCAGAAACCTCATTGTGTCCCAGAAGTGACCCTGGGCCTGCAAAGTCCATGCCAACAGGCAGAAGCAGAACATTCAGGGAGGGAGAGGCAGCATGATGGGCTTCAAGTCATTCCTCTATGGACCAGGCTCTCCAGGTTTGAAAGATGCTCCCACCTCTTTAGCTCCAGTACTAGGCAGTAGCCCCAAGGAAAGGGATGTTTTGTGGGGGTTTGCATTTATCCTTCTGTGTTTTTGCCAAAGATTCTACAAAGGCCTGAAAATATTGTCTCACAGATTTTCCAGGTTGAGAGGGATCTCTGAAGTCCTTTGGCCAGGCCATCCCTGGAGAGGAATTCCCTGTCTTTTTTTTTTTTTTTTTAGTAAGGCAATTGGGGTTAAGTGACTTGCCCAGGGTCACACATCTAGTAAGTGTCAAGTGTCTGAGGCCAGATTTGAACTCAGGTCCTCCTGACTCCAGGGCCGGTGCTCTATCCACTGCGCCACCTAGCTGCCCCAGGAATTCCTTGTCTAAAGTCCCCAAGTGGTCACTCAGCCTCTGCTTGAGCATTGCCCATGTGTCGGAGGAGAGTGCCACCTCCTAAATCAGCCCATGCCCTTTGCACAGGTCTCATTGCTAGCAAGATCATGTTTCCCTTGAATCGAAATCTGCCTCTTTGCCACTTGTACCCACTGTTCTCCCATCTGGGGCAAAGAACAGGGGGGATTGTTCCTCTTTCCCCTTCCAGACACTCAGGTATGTGATGACAGCTCTCAGATCCCCAAGTCTTGCCTTCTTCAGGGGAAACTCTCCAGTTCTTTCAACAGACACATTCACTAAAGACTTGTCAGTTGGCCAGCCAACAAGCATTTATTAAGTACCTACTCTATGCCAAGCATTGTGCTAAGTGCTGAGAATACCAGGAAAGGAGAACGGAAACTTACTGCCCACTGGGTCTAATGGATTTCTACTTCATTTTGGAGATCAACAACAGAGGCAAAGAAAGCAATCTAGCTGATAGGGAACTGGATTTGCAGTCCAGAGGCCCTGGTTTTACATCTTGCTTCTGATCCCGACTGAGTAGGAGACCATGAAAAAGTCTCACTTGACCACTCTGGCCAAATTTGTCACATCTCTTAGAAAGGCAACTTGGGGCCAGGTAGTGCAAAGATGCCAGTGCCAAAACACCAAGTTTCTATTTGATCCTAGGATCATTAAGGAGACATGGTTGGAGTTAGTAGAAGTTGGCAATTGCCAGATGTGCATTTTAGGAAAATTCTAGAGCCAATATTAAGGATGTGTTACAGAGGGAGGAAGGACCAGGAAGGAGTCTGGCTAAGAGGTGATGAGGTGGTAGCCATAGGAGTGGAGAAAGGGTGAGGCACATGAGAGATCTGTGCCAAGACGGGGAGTGAGGAGTGGTGGCCCTTCCTGCCAGAAGGCTGCCCCCTTCTCCCACCAGTGCCAAAATGCCTAGCACTGAGGTCACTTCTTGAGTTTCTATTTCCAAAATGTGTTGAGTTGATTTGAGCATGTGATGCTTGATGCCTTCTCCTTCCTTCTGTTCTCTGAAGCTCTACTGCTATGGTCCTCTTGATTGCCTTTATTGCTCCTTCTTTCCCTCTGGCAGGTTTCATGTGGCAGGTCATGTAACTTCCTGGCCCTCATTTATCTCATCTGTAAAACCGTGGAATTGAATTAGATGGACTCTGCAGTCCCTTCCAATCCTTGCTCAAGGATCTTGAATTTACACCATCTTTGATAAGACCTCTCCATGTACTTAAATATATCAATTATGTGTCTGCCTGTTCTCACACTCAAAGTCTTTTCTTCTCCAGGCTAACTGCTCCTCAATGTCTTCATCTGATTCTCATGGATCACGAACTTCAAGCTCTTCCGTATCCTGGCTGTCTCCTCACAATGTTTCCACTCATCAGAGTCCTTCTTAACATGTACAGCCCAGAAATGGATATAGGATCCCATGTGTATTTCAGCCAGGGCAGTGATGAGGCTAAACAATATATAAGAAGAACAATGGGGACTTCTCTGGCTCATTTTTGGGTTATGGATTAAAGCAACAGAATTAAAAAAAATAACTTAGTTGTTAAAACTTTGAGAAATTCTAATTGAAAAAAATTTTAATTGAAATCATTTATGTACCCTAATTTTGGTTTGGAAATCTTGTATGTGGAACTAGGTCTCATAGATTACCATAAGGAATTGAGATTGGATGGACAGCTGGCATCAGTGCTGTAATTTAGTACTTACTCCTAGTGCCCAATGCAGTCTGGAGCATTGAGTTTCACATTGCAAGAAGTATTCAAGCAAAGGATGCAAGACATTCTACCAAGTAAACTTCAGGTGGATTTTCTGAGGCTATAACATCCTCTTCCTGTCTAAGTAGTCATAGGAATAAAAAAAAAGTACTTGGACTTATTTACATTTTCCATAATCTATATCATTTTCTACTTGTTCCCTTGGTCCTTTCCCCCAAGCCTTCTTCTCTTTTTTTATACACAATCTCTCTTGGGGATTGAATCAATTCCAAGGACACCTTATCTCTTTACAGATGACTCCCAAATATATATTCCTAACCCTCATCTCTTCCCTGATCTTTACTGTCTCATCACCAACTACTTGATGCATGTCTCAAAATAAATATATGCAAATCAAATCTCATTATCTTTCCCTAAAAACCCATCCTTCTGGACTGCTGGGGCTGAGCCAAGATGGTGGAAGACAGTGAGCTCTCGAACTCATGACACGATTGCCCAAAACACATCCAAATAATGCCATAGAACAATTCCTGGAGCAGCAAAACCCATAGAAGAATGTGCTGAAATAATCTTCTAACCAAGAATGGCTTGGAAGGTCAGAAGGAAGGAGCTGCTGTGCTGAGACAGGAGTGGAGCCCAACCCCACAGTCACCCTGACACAGATCCAGTCCCAGGAAGGCCTCACCAGAGAAGGAGACCCCCAGAGCCTCTGAATCATCTGAAGCACTAATGTCATCTGGAACTAAGCTCACAGTCTGGTTAGTGGGCTGAGCCCTGGGCAGGGGTGAGATTACAGGAGTCTATGCTGGTGCTGAGGCTGAACTTGGATTTTTCACCCCTGCTAGGAACCAGGAGGTAGGCTTGAGCAGCAGTGGCCCAGGTGGGCGAAGGGCACAGGCTCATCAGAGCTAACAATCACAACACACAAAGCTGGTTGATTAGCAAGTTGGTCTGGGGCCATCTATGGGCCAGGAAACAGGCCGGGCAAGTGAAGAACCTGATCCTTCTTAAACCATACCACTGGGACTTCTGAAACTTGGGATACTGCAGCCTGGAAATGGTGCCCCACTTTAAGGAGCTAAAAGTCAAGTAAAAGAAAGGCAAGATGAGCAGACAGAGAAAGGTGAGGAACATAGAAAGGTTCTTCAGTGACAAGGAAGATCAAGGTACAACCTCAGAGGAAGATGTCAATGTTAGGACCCCTATATCTAAAGCTTCCAAGAAAAATATTAATTGGTCTCAGGACATAGAGGTACTCAAAAAGGACTTTGAAGATAAAGCTAGAGAGGTAGAGGAAAAAATGGAAAGAGAAATGACGGTGATGCAGGAAAGACATGATAAAAAAGTCAACAGCTTGAAAAGTCAGATTGGGCAAATGGAAAAGGAGTTACATAAGCTCTCTGATGAAAATAATTGCCTAAGAATTAGGATTGAACAAATGGAAGCTAGTGACTTTATGAGAAACCAAGACACAATAAAGCAAATTCAAAAGAATAAAAAAAATAGAGGGCAATGTGAAATATCTTCTGGGAAAAACTGTTCACCTGGAAAATAGGTCCAGGAGAGATAATTTGAAAATTATTGGTCTACCTGAAAACCATGATCAAGGAAAGAGCTTAGACATCATCTTACAAGAAATTGTCAAGGGTAATTGTCCTGATATTCTAGAAGCAGAAGGTAAAATAGAAATTGAAAGAATTTACCAATCACCTCCAGAAAGAGATCCCAAAAGGAAAACTCCTAGGAATATTATATCCAAATTCCAGAGCTCTCAGGTCAAGGAGAAAATATTGTAAGCTGCCAAAAAGAAAGAATTCAAGTACTGTGGAGCCCCAGTCAGTATAGCACAAGATCTAGCAGCTTCTACATTAAAGGACCAGAGGGCATGGAATATGATACTCCAGAGGGCAAAGGAATTTGGATTACAATCATGAATCACCTACCCAGCAAAACTAAGTATAATCTTTCAGAGGGAAAAATGTGACTTTAATGAGAAAGAGGACTTTCACCTATTTGTGATGAAGAGACCTGAACTGAATGGTAAATTTGACTTTCAAATACAAGATCCTAGAGAACCATAAAAAATTGGAGTTGGGGGACATACCTGAGGTCATGCAGTGGGTGACTGTCTTGTGTCTGAGCCTGGGTTTTGGTTGGGATCCCCCTGTGTCCAGGGTGGATGCTTTCTCCACTGTGTCACCTAGCTGCCCCATGATGATATCTTTAAGGTTAAATTGAGAGGTGAGGGGGATGCATGGGGGGGGAGGGGGAAGGGCAGAGGTGAAATCCTACATGAAAGTAACAGGAAAAGACTTATGGAGTGGGGGAAGAGATGGGGGAGGAGCAGGCAGTAAATTAATTTTACCCTCATCAGAAAAGGATCAAAGACCTTAAACTCATCAGAGTTGCCTCAAGGAGGGATGAACACACACACACACACACACACACACAACTGGGTGACGTAATCTATTTAATCTGAGCAGTAAATGAGCCTAACACTCATCAGAATTGGCTCAAAGACCTCAATCTCATCAGAATTGACTCAAGGAGGGAATAACATATGCACTCAATTGGATGGGGTAATCTCTCTAACTCTGCAGGAAAATAGGAGGGGAAGGGGATAAAGAGAGAGGGGCAAAAGAAGGGAGGGCAGAGTGGAGGAAGGTACAGACAGAAGCAAATCTATTTTGAAGAGGGATAGGATGAAAGAAGATGGATAATAGTATAAATATCAAGGGGAAGGTAATAGGATGCAAGGGAAACAGTTAACAATAGTAATCACGAAAAAGAGAAAAGAAGGAAAAAATTGTACAAAAAATATTTATAGCAACTCTTTGTGGTGGCTAGGAATTGAGAATCAAAGGAATGCCCATCAATTGAGGAATGACTGAAGATGCTGTGGTATATGATTGTGGTGAAATAATATCGTGCTTTAGGAAATGACAAACAAGATGATCCCAGAAAGACTCATGAACTACTGTATAGTGAAGTGAGCAGAGCTGGGAGGACATTGTGCATAGTGACAGTAGTATTGTTCAATGAGCAATTGTCAATAACCTAACTACTCTCAGCAATGCAATGATCCATGACAATCCCAAGGGACTAATGAGGAAGCTTACTATCCACCCCCATAGAAAGAACTGATAAAAAGAGCACTTGTCCCTTGGGACTAATATATATATATATATAAATATAATACCTGGTTGCTGTCTTGTGGAGGGGGAGGAAAGGGAGGGAGGGAGAAAAATTTGGAACTCTAAATCTTATGAAAATGAATGTTGAAAACTACCCTTACATGTAACTGGAAAAAATAAAATAAATGTTTGTTGCAAAAAACCCAAACCAAACCAACCAACCAAACCCAAACCATCCTTCTGCTTACTTTCCCTATTACTGTTATGCACTCAAGCATCTTTGCAGTCATGAAGGCTCACGGCATCTGCATCATCCTTGAACCCTTCCCCTTCTGTCTCTCCATGTCTAATAAATGTCCCAAGTCATCTTCATTCTGCCTCCCCAACACCTTTCAAATCTATTGCCTTCTCTCTACTCATTCCATGAACAATCTAATTTAGGTTTTGTCACCTCTCCATTGAAGTACTGCTATAGCTTCTTTTTTCAGGTTAAACATTTTTATTTATATTCTTCTGTTCCAGTCCCTATCCCTCCTTCCCTCTCTCCCCTCCCCCTGTCCCAAGGCAGCAAACAATCTGATATGGGTTATACATATATGATCATGTAAAACATCACCATATTTGTCACTTATGAAAGAATGTGAAAAATAGCATGCTTCAGTATCGTCTATCAATATCAGTTCTTTCTTTGCAGGTGGATAGTATGTTTCATTGATATTCTTTTGGGAATGTCTTGGATTATTGTATTGTTGAGAAAAGTCAAGTCATTCACAGTTCTTCATCAAACAATATTACTGTGCCTGTGTACAGTGTTCTCTTGGTTCTGCTCACTTCCCAATACATCATTTCATATATGTCTTTCCAAGCATTTTTTAAGTCATCCTCTTTGTCATTTCTTACTGCATAGTAATATTCCATTATCATCATATACCACAGTTTGTTTAGCTATTCCCCAATTGATGGGCACTTTTTTATTTCTAATTTTTAGTCACCTCAAAAAGAGCTGCTATTAATATTTTTGTACAAATAGACCTTTTTCTCTTTTGGGGGAGGTCTTTGGGGTATAATCCAAGTAGTGGTATTGCTGGATCAAAGGGTATGCACAGTTCTATAGTCCTTTGGGCATAATTCCAAATTGCTCTCCAGAATGGCTAAATCTTTTCACAACTCCACCAGTAGTGGATTAGCAATCCAGTTTTCTCACAATCCCTCCAATAACCAATATTTTTCGATCTTGTTGTATCTGCCATTATGATAGGTGTAAGGTGCTATCTCAGAGTTGTTTTAATTTGCATTTCTCTTATCAATAATGATACAGAGCATTTTTCATATGATTATTGATAATTTTTATTTCTTTGTCTGAAAACTGCCTGTTCAAATCATTTGACCATTTATCAATTGGGGAATGACTTATTTATTTTTTAAAAAATTTGATGCGGTTCTTTATATATTTGAGAAATGAGGCCTTTATCAGAGATATTTGTTACAAAAATTCCCAGTTTTCTACTTACTTGTAATCTTGGTTACATTAGTTTTGTTTTTGCAAAAGCTTTTTAAATTTTGCATAATCAAAATGACCTATCTTACTTTTAATTTTTTTCTCTATATCTTCTTTGGTCCTAAATTCTTCCCCTGTCCATAAATCTGACAGACATTTCCATACTCCTTTAATTTTCTTATGGTGTCATCCTTAATTTGTAAATCATGGGGCAGCTAGGTGGTGCAATGAATAAACCACTGGCTCTGTATTCAAATCTGACCTTAGCCACTTGACACTTACTAGTTGTGTGACTCTGGGCAAGTCACTTAACCCTCATTGCCCCATTAAAAAAAAAATTATGGGGCAGCTAGGTGGTGCAGTGGATAAAGCACCAGCCCTGGATTCAGGAATACCTGAGTTCAAATTCGGCCTCAGACACTTGACACTTACTAGCTGTGTGACCCTGAGTAAGTCACTTAACCCTCACTGCCCAGCAAAAAAAAAAAAAAAATCCCCCGTAAATCGTGTATCCATTTTAACCCTATTTTAGTACATGGTGTGAGATGTTGTTTTATACCAGTTTCTGCAATACTGTTTTCCAGTTTTCTCAGCAGTTTTTATTAAATAATGAGTTTTTGTTCCAAGAGCTTGGATCTTTGGGTTTATCATATACTAGATTACTATTGTCATTTACTCTAGTATTGTTTCTAACTATTCTATTCTACTGATCTGCCTCTCTATTTGTTAGCCAGTACCAGATTGTTTTGATAATTACTACTTAATAGTACAGTTTAAGATCTGGTACTGCTAAACCACCTTCTTTTGTATATATTTTTTTAATTGATTCCCAAGATATGCTTAAACTTTTGTTTTTCCAGATGAATTTTGTTATCATTTTTCTAGCTCTATAAAATATTTTTAATACTTTGATTGGTGTAGCACTAAATAAATAGATTAACTTAGGTAGGATTGTGATTTTTATTATATTTACTCTATCTACCCATGAACAATTAATATTTTTCCAATTATTTAGATCTGACTTTATTTTTTGTGAAAAGTGTTTTGTAGTTCTGGTCATATAGTTGCTGTATTTATTTTGGAAGGTAGACTCCCAAGTATTTTATATTGGCCATAATTGTTTTAAATGGAATTTCTCGTTCTATCTGTTGTTGCTGGACTTCATCAGTAATATATAGAAATGCTGATGATTTATGTGGATTTATTTTGTATCTTGCAATTCTGCTAAAGTTGTTAATAATTTCAAGTAGCTTTTTAGTTGATTCTCTAGGATTTTCTAAATATAATATTGCATCATCTGCAAAGAGTGATAGTTTTGTTTCCTCATTACCTATTCTAATTCCTTTAATTTCTTTTTCTTCTCTTATTGTTACAGCTAACATTTCTAATACAATAATAAATAATAGAGGTGATAATGGGCATCCTTGCTTCAGTCCTGATTGTATTGGAAAGGTTTTTAGGTTATCCCCATTACAGTTAATGCTTGCTGATAGTCTTAGATAAATAGTACTTATCATTTTAAGGTAAGCTCCTTTTATTCCTATGTTCTCTAGTGTTTTTAATAGGCATGAGTGTTGTATTTTGTCAAAGGCCTTTTCTGCATCTATTGAGATAATCATATGATTTCTGTTGCTTTTCTTATTGATATGGTCAATTATGCTGATGGTTTTCCTAATATTGAACCAGCCCTGCATTCTTTGTATAAATCCCACCTGGTCATAGTGTATGATCTTTGTGATATATTTCTGTAATCTATTTGCTAATATTTTATTCAAAATTTTTGCTTCAATATTCATTAGCGAAATTGGTCTATAATTTTCTTTCTCTGTTTTGGATTTTCCTGGTTTTGGGTATCAGCATCATATTTGTGTCATAAAAGGAGTTTGGTAGGACTCCTTAACATTTTTTTCAAATAATTTATATAGTAATGGGATTAATTGTTCTTTAAATGTTTGGTAGAATTCACTTGTGAATTCATCTGGTCCTGGAAATTTTTTCTTAGGAATTTGATTGATGACTTGATCAACTTTTTTTCTATCTATTCTATTCCACTGATCTACCTCTCTATTTCTTAGCAAGTACCAAATTGTTTTTATAATTATTGCTTTATACTACAGTTTGAAATCTGATACTGCTAGACCACTTTTGTATTTTTCATTGATTCCCATGATGTCCTTGAACTTTTCTTTTTCTAGATGAATTTTGTTATTATTTTTCTAGCTCTATAAAATATTTTTGATAGTTTTATGTAGACAGAGTGTGATCATAAGGTGACATTGATGATACAACACCACAGAAAACAAAATAAAGGGCTAAAAAGAAATTGCATGGAATGAAGTAGAAGGGGAGAAACTTAATGGGATGACTATACACACACAAAGAGTCATTAAAAAACTATCATAATGGAGGGGAATATGGGGTATATGGGCAAAGATTAAGCTTTACTCTCATCAAAGTTGGCTCAAAGAGGGAATAACAAACACACTCAGTTTTATATAGAAATCTATCTTAGCCTATAAGGAAGTTCAAAAAGGGACAGTGATAATAGAAGGGGAGGGGGGACAGATACAAGGGAGGATATATTGGGGAAGGTGGTGATCATAAGTAAAATAATTGTGGGAAGGATAAACAGGTGAAAATAGCATGGAGAGAAATAAACAGTTAGTCATCATAACTATACATGTGAATGGAATGAACTCACCCATTAAACAGAAGCAGATAGCAGAATGGATTAAAAACCAAAATCCTACAATACATTGTTTACAAGAAAGACATTTAAAACAGAGTGATACACACAGGGTAAATGTAAAGAGCTGGAACAAAATCTATTATGCTTCAGCTGAAGAAAAGAAAGCATGGGTAGCCATAATGATTTCAGATAAAAGCCAAAATAGATGCAGTTAAAAGAGATAAAGGAAACTATATCTTATTGAAAGGTACCATAGATAATGAATTCATATCATTACTTACCATATATGCACCAAATGGTATAGCATCTAAATTTTTGAAGGAGAAGTTGAATGAGTTATAGGAGGAAATAGATAATAAAACTATCCTAGGGAGCAGCTAGGTGGTGCAGTGGATAAAGCACTGACCCTGGATTCAAGAGGACCTGAGTTCAAATTTGACCTCAGAAATCTGACACTTACTAGCTGTGTGACCCTGGGAAAATCATTTAACCCTCATTGCCCACCACAACAAAACCTATCCTAGTGGCGGACCTTAACATTCCCCTCTCAGAACTGGATAAATCTAACTGAGAAATAAATAAGAAAGAAGTTAAAGAAATGAATAAAAGTCTTGAAAAATTAGATATGATAGATCTCTGAAGAAAATTGAATGGGAATAGAAAGGAATATACCTTCTCGGCAGTACATGGGACTTACACAAAAATTGACCATGTATTATGATATAAAAATCTAACAACCAAATGCAGAAAAGCAGAAATAATAAACATCCTTTTCAAATCATAATGTGATAAAATTACATTAAATAATTCACAATTGAAAATGACATTAAAAATCAATTGGGGGCGGGCAGCTAGGTGGCACAGTGGAGAGAGCACCGGCCCTGGATTCAGGAGTACCTGAGTTCAAATCCAGCCTCAGACACTTAACACTTACTAGCTGTGTGACCCTAGGCAAGTCACTTAACCCTAATTGCCTCACTAAAAAAAAAAAAAAAAAACAATTGGGGGGCATCTAGGTGGCGCAGTGGATAGAGCACCAGCCCTGGAGTCAGAAGTACCTGAGTTCAGGTCCGGCCTCAGACACTTAACACTTACTAGCTGTGTGACCCTGGGCAAGTCACTTAAGCCCAATTGCCTCACTAAAAAAAAAAAAAGAAAAAAAATTAATTGGAAATTAAATAATCTGATCCTAAAAAATCAAGTGGGTCAAAGAACAAATCATAAGAACAATTGATGATTTCATTAAAGAAAATGACAATGATGAGACAATATATCAAAATTTATGGGATGCAGCAAAAGCATTTGTTAGGGGAAAATTTATATCCCTAATCACTCACATCAATAAAATAGAGAAAAAGAATATCAATGATTTGGGCATACAACTAAAAAAACTAGCAAATGAACAAATTAAAAATCACAACTAAACACCAAATTGGAAATCCTGAAAATCAAAAGAGAGATTAATACAATTGAAAGCAAGAAAATCATTAAATTAAAAAATAAAACTAGAAACTGGTTTTATGGGAAAAACAATAAAATAGATAAACCACTGATTAATTTGATCAAAAAAAAGAAAAGAACAAATTACTAGTATCAAAAATGAAAGGGGTGAAATCACCACCAATGAAGTGGAAATAAAGGAAATTATTAGGAATTCTTTTGCCCAGTTATATGCTAATAAATTTGATGTTCTAAATAAAATGGATGAATAAAAAAATATAAATTACCCAGACTAGCAGAAGAAGAAATAAAATATTTAAATAAACCAACTATAGCTTCTTAATTGGGATCCTTGCTTCAAGTCTTGATCTCCAAGCCCTTCTCCACACAAAAGTCAAATTGATGATTCTAAAGCACAGGTCTGTACATAGGCTTCACATGCCCAAGACACTTCAGCATCTCCCAATTGCTTCACCAAGTAAATACAAATGCCTCCATTTGTCCTATCAACCCAACTCAAGCTCATATTTCTAGCTTAATTTCATATTACTCCCCTTCAACCATTTTTATCAAATCAACTTAATGACCCTAAAAATGACATTGGAAACATCCAGTCTCCATGCTTTTGTACTGACTGTCCCCCATGCCCAGAATGCACTCTATCCTCATCTCTGTCTCTTAGAATCCTGAGTTCCCTTTAAGGCTAAGCTTTTATGCTACCTTCCATATAAAGTCTTTCCTGCTTTCCCCAAGCTGCCAGTGCCTTCCATCCTCCCTCCCCAAATACCTTGTATTTAGTTTTTTTTTTTTTTAGTAAGGCAATTGGGGTTAAGTGACTTGCCCAGGGTCACACAGCTAGTAAGTGTTAAGTGTCTGAGGCCGGATTTGAACTCAGGTACTCCTGAATCCAGGGCCAGTGCTCTATCCACTGTGCCATCTAGCTGCCCCCTTGTATTTAGTTTTTATACACACATGCACACATACATATATGTGTGAATATATATGTATATATGCACACACATACATCTTTTAGCCCTTATAGAATGGAAACTCCTTGAGGGTAGGTGCAGTTTGTTTTTGTTATTGTTATATCACCAGGAGCTGGCACAGGAAGGCACTGAAATGATCATTGAAGTGGATTGACCTGAATTGAATGAAATTCAATTCCTTACCTTTTTCCTAGATGAGTGTCAATGAAACATTCCTACCCAAATTGCTCACAGACCCCGTGTGATTCTTTTTTTTTTTCCCTTTGCTAGTAGGGTCAGGTAGACAAGCCTCTTCCCTTTAGAATCCTTACAGTCATCAAAGGATTAACAAATGCTTGTTCAGTGCTTGATGAATTAGCATTCTCATCTTATGCTTGTCCTCACTCTCTACCATTAACATGGATCAGAAAACCATACGGAGAAAGTTAAGCCAAGGAGCCAGTTTTCTCTCTGGAGAAAGGGGCATGGGAAGAGAGGAAAGGCACCTCCTAGAGGTTCTTGGGTGTTGGTCTTGTGCCCTCCTATTATGACCCTTCTCCCCATCCATTTCTTTATCTCCGTTACACCACATGACTGGATCAAAATAAGCACCATGACCAAAAGGGATGCCAGCAAACTGGAATCCTCCTAACCCTTAGCCTTCATATCAGTCCAGATTGTAGGACTAATGGAAGATTTTTATATGGTTTGATGATACAAGTAAAAGTTGGGGCTAAAGAATAATATGGTTGAGGCAGCTGTGTAGGCTGTGCTTCCATTCACTACAAGTTGTTATTCTTAAAAAATGTTAGACAAGTTAACTTTGATACCAGAACCAAAGTCTTTGAATTCTCTCATGTGAAAGAAGGATTGCCAACCAACGGACAATCACAAAATTTGGATTTGGGGGAGGGGGCTGGGCAATGAGAGTTAAGTGACTTGCCCAGGGTCACACAGCTAGTAAGTGTCAAATGTCTGAAACCAGATTTGAACTCAGTTCCTCCTGGATCCAGGGCTGGTGCTTTATCCACTGTGGCACCTAGCTAGCTGCCTCAGATATATGTGTTTTTTATATATATTTGGCTCCAGAGAGAAGAACTAAGACAAATGTGGGGAAGTTACAAATGGGAAATGTTAGGTCGAGTGTCAGGAAAATCAGAATAAAAAAGTTAAATATCAGAGCTATACAAAGTGGATTGGGCTGCTTCTTGATGAACCCCCCATGCATCTATCTCCCTTTCCCTCTCACCTCTACTCCTAGTGCCTTTCCTGGCTCCAAAATCACTTGTATTTATCTCAGCAATATTCTGTATGTGCTCATATATGTATGTGTTGTATCTCCCAATAGACTATACTCTCTTTAAGGACACAGATGGTTTTGTTTTTTTCTTTTTCCGTCCATTTCCTGGGACAAAGACTGAGGTAGAGTAAACATTTAATATATGCTTATTGGTTCATTAACTACCAGGGAATGTACTGTATCCTCTCTCTGGAGGTCACAGAGGAAAGGCTGGATGACCCTTGTCAGGAATTTTGAAGAAAGGAGCTATACTCAGGTATGGATTGGACTGATATCACTTCCAGCCTTGAAATTCTGTGGTTCTGAGTCTATTCCAGCAAATCTTAGCTAGGTTTTAGGTTCTCTGACATCAGTAAGTGGTAGAAAGGACATGATCCCTCATGAAGAGCAATGGTTCTCTTCGGAGAGGTATAAATGACATGTCATGTATAAGAACATGGAGCTAATTACACAAACTAAGACATATTGTATACAACGGGGAGCTTTTAATCCTATAATGAGTGAAGTACAACTTTGGGAAAAGGATGAGTAGAAAAAGATCATTCGAGACAGCGTTCAATTGAGTAATGATTGATCAGTGATGTTAATTAAGTAATTGCAAAGAAGGACTTTTCAGCTAAGCTCTATACAAGCAGATTTTAGTGGGGCATCTCTTGGTACCAGAAATCATACTTCCATACAAACCGATAGTTCTTTCTGGAATATAATTGTTTACTAGGGTGGAAGTTTTGGGTTTTTTTAATGAATTGGGGCATCTAGGTGGCACAGTGGAAAAAGCACTGGCCCTGGATTCAGGAGGACCTGAGCTCAAATCCAGCCTCATACAATTGACACTTGTTAGCTGTGTGACCCTGAGGAAGTCACTTAACCCTCACTGCCCTGAAAAAAGGGAAAAAAAGAAAAAAAGAAAATGAATCGAGCTGATTGAGTGATAATCAGCTACTGCCCTGATGCCATATGAGGTCAAGCCAGAGGAGGCTGCCATCAGATTAAATGTCCCTCTTCTCCAAAAAGATATGGAAGGACAGGAACAAGAGTTGTATAGAACAGAAATGTATGGAGTGTCTATAATCTGCACCATTAGAGAGATTTCCCATGTGGAGGTAATTAGAGAGCCTTAAAGTATCAAACACTTGACAGAAGAAATCAATTGCATGCAAAGAATGATGCCCTCCTTCACAATGGACCTCAATTTCCCTGTCACTAGCCATGGAAACCATCTAGTTTAACCTTTCTACTTAATCACATGTACTGGCATTGTTTTGATCCCCAAGATGTCTCTTTGCTGAATGAGAGAGGATGTTTACAGATTTTAAAACCCATTTGGAAGCTATGGATTTCACCAAATCCTATTTTCAGAATTCAGATTTAATTTATGGCTTTGAGTAGTGTTTACTACAGGAAAACTTTGGAATGTTCTGGAGAATAAAAAGCTTTTTGGAGAAAAATGGAATAGTCTTATATAACAGATAGCATGCAGATGAATAAATGAGGCTGTAAATGAATCCAGACCATAAGTTTTGTGTCTTCATTTCAATTCTCAAGGACAAAAGAGTTAATAAGAATAGTTTTGAAAGGAGATGAGACTTGACTTTTAGGAAATGGCAAATGTGGGCACAGGCTCTGAAATGCTTCCCCTGGATTAAGATGTGACCACACTATCTCTTCTAATTAAGAAATTAGATACAAACGTTACATATAAATCTAATGCAAGACATGAGCATCCATAAAGATGCCAAAGGACAAAATGCAATTAAATAGAGAATGCCCAAAGAACTTCCTTAGAGAAACGGGTAACTTCTAAAGGGGGTGTGATTAGTCCATGAAAGGAGATGGAGAATGTGTCTGTCTCACAGGCCTGGAATCTTGACTCATCTGAATCTCACCCCTTTCAGCAATCTGAAATCTGGAAACATTGCTCCAGGGGAGGGTTTCATTAATTCAATCCAATTTTTCAAGCTTTGCTTTTAAAAGCAAAGACATTGTTTAAGGCCCAAAGGTTCTAAACAGAAATGAAGCAAGCACTGCTCAGGTCTTCATTTTGTTGTTGCTAATATGAAACAGAGACCTGGTCTAGGAAATATAAATAAATTAGAGGATGATGAGCAATTACCATTTCAACTAGTGGGCATCACAGGAGACTTCACAGAGATAGCATGTAAATTAAGTATTAAAGGAAGATGAGTTCTCAGAAAAGGGAATAAGGAGAAAATACATCTCCGTCAAAAGGATGGAGGCAGACTGTAGAAGGGCATTGGAATGAGAAATATGATACTGAGATCAGAGAACAAATATGTAGGACCAAATTTTCAGTATGTGAAATTCTAGAGTTGTTCCATTAGTATGTATGTATATGTACGTGTGTGTGTGTGTGGCTAGGTGGCACACACACACACACAAATAAAGAGAATGGAACAGAAGGAGGAAAATAGGTTATCTTGTCTTTGGGAAACTGTCCAAAATGTTTTATTATCCCTTGCTTTCTCTAAAATAACACCCCATGTTTTTAACAGGATTATTTTGGGGGAGAGCAATGGATGCTATTTGATTGTATATTACTGTCCCTGATTAATTAAAGCTTAAGATTAATTAAAGCTTAAGAACTTCCAGTAGGCAATAGGAAGATATACATAAAGCAGGCACATTTAGGTTTTTAACACCAATGCCTCTTCCATTATATGGAATCTCAAAAAAGATATCCTAGTTTTGAGGCACTATATGGATCAGCACCAGAGATAATGAGCCCCCACTGCTGTGGGTACATTTAGTAGCTAGTCAAAAGACATTTTAATTCCCCCAAAAAAAGGTATTAATTCAAACAATGTAGCAAATAAAATGACAAGAAAAGTATTCCTCCATACCTCCATGCACTATTCTCTATAATTTACTGTGCCACAAGGGAGAAGCACATATATAGATACTATGTATGACCTTTGTAGAAAACAAACACACACACATAGGTAACAATGTAACCAGAGAACATGCATGCAAGAGAACATACCAAGAACACATATGATTTGAACATGTTCACAGATGGTATATATTGGGCAGATAAATGTATTCAGGTAACATGTGTGGTCAAATTGTTGTTGAGGGTCTGCAAATGTCCTCCGGTGATGGCAGGATGCTGATACTTCATGACAATGATCTTTTCATTGATGGATCCTGTGACCTTTTCACAATCTCTATTCTTTCTGACCTATGTAAAATTTGACAGTACTCTTTCATTCTGGGTACACTCTTCTTTCTGGAATTTCATAATATTGCCCTCCCTTCATTTCCACTCTAATTGTTTGACCACATCTCCTCTTTGCTGAATCCTTATCCATGTTTGTTGTTGTTTAGTCATTTTTCAATCATGTTCAACTCTTTGTGACTCCATTTGGGGTTTTCTTTGCAAAGATACTGGAGTCCTTTACCATTTCCTTCTCCTGCTCATTTTGCAGATGAGAAAACTGAGGCAAACAGTGTTAAGTGACTTTGCCCAGAGTCACCCAGAGGCCAGATTTGAACTCAGGAAGATGAGTTTTCCTGACTCCAAGCACAGCACTCTATTCACTGTGCCACCTGGCTGCCCTTACCCATACTGTGCCCTTTAATGTGGATGTACCCCCTATGTCTGTTCTAGATCCTCTTCTCTTCCCTTTTTACACTGTCATGGAGAAGTAATTAGCTACCATGGGTTCAATTATCATCTCTTCACAGATGACTTCCCAATCTATAAAGCCAGCTCCAGACTCTCTTCTGAACTTAATTGTGTCACCTATTGTTTATTGCACATTTAAACCAGAATGTCCTATACTCATCTCAAAATCAACATTTCAAAAAAGAGACCTCACTATCTTTTCTCCTAAACCAAAGCTTATCCCAAATGTCTCTATTTCCATCAAGGACACTTCTGGCCTTCTAGTCACCCAAGCTTCACAAACCTAATTGCTTCTCCTTCATCTTATGTATCCATTCAATCCCCAAGTAATGTGAATTCTCCTTCCACACAATCTCAAGCATCTGTTCCCCTTTCTCTCCTCACACTCTATCTGCCTTTGTTCAGGCTCTCATCACCTCTCACCTAGACTATTTCAATAACCTCCTAAGTGATCTTCCTGCTTCAGGTCTCTCCCCTCACTAATTCATTCTCCATCCAGCTGCCAAAGTGATTTTCCTAAAGCACAGGTCTGACCAGACCACTCCCACCCTCAGTATGCGCGCGGGTTCTTTCCTGTTGCTCCTAGAATCAAATACAAACATCTGGTTGGTATTTAGAGTCTTTCATGGCCTGGCTCCAACCTTCACTTTCCAACTAATTCTACATGACTCCCCTTCACATGCTCTCTGGTCCAGGCTGGCCTTCGTTCTGTTCACCACATACAGCATTCCTTCTCTTTGCCTTTGTAGAGAAGCTCTTCCTCTCCCCACCCTGCCCCCACCAGGAAAGCACTTACCCCTTGAAAGCTTTTCCTTCTCAAGTTAAAGCTAAATGCCATTCTCCACATAAAGCCTTTCTTAACCCATCCTCCATGTTTTAGGGCCTTCCCTACTTGCACTCGTGTTCATGTAGCTATAAATGCATCTGCTATTTCCCCAGAGAATCCAAATTCATTGAGATGTGGGGCTGCTTAATTTATGTGTAACACATGGTCAAAGGCTCTTGTCCCAACTCCCATTCACATTGGCAAGCTCGGTGTCCATATGCCCTTGGGATCCTGGGGTGGCCCTGAGGGGGTTGGGGATGGTTTTCTAATACTATAGTTCATGAAGCCCTACCAGTATGCTTTCTACCATTGATTGTCAATTGATATCAATTGGTCAGCCAAGACTTAATTAGGTTTTGGAAATGGTATTTATTGTGGGGTGTAATTGATACAAAACATCCCTTCAAAATTCTTTGACATACCTTTGCACTAGTACATCCAGAGTCCAAGGGAAAGTGGGCTGAATATTAGAATACAGGTGGCCGGCCACTCACAATTCTTGGAAGTTCTTTTGCTGGAATCCTCAAGATGTGAAGCTTTCTGATCAGCTTCTCATGGAGTTCTGGGCTCCCTTTCCTCATGCTTAGTTTGTTCACAGCTCCTAATATAGACACTGATGATTTGAACTGCTGGCCTAGATGCCAATGAGAAGTTCACAAGACTATGGTCCAAAAGGGGAGGGGAGCAGAGTCAACCCCCTCATCCAGGAAATTTAATTGCAATGGCTTTCCTAGGTCTGTAGCTACCCCTCAGTGGCTACACACTGCAAACTCAATTGGCTTGATATTTTACCCAAAATCCACAAGCTGTGAACAAGTTACCTCAACCAGAACCTATCTACCTCCTGTGAAGCAGTCACTGTATTTCACACTGGATATTTCAATGGCTTCTTAAATCTGGTTCTATTTCTTTGCAGGATTAATTTAAAAGATGTTTTCTTATCTGATTAAGGTAGTTACTTTAAGTGGGGTGATTGATTATTAAATAGCAATGTCTAAGACTTATTTACATCTATCCCATGCCTCTGATTCACTGATTCAATTGGGCAACCTTGGCAATTTTGATCAATTTGATTAAAGATTGTCTGTTCTTTAGAAAGACTGAATATAATTCTGAATAACAGTCTGTGGTCTCAAACAATTATCTGTGCTTAGGGTTAGAAATGCCTATTGCTTCAATTTAAGCCCTGATATGTATTCTGTGTACCCAAAGCTCAATACAACTTTCTCAAATCAAAGAATCTAAGTAGACTTGGGCATCAAGGCCCATGTTGTTCCCCAAATCCTCTTTGATTGTCATCAAAATGAAAGTGAACAAGAATAAAATAGTTGGGCATATATATACATATATATGCAGACATATATGTATATATGTGAGTGTGTGTATATGCTATATATATCATATATATATATGTATATATAAATAACACTAAGAAAGCAAATAAACCAACCAAACTATCCCTAATCATTTACTAAGCACATACTATGTGCTGGGCACTGTGCTAAATTCTGGAGATATGAAAAGTGGCAAAAGACAATCCTTGCCCTCAAGGAGCTTACAATCTAATGGAGACAATAAAAAAAGATGTTTTTGGGTTTTGTTTAGTTTAGGTTTTTTTGTTTTTATTTTGTTTTTGTTTGCAGGGTAATGAGGGCTAAGGGACTTGCCCAGGGTTACACAGCTAGTAAGTGTAAAGTGTTTGAGGCCGGATTTGAACTCAGGTCCTCCTGAATCCAGGGTCAGTGCTTTATCCAATGTGCCACCTAGCTGCCCCAATAAATATGTATAAACAAGCTAAAGACAGGATAAATAGTAGACAATTAACAGAGGGAAGGCACTGGAATTAAGAAAAGTTCAAGGAGGCTTCTTGTAGAAAGTGGAATTTTAATTGGGTCTGAAAGGGAACTAGGGAGAGAAATAGTCAGAGTGGAGAAAGGAAAGCATTCCAGCCACAGGAAGCAGCCAGAGAAAAAGCCCAGATTTGAGAGACAGACCAAACTGCTCCTGGAACAGTCAGGAGACCAGTGTCACTGGATTTAAGATACTTACACTTAGATGCTATGATCTGGGTGAGGGCCCAGCAAAGGAGAAAGAGAAGCAGCCAGGAATGTAGAAGGAGAACCAGTGCCCTGGAAATGTAGAAATAAGAGATTATCAAGGAGCAGAGGGTGATCAGCAATGTCAAAGGTTACAGAGCAGTCAAGGAAAATTAGAATTAAGAAAAGCCCATTGGATTTGGAAACTAAGAGCTCATTGCTAACCTTGGAGAGCATTTCCAGTGGAACATTGGAAGCCAGAGAGTAAAAGGTTAAGAAGAAAGTGAATGGAGAGAAATTTTGGGGACCTGTTATAAAGAGAATTTTTAAAGAGTTTGGCCACAAAGGGCAGAAGACATATAGAATGATAGTGAAGATAGAAAGATCAAATAAAGATTTTGGGGATATGGGGTGGATACAGGTATGTTTGTAGGCAGAAAGGAAGGAATCAGTAGACAGGGAAAAATTTAATATGAGTGATATGGTGGAAATGAAAGAGGAAGCAATCTCCTAGAGAAAATAGAATGGAATGAGATGAGTTGTTCAGATAGAGGAGTTTGTCTTGGTAAAGTGTAAGGTCACATAATCACATGAGAAAAGGGGTGAAGCAGGAGGTATTGGCAGAAGTTATCTGAGTGATAGAAGAGGAGGAAGAGGGGAGAAAAAGGAGCTAATGGGGAATGCAGAAAATATGAGGCAAGGTTCTGAGCTGAGATGGTGGATGGAGGAATAGCAATGGGAAGTTTGAAAAGGGATAGGTTTGTAGGACTCACTGTAGGGAATGCAACAGTAAGCTGATAAGAGAGGTGTAGAAGGATTGCCTCACAGCAGTGAGGGCCCAGTTGAAGTTGTATAAAAAAAATTGCAATGCACTCAGAACAGCTGTGAATTTACTCTTCTTTCATTCAATAGCACTTATTTAGGGGTGAATGTGGTAGGTGGTGGAAGTAATTGAAGCCTGACCCTTAGCAGAGTGCAATGAGTGATACGATAAGGAGACTGTGACTCAAGAGAAGATGACAGTATAGAGTTGTACTGGTTTACCAATGGAGCAAGATGGGGAAGAGAGAAAAGAGTGCCTAAGGCAAGGGAGAAGAACAGGGATATAAATGATAGAGTAGGGTTATGCGTCATTTGAAATATTAGGGGGAAGCCTGTCTCTGTTCTAAGTTATTGGGGAATTTGGGGCAGCTAGTTAGTGAAGTGGATAAAGCACTGGCCTGGATTCAGGAAGACCTGAGTTCAAATTTGGCCTCAGACACTTGACCCTTGCTAGCTGTGTGACCCTGGGCAAGTCACTTAACCCCCATTGCCCTGCCCCAACCCCCTGCAAATCTAAGTTATTGGGGAATTTAACTGGAGTTTCTAATATATTGCTACTTATAAATTAGAGACTATTGTACCAGTTTTGGCAGCAACTCCAATCTATCTATCTATCTATCTATCTATCTATCTATCTATCTATCTATCTATCTATCTATCTATCTATCTAACTATCATCTTTGAATATGAATATATGTGTATATGTATGTATATATATCAATAGATATATCTATCTAGATATCTGTATGCATAATATACATGTAAAACATATATGCATATGTATGTGAACATCCATATTGTAAGTATATATAATAGATATTATATATAATATATACACACAGTATATGGGTATATACATGTGTGTGTAATTTTATGTAAAACTATGTAAAGCATCAGACTTCTTCGTGCCTCCTTTTCTCTATCTTGGATCTACTTTATCCAAAAAGAAACATTAGGTTAACTTTTCCCATATATGGTATACAAGCAGTAACTTTGTCCAGCCAGCCCAAGGACCATCTCTTCTGGAGAGCTCTCTCTGGCTACACTTGTCCAAAATGAACACTCTGATCTCTGGGCTCACATTTGAATAAGATAGACGTTACCTCGATGGTCCTTTCAGGTTTGCTAAGTTCTTACACTCAAGCCCTCATTTGCCCCCTCATGATATCCCTGTGAGGTATGTGCTCCCATTATCACCACTTAAAGAGGAAGAGACTGAGCCTCTCCCGTACCCTATCAATAGGTCTCCTTATAAAGTTCTCACAAACAGCTCTGTGTGGGTAGATACTGTTGTCATGCACAGACCAGAAGGGACCTTAGAGATCCTATGACAAAGATCATCAGTTTGTACCCACACATGTTCAAAGCCAGATTGTCTTTCTTGTTGTTCCTCCCATCTCCAGTCTCAAAACTTTTGCTCAGGCTGTGCCCCATGCTTGGAACATGCTCTCTCTTCACCTTCATGTCACAGAATCCCTGTGTTTGTTCCAAAACTGAGGATCAAATGAGATAATATTTGTAAAGAGTGCTTGATACAATGCCTGGCACATAATAGTCTCAATTTAATTGCTTATTATTTTCCCTCTCCTCCCCCCATTGTAGGTTGATTAATAGGAAAATAATTATTTCACAACTCAACCCATTTAAGTCTAAAATAATTTTATTTAGTTAAGTAATTAGGCTTCACTGAAAGAAACCCAATGCCAAAGGTTGAGTAAAATCTTCTCAGAATGGAAGTCTCATTCATAAGGGGGTGGACCTGCCCTCTTGGGAAAAATAGATGATGGACATGTGTAGTTATTTTGTGAGGAAGGAATTCCTGCTGACTGCTACTGGAGTGGACCACTGAGACAGGATGGGGAGGGAGGAGAATCACTGCTGGGCTGCCATACTCTTCCTCCAGAGGTTAGCCCTTAGTTTTCAGAGCAACCATTCTCAGGGATTGCCAGGACTTTATCTCTAGGAGTCTGAGTAAAATTCAACTCCAAGGGGAACTTCTCCGAATGCACAAAGTATGTTTGCCCATGGACCTCTGCAGGATGAGCATTTCCCCAGGGCCTCTTGCCTCAAAAGCTTATTCTAAAAGGGATCTGGATATTTAGGGGGCTTGGTGGAGAGAACTGAATCAAGTCCAATTTCAGATGAATGCCACCAGCAAGCCAGAAGAGAGGTGATGGGATCCTGTGAGCAGACTTTCTTCTCAATTTATTGGACTCCCAGTGAGAAGGCATGGAGGGGGCCTCAAAATAGCTCATAAGGAAGCATCCCTTCTGAGGAGCTGCAATCTGGGTGAGGGTGAGTGGGAAAGGATTGCTGAAAGAATATGGTTGACATCAGTCAAGAGATTATGCTTTCTGGAAAGATGAAAACCAAGGGGGATGCCACTTAATGGAGGCAATTCTTAGCTCTGGGGAGCAGAGACCACTGCTCACGTTTCCCAGAGAAATCACTGGCCAAGAAAAACAACATAGTCAGTGATCCTCTTTGGGACCCTGGGAAGCTGTGGATGGAGTCAGAATTCAGGCCAGATTGTGATGAGGGGAGGGTTGGTGTTTTTCTTTTCCTCTAACCCTAGTTTGCCATGTCCTCTAGAGAAGCTCCACATCTCTCCAATAGCACTTCTCTCAACTCATACAACTCCCCCACTTATTCATGCCTCATGCTTCTGAGCCTAGTTTACTGTGGATTGCCAGCTGATTAGTCACCCTGTCTCCAACCTCTCTCCATTTCCAACCGCCCTCCACTTAGCCATGAAAAAACCCTCTCTCACCAAGCCATAGGTCTAATTGTGTCCCTCCCCTGCCCAGTAGCTCCCTTTTCCCTCTAGGTCAAAACTGAAACTGCTCAGCCTGACTGTTAAGTCCCTTTACAATTTGTTTCAACCCACCTTCTAACCTTACTTCATGAGATTCCTATTTACATACTCTACACATTCAACTCAGTGAGCTAACTTCCCTGAACTTGGGCATTCTGTCTCCTGAGTGTGCATTTTCTCTCTCTCTCTCTCTCTCTCTCTCTCTCTCTCTCTCTCTCTCTCTCTCTCTCTCTCTCTCTCTCTCTCTCTCTCTCGCTAGGCAACTGGGGTTAAGTGACTTGCCCAGGGTCACACAGCTAATAAGTGTTAAGTGTCTGAGGCCAAATTTGAACTCAAGTCCTCCTGATACCAGGGCCAGTGCTTTATCCACTGTACCACCTAGCTGCCCCCCTGAGTGTGCATTCTCAAAGGCCATCCTCTATGTTATGAACTTTCTCCTTCTTAGAATTATCTCCCAGAATCCTTGCTGCCTTCCAAAGCTTAGCTCAGGTCCTCCTGCTTCTATGGGCTCAGAGCATCATTGAGTTACTGGGCTGGAGCAGGGAGGCATCTCCAAGGTCACATTGGAGATTTTGCGCACCCTCATTCTCCAGTTATTTGTACTTTTTCCCTTCCCAAATTGTTTTCAGTTGTTACTTATTTGGGTCCATGCTATATTTTCTGATATAATGTAATCAACTTGAAGATATTATTCTTGTAGATACTCTGCCTTTCAGCAAAGTTGACCCTGCTCACACACACACACACACACACACACACACACACACACAATATCTGTAGCTCCTTAAGGTAAAGGTGACCCTAGCCCTTGCTGAAGAAGGCAAAGCTCACCTGCATGCCTGTCTGTGATTGGAGACCCATAAAGAAACACCCCCTTTGATTTGGAGACCTAGAGACAAACCAAGGAAAGGAAAAAGAGTGGACTGGGGGTGGGGGAATCACAGGGAGAGTCCCATTGGTTCAAGGCTGCCCAATATATCTAGATCAATCACCAGTCACTTCATCTCTAACCCCTGGAACAATTAGATGTTTTATGGAAGTAAATGGTTTTGGAAATATCCCACAGTCATCTGTATCTAGGATGCTGCTGTCCAACTGCCAGCTGCCCCAGTGCAGTGAAAGTCCATTGAGCATGAATGGCTTTCCCACTCTTGGGAAGCACAGGGATGGATCAGTATGATCCTGGCCCAGTGACATTCATTTTCATTATCTCAGAATGGAAGCATGCTCCATTTCCCAACTGATGACATGATCTTCCCATGGACATAAGACATAAAAGGAAGATTTATAAACAGAGTGTGGGGACACCAGGAAGGCCGTGGTCATTTTCCACAGAACATTTCATGTCCTGCTCCTGACTATTTTCACTGTGTTTCATGTTGGGGGGAGTCTGGTAGAAGGGAAGGGAAGCTAGAGCTTTGATGGAGTCCTTTCCATTCCAGTTAGTTTTAATTAAAGGAAAAAAGGAGGGAGGCAGGAGGGAAACAGTCTGGTTTCGATCAGAGTTGGAGTCTTGGTTTCTCAAACACCCCACAGATTGTCGCCGCCATTTGACATTTCCAACTTTCTTCTGTTTGTTGGTAAAAAAGTGCAGTTCGGTTTTCCAAATGAACTCACCCCATGCATCTGGACACTTGGATATTTAGGAAAGTCTCTACTCATGTCAGTCAACACTCAGTCTACAAGAATTTTTCAAGTTCTTACTATATGCCAGGCCCTGTTCTAAGTGCTTGTGTGTAGTGGATTCAGTGTAGGGTTCGAAGTGACAAAGCCTAATATAGTCCATGAAACTGGATTTGGGTCCAGCAACTCTTGGGGCAAGGAATGGGATTTAGGGATTATGTTTTCCTAGGAATAGGATTTAGAATAGAACCATTCATTACAATGGGCTCTACTATTAAGAAATTTCCTAGATGTTTCAGTTCCATCTGTTTGGCAGTAGAAGTGTAGCCTCATTCCCCAGAAAGCTCAGATTTCATCTACATCTTTTACCCCTAGATGGAGCAGAGCCCTAGGAAAAGGTGGAGCACTTATGGGAAATGGTACAGAAATAGGTTGGACCAGAAGATTTCTGAGCTTTCTTACAGCTCTGAGATTCCGTAGTATAGAGTAGATAGTATGTTTCATATTTGTGATGTATGGACCATTCAATACTCTGGTAGAGTTAGCTTTCTAACATTCAGAGCTACTCAAGATTGGAATAAGACAGCTCAGGAGGCTCAGTGGAGGTCTTCAGGCAGATGCTAGACAACCATTTGTTAGGTATATTATAGGGGTTTAACATATGAGTTAGATGGCTGTTGAGTTAGGTTTCTGCTAACACTAAGAGACTCATCCTACATTTCTGATCTCATCACTGTGGGGATTCTCTTCATAATGCCCACCATTGCATATTCTCACCATCTCATTGTTTGAATTTTTGCTTGTTTTGATTAAAAAGGGCTTTTACTGATATCTTCTGTTTTTACATCAACACAGTTTTATGCAGTATTCCTTCCCTAACCCCTCCCAGAAAGCCTTCCTATATAACACATTGTATTTTTTAACAATGAAAAAGATAAAGAAAAATTATCAAAACATTGAAAAACTCTGAAAATGTGTGCACTATTCAACATTCATAAATCTCTCATTTCTGTAAAGGGGTGGTATGGGCATGTCCTTTCATATCTCTTCTTTTAATCCAAGCTATTACTCATTGTTTTACAACTCTCTTTTTTTTTTACTTGTGTGAATGTTGTTGTTTTTCCTCCCATACATGTTTGTAGTGATAATGTATCTTATTTTCTTGACTTTACTTCCTTCACACAGCATCAGTTAATGTAGATCTTTCCAGGTGTCTCAGTATTCATCACATTCATCATTTCTTACAAGACAGTAATATTCCATTATATTTGTGTACTACCATTTGTTTAATCAGTCAGCAAAACACAGATACCTACTTTGTTTCCAATTCTGTGCTATCAAAAAAGTGCTGCTAAAAATATTTTGTGTAAATGAGGATTTTCTTCTTACAAATAGCCTTTTCATATTTTAAGCCCAATGTTGAAATCTCTGGATCACAGGATATAGGCATTTTAGTCACTTTAAATAATTCTGAATAGCTTTCCAAAATGGTTGTACCAATTTACAGCTCCACTAACAATGCACCAGAGTGCCTATTTTCCCAGAATTGTTCCAACATTTTCTGTTGACATTTTTGTCAACCCTGCTAATTTTAAATATCTGGATTGTTTTGATTTGCATTTCTCTTATTATTAGTGATATGGAACATTCTTTCATGTGATTCTTAATATTTTGCAATTATTTGAAAACTGTTCACATACTGTGATGACTTATCTAGTGGGGAATGGCTTTGTGCATATCTCTATTTCTATCTCTGTCTCTATACAAAGTTTTTTTTTTTCCCATTCAATCACTTTGTTTCTAATCCTAGGTTCATTAGTAACATCTATGACAAAGTTTTTCAATTTCATAGAAAGTGTTGGCTTTTGTTGTTATACACACCCTCATGTGTATGACAGAGGTCCACTTTGTGCTAGCAACCCTCGCTTGCTTCCCAACCATGAGAAGGAAGGTATCCACTATAGCATATGGGCATATGGTCTAGCCATCTGCTGTCTGTCCCACATCTTTCCTTGGTTATCCATCTCTAGTGATTTTATTTAGGCCACTTCTTTAATTCTTCATAATTCCTAAATTGCTGGAACCTCTTTCCTCTCACTATGATATTTTCACTGTCATTCTTAGGGACATCCATTGTTTTGATTCTACTGAGATCATGGTATTCTAAGACTCAATACCTCCAAATTTTCCTCTTTTCAGATGACATTGTGCTAATTGTATCAATCTCCAGAATATGGTAGAATCTCCTATATGACATCCACAACACTAATGAATTTGTCTTAGCAGTCCAGGGAAGAAAAGGTAAATGGATGAAGATCTCTGTTTGTCAGATTAAGACATGAGGTGAGATGGACAATTCCTGGAGTTTAGCCATCAGTCCATGTGTTGTGGACAGATGTTGCAGATGGCACTGAGCTGGAACTAGACTTGAACAGGAGGAGAAGGGAGGATTCAATTCCTTTTGAAGAACCATATACTTCTTTTGATGGTTCCTAAACCCCTGCCTGAAACAAAACCCATGACTTCAACACTGATATTTTTCAGGTGATTCTATATGGATTTTAGCTTATGGATATGATATATCACATGATATTCCATAACTAGGTAATGACATGTGGGTGTGGGCTTCATTTCAACATTGCTCATCATGACCCTTTGGCACCCCCCCATTCTGTAGGACTCCTCCACATTTTCTCATAAATTTACCTCCAGCATCCCATCCACTCAACAATGGATACCTTCCTCAAGAATTCTGGGCACTGGGTAAATCCAATTAGCACTCTCCATCACTAATCCCTCACTCTCACTAAACATATATATATATATATATATATATATATATATATATATATGAGAAATAGGGTGTATGGATTTTCAAGGAGGACTAGCATCTCTGCTGGGAGGGCTACTGAACCCTTTTTAGGGCTTCTCATCCACCTTTGGTGTCCACTTGATTCACTCAACTTTCACCTGTGGCTCCAAGAGGTTGGAGCATGTGCAGTAGCCACAGCCATCTTGGCATATGGGCTAAACCAAGTTGAGGGTAACTGACAGGACTCAGACTTGTTGAATTAAGGGGATACCTATGCCAATCACGTGAAGACTTTGTGTCATAGAATGGGAAGATGAGAACAACTTGTTTCAGTGGTCATGAAGGAAGCTGAAGCAGGTGCTGTGGAATGATTAGAAGCAGGTCAGCCATTGCCAGTGGGATCTGTGTCCTTACCTGCCCTCCAGTGTGGGGGGAAACTAGTTAGGATTTACTTATGAATTCAGCAACAGCTTAGGCTTTTAAGCATTTATTAAAGTATATTAGAAGATAGTAAAGAAAGAGAGCACATAGCTCTGAAAGAATGGAATAACCCTAGCTCAGAGTTAAGGCATGGTGCTGTGATGTCATTGGTCCTCTTTGAAATGAAGGAAAATTATATATGTCTATGGACTTATACACACATGAACCACATTCTACATATATGTCTCACTTAATGTCAATTTCTGGTTCTATGAAAATCTGATGTTACAAGGAACAGTAGGATCTAAGGGAATTAGGAAATAAACATGGGATTAGAGGGGCTAGATTAAGACATTTAAACAAGTTTATTTCAAAATGAAGTTGGTTAAGGCAACCTTATGCAGTATATGCCTTAATCCTCTAAGAACATAAGAAGTTAGCGATCAATACTAGTTAGCTGGGAAAATTGTTCTCTTTTTTGGGTTTCCTAAAAGGCGAGGTTAAAGCCAACTAGCTCAGAGTGTCAAACGTAGTGCCAGGGAGCATGCCACACTCAACTCCCCGAGTTCCTCTTAAGCCAAACTAAAATGTAATTGGGAAATATTTAACAAAACAAATAAACATACAATAAAACATGGATGATATTACATTTTCAAACAAAGTCAATATGTAGCCTATAGGAAGCCTTATACTCTGTGGTTCCCTTTTCTACTTAATTTGGACACCATTCAATTAGATGGCTGCCAATATTCCTTTCAACTCAAACTCCTCTTACCTCTAAGAGAGAATAATGTTGGCCACTTGTCAGGGATGGTGCAGAGCTGGTCCATCTAGCAGGTAATGGGCCCTTTCGGCTCTCAGATCCTGAGGCTGGGAGTGTATGACTGGTAAAAATTGAATAGTGCACTGGGAAGAGAGGACTTGAGATTCAACCCCCTCAGACCCGCACTTGATGTCTGTTTTCAATTATATGCAAATATTTATTTGGTGTTTTCTAATCCCACCCTATTTACACATATTGTGAAAGTGTTCCACTTAGTCCGCTGAAGGCCAGAGTTGCCAGCAGCTCTGACCCTTGCTGCCCAGGGCCCATGTCCTGGGGCTCCCAGTGCTTCTGTCCTCACAGCACATTGCAGTTTTCAGAGTATTGTCCTCAGATTCCCCCAAACGAGGGAAACAGTTATTGTGAATCCTAGTTTACAGTTAAGGAAACCGAGGCTGAGAGAGCTGAAGTCAGTCGTCCATAGTTACACAGCTAGTATTACAGGTGGCACTCAAACTTAGGTGCCCCAATCCCACTCCTGGAACCCTATGGCCAATAATGCCCTGTTTCTCTGTGTACTTAGAATCCTAGGATTTCAAAATGCAAAATCTTGTAAAGAGGAATTATCTTGGGATTTCTTTCTATGTATATGTGTATGGGTATGGAGATATGTAAGTATATGTGTATGTATGTGTATGTGTATAGGTACAGGTATGTGTGTATATGTCAATGTCTATGTGTGCATGTTCATGTGTGTGCTTGTGCATGCATCTGTATGTGTATGTGTCTGTCTTTCTCTCTGTATGTTTGTGTGTATATGGGCTCATACATTTATCCATATGAACATGCATAAATAATATCTGCTGTAGAAAAAAAGGTCTTAAAAGGTAGGACTTCTCCAGGCTTTCAATAACAATATTAATGATTGATAATAGTTATTAGCTTTAATGATTATATGCATTGTTTACAGTAATCATATTTATTGATAGGAGACCCAAGAATACTAGTTGACATTTATGCCTACTGTGCCAGGCACTGTGCTAAGCCCTTTACAATTAGCATCTCATTCGATCCTTACAACCACCTTGGGAGGAAGGTGGTATTATTGCCCCCATTTTTCAGATGAAGAAATAGAGGCAAACAGAGGTTTAGTGACTTGCCCAAGATCACAGTGGTAGTAAGTGTCCACAGCTGGATTTGAGCTCATGTCTTCCTGATTCCAGGGCCAGAGGTCTATACATTCTGAAACCTAGATACCATATTTGCAAGCTAGCATTCTCAGTGTAGCCTTCTTTTCTTATCTGAAATTGTTGACAAAGCTGTCTATACCTGCTGCCCTCACTTCTCCTCTCTTTCATTCCTCAATTCTTTTCAATCTGGCTTCCAACCTCATCACTACTGAAAATGCCCTCTCTAAAGGAACTAATGACCCCAGGTTTATGCCTTTTTTCACTCTTCATCCTTCTCACCAAATGGGCTACACTCTCCCAACCCCCATGGTGAAGAGGGTGTTGATGTCCTTCTCCTGGATATTTTGGCCTCTCTGAGTTTTCATGGAACTACTCTCTAGCTTTGCCTCTTACCTGTCTGAACAGCTCTTTCTCAGTCTCCTTTGCTGACTCATCATTCAAATCCTTCTCCCAACTGGAAGTGTTCCCCAAAATTTCTGACTGAGATTTTCTCTTCTGTCTCCATACTTTCTCTTTATCTCTCACAAAAAACTCATCAAATCTCGATAGGATTAAAACCATATTTGTTCATCCCAGATCTCTACATTTAGCCCTGTATCACCCATAATCATTAGTTCCATATCACTAATTGCCTCGTGGACATTTCAAATTAGAAGATGCTGAGCCATATCAAATTCAATATGCCACAAAGAGAATTCATTATCTTTTCCCCCAAATCCAGTCCTCTTCTCAATCTTTGCAGTTCTTTGGAACATATCACCATTTTTTACTCCCACAGCTTCATTAGCCTTCACTTTCCTGTATACCTCATCTCCTTCTCATAGCCAATAATTGGTCAAATTTTGCTGCTTCTACCCCCACATCTCTCATATCCACATCCACATCCTTTTCTGCACTCACACATCTTAGTTCAGGTCCTTAACACTTCTAAATAAATCACCAGAATGACATTCCAGTTGTTCCCTCTTCTGCAAGTCTCTCCTCACTCCATTCCATCCTTCCCACAGCTGTGAAAGTGATTTTCCTTCAGTCTAGGTCTAACCACATCACTCCGCTACTCAACAAACTCCAGTGGCTCTGGGGTAAACTCAAAACTCCTCTGATTAATTTTTTGTTTTTTGTTTCTTTTCAAGGCAATGAGGGTTAAGTGACTTGCCAAGGATCACACAGCTAGTAAGTGTCAAGTATCTGAGGCCAGATTTGAACTCAGGTCCTCCTGAATCTAGGGCCAGTGCTTTATCCACTGTACCACCTAGCTACCCCTGCCTCTGATTAGTTTTTAAAGGCCTACAACTGGACCCATATTTTCTTTACATTTTTATTATAAATCACTGCCCCACAGCATGATGCGGTCTATCTAAACTGGTTTTCTATCCGTTCCTTATACATGGCATTTCCCAACTCTGTGCCCTTGCATTGGCCATCCTCCATGCTCTCCCTCTACTGCTCCTTCATAGAGCCCCTTTCTTTCTGTCAGGATTCAGCTCAAGCACCATCTTCTGAATTAATCTCTCCTCATCCCCTCTCCCCTGCAATAGCTCATGCCAACCTTCCCAAACTACCTTGTATTTAGCCAGTTTGCATTTATTTGTATTCATTCTGCATGTATTTATTCTCTATGTATTTATATACATAGTTGTTTTACCTCTTAGAATGTAATGTCCTTGAAATGAAGAATCTGTTGCCTTTTCATTTCCCCAGTGTCTAGCATAGTGCTTGGTACATGGGAGGCACTTGATACACATTGTTGATGGATGGATTGAAAGCCAGGAGGCTGTTGGGGTGAGTTCACATACCCTTCCTGCCCAACACATTTCACAGGTGTGAGACTGCCCTGGCTTCCCCAGTGCTTATATCTCATCAGTAGAGAGACGCCTCAACCCAAAGATTTAGCTTGGTTGAGCCATAGCCCTCAATGCTTCCTTTTCCACATGGGCAAGCCCCCTCCGGATTCCCCATCTTTTCAATTCTGCTGCTAAATGAGCTGGATTTGTGAGTTTTGTTTGCTTATTTGTTTTTGCTGAAACACTTCTTTCTCATCTCTAATAAGGAGGGCTGATTCCAGGCCTGCAGGCATTTTTTATTTTAGTACCAGCCCAGCTATGACTAAAGATGATGTTTTGAAACTCCAAGTCACTCCCCCTTCTGAAAAGTGGCTCATCTGCCTTCAGGTGCGACTGGGTCCTGCTCATTAAAGACCTGCTGGGAATGCAAAGGGAGCAGTGACCAAGAATAACCCCTGTCCAGGTGCCCCGTGAAGGTGACTAGACTGTGGAAGGGGGATGAGAGAAGACCTCCCACCTCATTTAGGTCTTGAGTCCAAATCACGAAGCTCAGAATTCAAATCTGTATATAGAGAGCCAAAGGCAACCTCCCAATTCTAAAAGGAACTTTAAAAAGTCCTATAAAAAAGCTCATAAGTTTTCTTGAACATCAAATAAGTCTTACAACATGAGGTTCTGATGAGTTTCTGTAATTTCAAATCAACCAGAAACAGACAGATGAAATTTCCCCTAAAAGTGCCCAAGGGATAGAAAACTAAGAGAAAAAGCAAACCTTGGCAGGAAGGCCGGGGGGCTTGCCAGAGTCCATGCATTGGCAGAACATGGGAAGTGGTACATGGCACATTTCAAGATGGCTGGGTTGGCTGTCCTCGCCCTGTTGGGGAAGGAGGCATAAGGTCTGTGGCTATTGATGAATCCCTGAAGAGAGGACCAAGGGGAAATAGTGGAAACGGTAGGATGAGGAGAAGAAATAGCCATCACCACCCATCTAGAGGACAGAAGGTAAATCCAGAATAGAGGAACTTGGCCTTTTACAGAGAAGGGAATCAAGAAATAACCAGAGTAGTTTGGATCACTTTGGAAGCCCACTCCCCTGCTCCCTTTGCACAGTCTGGCTGACTATCTCAAGCCAAGGGGCTAATTTTAAGAGGAAAGATCACTGAAAGGGGGGAGGGAAATCTTAAATGGCTCCTTTTGCCAATCGAAAAAGTCCAATCTCCTTTGCTGACATGCAAGACCTCCTGTTGTCTGCTGCCACAAAAGGCTTCCAGCTTTCCATGTCTCTATGAGCTCTGAGCTCCAGCCAGATCGCATTGACCTATCTCATTGTATACCTCACTCTTCCTGGTCTGCGTGTGTTCTCTCACACTCGGCTAGATGCTGGCAATGCCCCTGTCCTCTGTTTCTCCTAGAGGTGAAGTTGTATCCAGTTCAGTCTTTTTCAGTTATGTCTGACTGTTTTCTTGGCAAAAATACTGAAGTAGTTTAAAATCTCCTTCTGAAGTTCATCTTACAGATGAGGAAACTGAAGCAAACAGGGTTCAGTAAGTGACATTCCCAGGGTGAAACAGCTAATAAGTCTCTGAAGCTCGATTTGAACTCAGGAAGATGAGTCTTCCTGACTCCAGGCCCAGTGCTCCATCCACAGTGCCACCTGGCTGCCCTAACATTTCTTAAGTGTCTACTATATGCCATACTATATGCCATACATGTGCTAAGTTCTGTGGGTATAAAAAAAGATCAGATTAGATCCCCTCCAAGGTACCTGCCCTTTCTAGATCTAGGATCTGACCTTTGTATTACTACCCCACCCCCGACAAATGCCCCTTTAACTCATCAGGATTCTGCTGAAATACCTTATCTCCTTAGGACCTCAAGAGGCAAGCTGGCAAAACCGTCAAATCAATCCAATCCTTTCCGACACTCCGGAGGATGACAATTCCACCTAGGAGGTATGTGTATATTCCATTTTTTGTTTGTTTGGGGTATTTTTGGTGGGTCAATGTGGTTTAAGTGACTTGCCCAGGGTCACACAGCTAGTAAGCGTCAAGTGTCTGATGCCAGATTTGAACTCAGGTCCTCCTGACTCCAGAGCCAGTGCTTTATCCACCGCACCACCTAGCTGGCCCCAGGAAGTGTATATTCTTAATTGGAGCTGGATATATGTAGGAAATTCAAAGTTTGTAAAATGCTTTATATTTTTTTCAGGCCACATATTGACTTAGAAAACCACAAATTAATATGATCTATGTTGTATTGCATTTTTATTTATTTTGTTAAACATTTCACAATTACATTTTTAACTGGTTCAGGCCTTTTGCTGTAGTGAGTTTGTTCTTTGACCCTCACAACAACAATCTTGTGAGGTAGCTTCCAGATCTAATATTTTCCCCATTTTACAGATGAGGGAACAGAGACTCAAGGAGATGGAGTGATGTCATCTCCCACAGCTCACAGGTCATATAACTCATAGATTATCATTGACATAATTTGAACTACAGGTTTCATTCTAAGTCCAGCAAAATATCCACTACACAATTTACATATATTTTAAACAAAAAAGGGGTCCCAGAATAATTGTTTCTGTAGAACCTACAGCAGTGTGTGTATGGGGGAGGGTCACTCCTTGGCAAGCCCTTCAGAATCTTTAAGGATAGCAAGTTGAGGAGGTCAATTTCCCATCCTGTAATCTCTTTACCTTAACCCATCTCAACATTTTCATATTAACATACCTTTCTCCCCCTTCGACCATGCCTAGAAGCATAGTTTAGACACAGGAAATGAAGATAAGGGAATATTAATTGGATGTGGGAAAGTGAACACTCTTATCTCTCTTGGTGAAATAGATCTGCTGAGCATACAGGAGAGAATTCATTTGTCCATAATAGAAATGCAGTGTGCATTACTGGACTTTTCAAAGAAGCCAGGCTTCATTACCATTTATCTTCTGTTATGTTGATCTTGCCATAACCTAGACTATTTATAGAAGATAAAAGCATGAACAGAGGGATTTAGCACTTGCATGGTAGAGAACTGGCATAGCATTTGAGCTTCATTTCGGAAAAATGCATGGTGGTGGTAGTTGTTGCTCTGGGAGAGGGTCAGATGCTTCTAAACATGTCCGTGTATGAAAATGTGCTTGCATGATCATTAACTATTTGGGAAAAGTCATTGAATTTTATTATGGGAGAGGCCACTTAATCTTACTCTACCCCAGTACCTTTACCATTTTTCAGATGAGAAAACTGAAGTGTCTATCAAAATCACAAAACTAAAACTGTAACCCAGTTCTCCAGATTTCTAGAGCACTACTCGTTTTTCTACTAGCATATCTCCTGGTAGACTTATATTAAATAAACACTTAAAAAGTCATATCCATGCATCTTTGAAATGAGTAAGTAAGAGACAGTGTTGGAAGTAGGAACAGCTGTTGACAGGCTCCACTTTCTCTGGGTCTAGTCTAGGTTTCAGTTGAAATTACTTGTATGCTCATCATCAAGGAACCCTAACCCTCCACATTACATTATTGGGAGAGAGGTCTGTGAAGGAAGTCTTGGGAAGCTCACAGTCTTGCTAAAGACGCATGGGCAGCAGAGCTAGGAGTGCTGAATATATGACTGCCATGTATTTACAGGTTGTAATGAAAACATCTATATAAACTGCACCAAATCAAGGCTAGAAGCCCCTTGAGCTGTACCTGACAAAGGATGTTGCCAATTCCCCTGTGCAAGTTTCCATTTGGGGACTAAGCCTTCAGCCCAGGTGGTCAGTGTGTTCATCACAGGCCCAGCCAAGTCAAAGCTCAATCTAGTCCAGCCCACCCCTGAATGAGAATCTCCACTGTAGCAGACTGATGCAGCCTAGTTTGGAAAGGGTTTCTTAGTCAGGAAGTTTTCCCAAGATCAAACTAGAATTGTCTCTTCCCTTCCCCTGCCACCCCTGTGACTCCCAGGACCAAGCAGTGCACAGTGACTCATTTCCCTACATGATGGGCCTTTTAGAGCTTGAAAAATTATCATGGTCTTCCCTCTAAGTCAAGCTTTTCCAAACAAACCAATGTGAGTTCCTTCAAGAAGTCTTCATATGGCACAAACTTGAGCCCCTTCATCCTATTTGCCACTCTTTGGACTGAATATCAATCACTGAATATAATGGTCCTAGTATAGTCTGTGGGTAGCAAGGTGGAGCAATGGGTATAGCTTTGGGCCTGGAGTTAGGAAGAACTGGGTTCAAATCCGACCTCAGACATTTACTACCTGAGAAAGTCACTGAGTCCTGTTTGCCTCAATTTCCTCATCTGTCAAAGGAGCTGGAGAATGAAATGGCAAACCACTCCAGCATCTTTGCAAAGAAAACCCCAGAAGGGGTCAGGAAGAGTCAGATACTACTGAACAAATGAGCAACAACATAGTATGACTATAGTGGGACCAATAATTAGCCAGTCAATCAACTAGCATTTATTGTGTTTTTTATGTGCCTGCCCATGTTAAGTGCCACTGGGAAGACAAACATCAAGAGAAGGAAAGACAACCCCTGCCCTCAAGGAGCTTTCATTCTCTAGGAAAGAGCGAGAGGACAATATAGAAAAGGAAACTGAAAAAGCAACGTGATCCACCTGATAAGTGGGCTAGAGGAAGGTCTGAGTTCATCATGGAGAAGAATGAGCCAGGGATGGTCTATCTGCCCTCTTCCACTGGAAGTTCTGACCAAGAGAATGCTGTGCACAGAGACAGCAATATTGTTTGATGAAGAATCGTGAATGATTTGACTATTCTCAGCAATACAAAGATCCAAGACAATCCCAAAGGACTATTGATGAGAGGAGCCTTCCAATCAGATGAGAGGCCAAAGGGTGAAGGTCACTTCTGGTGCATTAATTCCAGAGCTGGAGTGAAGCTGGGGTATGCTGAGACCTCAGGATGGTGGAAGAGGTCAGTGCAGAGTCCAGTCTGGAGAGGACTGAGACTCTCCTTCTGTCTGAATGGTCGCTTCTCTTAACACATCAGAAAATCATATTAGCTTTGCCCACTGCAATAGCACATCGTAGACCCATAGGAACACAAGGTAATTTGATTTAGTGTCTCATAAAAATGGCTATCTAGCCATTTCTTTTTATTTTCTTTTTTTTCCTTTTTTTTTAGTGAGGCAATTGGGATTAAGTTACTTGCCCAGGGTCACACAGCTAGTAAGTGTTAAATGTCTGAGGCCGGATTTGAACTCAGGTACTCCTGACTCCAGGGTCAGTGCTCTATCCACTGCGCCACCTAGCTGCCCCTCATTTCTTTCTTATAATCCATTTTAAAATTGATTTTTTGAGTCCAAATGTAAAATTTTACCTTAATCCATAGAAAATCCCACCACATTCAATGCTCATCCTTGTTCTAGCTTGAATCTTGACTTGATTGTCTTATGTGTTAGTTCCCTCTCTCGCCACATTATGTAATCCACAAATCTCAAAAGGATGCCATTTGTGACTTTTTCCAATTACTGATTAAAAACATGTTAAATGGTGATATCCCAGGCATAAATTTTAGGACCATTCCCTGACAATCTCACTCCAAATTGTCATCAAAGACACAATGACATCTCTTTAAGTCTAGTCATCCAAAGTGTTCTGAGTGCATGCATTCCTTGTCATTGGTTGAAGTCTTAGAATCTCATGGTTGGATCTGCTGTTAATTGTATTTCAATCCTACAGGTCCCACAAGAACATTGAATTAGAAGGCCAAAGACAGGCATCCAAATTCTGCTTCCACTACTCCATATCCTCATAAATTTCTTCAGAATAGGACTAATGAATCTGCCCTGCCTGTTTCAGAGAATAGTTGTGTGTATTGAATGAGGTCATGAATGGGAAAGGACCTTGAAAAGCCTAAAGCATAAGACAGGATCATAGGATCTACAGGTAGGAGGAACGCTGTAAAAAAATTGGATCCAAACCACCCCATACCACACCAGAGGGGCAGGGAATTCCTTCAGGTAACATAGCAAGTGCAGTATGGCAATGGAAGTTGAACCACAAAATCACACCATCAGATTGGGAAGGAGCATGAGTGGTGATTTAATCTGGGTAATATTCAAATAAGATTTCATTCTCCTTCACAGGTCATCCAGCCTCTATGTGAAGGTTTTTAGGGAGGGGGAGAATTCTACCTGCCAACTCAATACACTCCACCTTTACATAGATCTACTTTTTGGGCTTGAATCAAAACCTGCTTTTATGCCAGCTACTTGCTGGCATGCCCACTGCTCTTAGTTCTGCCCCTTTGGGGACAGGTGAATGCCTGGCCCATGTGAAGATCTTTCAAAGACTTGAATCACCTTTCAGTTTTTTCTTCTCCAGGAAAAAACATGCCCAGTGGCTTCCACTAAGTCTTGTGGGCACCATCTCTAGTCTTCTTGAGATCCAAGTTATGATATGCTTCAAGAGAGACCCCAAAGAGACTAGGGCATTCTTAAAAGGCATAAAGAGATGAACATAATGCTTGAGAAGTGGTCTGAGTAGCCCCAATTAGAGAAAGGACTCACAACTCCCTTCTCCTGATAATTAGCCCTCTCTGAAGTGAGTCTCATGAATTTGGTGTGCATACTGTATAGGATGTTTATTCAGTTTGAATTTACAGTCTATTTTTCCCCCATATCTGTTTGGAAAAACAGCTTTAGCCTGGTCTGGATGCTCTCCACTCCTTGTAGGCAGAGGTGTGCTCAGAATGTAGGCCCATTGTGTAAGCCAAAATGTTCCCTGAGGCCAGGGGAAGGAGCAATGGGCATGCCCCTTCCGGATGCCCGACTGATCTAGCCCACGCTCTGGTCAGGTCTTAGCTTGTGGAGTTCATTTGTTTTAACCCAAGTGTGAGACCTTATAATTATCTCTATTAAATTACAGCTTCCTCAATTTGGCTCATTGTTACAGACTACTAAGATTGTTTTGCATCTTGATTCCTTTATCCAACCAGCAAAACAACAAGTATTTATTAAGCATCTGCTATGTACCAATCACTGTGTTAGGGACTGGAGATACAAATACCAAACAATAAAACCATCTCTACTCCCAGAGACATTACACTACTGAGGAAGAATGCAGAAAATAAAGACAAATAACCCCAAAGTAGTGAAATAAATACATGGTAGATTGGGAGAGAGTGCGCTAGAAGGTGCAGGATCAGGAAAGGTTTCATCAGATGGCAGTGCTTGAGTTGTGCCTTGAAAGAAAAGAGGGGGGCAGCTAGGTGGCACAGTGGATAAAACACCAGTCCTGAATTCAGGAGGACCTGAGTTCAAATCTGACCTCAGACACTTGACACTTACTAGCTGTGGGACCCTGGGCAAGTCACTTAACCCTCGTTGCCCTGCAAAAGAAAGAAAGAAAGAGAGAGAGAGAGAGAGAGAGAGAAAGAAAAGAAAGGAAGGAAGGAAGGAAGGAAGGAAGGAAGGAAGGAAGGAAGGAAGGAAGGAAGGAAGGAAGGAAGGAAGGAAGGAAGGAAGGAAGGAAGGAAGGAAGGAAGAAAAGGAAAAGAAAAGAGGGATTGTATGAGGCAGAAGTGAGGAATAGTTGATCCCAGGCATAGGGGTGGCCAGTTCAGTGGTAAGGGAATGGGAAATGAAGTAGTGCATATGCAGAACAGAGAGAAAGCCACTTTGTCTGGATCAAAAATTGGAAGGAGAAGGGAGAGCCAATGGAGAATAATCCCCATGAGGCTGGAAAGAGAAGTTAAGGCCAGATTATAAAAGTTTGTAAAAGCTAAACAGAGCAACGGTGTTGTTTTTCTTTTGTTTTGTTTTTTATAGGGACCATAGGAAGCCACCAGAGTTTATTGAGCGGGGAATTTGTTACCCATAACCCTCTCTACCTCATATTTTGTGCAAATTGATAAGCATCCATCCATGTTGTTTAGTTTTAAATGTTAATTAAAAGATTGATATTAAATAGCACAGGGATAAAGACAGATAAGGGGGATCTCTTCTGAGAACGAGTCAAGTTGACATGAATCTATTAAAGGCTCTATTTTTGTATCCAATAATTAAATCAGTTCCTGAATCTCCCCCTTTCTACCCTTTCTGACCCATATCTATATGTTGTTCAGTGAAGTTTGACTCTGTGACCCCTGTATAAGGTTTTCTTTGCAAAAATACTGGAGTAGCTTTTCATTTCCTTCTCTGGTGAATTAAAGCAGAGGCAAAGTGACTTGCCCACAGTCACATAACTAGTGAATGTTGGAGGGCAGATTTGAACTCAGATCTTCCTAAGGCCAGGCCCAGCGTAGCATCCACTGAACCACCTAGCTGCCATATCTATTTATCTTGCCCTAAATGTGACTTTTAAAAATATTTATTACATTAGATCTGTGTATTTTCAAAAATTTTGTGAGTTGTAGTCAAAACAATGATGAGTATTTTATATGACAACAACTGTTATATGGGCTGCCCAATTCTTATTTTGTTTATATTTTCTGGAATGAGAAAAATGATCTTTTCATTAGAAATAACAGAACAAAAATCATACCAGGAAGTTGACCCTAAACAGAAGTAATGTGACAGAGAGACCCTAGCTGGCCTTGATGAATCCAAGTCACTAGGACCAGATAACTTGTATCTACTGGCAATGAAAAAAAATTAGAGCAGGTGATTGCTAAGCCACCCACAGATGATATACGACAGGAGGAGAGGTATGACAGCACTGGACAAGGCCAATATTAACCTTTTTTTCCTCAAAAGAGGACAGAAAATGATGTCTGAAAATATAGAACATTGAGGTGGACTTCTTGAAGCCCTGGAAAGTTCTAAAACTAATTATTCAGATTTATCCTCTCTATATCCTACTTGCAAATAATGTTTGCATTCATCTCTTCCTAGGATTTCACTCCCATTAGATTTCTCTTGAGGACAAGGGATTATCTTTTGCCTTTCTTTGTGTCCGCAGCACTTAGCACAGTGATTGGCATGGTAAACACATAATAAATACTTGTTGACTTGACTTGCTTAATGAAAATTTTGAAAAGGAAGTGGTGAACAATCCAAAGAGACCTCATGCCTTTAAGAGGAATGAGTTATTCTGGACTAATTGTATTTCCTTTTTTGGCAAGTTTACTAAAAGGATGTATTAAGGGAAATTTTGACATTTCATTTCGTGAGATTTTGGATGAGCATTTGATAAACTGTCTTGTGTTATTCTTTTTTTTCTTTTTTCTAATGTTCTCTTTATTTTATTTTCCATTTCTGGAATAAAACAAGCATTTCCATAACATAGTATAATAAAAGATAATCGCACATGAAACTACAAAGCTATTGTTTACAACTTTCTATTCCTTCTAAATATATAATAAAATTATCATGTAAATTTTTCCTTTTCCCTCACCCTACAGATGCCTACCATTAGACACAAATAATTCTATTTTATACAATATAGTTTTATAAGAGATAAATTACTATGTTATTATGAGAAAGACAGAGAGAGATTAGACATTAGTGCAATTAGGTGGGTTTGGGAATGGTTGAATGAATAAGAGTATAGATGCATAGGGAAAAAATCAGGATGGTCATTATTTGTTTTAAATCACCTTGATAAAAGGTCTCTAGTGGAGTACCTCAGAGATACTCTTTAACATTTTGATCCATGGATTGGATAGATAGAGATGGCATGGTTATTGTATTTCCAAGTGAACAAAAGCTGCGAAACCCAGCTTACAAACTATTTGAGTCAGGATCCAAAATGTCCTTGAAAGGCTAGAACACTAGGCTGAATCCAGTGAAATGAAATCCAATACACAAAATCTTATATGTGGGTTAAAATTATTTCACAAACTTAAGATAGTATATAGCACAGCTAGATATCAGTTTTCATTAAAAATCTCTTGTGTTTTTAGTGAAGTGAAAGCTCAGTATTAATAAGCATTTTGCCATCGCAGCACCAAAAGCTACTGTGATCTTCATCTGCATTAAGAGAGGTGTAGCTTCCAGGAATAAAGAAGTGATGGAGTCTCTCAATGCCCAGATCAGATCACCTCTTTGTTATTATGTTCTAGCCTGGGTATGATAGTTTAGGAATAAAACAGATGCTGAAGCACATGCAGAGAAGAGCAACCAACATGGTGAAGAGATTTGAGTCCTTGTTGCATGAAAATCAATGGAAGGAACTGGGAATGTTTGTCTTGGAGAAGAAAAGACTCACTCAAGGGTAATGTGGTAGCTGATTTCAGGTTTCTAAAAGACTTGCAAAGAAAATCCAGAGCTGACTCCTTCTGTTTGATCCCACAGGGCAGAATTAGGAGTAATTAATGGAAATTGCAAAGAGGCAGATGTAGACTTGTTAACAAGAGGAAGAACACAAAAGCTTTATAACAGAGGCCCTTCCAGAGAAGTGGCTTCTTCGAGAGCTCAATGCAACAAGCCAACATTCATCTATGAACCTCTTAGTATGGGCCAAGCACTAGACTGTGTGTTGGAGATACAAAGACTTGCCAATATGAGCTCTTCCTAAATGCAATGGGCTCCCTCTAGAGGGAGTGGGCTGACCCTCTCTGAGAGTCTAAGCAGAGAGGGGAGGAACATTTTCCCAGCTTATTGCAGTGGGCTTTCCTTTCAGATCTGCATTATGCTAGATGGCTGGAAATGTCCATTGTGGCTCTTGGTGTTTATGTGATAAGCTTCTAGAATTGGGGATGTGGTGGTTATTCTATCATCTTCTCTAGTTGAATATACCTAGAGAATTTCAGTTAATTGGCAGACATAAGAGAAAGTACATCAGTGTTCAGAGGAAGGCCATCGAGGTCTTGAAGGGCAGTTAATTTATGCCCATTCAGGGTTGACTGAAAGAACTGGAGATGTTTATCCCACAGAGGACTAGGACAGAGTATAAGGACAAGATGAGAGCTGTTTTCAAGTAGATGTTGGGCTATCGCAGAGAAAAGGGGATAGAATTGGTCTAATTGGCTCCAGGAGGCAGAACTAAGGGTAAAGTACAGAAATTGCAAGAAGACAAGTTTAGGCTGGATGTCCAGAAGAACTTCCAAATGGGAGAGCTGTCCAGCACAACATGGGTTGTCTCATGAGGCAGTGGGTTCTATCATCTTGGAAGTCTTCAAGCAAAGGTTGAAGGGACACTTGCATATGTTTTAAAAGGGGATTTTTGTTCAGTTTCTGGCTACATTAGATGCTCCTGGGGTCTTCTCCAATCATGAGATTTGTATGTATCCTCTAAAAAAGCCCCATAGGCCTTCATATCCTGAAAATGCTTCTTTCCCTCTACATCTGCATATCACATGAGCACCGATGTCCAAAGCCATTGTAAGGCATGACATAGTTAAGGATATGCAGCTTGGACATTTACATGGTCAGGAGTGAAGTTTCAAGCATATCTGATTTCCTCTGCCAAGATCTTGTTTCTCTGTATTACTATTGAAGCACGAACACAGAAAAAATAAATCAAACATACACCCAAAGTAACTAAATTAATGTGGGGCAGTGGGGCAGAAGACCAACACCTGGAGACATTTGGAGGAAAACCCCAGGGAGGAGGTGGTCCAGTTAGGAGTCCATTCCATTATACCAGATAAGAGGTAATTAATGACAATAGCTGTTGGGGTGGACATGTCAGCCAAGGGAGGGGGACAGATGCAAGTGATGTTGTAGTGGAAGAGGGAAGAATTCCCAATTGACTTCATAGAGTAGAGGGAATGAGAGTGACATACTAAGGGTTATTATAAGACAGAAACAGGATGACTGCACTAATGGTTGTGTCTTCAACAGGAAAAGGGAATTTAAGAAGTTGTTGTTTGGTTTTTGTTTGTTTGTTTGTTTGTTTTTGCAGGGCAATGACTTGTGACTTGCCCAGGGTCACACAGCTAGTAAGTGTCAAGTATCTGAGGCTGTATTTGAACTCAGGTCCTCCTGACACCAGGACCAGTGCTCTATCCACTGTGCCACCTAGCTGCCCCAGAAGGATAGCTTTTAAGGGAGAAGGAATGACTTCAATTTTGTATACATCACATTTGAGATGTCCATGTGACATCCAGGTTTAGAAATCCAGCAGAAAGTTGGCAATGTGGAACTGGGACTCAGGAAGGAATTTAAAGCCCATCTGGGAGTCACCTGCATAAAGATGATGATTGAATCCATAGGAATGTTGTGATCACCAGGAGAAAGCACGTGGATATAAGAGAGGAAGATCCAGGGCAAAACTGCCTCTGTGTGTGGGGACTCTATTCACCCCCGGAAACCAGTACATTTTCTCTGGTCATGACATCATGTTGCTTCAACTCTGTGCTCCAAACTCTTCAGACTATGATCTTAGATAAGCAAGAATGGGGGAATTAATAAATCCCAAAACATGAGTGCAAACTACAGAGAACTGTTTTCTATTGGATGGCCCATGTAACTGTACTAAGTGATCAGTTAACAATGAACACTTATTAAGCATCTGTTATATACTAAGAATTGTGGAAAGTGCTAAAGATACAAAGACAAAGATGAAGTAGTCTTTGCCCACAAGGAGTTTACATTCTATTGGGTAAGATAGCATGTACTTAAATAACAACATATAAAAAGAAGTAAAAAGCACATTGGGCACTCTTGGGAGAGGCTGGCAGAAACCTCTGTGGCTTGTTAGGGGGCATTTGGAAAGGTTTTTTTGTTGTTTTTTTTTAGTGAGGCAATTGGGACTAAGTGACTTGCCCAGGGTCACACAGCTAGTAAGTGTTAAGTGTCTGAGGCCGGATTTGAACTCAGGTACTCCTGACTCCAGGGCCGGTGCTCTACCCACTGCGTCACCTAGCTGCCCCATTTGGAAAGTTTTTAACTCTACTTAGGCCTCAGTAGGGTTTTCAAGGGAATGGAATTCGAAGAGATGGAGGTGAAATGGGGTATGGTCCAGGCATATAGGACAACCAGCACAAAGGCATAAAGATGGGTGACAGTGTTGTGTGAGAAATACAGAGAAGTACAGTTTGGCTTGACTTTATAGTATGTGAAGGGGAGTAATAAGTTGGGAAGCCACTTTCGTTGGACACAAGCTTTATTCACTTGATGCCGTTGGTTACATTTCCAGCTCACATCCATGTTTGGCAACATGGTGCCATATCCCCAAACTGATTTTCTGCCTCGGGTTCATCCAAGGGATAGCCCTTTTGCATACAATTCCATGGACTCCTTGGGTGCACACCATCCACTAGCATTCTCTTCTTCACAGCCTGGCCCAGGTCCAGCAGTCCACTCTCATCGACCCACAGCCTCACGTCAACTCAAAACCGAAAAGGACCCCAAAGGCGATCCAGACCAGTTTCACCTGAACAATAATCTCTTCTGCAACCCTCCTGAAAAGTAGTTAGTAATCCAACCTTTTCCTAAGGACCTCAAGTGGGAAGCTATCCACTACCTCCAAAGCAGCATCTCCCACTGGTAGACAAATGCAATTGTAAGGAAACTCTTCCAACAAGCCTATATTTGCCACTTTGTAACTTCTACACATTATTCCCACTTCTGCCCTCTGGGGCTAAACAGAACTGGTTTAATCCTTTTCTGGGCATCAGCCATCAAGGACTTACATATAATTATCTCTTCTCACCCCTCAACCAAATGATGACTGGAGGTTTGGGAGGTGGAGAAGTAAACCAGAAGTAAGCCATTCTATCTTGAAGACACTGTCCTATGGCTTCATTTTTCACACTGGACCAAACAAAAGTAAGAATCCATTGGTTTCCAAGAGGAGAACTGAATTCAAAGAAGAATGATATCAAACCATAGAAATGAACCAGTCCTTGTAGGATGGGGCCACAAACATCTTCATGGCACTCAGTTCCAGAGAAGAATATTAGTATTCCATTTCCATCACTATACTTGTGTCATTAGATGAATTATATGCTTGCAATCACGTTACTATTAAAGACAATGGAAACTGTAAAATATTAGGTATGGCATCTAAAATTTAGGCAAGTCCAGATCTTCTGTGCTTGAGATGGGCAAAGATGGCACTGAGAGGCAAAAAGTAGAAGCTAAACTTTTCAGAGCCCGGGTAAGTGTGGTTATCTCTAATCTTTGGCACAAATCCCTGAGAAAACAATGTCAAAACTGACGGAGTGTTTCCATCAAAGGACACCAGGGATAGGGGAAAGCCTTGAACTCATGTCATATGAGGATTTCTTGAAGGGTTGTGGATTTTAAAAAATTATTTTATATAATAGACATTCTTTATATAATTGTTTACATGTTTGTGTATAGATAGAAGTATTTCTGTCCCCAGAGAGAAAAAAAGAATTTAAAAAATCATGTCAGCAAAACTAGCCAATACGGCAACCAAATCTGAAAATATGTGCAATACTTCACACCCATATTTCCCTACCTCTGCAAGGGGTGAGGGAAGATGCATTTTCTTCTCTCTTCTTTGGGGTCAAGCTTGATTATTAAAATCAAAATTTTACAGAGTTCAGTTTTTGTTTGTTTCTTTGTTCTTTTCATTATATGGTTGAAGTAATTATGTAAATTGTTTCCCTGGTTCTGATTATTTCACTTGGAATCATTTCACATTAGTGTTCCCATCATTTTCCAAATTCTTCATAGTCATTGTTTCAGTAATATCTTATTATATTAATGGACCACAATTTGTTCAGCCATTCCCCAATCAATGGGAATCTAGTTTGTTTCTAGAGATTTTTATGGGGGAGAAGGGGCTGGCTAAGATGGTTGAGAGCTGTATTCACTTATCTGAAGGGCTGCCATGGGGAAAAGGGATATTTTTTTTTTCTGGAGAGCATCCAGGAAGGACAACCAGAATGGGAAAAAGTCTTCAGCTCTTGTCATGTGAGGATCAGTTGCAAGACTTGAGTAACCTAAGTCTGGAGAAGAAAAGTCTAACAGAAGAACATAATAGCTATAGTTCATTATATGAACAGGGCTATCACCTGGAAGTGAGACTAGATTATTCTGCTTGACATCATAGGAAGATCTCTGAACATTGGTTGGGAGTTGTTTAGAAAGAAATCTGAGATGGATGTAATTGCATGACTAAAAAAATGAAAGGATGTTTAAATAACACTTATAAAGCACCTGCTGTATACAAAGCACTGGGGATACAAATAGAAAAAGAGCCCTTGCTCTCATGGAACCTCATATTCTAATAGGAAGGGAAGAACTCATAAAGGAAAGGCCGGTTGTAGGGCAGATGGAAAGGTCTGGGGTTTTTCCCAATTAGTATTCAATAAATCAAAGGATATACATTTACTAAGCACATACTATGTGCGGGGTCTTGTTTTAAACACTGAGCATACCAAGAAAAAGCTTCCAGTTTGAGCTAAAATCAGAGCAATTCCAAGGTTGAATGGTCTGCCTTCAGAATCGATAAACTGCCCCATTGCTGGATATCTGAGTAAAGGCTGAATAACCAACTAGCAGAGAAGGCACAGTCAGGTAGGCATTGAACTCCATGCCTTCTGAGGTCCCTTCTCCTCAAAGAGTCCTTTCAGTTCCTGCATTTTTAGAGGAACACTGCCTTTGTCAAGTACTTTCAAAGGGAGAAGACCTAGCCAGCCCATAATGCAAAAACCTTCTGATAAGAATGGAAAAAAGCTTATGCAGGCTTTTTCAAACCCAAATACCATATGTTCAGCCAGAACATTTTATTTATACCTTTCCCTGATACTTCGCCCACGCATCCAGGATTAAGCAAGAAATATAGGGCTGCATGCTGGCCCCTCTTGTTCTCCATCACTCCCCACTGGCTTCAGAGGGAGCTTGGCTGTGCTGGGGCCAAGCTCCCATCCATAGCACTCAGCCCTGTTCCAAGTTGGAAGGAAAAGTAATAAGGAACAGAATTTAAAATAGTATCATAAGCACCATCTTCTCCGCCCCCCCCCCCCCGTCCCCTCCCCTCTCTCTTTTTTTAGTCTACAAACAAAAGCAAAGCAGTATTTCTCATTGGTATGAAATGAAGGTTTTAGTTTTTCTCAGAAAAAACCCTGATTTTTGTCAGATACTGATTGAGATAAGGGTGATTAAGAAACAATGTATTTCCTTTTAATTCTTGATGGATAACCTTGAAGATGTTTGGAGGATCCTGTTCAGGCCACACACACATGATCAGCAATATGTTTCCTTTCTTTTTAAAAAACAATTAAGCTAATTGGGCTTAAGAACAGAGAAGGTCTCCAGGTCTTGTATTTATTAAAGAAACTAAAGTTGCTGGGTTTTCTTTCTTTCTTTCCTTTTTAATCTTGCAATATCATCTCCAAGTGCTTCAAGGAAATTGAAACAAGCGCACGCACACACACGCACACACATACACACATACATGAGCACACATGGGTAACTTGTGTGTGGAAAATGTGAAGGATATCTGTGAATTACTTGTGTGTGTGTGTGTGTGTGTGTGTGTGTGTGTGTATGAATTACTTTTTTTGTTTTTTTGCAGGGCAATGGTGGTTCAGTGACTTGCCCAGGGTCACACAGCTAGTAAGTGTCAAGTGTCTGAGGCCGGATTTGAACTCAGGTACTCCTGAATCCAGGGCTGGTGCTTTATCCACTGCACCACCTAGCCACCCCAAATTACTTTTTTTAAAAATGAGATTTCATTTCCTTGTTGGTGTGTGATTCCAGAAATTGACAAGGATAGGTGGACCCAACAGAAAAGCAGTTTGGAATAATTTCAAGGAGTACTAACAGGATAGTCCTGGATGAAGCCTCCCCAGATCATAGTTGAATTCCCAGCGCTATTACTGAGCTGCTAAATTCCTTAAATGAAGGGGCTGATCAATAGTGTTAAATGCTCAGGAAGGTCAAGGATGAGAAGGACTGAGAACAGGCCATTTGATTTGGCAGAGAGGAGGTCAATGGTGGTTGTAAATGAAACAGCTTTACTAGAGTGGTGGGAATAGAAACAGAATGACAAAGGAGCGAATTAAGTTAGATGGCAGTTTGTTTGAAAATTATTTGGGAGGGACAGCTAGGTGACACAGTGAATAAAGCACTGGCCTTGGATTCAGAAGGACCTGAGTTCAAATCCAGTTTCAGACCCTTGACCCTGGGCAAGTCACTTAACCTTCATTGCTCCAAAAAGGAAGAAAAAGAAAAAAAGGAAAAAAAGAAAATGATTTGAGAGTCTGGGCAAATCACAAGTTCAACTTGAGTCAATAATGTGACATGATAGTAAAAGAAAAACCTAGTGTGATCGTGGGCCACCCAGAGAGGCCAAGAGTCCAGAGTCACCTTTCTTTGATTGGTACTTGTCAGGAAACATCTGAACCATTGGGCTAATGGCTGTGGGGCACATTAAGAAGGACATTAGTAAAGCAGGAGCCCAGCCTCAAGTCTATTTCAAAGGGAAAATTGGTTGAAAAAATGTAGGATGAATAACCCGAAAAAGAGAAGAGTGGGGGCCAGAAGAAGATGGAAGGCGGACATAGTAACTTTCTTCAAATATTTAAAGGGCTGCCTTGTGGAGGGATCATGTGACTTCTATTTAGTTTAGGACGGAAGAAAAAGACTAATATGGAGGATGGGAAGTTTAAATCTTAATTGTATTTTATTTTTTCCAGTTACATGTAAAATAGTTTTCAACATTTGTTTCCATAAGGTTTTTAGTTCCACATGTTTCTCCCTCCCTCCCCCCTCCCCAAGACAGAAAGCAATCTGATATAGGTTTTATATGGACAATCCCATTAAATATATTTCCACATTAGTCATGTTGTTAAAGAAGAATCAGAACACAAGGGGAAAACCTCAAAAAACAAAAGTAGAAACAGTATGGTTCAATCTGCTTCTAGATTCCACAGTTCTTTTTCTGGATGTGGAGAACATTTTCCATCATGAGTCCTTTGGAATTGTCTTGGATCATTGTATTTCTGAGAAGAGCCAAGTCTATCACAATTGATCATCACACAATGTTGCTGTTACTATCTGCAGTGTTCTGCTGGTTCTGCTCACTTCATTCAACATCAGTCCACTTAAGTCTTCCCATGTTTTTCTGAAATCGGCTAGCTCATTGTTTCTTACAGCACAATAGTATTCCATTTAATTCATATACCACAACTTGTTTAGCCATGGGAAAGAAGTTTCAAAGAAGCAAATTTCAGCTCAAGGTCAGGAAACAAAGTCCCCAAAAGTAGGGTCTCAAAGAGAAATGGGAGGTAGTTGCTTTCCTTTCCCTGGATTTTTTTCAAGTATATACTGGATTAGCACGTTTAACAAATGATGTAGTATTCATTCTTCATTGGGACTATATTCAACTAGGTGTCTGCTTTCAGATTCTCTAATTCCAAGAAAAAAGTGAGGAAAGAAAGTACAAGTTCTTTCTAGAATCTTGGCAATGCAGGAAGGAGGGAGGGAGGGAGAGAGACAGAGAGACAGAGAGACAGAGACAGACAGAGAGAGAGAGACAGAAACAGACAGAGAGAGAGAGACAGAGACAGACAGAGACACAGAGACACAGAGACACAGAGAACACGATCATTTGACAGGTGGGATAATTAGGACAGAGATAAGACTGAGTCAGGAAGATCTGAGTTCAAATGCTGACTCAAAAATTTGCTATCTATGTAAACATAGGCAAGTTATTTTATCCCTTTCAACCTCAGTTTGCTCATACATAAAGATGGGATAACAATGTTTAAATTTCAGGGGCTCAAAGATCATACCAAAGCACTTTGCAATCCCAAAAACACTATATAAGTACTAACTTTTGGTGGTGGTGTTACCAAGAAAGGGTTCTCCACCAGCCAGCACTGCGTCATCCAAATGCTGTGGACAAATTCATGGACCTTGGCAACATACTTTGCAGGGGTATCCGTATAGATCATGAGATTGAGACATGCCCCTCCAGAGCTTGCTCAGCATCTAGGGCTCCCAAGGAAAATGTGAGAGAGAAGAGGTATCAGGCTGCCTCCCAAACTGAAGATCTCCAGAGCTGTTGTGCTGATCTCAGTGTTGTGTGCCTGTGACATCTGGACAGTCTCTACCAGTGCCTGCCAGACTGAATCACTTCCATTTGAATTGTCTTAGGAAGATTCTGAAGGTCACCTGGCAAGATAAGGTACTGGACACTGAGGGCCTTTCTTCAGCTAAGCTCCAAGCATTTAAACTCTACTGTAGAGAGCGCAGCTCTGATAGGCTGGCCTTGAGAGCTAAGTGCCAAAGCTATATGATTACAAGACTATTTCATGGAGAACTCCCACAGAGATCAGAATAAACAATACAGGGACACTCTCAAGGTCTCTCTGAAAAACTTTGGAGTCAATTGGAAGACATGGAAGACACCGGCACAAGACCCCCTAGCATGGCATACCCATATCAAAGAAGACACTGTGTTCTATGAGCAAAGCAGAATCACAGTAGCACAAGGGAAATCTGAGACGTACAAATTTAGAACATTTCCATCCCAAATCTTCATATGGACTACTTGTGCCTGACCTGTGGTCGAGCCTTCCAAGTTCATATTGGGCCAATCAGCCACAGCCAAACACAATGTACTTTCACCCCAACATCATAATATCATTGGTCTTCTTTGAGTACAAATGACAAACAACAATAACTAGTTATTATTGTTGTTATTTCTATTTTTCTGCCTAGAAAATATCTAAGAATGTTTTTATTCTGAAGGAAATTAGTGAACTCCAGGATTCTCTTGCACCTTAGTGCAGGCCCTTATCACCTCATGACTGGTCCACTGGAAGAGTCTGCTAATGGGTTTTCATACCTCACTTCTTCCCCCACTACAATGTGTGCTTTATTCATCCACTAAAGTGATTTTCCTAAAATACAGATCTGATTATGTCACTTCCCTACTCAATAAAATGCCATGGTTCCCTATTGGCTCTGGGATCAAATACAAAATACTCTGTCAAACAAAGCCCTTGGTAGCCTGACCCTGGCTCCACCCCCACTTCCCCAGTCTCTTCCCACTTTATTCCTCTCCATTTACTGGATGAAATGACACTAGCCTCCTTGCTGGTCAATGAACAAGACGCTCCATCTCTGGCTCTGGGCATTTTGCTGGCTCTTCCCCATAGCTAGAATACTCTCCCTTTTCATCTTTACCACCTGTCTTCTCTGACTGATTTTAAATACCAATAAAAATCTCCCCTTCTCCAGGAAGACTTTCCCAACCTTCCTTATTTCTAGTGACTTCCCTCTGTTAATTATTTCTGGTTTGTCCTGTATATAGCTTGTTTATACATTATTTGTTTGCTTATTGTCGCTTCCATTAGACTGTAAGCTCCTTGCAGACAGAAACTGCATTTTGCCCAGTTTTGTATTCCCACCTCTTATCATGATGCCTGGCACATGATAGTTAATAAACATAAATAGTAGGTGCTTAATAAATGCTTATTAACTGACTGAGTGAATGAATGATCCAATGAAGAGAGAGTCATGTAAGATAGGGATAGGATGACAGGATGATCAGTGGAGAAAGAATTTAAAACATCAGAGAAGGAATAACCTAAGTGGAATGGCAGGGTAACCTGTACCTTTGTGCCAGGAATGTGGGAGAATACAGCAAGAGAAGGACACCAAGCAGTTTGGAGGTCTCCCTAACTCTTGTGATACTCGTGTGGATGCAATAAAAAGGTAAGGAATGAATTAATGTATAATTAGGTGAGTTCAGAACTTTCTCACCAATTGACACCCAAGAAGTGGATTCAAGAAAACCAGAAGGGACCTTCTGATTGATAGATGCATCCCAAGCATATGTCCCTAGCTCTCTTCTGTTCAACATTGTTATCAGTGACACTGATGAACCCATAAATACCAAGATTATCAAATTGACATACAACACAAATATGGGAGTCAGCAAATACATTGAATTAAAAAAAACAACTAGGTAAATATTTTTAAATTTTGACAAGGTTAAAAAAGGGACCAAACCTAATATACACATGTGTGTATGAATATATAGATACATACATGCTTATGCAGACCTACACATGAGTATGTAAATAAGAAATATATTTGTAATGTATTGTTAAGGCATCCCCTGAACTTGTCTTCTTGAGTTGCCTATTGCGACAGATGTTTCATGGACTTGTGATACTTTTTTTTTTTTGTGGTCAAGTAAGTGTCAAGTGTCTGAGGTCAGATTTGAACTCAGGTTCACCTAAATTCAGGGCCGGTGCTTTATCCACTGCACCACCTAGCTGCCCCCTGTGATACTATTTTTGGTTAACATTATATACTGGGGCAGCTAGGTGGTGCAGTGGATAAAGCACCAGCCCTGAATTTAGGAGGACCTGAGTTCAAATCCAGCCTCAGATAGTTGTGCAATCCTGTGCAAGTCACAACCCCAATTGCCTAAAACTGGGGCTATCTTGCCACTGGAAGATTTTATAGAGAGTTTACATTCTCACCTTTGGCAGCCTCCTCCTCCTTTCTGGCCAGAAAATCAGATGCTTGATGACTGAGGCCCTTCCTAAACTCTTTTAATCTCCTTGGTTTTGCACCAAATTTACACTGACTAAACTCCTGGATGAAATCATAGTTTGTGTCTATATCATTATTTTTTGTCTATTTCTCACTTATTATTTTCAGTGGCTTATTTGAATAATTCAGACTTGAATCATTTCAGTTTTACCCAAAATCTTTTTTTCATTTTTCTTCTTTTTTTTATTTACTTAAACACATTTTTATGTTAGTGAAGGCAAATCAATAGTCTGTACAGCTGACTCAAGGTAATTCATAAATTAGTAATAAGTCTTTTCCTGTCTGTTAAATGACAGTCTATTACATTCTTTATGGTGCGGATGCATACTTGCTAAATCCAATGTTTATCCACTCTTCTTTTTTCCCCAAAGAAAATGTCCATGATATGGAGACATGAGGTCCACAAGACCTTGACCTTTCTTTCCTTATTCCTAAACCATGTGTCCCTATATGTTTCTCTCCACTCTCATCTTGTCCCACTTTAACATGAATGTCACCAAAGACCAAAGCATGTGCTGCTTTGAATTAGAGGGCCTTCTGATCAAGTTCTTCATAGAATTTCTCTATCACTTTATCCTGAGCCACCAATATAGGGCCATAGGCTCCCATTATTTTCATAGTGACACTTATCTTTAGTGCTGCAAACCTTCACAAAGTCCTACTCAAATATTCCATCATTCAGAGGAAGTGACTGAGAGTTTTCAAAGGCTACACCAGCAGAGCAGAAACTCTGTTAGGTTCCACCATCTTGGAAGGACTTTGAAGAAAGTCCTTAGTCTAGAACACACTGAGTCTGTTTTGCTAGTACTAACCTAGGTCATTGTAGGGTTATGGCAAACAAGGAAATAAAGAGAAATCATTTTTTTAATGCCCTCACTCTTGTAGGGCTTCCTTCTTGGCTTCAATAGCAATGGCAGCAAATAAGGAAAGAGGGAAAGGGGGTGAAGGATCATTTCTTTTAGACCAGCCGCAAACTTCAAACTGTCTGTCCTCTAAATGGGCAATGCGCATTCAATGACCCATGAGTGGACATATTGGAGATGTCTGGAAATAGAATAAGCTCTTTTATCAGGTCCTGAATTTCCCATCTCCTAAAAATATAAGCGAGAAGAACCTTCCCCACTAAACTCCCCTCTACTTATGACTACAGGTTAAAATGGAAGGGAGATTACTGTCGCAGCAGGGCTTTCTCTTCCAGGGGAGAGCTGGCTGCTGGCTAGACAGATCATTAAGGGAGCTCAGGGAGAAGGGGCCTCTGAAGTTGTCTCATCCAGCCTCCTCATTCCACAGAGAAGGAAAGTCAAATGTTGTCCAGCTGGAGGATGACCTGGGAGGCCACATCTTGTGCCATCCAGCTACATGCTAGGACCATAGTCCTAGAAGCCAAATACACAATAGAATAAAGGGGAAGGCTCTGGCAGCTGGGGGACTGGTAGTCCCAAAAGTTCTCACATAGGTGCTGGCCTTTGAGCTGAGCCTTGAAGGGAGCCGAGAGTCCCAGGAAACAGAGATGAGGAGGGGAGTGCCCTCGGCACAGTGAATAAAAGGGGTCCTGTCCAGGGAGACTTGGACCAGATGCAGAATGTGGGTTTAGGCCAGACCAACGGCTGTGCAAAGGATTCTGGTTGGGGCTGAGCAGAAGCTGCCTTCGGTAGAGACAGCCGAATCCTAGAACAGGTCAGGAAGGGAGTGTGTGTGGAATTTCCTTCTCTGGAGGTCTTGACAAACCACAGGATAAATTCTCATTAGTCTGGTCCCTGATGGGGTCCTCTTGCCCAGAGGGTGAGGTGACCTCTCACACCCCAAGTTTCTTTTTTCCACCTTGCTTCAGCAAACTGCCTCTTCTGCCAGACACGATCCTCTCTCTCTGCTTCCCCCAGAGACCTCTGGCCTCCTCTGCTTTCAGGAGCCTCTCTCTACCCCAGAAGGCCCCAGAGAAGGAATCAAGAGCAGGGAAGCAGGGCGCCTTTTTCTAATCACAAAACACTTTCCTACATTTTGCAGGTGCTGAAGCATCCTCCTTCCGAATGGCTTTGCCTTTCCTCATGGGTGGGGTCCTCTTTTTTCCAGGCACAAGGCCTGATTCTTGGCAAGCAGACACTCTGGGCAGTGCACCCAAGCCCCAGACAGCTGGGAAAGGACTTCAGTCAGCTGGCAGCTCCAGGAATGGAGGCAACCATGCACACCCTGATATGGAGCAGCAAATCGTGGCGGGTCCTGGCCAGGGCTCCACCAGGCAGGGAGCTCAGGCAGGGCACTTCTGGGAAAAGAACTCCCTAACACTGCCTTCTAGCCCAACTCTATTCTGGCCCCGGGCACAAATAGACAGTTTCCTCTGAAAATTCTCCAGGCATTTGTTGATGTTCTCCGGGAATGTTATAATAATGAACATTCACAGGGCAGCTGCGTGTCACAGTGGATGGAGCACCGGCCCTGGATTCAGGAGGACCTGAGTTCAGATCCGGCCTCAGACACTTGACACTTGCTAGCTGTGTGACCCTGGGCAAGTCATTTAACCCCAATTGCCCAGCAAAAAAAATTAAATAAATAATGAACACTCACATCACAAGGAAGAGTGAGTGTTTAGCCCAGAGAGGTAGCCAGAAGAAGTATTTTCATTCCCATTTTAAAGAGGAAGAAACTGAGGCTCAGAGAGAGAGGAGGAAATACTAGAATTGACCAGACTGTGCTCAGAGGGCAGAATTAGGTTTTGAATCAAGGGAAATCAACAAACATTTCTTAGGTATGGGCTACATGCCAAGCATTGGGCTAACTGCTGGGGATACAAAGAAAACCAAAAAAGGCCCCTGTTGTCAGGGATCTGCCAGTCTAATGGGAGAAACAACGTGCAAATCACCGTGACACCGAGGACTGGCCGAGGTGCCTGGAGATCCACTGTCCCTAGCAGGAAAGGAAATTGGGAAGAGCAGCTTGCAGAAAATTAAGATTTAGATGGAGATGAGCATTCCAAGCACACTGCCCTGGTGAAGGGGATGTCCAGAGTCTGCAGGGGCACTTTCCATAAGAGAACAGGCCAGGGTCACTGCATTACAAAGTCAGGGTCTGGGTGGTCAGGGGGGCTGGGGTTGGTGTAAGAAAGCTAGAATGGTAGGGGGGGAATCAGGTTAGGAAAGGATGAAAAGCCTGAGAGAGGATTATTTAGCATTTAATCTTGGAAATAATAGGGAGCCCCTGAAATTTCTTTAAAAAGTACATGCAGGGGCAGCTAGGTGGCGCAGTGGATAGAGCACTGGCCCTGGAGTCAGGAGGACCTGAGTTCAAATCCGGTCTCAGACACTTAACCCTTACTAGCTGTGTGACCCTGGGCAAGTCACTTAACCCCAATTGCCTCACCCAAAAAAAAAAAAAAGTACATGCAATTGTAGGGGGAGGGCAGGAACTGATTCTGTCAGATCTGTACTTGGGAAATATTACTTAGAGTGGAGGATAGACTGGAATGGGGGAGAGGCAGATGAAGCCAGAAGACCCATCAGAAGGCTGTTGTAATAGTCCAGGCAGGAGGCAACCTGCACTTGCTATATCTGACATACTCTGCAGAATTCTAGGGAAAGAAACAGAAAAATCAAGAGTCTCTGCCTGCAAGGTGTTTGCATTCTATGAAACTTCTGCTCCTGCCCAGCCCTGAATTGGAAACCAGATCTGATCCAAAATGGTGGCCAGTACCTTCCATTCCTCTAGTCTGGTGATCACTGTCATGGAAGCTCTTTAGTTCTTGCCAGGGCAATGAGAATATTGAAATGGTGGATTTTAGATTGGGAACCACCAGTCACCAGAATGTCCTCCACCAAGAGGAAGAGGGCCAGCTTGCCCTACACCCAAAGAGAAGCCAATCCAAAGAGGCATAATGGAAGGGGCAAGGGCACCAGTAAACACATAAAGTTGAGAGCATAGAGCTCAAGACTGTGGGTGTTCTGCTACCCACCCCACACCCCCAGCCTTGAATTCCTGGAAACTTCACTCTGCCCTGAATGCTCTCCCTCCTTACCTTTTCCTGTCAGTATCCCTGTCTTCATTCAAGCCTGCATTCAGGGACCACTTTGTTGATGAAGCTCTCCTGGATCCCTGCACACCACCCCCACTTGTTAGAACTGCCTTCCGCCCTCCTAGGTTTTCCTTGTGTTGTGTTTCTTTATGTACAAATAAGTAGCCAAAGAGAGGCATCATGGCACAGTGGTCACAGATGACCTGGGGTCAAGTGCCTGCCCTGACACAATACTGGGCCAGTGCCTTATCCCCTCAGGACACCAGTCAACTCTCCAGTATTTGTTGTAGGTACTGATGATTATTGCCAGTGAACTTCCTTTCTGGGCACTCCCTATATGTTCATAAGATCATAAGATCACAGGATGGTAACATGTCACCAACATACAAAGAGACAGCGTGTCATAATGGCCAGAGTGCCGGATCTAGAGTCAGAAGGCCCAGGGTTCAAATCCCATCTCTGACCCTTCCTAGCTGTGTGGACCCTCTGAGCCCCAGTTTCTTCATGTGGGAAATTAGAATGATGATCACTAAAGTCACTACCTCAGGAGGCTCAGATGCGATCAGGAAGTCAACACCCAAGTCCACGGCAGATCTCTGCCCTGCTTTAGTCAGTCCTTTTCCTGTGTGTACCTCCCCCCCTAACACAAGCATCTGGAGGGAAGGAACCACTTTGCTTCTGCCTCTCTAATCCCTGCTGGATATAGAGGGACTCTTGGCCTCACTAGCTCTGGATGCCACGCCTCTCCATACAGCCCGAGAGCTCATTAGCTTTTTTGGCCGCCACAGCTCCCTGTTGACACATCTTACGATTGCAGTCCACTGAAACCCTCTCACAATTCACACAAATAATTGTCTTGCCATGGCTCTCCTCTCCAGTAGTCCTACAATGTCTGACTTTTATAACATAAACATAACACTTTTGATCCCTCTTCCATTTCTTTGTCAGTCAGCCAGTCATTCTGGCCTGTTGACTTCTTTCTGGACGCTGGTCCTGCCATCCAAAGTGCTCATTCGCCCCAAGCCCAGCTTCATATCATCCACAAAATGAGAAGCAGGGAGAGGTGCAGCCCATGGAAAAAGGGGAGGGAGCTGGTCAGCTTTCACATTCCTGCTGGGCTGAGTCTTCCCAGCGCTCCTTTCCAGAATATCAAACACCCCCTGCATTTAAATATAAATTTTAAACAACATTCCAAACACAAAGATGGCTCTTCGTTGGCCCCTCTTACCACCTGACCAGTCTCCCCATGCCAGAATTTGTCCCTGGAGCCAGATGATCCCCTTCTGTCTAGCTTGGTGCTCGTTCAGACTCCTGGTTTTCTAGCCAAAGCGAGTTCAGATGACACGGGCAGCTGAGATTGTTGGGTCTCGTGCAAATGGTCTCCGTGTCCTCTCCATATAGAGAAAGCCCCTACCTTAACCCAGGTATTTCCTCAGCTGGCGCCCAAAGACCAGGGCCTCCGAATAAGTGGTACTGGCCTTCACGTAACCTCCGCCAGCCTCCTGGAAATCAATATCTCTGGTGTTGCCCACAATTCATCCACACTTGTCCTTAACATCCGTGAAACAATTTATGTGGTGAGGTGGCTCTTCTTTTCTCCAGTAAACCTTGTGGTTTCCACCTCTAGTCTTAACTAACAGACTAGGTCCCAGCCACACTAGAGGCAACAAGGGCTGGGCCGCCATGATCCTCCAGGTGACTGTGCAGGTTGGCAGCCAGGTGGCACCCCACGCTGGCTCATGAACAATTTTCAAGGTCATAAGATCTAAGCCAGCATGATCCCTGAAGGGGGCTGCAGCCACACCATCCTCAGCAAGGAAGCCCAGCTGAAACTGGCTTCTTCTCTTGTTCTCCATGAATGGTCTGTGGGGCCTCCAATCCAGACCCTGATTGGGGAATTCTTCTGATGCCTAGGCCAAGAGTAGAACAGAGATTGGAGTGAGGCCCTGTGCTCAATGAACGAATGGAGCTCAAGGGGGCCCTTTCAGCCTCTTCCCACAGCACTCATTTTCGAGGTGCCTACTTGGGATCTGGTCTTCTAGAACCCCTTCTTTTGGAACTTGGAACATAAATGAGCGCTTTACACTCATGTCAACAAGAACCGCAACCTCCCACTAACTAAGGGGAAAGAACATGGAACGGGGGCCTCATGGGAAAAATGGGGACAAGAGGTTGGAGATCACTGATGTCAGCTGCCCCCCCAGGGTGGAGCATGGACTGGATCCCATTTGCAGAGGGCCGAGGGTATTTGTCCAGGTGTATCAGGAAGGTTCCGCATCCTTCCACTGAGCTTCTACGTATTCCCCAGGAGGAGGCTGGATAACAGGCTTTACTCATCCCTGTGGGGGCCATTGCAGATGCTTCCTGTAACCCTCCCTCTGCTCTCTCCCCCAGGAGTCTTCTATTCTCCAAATGTCAACTATCACCTCTTTGCTAAGAACTCCCCCATCAATCTCTCTACTCCTGAGCTCCAACTCCATTGCCCAAGCTGCCCACAAAGCATTTCACCTGAGACTCTAATGTCCCAAACCAAACTCCTGTCCTTCTTCCTCACCTTCTCCTCACCTCCTCTCTCCCATCACCTCCTCTTTTGGGCTCTCTCAAAGATACCACCAGACACCCAGCTGGTGAAAAGCTGGCAGCCATTCTGAACTCTTCTCCATCCTGCATCCTCCAAACACAGTCACTAAGTCAGGCCAATTTATCGGCAATTTCTTCTATAAACTTTCCTCCTTAGCTTTGTTCCCTCCACCCTAGCCCAGGCCTTCATGCCTGTGCCCATGGAACATTAAGGGTGTTCTCAATTAAAGGAAGAGTGTGGCTGGGGATAGAGTCTTAGACATGAGGTCAGGAGAATTGGGGATCAAATGCTATCTTTGCTATTTCATATCTGTGTGTCCCTAGGCAAACTACTGAACCTCTCTGAAGTTCATTTGGCAATGCAGAATTATCTGCTTAAGCCTGCCATGACATCTCTGCCCTTTTCCTCTGTTTCCCCTTATTTTCCTTGATTTGATGCTCTCTTTCATGCTTAACTTTGGTCACTTTCCTCTACATTTTCTTCTTTTACTTTCTAGGTTTTTGCATATATTGATGTTTTCAGTTCCCTTTAAAAATACTGACTAACCATAAGGATTGTTCATATTGATGAATAATTAGAGACTGGGTGATCTGGCCTCATCTCTCTCTGGCAGGTCCAGCTCAACTCTGTTAACAAGCCAACACTTACTTACCACTACCATTACTACCATCATCAGGCTGTCCTTCACTCCTTGCCTTGTCCCTTGGACCCTCTCCCCGAGCCAGTATGACCAGAACTCATCAGGATCATTTGCTCACATGGTTTGATTAATAGGAGCAGCCAACTCTATTCCTTCATGGAGATGGAGGACCCCCAACAGCCATCTGCCTCAGCATTAACTCCTAAGGTCCTCCTGCTCTTACTATTGGCTGGGCCTCTATGCCCCACAGACCCACGGCACGGTGAGCTGACTTGCTGAGAGGACCAAAGGCCCCTGGGCTTTGCCATTTTCATGCTGGTCTTGCCATCTGCCCAGAAGCTGAACTTCGCTTTTGATGTTTTCTCCCTTAATTGGAATGGGAGCTTTTGGAGGACGGGCCCCTCCTTGCCTTCTCTGTCTGAGTGTCCCAGGCTTAGCACAGTATTCAGCATCTACTTAGCTCTTAATAGATGCTTTTCATTCATTCAGTTTCCTCATCTGTCAGACAGAGGTAATAAAATCTCCTATCTCATGGGAGGTTATGAATCAAATGAGATAATGTTTGGAAAATGCTATGAAAAAGTAAGCATGCTCCATACATGTCAGCTGTGATGGTTGTAGCAGACTCCTCCCTGGCTGCCCTAGCTCAGGCCTAGACTCCTTCCAGCCTCTCTGGCAGACTGCTACCTCCTTCCATTACTCAGCTATCCATCCTAGCCCATCTCTGGGAGGCTGTAAGAAGCACTAGCCAATCACAAAGGCAAAGGAAGGATTACAGGATCCTAGATGAACCAACTGCTCCTCAAGGACAACCCCATCATGTTACAGATGAGTAAAATAAAGCATCTAGAGGTCAGGTGGCATGCCCAGGGTCATGCAGCCCATGTGGGACTACACTTGAACCTAGTTCTTCTTGACTTGAATTCCAGCATTCTCTCTACTGCACCACCCAGCAGAGAGCTATCATTGTCTTCTCTGCTTTGCCACTCACTAGCTAGTGAAGGTCATTAATTTCTGTGGGCCTTGATTTTCACATGGAGAACCCTATCTAGATCCCTTCATGTCTCTAGGCAAGCATCACATAATATGTCCTCCATTTATGGGGGAAGGAAGAGGGGATGTTAGTGGTCTTTAAGAACCAGGACCATGGAAAGTTGAGCTTCAGGTATCTCAAAGAGGCCGTAGGAGGAGGGGAGAACAGGGCTAAATCAAGCGTAGAGAGGACCTGCCAAGAGGGGTGGGAGGGATTAAAGAAGAAGATGTCAGCCAGGTGCTTCCATTCCAATAAATTATTCTTCTTGTTAATAGGTGCTAAACCCACTCTTTTGAAAATACCACCAAAGGATAAGAAGGGATTGCTTTGTGATCCCTCTAAATTTCAGGATCCTAAGACAAAGGTCTAGTGCCTAATTCTAGTTACAACTCGAACTGTGTCTCAGGGTTATTGGAAGGAAGGAAGGAAGGAAGGAAGGAAGGAAGGAAGGAAGGAAGGAAGGAAGGAAGGAAGGAAGGAAGGAAGGAAGGAAGGAAGGAAGGAAGGAAGGAAGGAAGGAAGGAAGGAAGGAAGGAAGGAAGGGAGGGAGGGAGGGAGGGAGGGAGGGAGGGAGGGAGGGAGAGAGGAAGGAAGGAAGGAAGGGAGGAAGGAAGGGAGGAAGGAAGGGAGGAAGAGAGAGAGGGATGGAGGGAAGGAAGGAAAAGTGGCATTTATGAAGCTCCTATGTGCCAGGAACTGTGCTAAGAGCTTTCCAAATCTCATCTCATTTGAGCCTCACAACAATCCTGGGATGTAGGTGCTGTCGTTATCCCCATTTCATAGCTGAAGAAATTCAGACAAGCCAAAGTTAAATGACTTAGGAATCACAGGCTAGTCTGAGGCTGGCTTGGAAATCAGGTCATCTTGACTCCAGGCTTAGCCCTCTATCTGAGGAAAGCATTTTACCAACTAGAAAGTGTTTTATAAAAGTAGTCTACACTACCTGCCTTGGCTACCAAGTTATTACAAGGATCAGATTATAGACAGAATTGGATAAGATCTTGGGGGAAGTGACCTTGGAGCTCACCCTCTCTATTCTCAGGTAAGGAGATGAGGCCTGGAGAGAGGTCAGGGCTTGTCCATGTCACATAGCCAGATGACTGAGCAGAAATACAGAGTTGTGGATTCCGACTCCAGCTCTTTCCACCAAACCTGAGGGCTACCTCCCTGCAATCTGTTAAGTGCATGTGGACAAATATTATTGCTGATTCATAAAACTCTTCTGTGATAAAGATAAGATATACCACTCCTCAGATCAGCCAGGAGAATTTCTCCACCATCCACATATGCAGATTTCACTCAATGACTATTTAACTTAATAAAACAAGAGGCACAGGAGACAAAGAATTGCCCTCATGACCAGAAAGACATGGGTGCAAGTCCCCTCTGTGACATGCTGGGGATGCCATCCCAGGCAAGTCCCTTCACTTCTCTGTCAATGTTCCAGGCATCATCTAAGACTGTAAGCAGAAACACTGCTGATCCAAATTGAAGGAAGGCATTTCCTCACTGGGGAACTCCCATGCTGATGAAGTCTGAGATTTCATACAAATCCTCATCACTGGCCTTAGGGAGTGCAAATTTATGCAGCAATCCATGCTATCGACCAACCAGCATATCATGAGATCCCAGAGTTGGAAGAGTCTCAGAGGCAATTGAGGTCAGTTGGCTCCTTTATCAGAGTAGGAACCCAAGGTCTGGGAGGTGAAATGATTTGTTCCAGATCCCATGAGGAGTCAGAACCAAGATTCTCTTCCGCTCAGGAATCGATCAACGACCACTTATTTATGCTCCTGCTGTGTTGAGAATACAAAGACAAAAAAAAAAAAAGTCAGCCATCAAAAACTTACATTCCCCTTGGCGGGGGGAGGGGGGCGGTTAAAGAGAAATCAATGCAACATTTATAAACAATAAATCCAAAGAAATTTTGGTAGGAGGAAGAATGAGGGGGCTGGTTGGAGTATGAGTGACAGGCAGTAGAATCAAGAAGTGGCCAGCTGGATGCCACAGAAGTCTAGAGTCAGGAAGACCTGAGTTAAAATTTGACCTCAAACACTTACTATTTGTATGACCTTGGGGAAGTCATTTAACCCTGTTTGCCTCAGTTCTCCTGCAAAATGAGATGGAGAAGGAAATGGCAAACCACCCCAGTATCTTTGCCAAGAAAACCCCAAGTGTGGTCATAGAGAGGTATAAATGTGACTGAAATGACTCAACAACAACAATCAGGAAAGGCTTTATGAAGGAAGTGTCCTCTGACCTCAGTCTTGGTGGGGGCTGGAGAGGAATACTAGTGACTGTTTCCAAGATGGGAAGTGAGGAGGGAAAACTTTTTAGGCATGAATTCCATCCTTGCCAAAGGCAGAGAGATGGGAGGTGAGTGGCCATGTTCAGGAACTATCAAATAGTCCATTTGGGGTTAGAGTTATGTTTAGGGTTAGAGAAACTAACATGGAATCACTTTGGGGACCAGGTCATGAAAATTGGGGGAATTGTACTTGATCCTAGAGGTTATAGGGAGTGCTGGAAGCTTCTTCAGGAGGTCAATGACATGGTCCGGACTGGAGTTTAGGAATGTGCTTAGTGACTTTATGAGGCTGCTTTGGAGTGGGGAGAAATGGAATTCACCAAAATCCATTAGAAGGCTACTGCAATGGTTTAGGAGAGAGGTCATGAGGCCCTCAATAAGGAGGTAGGGGAACAAGCAGAGAAGGGGATGGATAAGACAAGTTAATGGATTGGATGTAGGGGCAAAGAAACAGTGAACAGTCAACAATGATTCTACACTACAAACATGGGTGACTGAGAGGGCCAGAGTTCCCTAAAGAGATCAAGGTATGTTAGGAGGAGGGGAACATCTTTGGGGACAGATGACATTTGTTTTGAGCGTGCTGAACTTGACATGTCTATTGTAACGATTGGAATGACGCCACCTGCTGGAGACTTACTGTAGAAGAGTTCTGCCCTTGAAGCGAAGGTCTTTGAGGGCAAGACCAGGAGTCTTTTCTTTGGTGTCAGGAAGTGACGCGGGCTAGTGGGAGGAGGAAGGAAGAGACTGGCGCTCAGTCTCGCTCTCTTTCCTCTGGACTCGGGTGGAGAGCGGAGCTAGAAATGTGCTCTCCCTTTAATAGATAGGAATCTAGGCCTTTCTCTCTCTTTACCAAATTCTTATTCTCCTTAATAAATGCTTAAAAGTCTAACTCTTGCTAAAGCTTATAATTTATTGGCGACCACTCATTAAATATTTTAGACAGACTAGCTAGAATTTTAGCCCTTAACACTATAGAACAGGCAGCCATCTCTGTCCAACAGGCAGCTGGTTACAGGGGATTGGAAGACGAGAGACAAAAATTGAGGGTTTTCTTGTTTGTTTGTTTTTGTTTTTTGTTTTTTGTGGGGCAATGAGGGTTAAGTGACTTTCACAGGGTCACACAACTAGTAAGTGTCAAGTGTCTGAACCCAGATTTGAACTCAGGTCCTCCTGAATCCAGGGCCGGTGCTTTATCCACTGCAGCGCCACCTAGCTGCCCTCTTTTTTTTTGTTTCTTTGTTTTCTGTTTTGAGAGACAAAAATTGAAGTGAAGAAGCTGATGAACTACAATGACAAGGGTGATGGATTTGCAACCAGCAGACCTGTAATTATTCATTTTGTATGACCCTGGGCAAGTCACTTAAACTCTTTAAACCTCACTTTCCTCTTCTGTACATTGGAAAAAACAAACCTAGAGTATTTTTTCTCACAGGGTTGTTCTGAGAATACATTGAGTACGTGTATATAGAGCTTCACAATCCTGAAAGTGCTCCACAAATATCAGTTATGGAAAGTACATTTGAGTGTTTAAGGGGACACATTTTGTTTGGCTCTGAAATTTCCTTCTTCATTCCTAAGATAAAATTGAGGGCCTCTTCAATTTCTACAAGGACCAACGCAACAAAAATCCCATTCTATAGCTGTCTGAATTCTCCAGGAGACGGAGGCAGAGAGGCAGAGCTGTTGGGCTTCCCCTTCATCACCTTTGGGGCACCCGAGTTCTCCAGATGTCATTTCAGTTGAGAGGTTAAGGAAGTCAGATTACAGTTACATTCTGCAGCACCCTCCCTTTCTATGGCTACTCATCCATTTTCCTAGTATTGCCGAGAAAATGCCAACCTACCTGTCCAGACCGGAGGGTCCAGGTCTCTAGTGTTCTCTGAGCTGTAAAGAAAAACAGTCTATAGCAAACTACCTCCTGGTAAATAGAGAGGGTGGGGTGGGGGGCAGGGAATGGAGAGAGGGAGACTGACAGAGACAGACAGAGACAGACAGAGACAGAGACGAGCAGAGATGGAGCTAGAGAGAGAGGGTGATAGATTGGCCTGAAATGTCTGGGAGAGCTGATGGAAGTAACTGAGTTCTCAGGCCAATAGCAGATGGTGATTTAATGAGCCTCATTTCCCTTGCTGTGTGTGTGTGTGTGTGTGTGTGTGTGTGTGTGTGTGTATCACATGTGTGCCTAGGCACATGTTTCTCTGGCTGCAGGCGTGAAAGCTCCCTCATGATCACGATTGCAAAGGACCAAAATAAAGAACCAAGTGAGCCCCAGGATTGAGTGGGCTGACCTCTGCCCTCTTCTGGCTGCAAATGGAAGCGCTGAAGTCCTGGCACACGTTAGCCATTGAGTGACTGGACTGCTGGGAAGAAAGAAGCCCCATCTGGACCTGGGGTGAGCCTCGCTTATTGGACACAGGGAGCTGGCCTCCTTTGCCTTCTAGCTCCTTCTCCTGGCCTCTTTCCCCTCACCTTCCCCAAAGTGCTACAACTTAAGCTGAAGAGGTTTTGAGAAAGGCATGTAGGATAACTCCTATTATATTGCTTGAAGGAATTTGGGCATGTTCAGCCTGAAGAAAAGAAGATTCAGAGAGACAAGAGACCTTCCTTTAAGTGTTTACAGGCCTGTGGTGTGGATGAAGGTCTAGACATTGTGCTTGGCCTCTGAGGTCAGAACTAGAAATGCTGGAGAGAAGTTGCAGTGAGACACATTCTAGCTTTATGAAGTAAAACCTTCCAAACCATGAAAGTTGGTTAAGAGTGAAATGGAGGGGCAGCTAGGTGGTGCAGTGGATAAAGCACCAGCCCTGGATTCAGGAAGACCCGAGTTCAAATCTGGCCTCAGACACTTGACACTCACTAGCTGTGTGACCCTGGGTAAGTCACTTAACCCTCATTGCCCTCCCCCCCCCCAAAAAAAGAATGAAATGGAGTGCCTTGAGGCCTGGTAGGAGGCTTCTCACTAGAGCCCTTGGGTGGACACAGAGGCATTCCTTTCTCAGGGATGAATTGAACCAGATGATCTTTGAGGTCTCTTCCTACTCTGAGATAAGAGAGTAGGACTTGTTTTCTTCATTGTGCTTGCATTCCCATCTCCTACCTCAGTGCCTGGTCCATGGTAAGTCTCTGTCAGCTTGCTGGATTTAAAGATAGGAAGAATCACAATGGACCTGTGTCCAAAGGGAGGGCTTTATGGAGATAGAACAGGAGAGGATCCTTTAAGGACAGGTCCAATTTGCATAAGCATAAAGGAAAGCAGGCTAGGCAGAGGAAGCCTCAGGATCCAAGACACAGACAAGGGAATAAATAGGGCATGATAAGGTACAAGTAGCTGACCTGATACTCAAGTAATAGTAGCTAAAAATGGAAAAACCGGTAACATGTAGATGGTCCAAGGCCTCACATGACAAGGACAGAAAGGTGAACTTTGTGCTCACCAGCCCAATTATAGAAAATGAGGCCCATGCCTAATTCTTTGAAAGATGGCAGGAAAAGATGTCTCCCCCCAGTCCCCAAATGATAAATGGTCAAAGGCATAAAGAGGCAGTTTTCTGAGGGAGAAAGCCAATGAATAATCATATGAAAAAATGCTCCAAATCACTAATAAGTAAAGAAACGCACATTAAAGAACTTTGGATTTCTGCTCATTCTCATCATATTGGCAAAGTAATCAGGGAAAAAATGACAGATTTTGGAGGGAATGCAGGAAAACAGGCAATTAATGCACTGTTGGTGGAGTTGTGAATGATCCAGCCATTCTGGAAAGCAATTTGGAACAATGCCCCAAAAGTTATTAAAATGGGCATACCATTGAACTCAACAATAACTCTGTTAGGCCTAAATCCCAAAGAGATCAAAGAAAAAAGAAAAGGACCCATGTGTACAAAATTATGTAAAACAGCTCTTTTGTGGTGGCAAAGAATTGGAAACAACAGGGGTGCTCATCAGTTGATGGATGGCTGGTCAGTCAGTTCTAAACAACATTAAAGGCCTGCTTTGTGGCGGGCACCATGTTAAGCACTGAGGATACAAAGAAAATAAAAGACAATCCTTGCTCTCATGGTGCTCCTAGTCTAGTGGGGGGAGAAAGCACGCAGACCATTACACAAGTACAAGCTTTATACAGGACCAATGGGAAGTAATCATAGGACAGAAGGTGCTAGAATGAGGAGGAATTAGAAGACTTCCTGTCGAGGATGATGTTGTAGCTGAGGTTTCAGTGGAGCCAGGAGAGCATTTCAGGGATGGAGGTGGCAACCGGTGAAAATGCCTGGAACTGAGAGATAGAATGACTTGTTCAAAGGAAAGCAAGGAGGTCAGTGTCACTGGATCCCAGAGGATGGTGTGAGGATGAGGAAAGAGGAGGTTGTGGTGGTGAAGTGCTGGAAGGTTGTGGAAGACTGGAAAGCTGGTGGAGGGGGCATGATTTGAACTCCAAACAGAAAATCTTCTGTTTGGTCCTAGAATTGAAGGGAGCCACTGGAGTTTGGTGAGCAGAAGGAGGATATGTTCAGGTACACTTCAGCAAAATCATTTTGGCAGTTGAGCGAAGGATGGAAAGGAGTGTGGAGCAACTTGTGGCAGGGACACCACCAAGCAAACTATGTGTGAGATGATGAGGGTCTACACAAGATGGTAGCAGTGCCAGAGAAGAGAAGGGAGCATCATGGCATAGGAATGTCAAGCAATACTATTTGATTTTAAGAACTGATTATGTGGACAATTTTAGAGAGACCTGGGGACACATGAACTGTAGGTCGACATGAACAGATCCAGAAGAATAATTTATATTAAAAATATTATAAAGACAAAAACCTTTGAAAAAGTCAAGAAGGTTGAGCAACTCAATGACCAACCATGATTCCAAAGGACACGTGTTGAAACATGCTACCCATTTCCTGATAGAGGCAATGGACTTGGTGCAGAATGAGACAGATTTCTGGCCATGTACAATGTGGAAATTTGTTTTTCCTGCTTGTGTGCATTTGTTATAAGGTTTTTATTTTTCTTTCCTTTTTTCCAGTGGAGGTTTGAGATGGAAGAGAGAGAAAAAAAGATAATTGTTAGTTGGGGAAAAATTAAACTAAATCATGTCTCACTACAGTATCTACCATTCATTTAAGATCAGCACTTAATGAGCTGAATAAGGTATGCTTCCTGAGGGCAGGGGCTTATTTTTGTCTTTGTTTCCCCAGAACCTGGGGACAGTGTCTGTAGTCATTGTACATAGTACCCACTAAATACATGTGATCAATTATGTGTTATATGAAATTGAGTGAATCATTTCATTCTGAATTGGAGCAAACTGAGTGCCCAGTGTCTTTAAGAAAACACAGAAAAAAATTTACATGAATCCTTTCTGACTCACTGGCCTTTGGTGGGTCTTACCTTGTGGTGAGACAAGGGGCCCAGACCAATGAGCTCACCAAGTGGTGTCTTGATGCCTCATACCTTCGATTCACATTTGATTCACTGCCCATGACCCTTCAACATAATTACTCGGAGGATGAGTTGCCCTTGCTGCCTTCTCTTTCTGGCCAACAAGCTGAAGTTTGGATGCTTTTCCTTAGATAGCCTATAATTTTCTAAATTTGCTCTCTTCCCCACTGCATTTCTTCACACAAGGATCATTGGATTTCTTTTGTCACTCCAGTCATTTTAAATCAAAACATTGATGCATATGTCCGATGTCAATCGGACGTCTAAGCTACTGGAGAAAGAGATTCCGTAAAATACACTTGAATTTCATCTGTCTGGTTTCCTGTACTGACTCACAGGATAAAGAGAGACCCCAAGTGGTCTGTTCTACCATATCCCTGTACTAGCTTTGTATTTAATACATCTGAAAAGATGATTGGAAGTACATGTTTCCAAATCCCATTTTCTGATGTTGTATAGGCATACTCTGAGCAAGAGAAGAGGAATATTTTCTAGCAGCAGCAGCAGGAGTAGCAACAATAGCAACAACAAAACAAGGAGAAACAGTGTAGAGAAGTAGTCTATCTCTTACACAAGTTGCTTAATTTATCAGTGACCCACAGACTTCCAATTTGGTACAAAATATCATTCTTCAGGGATACAGGAAGTTTCCTCATCGCAATTTCCATAGGCTGAGGAAATGATTGGTTAGGAACTATCTCCCCATCAAAACCAACAAATCTTAGATGGACACTTGCATGGCAGCTGGCTAGTGGGGCAAAGAGTAAATGCTCATATTTCCATCGGGCTTTCAAGTTTATGAAGCTCTTTCTCTGCCATCCCACCCCACAGCCTTTGGAAGAAGGGGCTGCAGGTATTATTATCCCCGTTTTATATATGAAGAAACTGAGGCTCAAGGATGTGAAGGGACTTGTCCAAGCTCACACAACTAATATACTCTAGAACAGACAATAGGCTCCTGAGCAGTTGTTTCCTAAACAATCAGACATATAACACGCCTTCTAAGTGTCTTTGTAACACCGGACAAGAGATCGAAAATGAAAGACAGAAAACACATTATTTGGGGAGGAAGAAACAATATCCATTTATTAAGGGACACTATTGAACTATGTATTTTGAAGGGCATCACTGTAACATCCATTCCCTTCCATTCTGTCCTACCCTATCCTGTTTTATTCCATCATACGAAATCATAGCCCTCAGAGGATGTGTTGGCCCTTTATCAATAGAGGGAATTTTCTCACATGTGAGTTCTCTGTAACAATAAAGTCCAGTCCAGTCCCTGTGTCCCTCTCCCATAGAAACCACTCTTCCAGATGCTGTCCTCTTTTGCCTCTTCCTGACACACAGTAGCTGCTTCATAGTCAATGGTCGCAACTACTTAAATTGAATCGAGCTGAGTTGTGCTCTACTACTGTCCTTTTCCAAAGTCAATAGAATTTTTGGCCTGAAATGTGTCATCCCATTGCACCCGCCCCCCAGGAAGTTGTCATGGCTAGGAGAAACAAGTTGTATATGTGCGTGTACCTGTGGGAAGAGAGGGGATGTGCCAGTGATAACTACAAAATTTACTAAGAACTGATTCCCCACCCAGTCCCCCCTACCCAAGCAGGTGAAATGCCTGGGGTAAACCATCTTTGTCATTTCTAGACGCTTGATAGATTTATGGACCTCCCCCACCTCCCCCCAAGCAACTTATCCCCTCCCAATGTTTCCCCACCTAACTCCCAGGACTTTATGTTATTATGTAAAAAGGGTCCACCTACATTAAGTAGTTTCCATTTAGAGTTAGTAGTATCTATACTTAACTCCGGAGGAGTTCTATTGTTTCTTTTGTTAAAGGTTCCTTTACATTAAGGTGTTGTGAGTGACTCCAGATCAATCTTTTGGTTCCCATCTGTTCTGTTACCCCATAAAACCCTGTCCTCAGTTCCCATCTTTATATATTCCTGGCTTCTGAGCTTTGTGGTAGCAGGAGCCCTGATTAAAGACCTCATTTCTCCTATATTGATTGTTTCTTTAATTTCCAGATTAACACCTGTGTCTCACAGTCATGTTTGGAACCTTCCCTGAGATTATAGCTGCCCTCTAACTCAGTCAATTGACAATAAGAGGGAGCTTGTGAGAAGTGGCCCTCTTCAAGAACAGAGAACGAATAACAATGCATAGACTAAGCCGGTGATAGTGCCCTGGATTGGCGGGCCAGCAGGATGGGCTTGGCCAAATCCATCCCACAGCTCAGAATTGTTTTTTGAAGGACTGCTCTATTTTTCAATGTGGCCCTGTAAGAGACAGCCTGAGGGCCCCTTGTATATGATGCTGGCCTGGCCTGTTCATGGTCCCCTGTTGACTCCTCTACTCTATTCAGAAGCCAGGCATTTGTGCTGCCTCATTTTACATTTTTACAGTTTCCAGAAAAGAAGGAAAATTCAATCAACAAACAACATTCATTATACCTGCTGAAACAACAGAGGAAGGGAACAAACATTGATTAAGCACCTGCTATCTCCCATTCACTGTGATAAGTATTTTATAAACATTATTATATTTGAGCATTGTAAGAGGAAAATTCTACAGAATTAAGTATTGTATTAGGACCACAGTACTGGAGCCACCAGGGCCCTGAGAGGTCATTCTTTGCAGCCTCCTCTTTTTATAGATGAGAAAACTGAGACACAAAGAGATTAATTAACTTGCTGTTGGTCACATTGTTCTAAAGTGCCTGAGGAGGCATGTTAAGCTGGGCCTTCCTGCTGCCAAGTCTGGTGTCCCAACCATACCACACCACACTGCCTTTCACCTCAGTCAAATGGAATTAGCTGCCCACATCACAAGGTTGTGAGAAAGACACTTTGCAAGCCTGTTGAAACCACAATATATGTGCTAGCTAACATTATTTCTTTTAAATGACTTTGAAAGGCAGAATGGGAGAGCAAGCAACAAACCCAAATAAAAAAATCAGGATGTCCTGGGTTCAAATCTTGATGTTGCTACTTAGTAGTTCTGTACCCTGGATGAGTCAGACCATTCCCAAAGACTTATCTCTTAGGGGACAGATATAAGGGTTGGGAATTTCCACACTTAGGAAATCGCAGGGCCTTGCCACATTTGCTGTATTGTGATAAAGATAGATTTAGGCTGTCATTTCAAAAATTCATGAAAGATAAGGAAGAGAAAGACAGGCATTTCCAGAAAGACTTGGGTTCACATTTTGCTTTTGATACAAATAGTCTGGTTGATCCTGGGAAAATCAATGAATGTCTTTGTAGCCCAAAACTGTCTGAGCCTGTAAAGTACTGATTTGTTGCTTGTCTTTATTGGTGGAGGGAGTTTTCACACTGGAAATTCCCTATGGGAATGAAAGGCTCAAGCTAGCCCAAAGCACTTATTAAGGGTCTCACTGTGCATCAGGCATGGGGATGAGCACTGTGGATACAAAGGCAAACAAAAAAGAGCATCAAAGACTTTGATTTGGTCTGGGCTTGAGAGCCCTTGAGTCTGACCCCCTGACCACCACCACCCCCCTTTTAATAGATGAGGAAATGCAGCTCCAGAGAGGATGAATGGCAAACTGCCAAGGGGCTGCAAGATGGCTCAGAGATAGAATGTTAGGCCTGGATTCAGGAAGACCTGAGCTCAAACCCAGCTTCAGACACTTGCTCACTCTGTGACCTTGGACAAGTCACTTAAGCACTCTGCTTTGATTTCCTCATCTGTAAAATCGGGGTAATAATAGCACCTACATTTTAGGTTGTTGTGAGGATTACATAAGATAATAGGTAATTGTACAGTCCTTGGCATAGAACCTGGTACACAACAAGTGCTATACAAATGATAGCTATTATTTTTATTATGGTCACATAGATAGGTATCAATTAAGGGAAACAATGGTGAAAAGGAAAACAGATTTTTGAGGGTGGAGATAGGACAGTTTTCAGAAGAAGAAATCAAGGCTGCCCATAGCCATATGATAAAATGCTCTAAATCACCAATAATTGGAGAAATGCAAATGAAAGCAACTCTGAGATACCACTTCACGCTCATCAGAGTGGCTAACATGACAGAAAAAGAAAACAAGAAACAGTGAACACAACTGGAAAAGCAAGGACACTAATAAACTGTTGATAGAGCTGTGTGCATTGGTGCAACCATTCCAGAGAACAAATTGCAACTATGTCCAAAGGGCTATCAAACTGATCATACCCTTTGACCCAGCAGTACCATTCCTACTTCTATATCCCAAAGAGATCAAAGAAAAAGGAAAAGTACCTGTATGTACAAAATATTCCTAGTCACTCTTTTTGTAGTGGCAAAGAATTGGAAATTGAGGGGATGCCCATCAATTGGGGAATGGCTGAACAAGTTGTGGTCTATGATTGCAAGGGAATGCTATTGTGCTATATAAGAAATGACAAGCAGCATGATTTCAGAAAAGTCTTTAAAGACTTACATTAATTGATGCAAAATGAAGTGAACAGAACCAGGAGAACATCTTACACAAGAACAGCAATATTACAACGATAATTAACTTGGAAAAACCTTAGCTCTTCTGATCAGTACAATGATCCAAGACCATGCCAAATGACTTGTGATAAAAAATACTGTCCTCCTCCAGAGAGAGAACTGATGCAGTCTAAGTGCAGCTTGAATTAGATTTTTTTCATTTTTTTCATTTTTCTTTTTTGTGTGACATGGTTAATATGGAAATAAGTTTTGCATGATTTCTCATGTATAATTGAAATTATATTGCTTACCTTCTCAATGGGTGGGGGAGGTTGAGAGGAAGAAAGGATTTAGGGGGCAGCTAGGTGGCAAAGTGGATAGAGTGCTGTCCCTGCATTCAAGAGGACCTGAGTTCAAATCCGGCCTCAGACACTTGACACTTACTAGCCATGTGACCTTGGGCAAGTCACTTAACCCCAATTGCCTCACCAAAAAACAACAAAAATACCTTTAAAAATAAAATAAAAATAAATTTTAAAAATTTTAAAAAAGAAAGGATTTGGAACTCAACTTTATTTTTTTACAAAAAACAAAAGTTAAAAATACATAAATAATATAACTATGATCCTATAATTGACCTTTTTTGATGGTGGCCCAAAGGGACTGAAGCATGAGTCCCATGCAGGGACTTAAACCTTTCCATATGTGCCACACTGCTGGGTTGGGCCCATGGGCCTCTCAAGGCCAGCGGAGACCCTCTAAAAGCTCTGCGGTGGGTGTTTTCCCCCTTTCTGTTGTCCCTTCCTAGGGCATCTCTGTTATGCCCCTGGGGTCTTGTCCCATTAGATTGTTCCTAGACCAGATGTGCAAGGATGGCATTGGCATCCAGAGGTTCAGAGCTCTAGAGCTAGGCTGCATCAGAGGGTTGCCCCATTTTGCAGACAAGCAAACTGTGGCCTGGAGAGCACAAGTAGCTAGCGCAAGATCACATAGGTGATAAGCATCAGAGCCTTTAATGGAATTTGGCCCCAGATGACCTGACTCCAGAAATCAACACTCTTCTCCCTCCCTCCCACCCCTCGACCACTGTGCTGATTCAATAGATGCTGTTTCCAGTGAGAGATGGGATTTCTCTAGATATTTTAATAAATAGCTGCTTATAGCAAGGCACTGTGCTCACCTGCTGGGGGCTATAAAGGGTAAAAAAATATTAAAAAGACAGTGCTGGGGGCAGCTGGGTGGTACAGTGGATAAAGCACCAGCCCTGGATTCAGGAGGACCTGAATTGAGTTCAAATCCAGCCTCAGACACTTGACTCTTAATAACTGTGTGACCTTGGGCAAGTCACTTAACCCTCATTGCCCTGCAAAGAAAAAAAATTTTTAAATTTTAAAAAAGACAGTGCTGGCTCTCAGGGAGCTTACAGTCTTAAGAAGAGGCTGAAAAAGAAAAAAAACACAAAGATCTCAATAATATGAATTATGGGGTGGGAATAAGCATTTCTATAGAGCCTACTATGTGCAGGCACTTTAGAAGTAATATTATTATAAAAAATAGTAATAATGGCAATGATAATATCATCAAGAATAAGACAGGGAAGGAAACTCCATTTTATCATACATATATATATGCATGTGTAAATGCTATCTGAATGTTCATATATGCATAGGTATGTACATAGATGGATATATTCCGAAGACCTACATACATATATATGTTTGTTTGTCATGGGGGGGGGGGGAGTAAACAAGGAAACTCACACACATAGAATGAACTTCTCTCAGGCAGGGCCTGGAGCTCTGAGACACTAAGCGATGTGCTTGGGGTCACACAGCCTGACTTTGTCTCAGCGGGCACTTGAACCCTGGCCCTCTTGGCCCCAAGGACAGCTCCCTCTCCGTTCCCATGTGCTACCTCTCATTAGGGAGGGGAGACTCCTTTAATGCTTTCATTAAGGACATGGAGCAAGCAGAAGGTTAGGCAGAGCTGCTCACACCCGAGGTCAGTCACCATTCCTCCTGCCCTCTGTCTAATTGACCCTGTCTCATGCTGCCCCCTGCCCACCAGGACACCAGAGCTGGAGCAACATCACTGTCTGATTCTGCACCTGCAACTCTCTCTTTCCCTCTCTGGGTCAGGGAACAATCATTGAATTAATTCTATGGCTTCTGGAAAGGGAGTGACTCTCTACTGCTCCAAGGCTGTATTCACCGTATCTGTGAGGGCCTAAACCAGAGACCCCTTTCCTGGCCCCATCAGGGCTCAGCCCCTTAATGGCATTGACTGCCTCAGTTTTTGTGTTTGTGTTCCTGCACCTTGCATTGTGCCAGCACACATAGTAGGCCCTCAATAAACGCACATGAATTATTGATGACAGAGTCAGAGGTACTCTAACCCTAACCCTCTCATTTTGCTGATGAGGACATTCAGGCTCAGAAATGGAAAATGGTGTGCTCTGGATCAATCGCTCAATTAACAAGGCTTCTGATTACAAATTGAGCAAACTTCATAATGCACCACACCATCTCATAAAGTTCCCACCAACAGAGATTGCAACAACTCTGATTTCTCATACTGGAAGAATTTCATCTATATTTTCCCATAACTCCCAACAAAGGACACCCCTTCATTGAGTCAGATCAAAAGAACTCTATTCCCAGTGACAGTTGGAGACCTTCCTCTTATTCATTTTTCTAACTCAGGGTTTGCTACTGTTGTTCAGTCATTTTGGCCGAGTCTGACTCTTCATGACTTTATTTGGGGTTTTCCTGGCAAATATCCTGGAGTGGTTTCCTTCTCCAGCTCCTTTTACAGTTGAGGAAACTGAGGCCAACAGGGTAAAGTGACTTGTTCCAGGCCACACAGCTAGTAAGTGTCTGAAGGTAGATTTGAACTCCTTCTGACTCTAGGACCTGTGCTCTTATCCATTGTACCACCTAGCTGCCTCCCTTTTCCCGGGCTTTTTTTTTTTTATTCAAGTAGAACCATTTTATTGGTTCAGGAATCTTGATGGGCAGAAGCCAGTTTCTGGTTGGTGTTTGTTGTTCATTCCTGAAGAGGACCAAAATGACATCACTATGTTAAGAGCCATGTACAGTGTGTCTGACCATGGTTGATCAAACCAATATGAGCTCAAAGGCTCTACAACAGGTCGGGCACAAATAATCCACGTGAACATTTGAAGTGGAGATGTCTCCACATTTTTGCCTCTCTGTCACATTCCTTTGAGTTACTGCAATTTGGTTTTGCCCATAGAGCACAGCTGTGCCCAGCACCATGCTTGGCAATCTGGTGCATTGTCTTCCATGTTATATAATTGATTACATAGTTCTTCAGAGAGACCTTGAGAGTGTCCTTGTATCGCTTCCTCTGACCTCCATGTGAGCACTTGCCTTGTGTGAGATCTTCATAAAATAGTCTTTTAGGTCAATGCACATTTGAACAACAGGGCCAGCCCATGAGAGCCGTACACTCTGCAGCAGAGTTTGAGTGCTTAGCAAGTCAGCTCAAGAAAGGACCTCAGTGTCTGGGGCCTTACCTCGACAGGTGATCTGCAGAATCTTCCTAAGACAATTCAAATGGAAGCAATTCCATTTCTTGGCATGGCGCTGCTAGACTTTCTAAGTTCCACAGGCACACAGAAATGAGGTCAGCATTGGGGGCAGCTAGGCAGAGTAGTGGATAAAACACCAGCCCTGGATTCAGGAGGACCTGAGTTCAAATCCGGCCTCAGACACTTGATACTTACTAGCTGTGTGACCCTGGGCAAGTTACTTAACCCTCATTGCCCTGAAAACAAAAGAAAAAGAAATGAGGTCAGCACAATGGCTCTGTAGACCTTTAATTTGGTAGTAAGTCTAATACCTTTTCTCTCCGACACTTTCTTTTGGATACTCCCTAACGCTGAGCTAGTTCTGGCAATGTCAACCTCTCAACCATGTGTACATCCCTGGAAAGTAAACTGCCAAGGTGAGTGAACTCATCCACAGCATTCAATGCTTCTCCATTTGCTGTATCTGATGGTTCCAGGTATGGATGGTGTGGGGCTGGCTGGTGGAAAACCTGTTTTCTTGGCTGAGAGAAATGATCCCTACTTTGTTACCAGCACTGAGTGTACAATCATCTACAGACAAAAGTCAGGCACCAACTTTCCACTTTAGTCTTGGCTTGTAGACTTTTCTAGTTAAATAATTTACCATCAGTGCAGTAACTGACCTTGATGCCATTTTCATCCTCATTGAAGGTGTCTGACAATATTGATGAAAACACTTTCCTCAGGACATTGGGGAAAGAAACTTACAATTTGGGCACCTCATTCATGACAAGAGAGAAAGACCTAAGTGTAAATGGACTCCACACACCTTGGTGTTCAAAGTCCTTCACACCTTGGCTCCTGCCCAAGTTTCCATTCTTCTCATACAGCATTCCCTTGCCACAAATTCTGTGTTCCAGAGCACTTTTCATAATATACCAGAACACTCTCCCCAACTCATCTCTACCTCCCAGATTCCTTCAAGTCCCATCGAAAATCCCACCTTCTATGGGAAAGCCTTTCCCCATTTCTCTTAATTCCAGGGTTGTCCCTCTGAAAGTATCCCCAGTTTATGTGGCATAGAGTTGTTTGTATATTATTGCTTCTATTGACCTATAAGCTTTTGACAGCAGGGTCAGTTTTGTTGTTATTATTTTTTGTTTTTTCTTTTCTTTTATTTTCCCAGTATCCCCAGAGCTTACCGCAGTGTCTGGAATATAAATGTTTAATAAATGTTTGTCGATTGACTGATTAACTTAATTGGTAACTATGGACAAATCATATGAGCTCTCTTAACCTCATTTTCCCCATCTGAAAAATGAGGATTTTAATATCTTGTAGTATCTACCTCCCAGGGTTCATCAGGGGCTCTAATAAATTAATGTGTAGAAAGTGTTTTGCTGAACTAAAACTGTAAGTTAATTTTTGTTTTCAGGAAAAAAATAAGATAATGTATGTAAGGTGCTCCTCAAAGGACCACATGAATGGTGACTATTCCTATTAATGTTGTTAATAATGATAATTATTATTATTATGGAATAGACATATACATAGCAGGGAAAAGTCAAGCAATAAATCATTTCTTTCTTCTGGTATGGATATGTATATTCTGGTTGGATGAGAGGCAAAGATTTGAGGTCAGGGTCCCTTGGGATCCAGATTTTTAAAAAATAAATACAATGAGGGGCAGCTAGATGGTGCAGTGGATAGAGCACCAGCCCTGGAGTCAGGAGTACCTGAGTTCAAATCCAGCCTCAGACACTTAACACTTACTAGCTGTGTGACCCTGGGCAAGTTACTTAACCCCAATTGCCTCACCCAAAAATAAATAAATAAATACAATGAATATGTTAATGTTTGAATGAATGAATTGAATGCCTTAATGCTAGGCCACAGTTTTAAGGCAAGTGTAGATAGCAGTCCTTCCTCTCCTTCTTATTGGAACTTACTGGAAAGTACTCCCAGTGTCAAAACACTGAGCCTGCTCTAGCATCACACCCTTTAAAATAACAAAGGCCATATGGCTGCTTGGAGGCTTCTTTGACAAGTAGTCACCCTGAATGGCAGGACCCCAGCTCTTTGGGCAGAAGTGCTCCTGGGAAGCCTTGGAGAGGAACATCTCTGGGGCAGGGTGGAGGTGCCTGGCCCAAGAGATGGCCCATCGCTCTCCAGGTGTTTTCCACCCATCTGGAAGGCAGGCATCAGTTAGAAGTTCAGGGTAAATTTATCCTGGATATCTTGAATTCCTTTCCCAGGGATGGGAAGTGGAAAAGAAGCTGCTGGGTTGCTGGTGAGTTCATTGTCCATGAATAAAAGGCAGCCAAATTGCATTTCTCAAGAAAGGGGAAAAGAGGCCACCACCCAGTCTGGTTTGGATCTCACCAAACTCTACACATTTGCAAAATAGTGTCAGCTGGTTGATAAAAGTCAAAGCCACAGCTGGGTTTGCTTCTGGTTCCCTTGCAGTAGAATGTGAACACACACACTCCTGGGAAAGCAAACAAAGGGCTTCAAGGCTGGAGAATCCAGAAGAGAGAGAGGAAGATGGCTTATGGAGGGTACTGGCCATGAAGTCAGGAGGCTGGAGTCAAATCCCACCTCTAAAGCTACCTGCTTTCCAAGCCACAACTCCCACACAGTCTCTCCATCTGTGATGGAAAGATTTGTACCACCTCCTTGGCAGTGCTGGTTTGAGAAAAGGGTGGTGGAAATGGGAGCAGAATTTATATTAGCCAAAGTGACTTAGCCAAAGTTGTCCTTAAAACAATATTCAATGGAAGAGCAAATTGCAGTTTCATATACAATCATCTTTTTCCCCATTCTACTATGTTAATGAAAATTCTTGTTTTATTTCTTAAGTTCAGAATAAAATAAAGAAAAAGGAAAAAAGGGGGAGGGAGAAAATGGGAGTTGTGTTATTTTGGAGATCAATTTGGCCTCTTCTTTAAAGGTAAGGTAGCAGTGCTTCTGGGTGATGAGAAGATGAGCAGGCAGGCAGAGGTGCCCCCCCCCTTTATGATCCATTTACATTTGTGCAGGGTGGCCTCCTCCTCCCTTTGCAAGTGACTTCTCTCTAGCCCCTCCTTCAGCCTCTCTGCCTGGAGAAGTGGTTTCCTTATATCAGGCCATAAAAAATGGTGGATGCCTGACTCAATGTCAGTCAGTCAGCTTCCAGCTGGGTTTCTGACTTGTTTTGAAACTCAGAGAAACCCCGGGGAATGTATTCTCTCTGATCTTGGAAGTCATTAAAATAAATCATTAATGGTCCCCAACCGGAGCCCCAAGCCAGAAATCTTGCTCTGATAAAGGAGTTTTCAATCTTTTTCTCCTCATGAGTCAGTCACTATGCTTGAGAAATTACTGATATCATTGAGCACTTCTGTTGATCAACAGCTTTATCACATTTGGGGCTTACTTTGGAAAAAAAAAAAGTTCACTTTTAGATAAACAATACCTCCCAACTGCAGAGGGCAGCATCAAACTTGTTGAAAGTAAGTCCCCCTACCTTTGAGAAGAATGAAAGAAGAAAGTTGGGGAATGAAAATCACTGGTCTTTGTCTTCATCCTGGACAGATATCAGTGGTACAAGCACCAACATAGACATGGCTTGAGGACACTTTGTCTACAACACACTGGCTTGATCATCTATCTCTCTGAATAAACAAAGACAGACAGAGATTGAGACTGAGATGGAGATGGAGAGAGAGACAGACAGACAGATCGAAACACATAGAGAAAGAGGAGAGGGGAGTACAGAATGGGGAGAAAGGGAAGAAGAGAGACACAGGGAACTATAGAAACAGAAAGATAAGAGAAACAGATGTGTGGGCCAAATTTAACATATGGAGAGTTAATTGGGTGACTCGCCGAAATATTGGGGTCCTGGAAATAATGAGGGACCTCTAGGTTCAAAGCTCCCTCCTCTCCGAACTGCCCTTTTAGATATTTCTCCCAGGCCAATAAGAAAGGAGTCTTACAGCTTCTTTTCCACAAAAGGATCAGATTTTATTACTTGGGAATTAATTAAACAACAAAGGTGAAATTAATAAAAATCAAAGCTAAGGAAGTAGGGAAAAAGAAATATAGATAAGTTCTCCTAGATCTAACCTAAGTCTATACAATCCCTAGCTCATTTCCAATTAAGCTAATTCAAAGGAATGCAGGGCTATTGTGTTCAGTCACCACACTTGGGAAGTCTGCTAGTTTCTTGTGCCACCAAAAGGGCAGAAGAGAGAGAAGCAAAGCCAGCGTTCTGGAAGCGACTCAGCCTCCCCTCAGTGAGCATTCAATCTTCCTCCCCCAAAAGGGGAGGTCCTTCAAAAACTGCCTATGGAGAGGTTTCTCCTTCTGACCTCAGTAGCATATGTAACTTCAGAGTGGGCCAGGTGAGGCCCCTCCCAAATGAGTCAGCTAAACTCCAATAATTTTTACCACCCAAAGAATTGAAGAGATGAGAACAGACAGAAACAGCGAGCAAGAGGAAGACAGAGACAAAGACAGAAAAAGAAAGAGGAGTAAGAATAAAATGCTAAAAGTAAATTGAAAGAGTGTAGGATAGAGTAAACAGAAAAGGGAAAATGGAGGGGAGGAAGGAAGCTGGGTTCAAATTTGTCAAGTGAAGGCAACTGTGTTGAATGCAGGTGACACAAAGAAACTGGGGAAAATAAACAAGTAAACAAACAATGGTACCTTTCCTCAAGCAGCTCCCATTTTAATGCAGGAGACAATATGCAAACAAGTCTGTCCAAACAAGGCAGACACAGGTGAATCAGAGAAGTCTCAGCCAAAGGCATCGACATTAAAGGGGACTGGGAAAGGTTTCCTACAGAAGATAGGATTTTGATTGAAAGGTGAAGGAAGTCAGGAGAACCGGGAGACAGAAATGAGGAGAGAGAACATTCTAGTCTTGGAGGACAGGCAGCACAGAGATACCAAATCAGGAGACTGAATGTCCTATGTGAGCCACAGCAAGGGAGGGGCATGAAGTGGAAGGAGAGAAGAAAGGTAGGAAGGGGTCAGGCTGGTTACAAATAGCTTTAAAAGCAAAGCAGGATTTTATAGTTTATTCTGGAGGCAATAGGGAGCCACCAGTTTCTTGAAGATGGGAGGTGTATGGTAGGAGTTAGTAACATGGTTAGACCTGAACTTTAGGAGGGTCAGTTTGACTTCTGGGTGGGGGATGGATTGGAATTATGCTAGAACCAGCTCCTGACTTTCAAGAGTCAATTGTTAAATTTTCAATGCGAGCATTTACCTCATGGAAATCAGGAAAGCAGGCCTTGGTTTATTGTTTTGTTGATAGTCTAGACTTAAGAAAGTGATAAAAAATTTTAATAATGCAGATTAAATTTAAAAGCACATCATGCATACATTTTTTGAAGACTGATCTGTATACAACTATTTACCAGCTCACCAGTGATTGGAATAGGAAGTGTAGGGAATGATTTGCAGCAGGGAGACCAACCAGCAGGTTACTGCAATAGTCTTTGAGTGATGACTTGAACCAGGATGGTAGCAGTGGCAAGCATTGGGGCAAATATAAAAGATTTAGTAAAGGTGGAATCAACAGGATTTGGTTAGTGACTGACTGGATATGGAAGGTAAGAGAGAAGAGTGAGAGATTAAGGATAGCATCAAGATTTAAACCTGTGTGATTAGGAGAAGGATGGTGCCCTTGACTTTTATAAGGAAGTTCAGATGAGGGACATTTTTGAAGGAAGGCTAATGAATTCCATTTTGGATATGTTGGGTTAAAAATGCCTACAAGACAACCACTTCTACATATCTAGTATGCAATAGGAGAACTGAGACTGGAGTCCAGGACAGAGGTGAGGGCTGGATAAATGATCTATCTGAGAATCATCTGCATAAAAATGATCATTGAATGCAAGAAAGTTAATGAGATTAAGTGAGATGGTATAGAGGGAGCAGAAAAGGTAAAGGAGAAAGACTATTTAGCAGATGTCACTTCAATGTTGATCCATCAAAGATGCCTGAGAAGAAGCAGTGCAATAGATATTAGGAAATCCAAGAGAAGTCAGTGTCTTGAAAACATAGAGAAGAGACTTCAAGGAGAAGAGGGTGATTAACAATGTTGAAGTATGCCAAAATGTCAAGGAGAATGAGAATTGGGAAATGACCATTCAATCTGGCAAGTGGTCATTGTGAATTTTGGAAATAATAATTTCAGTTGAATTAGTAAAATAGGAACCCGGACAATATGGAGTTAAAAGAATAAGAAGAGAGGAAATGGAGGCACAAATTGTAGATGTTCTTCTCAAGTAGCTTACCAATGAAAGTAAAGAGAAATATAGGCTGATAGTGGGTCAGAAAAATTGAGTGTTGTTGTTGCTGCTGCTGCTACTCCTGTTGTTTTTGATATGAGAGGCCTGGATGTGTTTAGAGGCAGTAGAAAAGTAACCAGAAGACAGAGAAAGAGTAAAGTTAAATAAGAATATGGATGACAGAGGGCTCCATCTGCTGGAGAAGATGGAATGGAAGTAGATCATGTATGCATGTAGAAGGGTTAGGCTTGACAAAGAGAAAAGCCACTTCTTCACATGAAACAGGACTGAAAGAGAAAATAGTGGTCCTAATGGACATCTGAATGAATGAAATGGAAGAAGAGAGAATAGGGAGCTTTTAGAAAATCACTTCATTTTTTTTCAGTGAAATATGAAGCAAAGTTCAAATTACAGAGGCTAGGTGTTAATATAAAGGGGCATATAGATACATACATGTGTAAATCTAATTCCTCAGCTAAAAACAAAACAAAATATAGTAATAGAGAATTAAAATACACTAATTTGTTCATACAAAAAGCATATTAAAATAGATACCTGCAAAATGAAAATGAGAATGTAATACCTACTATGCTTCAAGATCATGAAAAAGGGGGTGGCTAGGTGGCACAGTGGATAAAGCACTGGACTTGGATTCAGGAGTTCCTGAGTTCAAATCCAGCCTCAAACACTTGACACTTACTAGCTGTGTGACCTTGGGCAAGTCACTTAACCCCCATTGCCCTGCAAAAAAAAAAACCCAACAACAACAACAACAAAAAAAAAAAAGATCATGAAAAAGCAGTAGCTGTAATGATCTCTGATAAAAATAAAGCAATGATAAGAGAGACAAATCTCTATTTGTCTACATTATGCTTAAAAGCACCATTCTCAATGAAAAAAAGTATTTAATGTATCTATAAGCTAGAAGGTATATTGGATAAAGTGATGGGATTTGGTTTTAGGAAGACCTGAGTTCAAATCCTACCTAGACATCTGATAGTTGTGTGACTCTGGATAAATCACTTAATTTATCTTAGTCACAATTACCTTATCCATTAAATGAGGATAATAATAGCAACCCCCATCTTCTTGTGAAGATAAAATGACATAATGGATGGAAAGTGTTTTGCAGATTTTAATGGGTAATGTAATTATTCTATTTATCATCATTGCTATTGTCACAGTCTTTGACATCATCTGCAGCACCACGTAGTAGATAGATTGGTATCCTTGAAGCCAGGGACACACAAATTCTAGTCTTCTTCTGGCACATACTGCTGTGTGATCCTGAGTTATTCCCTCAAGTTCTCGGTGTTTTAAACAAATTTCTAAGATTGTAAGTGGCAAAGTAGGTGCCTAATTACATGAGTAGAGGGAGTTTCCTCCACTGGGAGTTTCCTGTGATCATGAAACAGGTCCAGTCCCTCCCCTGGCACTTATTATTATTTGCAAAAAATGGTGTAGTAGCTAACTTTTAAAAATTATTATTTAACATTTTTTTCTTTTTAAATTTGAAGTTCCAAGCTCTCTCTCTTCCTCCCACCCCTTCCCTACCCACTGAGAAGGCAAAGAATATGATATCAATTATACATGTGAAATCATGCAAAACATATCTCCAGATTATCCATATTTCCCCCAAAAAGCAAGAGAAAAGGTGAGAAAATTATATTTCAGTTTGCATTCAGAGTTCATCAGTTCTCTCTGCAGGTGGATAACATTTTTCTTCATTATGTGTCCTTTGGAATTTTCTTAGATCATTGTATTGATCAGAGTAGCCAACTCTTTCATAGTTGATCATCGTTTTAACATTATTGTTACTCTTCACAATGATCTCCTGGTTTTCTCACATCACTTTGCATCAGTTCATATCAATTTTGCCATGTTTTTCTGAAGCCAATCCCTTATTATTTCCTACAACACAATAGTACTCCATCATAATCATATGCCACAACTTGTTCAATCATTCCCCAATTGATTTCCAAATCTTTGCCTCCACAAAATAGAGCTGCAAGAAATATTTTTGTACATAAAGGTCCCTTTAGTTTTTCTTTGATTAATTTAGGATACAAAACTAGTGGTGGTATTGGTGGTTTGGGATTTTTTGTGGTATTGTTGAGTCAAAGGGTAGTCACAATTTTATAGCCCTTTGGGCTTAGTTCCAAACTATTCTCCAGAATATTTGAACCAGTTAACTACTCCCCAATAGTTCATTAGTATACTTATTTTTCCTTCATCCCCTCCAGCATTTGTCACTTTTGATAGATGAGGTGGTACCTCAAAGTTCTTTTCTCTAATCAGTAGCAATTTAGAGCATTTTTTCATATGACTATATATAACTGATTTCTTCTTCTTAAAATTGCCCATTTAAAATCTTTGACCACTTATAAATTGGGGAATGACTTGCTTTCTCATAAATTTAACTCAATTGTATACTCAGTATATATTTGAGAGATGAATCCTTTATCAGAGAATCTTGCTATAAAAATGTTTGATAAAGAAACTCTTCTGTGGTAGCTTTAAAAAAATATAGTTTCCATGATTATTTCTTTTAATTAGGTTTAGTTTTGCTTTTTCTTTGTCTCAGATCCTGATTAGCAACCACTGCTTTTTTTTTTTAGTTCAGCTAAAGCATATTAGATTCTGCTTCAGGCCTTTGTTTTAACTGTATGTGAATTTCTATTTCAAGTCTATCTCTTGTAAATCACATTGTTGGATTCTGGTTTCTAATCCATTCTGCTGTCCTATTCTGTTTTATGGATGAACTCATCCCATTCATATTCACAGTTATGATCACTGTGTATTTCCCTTTGTCCCATTTACTTCTGTTTCTTCTTTTATATTTCTATCCTCTCCCTCCTTAAAAGTCTATTTTGTTTTTAGTCACTGTCTCCCTTATTCTGCCCTCCCTTTTATCACTTCTCCCCTTTCTCTTATTTCCTTCACCTCCTATTACCCTATTGGGTAAATTATAATTCTATACACAACTGAGTGTGCATCTATACTTTTTTTCTTTGAAGCAGTTCTGATGAGAGTGAAGTTCAAGTATTGCCTGCCAGAATGCCCCCATTCCTTCCTCTGCTATAAAGCTCTTACTTGTATGCCTCTTTTATGTGAGCAAAATCTCCCTATCATACCTCTCACTTCCCTCTTCTCCCAGTGCATCCCTCTTTCTCACCCCCCCCTTTATTTTTTGAGCTCATTCCAACATAATCAACTCAGGTCTATGGCTTTTGTCAGTGTAAACTCCTTTTTACTCCCCGAATAATGATAGTTTTTAGGAGTTACATGGATCATCTTCCTATACAGGAATGTAAATAATTTAACTACTGAGTCCCTAGTGATTACTATTTCATGTTTAGCTTTTTTGTGCTTCTCTCAATTCTTGTGTTTGAATGCTATATATATATATATTTTATTTGACTCCGGCCTTGGCATCAGGAATGCTTGAAAAGCCTCTTATTAAATGTTCATTTTTCTCTGAAGCATATACTCAGTTTTGCTGGGTAGATTATTCATCATCATAATCCTAGTTCATTGCCTCCTGGAATATTATATTCCAAGTCCCCTGCTCCTTTAACATTGAAGCTGTTAAATCTTGTGTGATCTTGTCTATGGCTTCATAGTATTTGAATTGTTTATTTCTGTATGATTGAAATAGTTTTTCTTTGACCCGAAATCTCTGGAATTTGGCTTTAATATTCCTGGGAAATTTCATTTTGGGATCTCTTTCAGGAATTTATCATTGGATTCTTTCAATTTCTATTTTACCCACTACATCTAAAATATCAGGGCAGTTTTCCTTGATGATTTCTTAAAATATGATGTCCAAAGTCTTTCACTGATAATGGCTTTTAGGTAACTCAACAATTCTTAAATTATCTTTACTCAATCTATTTTCCATATCAATCATTTTTATGATATATTTTGCATTTCCTTTATTTGTTTTATTCTTTTGACTGCTTTTTTTTTTGTTTCTTGATGTCAAGTGTAGTCATTACATTTTAGTTGCCCAATTCTAATTTTTTAGCTCCTGACAGAATCACTTCAAAAAACTCCAGATGATGCCATAAGACAATTCCTGGAGCAGAAGAACCCACAAAAAGATGGGATGAGACCATTTTCCAGCCAAAGTTGGCTTAGAAGTTCAGCAGGAGGGGTCTGCTGTACCAGGGTGGGAGTGGAGCCCAACCAGCAGCTGTGCTGACACAGATCCAGCCCCAGGCCAAACCTGAGAAAGAGACTTCTGGAGCCTCTGAATAGATTGCAGCTGTGGCTAACTCAGCTCACAGTCTGGTGAATGGGTCAAGTGGTTGGCCAGAGGTAGATTATTGGGGTCTCTGCTGGCACTGAGGTGGAACTCTAACATTTTGCCCAGGCTCATATTCAGGACCCAGTCTTGGGTGGTGGCTCCAGGTGGGGGAGGGGTGCAGGCACACCGGCACTTGCAACCAAAGTGAATCAGATATGTTTTCAGGTTAAAGAGCCAGCAGCCTGTCATTACTTGCAGACCAGAACACAGGCCAGGTGAGCTGAGAACATGCCTCTCCTTAAATCTTACAACCTGGGACCTCCTGAAGCTTGGGATAGTGCATCATGGAGGCAGTGTCCCACTTTAAGAAGGAGTCAAAAGTCAAGAAATAGGCTAGCAAGATGAGCAAGCAGAAAAAGGTACGGACCATAGAAAGTTTCTTTCATGACAAGGAAGATTAAGGTATACTCTCAGAAAAGAATAGCAACATCAGGGCTCCTACGTCCAAAGCTTTCATGAAAAATCTGAATTGATTTCAGGCAATAGGAGTGCTCAAAAAGAACATTGAAGATAAAGTAAGAGAGGTAGAAGAAAAAATGGAAAGAGAAATGAGAGTGATGCAGGAAAATCATGAAAAAAAAGTCAACAGCTAGAAAAGCCAAATGGAAAAGCTCTCTGAAGAAAATAATCGCCTAAGAATTAGGATTGAACAAACGGAAGCTAGTGACTTTATGAGAAACCAAGACACAATAAAGCAAACCCAAATGAATAAAAAAATTAGAGGGCAATGTGAAATGTCTTCTTGGAAAAACAGCTGACATGGAAAATAGATCAAGGAGAGATGATTTGAAAATTATTGGACTAACTGAAAACCATGAGCAAAACAAAAGCTGAGACATTATCTTCCAAGAGATTGTATGGTAAAATTGCCCTGACATTCTAGAAACAAAAGGTAAAATAGAAATTTAAAGAATCCACTGATCACCTCCTGAAAGAGATTCCAAAAGGAAAACTTCCAGGAATATCATAACCAAATTCCAGAGCTCCCAGGTCTAGGAGAAAATATTGTAAAAAGCCAGAAAGAAATAATTCAAGTACTGTGGAGCCACAGTCAGGATAGCACAAGATCTATCAGCTTCTACATTAAATGATTGGAGGGCTTGGAACATGATATTCCAGAGGGCAAAGGAATTGGGATTACAACAAAGAATCATCCACCCCACAAAACTGATTATAATCTTTTGGGGCAAAAATGGGACTTCAATGAAAAAAAGATTTTCAGGTATTTGTGATAAAAAGACTTGAACTGAATAGAAAATTTGACTTCCAAATACAAGACCCTAGAGAAACATTAAAAAAAAAAGCTAAACTGGAAAAAGAAATCATGAGGGATGTTAAAAGGTTAAACTGTTTACATTCCTACGTGGGAAGATGATACATTTAACTCATTGATAATTTATTTGGTGCATATTTAATGGAGTCCAAATAAATTACTTTTTAATCATTTCTCCATTTGTGAAGAGTTCATCTGTTTCAGGCCCAGATTGTTCCTTATTAATGAGTCCTTTATTTTAATATTCAGAGTAATTGAAAATGAGAAATTATTTTTATCATTGGGGGATATTTCTCTACAAAAATATCTGGTCTAAAAGCATGGCTTCTGACTGAGAGCATGCCTCATGGAAAACTGGTTTGAATGGCATGGACCTTGAAGTTTATCAAAGACCACATCCCATGTGCTAATTTGATTGGAAAGGATGGAGCAACGTGAAAAGGTCGCACCCAACAAGAAGGGGGGACCAATAGAGAAACCTAAAAATTATGACCTATTCTTTAGACACCAACTAAAGGTTCATAGGAAAAGGGGTCCTAGAGGCTTTGGTTGTGTCCTCAAGCCATGCCTTCATGTACACCAGGGATCTAAGGCCATTTTTAGGTACTGGACAAATATGCCAGTCTGGTGAACTCTATGGACCTCTTCTCAGAATAATGTTTTTTGACACATAAAATAAAATGTATAGAATTAAAAAGAAAGCAAAAGGTTAGTGGCAAAATGTCCCTTTTCCCATCCAAATTCATGGACCCCCAAAAATTATCTCTAGGTTCAGAGCCCCTGCTTTATCAAATTGAGGGACTATATTAATAGCCTCCAAAGTCAACTTAGACACAGGGCAAGGATACACATCCTTGAACTGCTCACATGTCAAACATATTAAACCACATCTAATAGTCCTATTTTTTCCCGAAAACCATAGAGACACATCTATGTACTCATTCATTCATGAAAAGTGATGACAAACTCATCCATTTATCCACATTATTCATTCTTCAAACATTTACTGAGAGATTCCTATGTGTCAGATGAAATGATACACTGGTGGGGGGGGATGAGTAACACAGTTCAGTTCCTTAAGTGGCTCACTCTTTTTAAAAAATTATTTAGAATTTTATTTTCCCCAAATTACATATAAAAAGAATTTCAACATCCATTTTTAAAACTCTGTGTTCCACGTTCTCTTCCTCCCTCCTTCTCCCCCTTAAAAATGCAAGCAATTCAATATAAGTTATACATGTGTAGTCATGCAAAATATTTCCTCATTAGTCAGGTTGTAAAAGGATACAGACCAAAAAAACTTAAGAAAAATAAACTAAAAGAAATATATGTTTCAATCTATATTCAGACACCATCAGTTCTTTCTCTGGAGATGGATAACATTTTTTTTTTGGTGAGGCAATGAGGGTTAAGTGACTTGCCCAGAGTCACACAGCTAGTAAGTGTCAAGTGTCTGAGGCCAGATTTTGAACTCAGGTCCTCCTGAATCCAGGGCTGGTGCTTTATCCACTGCACCACCTAGGTGCCTCGATAACATTTTTTATAAATCCTTCAAAAACGTCCTGGATTGTGGTTCACTCTTTAGTAGAGGAGATGAGGTGTATTCACCAATGTCCAAAACATCCATCTTGCTGATCCATTGTCTACACAAGAGGTTGGCTTAGGTTGGCAAATAAAGGATAAAAATGCTTAAGAGGTGATGAAAACCCAAAATAAGTGAAGGGGGACTAAAAGAACACATTAACCACTTTCTATGCCCCCCCAAACCTTCATTTAGTAAAAATGGTTAGACAAGACAAAATAGCTCATGGGATCCTAAAGGAACTAATGGCTGTGATTGGTCCATGGATACCAATGATCTTTGAAAAAGTGTAGCGGGAAGGAAAGGGGTTATATGGATAGGCAAATGTGATGCCCATTTTCAAAAATCTCCAGTATGGAGATTTTGACATTGATTCATAGCAATAGAGTTGAAGGGACAATTAGACATTGACAAAGTCATTGACAGAGAGAGACAGAAAAACCTTGTACATCAGTGAATAATATAGACAAAGTATATCTTTCAAACTCTTGGGTAGCAATGGATTACACCTAAGAAAAAACAGTAGAAATAAATTTTCAAAAAACTTTGAGAATCTAAGATTTAAACTGGAAATGGAAGTGATTTTTAAAATCTACCTAGATCTATCTGCTAAGCCTTTAGAGAATGACAGCTCCAAAATAGGATGGAGGGTTGTAGAAGACAGCATCAGGAATTCATAGGATCATGAATAGTGAGCTCAAGCCCTAGATGGTACCTCTGAGACTATACAGTGCAACCCTCTCATTTTGCAAATAAGGCAACTCAGGCCCAGAGATATAAATGACTTGCCAAAGGTCATACAGGGAGCAAATAAAAGAAACAGACAATATTATAGAAGATAGCCAGGATTAAAAAATGATACTTTCATATTTCAACATATAAGTGCTCAAAACATGAGGCATAAACAGGAGGTATTGGAGTTACTAATACTAGGAGGGAAATTTGACATCAAATATCACACTAAGACTTTGTTGGATAGTACTCAGGAAAATAATATGGATCTAGGAAGATATACCTTATTCAAATAGAAAAAAATATTTAAAAGGGGAAGATATATATTATGAAGATGTAATCATATTAATAAATATAGGAAGTAGAGTGGAGGGATGGTGGAGATACTGTGGAAATGGATGAAAGGGAAAAGAGAACTGATGGTCCTGTGGTAATATACTAGACATCATCTGGACAGAAGGAGAAAATAGATGAGTCACTAGACCTCTAATGGAAGCATCATAATGTATTGCTATTGTATTCAGCAGTTTGATAGAAAAAAGGGGGAGTTGAGATTTTGATGGTCTCTAGTTTCTATATTGCTCCGAAGTGTGAGAGCTCAGACTAAAAGTTCAATGTGACCTTAGGCTTCACTTAGGCAAAATTTCCAGTACCTTTCCCTCTGTACTCCAATCAATGAGATCGTATCTAGACTATTGTGATCAAATTTGGGCACTGCATTTTTTTTTGGTGAGACAATTGGGGTTAAGTGACTTTCCCAGGGTCACACAGCTAGTAAGTGTCAAGTGTCTGAAGCCAGATTTGAACTCAGGTCCTCCTGACTCCAGGGCCAGTGCTCTATCCACTGTACCACCTAGCTGCCCCTCACTGATTTTTTTAAAATAGATTTTTCTTTATATCTTTTTACATTATCAAGATTTGTCCCTCTGTTATCGCCCCTCTTCATTCCTAAGGAGTCATCATTTATAACAAAGAATTTTAAAATTATAAAAGGAAGAAAAGAAAAAGAAATCCAGTAAAACTAGTTACATTGAAATAATGTTCTAAAACACTTAGATGCAAAAACTAAACTGAAATGGAAGATGGCAGAGACATAGTAAAATTGCATTTTGTCTTTAAAGATCCAAGGTTCTCACTGTACTGAAAGCTCAATATGAGCCAGCAGTGGAATGTGGCAGAAAAAAGAGGTAACACAGTCTCAAGAGGCTGTAAGAGAGTCAATATTCCCCAGGATGTGGAGGAAAGAGTTCCATTATACTCTGTATTTGTCAGACCATATCTGGAGAATTTTGTTGAGTTCTGGGCACTACATTTTTAAATGGTCTTGATGAGATTGAGAATGCCCACCCCCAGGTCCTTCCACCTATTGTAAAGTAGTCATCTGCAAATTGCTTAAGTTATTATAGTTACTTGTGTGTGTCTTCTCTTCCTCACTTGGTTACAAACCCATTAAGAATAGAGATTGTGGGGTAGCTAGGTGGCGCAGTGGATAGAGCACCGGCCCTGGAGTCAGGAGTACCTGAGTTCAAATCCGGCCTCAGACACTTAACACTTACTGGCTGTGTGACCCTGGGCAAGTCACTTAACCCCAATTGCCTCATTAAAAAAAAAAAAAAGAATAGAGATTGTATGTCATTTAACTTAATATTCCTTTGACTACTTAACACAAATCATTGCCTATAGTAGATATTCAATAAATGTTTATTCAGTGAATCAGTGAGTGAGTAAAAAAATAAGGAATGCTAAGTTGACAGTACCAGGAGATTAATTGGTTATGATCACATAAGGAAATAATGAGTCAGAGAAGACATCCAAATTCTGAGAATGAGTGACAAGAAGGATCATGGGACAATTAATGGAAATAGTTAAGTCAGAAGAAAAATGTGGATTGGAAGGAAGAAGATTCCTTTGGTGTGGTATATGTTCATTTAAGGCTCATCAAGAATGAGAAAATGGAAGAGATGATAGGTAAGGAGTCTCATCACTGAAGAGAATTTCAGAATTTAAGATCATGAAAGTGGAACAATTTATAAGTGATGATAAATTACAGGGTCTTCAGATTTTCAGAATGATACAGTACCTTGCAGACGACCTAGTCCAACCCATACCTGAGTAAGAATATTCTCCTAATACATCCAAGTGATCTTGAATTGCAAAAATGAATGGGGGGCAGCCAGGTGGCACAGTGGATAGAGCACTGGCCCTGGATTCAGCACGACCTGAGTTCAAATCCAGTCTCAGACACTTGACACTTACTAGCTGTGTGACCCTGGACAAATCACTTAACCCTCATTGCCTCTGCAAAAAAAAAAAAAAAAAAAAAAAAAGAATGGAAGCCCCAAATGATCTTAGGCAGCCAATTTGCTTTTTATTATTTTTTCATTTTATCAGACCTATATTTTTTCAAATTACATGTAAAAATAGTTTTCAGCATTCATTTTTGTAAGATTTTGAGTTTCAAATTTTTATCCCATCCTCCTTTCCTTTTGTCCCTCCCAAAGCCAGATAGCAATCTGATATAGGTTATAAATCAGAATCATGTTAAACATATTTCCATATTAGTCATGTTGTAAGAGAAGAGTCAGAACAAAAGGAACAAGAAACACAAGAAACAACAAAAAATGCAACAACAAAAGGGAAATAATATGTTTCAATCTGCATTCAGACTCCATGGTTATTTTTTCTGTATGTGGAGATTATTTTCCTTCATGGGTCTTTTGGCATTGTCTTGGATCATTGTATTGCTGAGAAGAGCTAAGTCTATCACAGTTCATCATCACCCAATGTATACAATGTTCTCTTGGTTCTGCTCATTTCACTCAGCATCAATTCATATGTCTTTCCAGGTTTTGTTTTTTCTGAAATCTGCCTGCTTATAATTTCTTACAGCATAATAATATTCCATTACATTCATATCAGCACAACTTGTTTAGCCATTCCCCAACTGATGGTAATTCCCTCAATTTCCAATTCTTTGCCACCACAAAAAAGACCAGCTATAAATATATTTGTACATGTGGGTCCTATTCCCTTTTGTATCTTTTTGGGATGTAGACCTAATGGTGGTATTACTTGGTCAAAGGTTATGCACACTTTTATAGCCTTTTGGTCATGGTTCCAAATTGCTCTCCAGAAGGGTTGGATCAGTTCACAACTCTACAACAGTGCATTAGTTTGCCAATTTTCCCACATCTTCTCCAACATTAATCATTTTCCTTTTTTGTCATATTAGCCAATTGGATACGTGTGATGTGGTACCTCAGAGTAGTTTTAATTTGCATTTCTCTAATCAGCAGTGATTGAGAATATTTTTTCATATGGCTATGGATAGCTTCAATTTTTCATGTGAAAACTGCCTGTTCCAATCCTTTGATCATTTCTCAACTGGAGAATGGATTGTATTCTTATATATTTGATTCATTTCTCTATATATTTTAGATATGAGGCTTTTATCAGAGACACTGGCTGTGAAAATTGTTTCCCAGCTTTCTGTTTTCCTCCTAATTTTGTCTGCATTGGTTTTGTTTGTGCAAAACCTTTCTAATTTAATGTAATCAAAATGACCCATTTTGCATTTCATAATATTCTCTATCTCATCTTTGGTCATAATTTTTTCCCTTCTTCATAGATCTGACAAGTAAACGATTCCTTCCTTTTGTAATTTGCCTATGGTATCATCACCCTTTATGTCTAGATCATGTCCCCGTTTTGAGTTTACTTTGGTGTATGGTGTAAGATGTTGGTCTATGCTCAGTTTCTGTCATATTTTCAAGTTTTCCCAGAAGTTTTTGTCAAATAGTGATTTTGTATCCCAGAGCCTAGAGTCTTTTGGTTTATCAAACAGGAGATTGCTATATTAACTTATTGCTGTGTTTTGTGTGCCTAACCTATTCCACTGATCCACCACCCTATTTCTTAGTCAGTATCAAATAGTTTTGATGGTTGCTGCTTTATAACATAATTTTAGATCTGGTACAGCTAGGGCATCTTCCTTTGCATTTTTTTATTAATTACCTTGATATTTTTGACCTTTTGTTCTTCCAGATGAATTTTGTTATTATTTTTTCTAGCTCTATGAAATAATTTTTGGTAGTTTATTTGTTATGGCACTGAATAATTAAATTAATTTAGGTAGATTTGTCATTTTTCTTGTATTACCAAAGCCTCCTGAGCAATTGATATTTTTTCTGTTTGTTTAAATCTGATTTTATTTGTGTGAAAACTATTTTGTAATTATGTTCATATAGTTCCTGAGTTTTCCTTGGCAGGTAGATTTCCAAATATTTCATATTGTCTAATTATTTTCATCTTTTTTTGGTGGGGCAATGAGTGTCTACAGTTATCTTTATTTTTTGTGGGACAGTGAGGGTTAAGTGACTTGCCCAAGGTCACACAGCTAATAAGTGTCAAGTGTCTGAGGCTGGATTTGAACTCAGGTTCTCCTGAATCCAGGGCCAGTGCTTTATCCACTGCACCACCTAGCTGCCCTCAAGTAGTTTTTGAGTTTATTCTACAGAATTCTCTAAGTATACAATCATATCATCTGCAAAGAGCAATAGTTTTGTTTCCTCCTTGCCTCTTCTAATTCTCTCAATTTCTTTTTCTTCTCTTATTGCTAAGGCTAACATTTCCAATACAATATTGAACATTAGTGGTGATCACCTCTGATCTTATTGGGAATGCTTCTAATTTATCCCCATTACATAAAATGATTGCTGATGGTTTTAGATAGATACTATTTATCATCTTAAAGAAAGCTCCATTCCTGTGCTCTCTAGTGTTTTTTTTTTCTCTAGTGTTTTTAATAGGAATGGGTGCTGTATTTTGTCAAAGGCTTTCTCTGTATCTATTGAGATGATCATATGATTTGGGTTAGTTTTGTTATTGATGTGGTCAGTACTGAACCAGCCCTGTATTCCTTGTATAAATCCCACCTGCTCATTGTGTATTATCCTGGTGATACATTGCTGTATTTTCTTTGCTAATATTCTATTTATAATTTTCGCATCAATACTCATTAGGGAGATTGGTCTAGAATTTTCTTTCTCTGTTTTTGCTCTTTTGGGTTTAGGTATCAGCACAATATTTGTCTCATAAAAGAAATTTGGTAGGATCCCTTCTTCTTGTATTTTCCCCAATAGTTTGTATAGTATTGGAATTAATTGTTCTTTAAGTGTTTGGTAGAATTCACTTGTAAACCCACAAATTTGCTTTTAAGCTATGGCTCCTTGTTAGGACTTATGAACACACTTAGAGTGAGATGGCTCTGTGATCACATCATCATGGGACCCTCCATACCCACATCTTCCCTGTACATTTTTATCTGGTTCTTTCCATGGATCCTCCAAGCAGTTATACCTGCCATCCAGAGGACTGTCTCAAATAAGCACCAGGTATATTTGTTAAGTACTTATATTCCAGTCACTATTTAAAGCACTGAAGATAGAAAGAAAGAGATGAAACAACATTTTCTTTCAAGAAACTTCTGTCCTAATGGGGGAAACATGTGACATATGTTTACTGATGTAGATGCACACACATATGTGTATATAGATAGCACTAAATTCTATTCACATTAACCCTAGGGCACATAGATGTGAATATATGTGAATAGAATTTAGTTCTCTATACACAAGATGTTCCAAATGTTTTAGTGAAGTTTTAAATTATCAAAGGTCACACACACACACGTCAGTTCATCAGTAAATATTTATTAAGAGACTACCATGTGTGGGGGCAGCTAGATGGCGCAGTGGTTAAAGCACTGGCCCTGGATTTGGGAGTACCTGAGTTCAAATCCGGCCTCAGACACTTGACACTTACTAGCTGTGTGACCCTGGGCAAGTCACTTAACCCCCATTGACTGAAAAAAAAAAAGAGACTACCATGTGTGTCAAAGGATATGAACAGGTAGTTTTCAGCTGAAGAAATCAAAGCTATATATTGCCATGTGAAATGCAAATTAAGACAACTCTGAGGTACCACCTGACACCTATCAGATTGGCTAATATGACATAAAATGAAAATAATAAATGTTGGAGAAGCTGTGGAAAAATTGGATCACCAATGCATTGTTGATGGAGTTGTGAACTGATCCAACCATTCTGGAGAGCAATTTGGAACTATGCCCAAAGGGCTATGGGACTGTGCATACCCTTTGACCCAGTAATACCATTACTAGGTCTGTATCCCAAAGAGATCATAAAAAGGGAAAAGGACCCACATATACAAAAATATTTATAGCAGCTCTCTTTGTGGTGGCAAAGAATTGGAAATCAAGGGAATACCCATCAATTGGGGGACATAGACCAAGTTGTGGTCTATGAATGTAATGGAATACTATCGGGCTGTAAGAAATGATGAGCAGGCAGATTTCAGAAAAACCTGGGAAGACTTAAGTGAACTGGTGCTGAGTAAAGTGAGCAGAACCAGGAGAACATTGTACACAGTAGCAGCAATATTATGTGATGATCAACTGTCATAGACTTGGCTCTTCTCAGCAGTGCAATGATTCAAGATAATTCCAAAGAACTCATGATGGAAAATGTTCTCCACACCCATTAGAAAGAACTGTGGATTCTAAATGCAGATTGAACCTTACTGTTTCTACTTTTTGACTGTTTCTTTTTCTTTTTTGAGGTTTTTGCCTTTTGTTCTGATTCCTCTTTTATAACATGACTAATGCAGAAATGTTTTTAATGTGATTGTACATATATAATCTATATCAGATTGTTTTCTGTCTTAGGGAGGGGGAAGGGAATGGAGAGAGGGAGAAAAATTTGGAACTAAAATCTTATGAAAACAAATGTTAAAAGCTATCTTTACAGGTGACTGTAAAATAATAAAATACTTTTATGATTAAAAAAAGAGACTACCATGTGTCAGATACCGTGGTAAGTATGGGGACATGAAAAGAGGCAAAAGATAGTCCCTACCTTCAAGGAGCTCACAATCTAAAGAGGGAGACAATGAAAACCTATATGTACAAACTAGCTAACGCTAGGTGAAATAATCCATAATTAACAGAAGGAAGGCACTAGAATTGAGAAGGTTTGGAGGAGACTTCCTGTAGAAGAAGGTGGAATTTTTGTCTGGAATTTAAAGCGTCCAGGGAGGTCAGTGGTAGGAGCAGAGGAAAGCATTCCAGGCAGGAGGACAGCTAGAGAGAATGTATGGAGCTGAGAGATGGAGTATCTTGTGGATAGAATAGCCAGTAGGTCAGTGTCACTGCATTGAAGAATATGTGTTGTTGGGGAGTAAGACATAAGAAGACAGGAAAGGGAGGAGGGGATTAGGCTATGAAGGGATTTGAATGTCAACCAGAGCATTTTGTATTCGATCCTAAAGGTCATAGAAAGCCACTGGAGGTTATTGAATAGAGGATGACATGGACACACATGCCTTGGTGGCTGAGCGGAGAATGGATTAGAGCAGGGAGAGACTTGAAGAAGGCTGACCCAGCGGCAGGCTATGTAGTCCTGGTCTGAGGTGATGTCCTGCATAGGGTGGAGGCAGTGTCAGAGGAGAGAAGGGGGCATTTGCAAGAGATATTGTGAAGGTAAAAATCATCAGACCTCAGCAACAGATTGGATGGGGGTGGTGAGAAATAGTGAGGAGCTGGAGATGACACCTGAGGGACTGGAAACATATTGTTGCTTCTACCATAATAGGGCAGACAGGAAGCAGGAGAGTTTGGGGGAAGGAAAATGATTTTGCTTTGAATAAATTGAGTTTGAAATGTCTCACTGGACATTCAGTTTGAAGGGAAGACACTAGGAATTGGGTTGACGTTAGGCATCCTACAGAAGATGTACCATTGAGCTGAGTCTTAAAGAAAGCCAATGATTCAAAGGGATGAAGATGAAGATGTTGACTATTCCAGCCATGGAAAACAGCTGGTGCAAAGGCATGGAGGTGGGAGATGGATCATCAAGTATGAGAAAGAGCAAGGAGGCCAGTATGGCTAGATCATACATTATATGGAGGAAAGTAATCTAGAAGTCTGGAAAAGAAAGAAAGGGCCAGGTTCTGACAAGGTTTAGGTGCCACAAAGAGGGTACTTGATTCTAGAGGTAATAGGGAGCTACAGAAGCTTATCAAGTAGGGGACTATCAGTTTTACTTTTTGGCATAAAACCTCTGAGTTCATTGGGGGTAGGGAGCTCCCAGTGAGGAATTCCCTCTACCAAGGCAGCTAGGTGATGCAGTGGACCTGGATTTGGGAAGGCCTGATTTCAAGGCTCACACACACATACATAACTAGTGGTATGTGTCTGGGCAAGTCATTTGACCTCTATCTGCCCCAGTTTTCCAGTGGCATCTACCTTCCAGGGATAAGGACAAGAGGACATGAAGATAAAATGAGAACATATTTGCAGAGTACTTTTCCAACCTTAAAACTCTATATAAATTCTAGTTGTCTTCATCACCAGTATTACTGTTAGCAATTGCTATGCAACTGATGGTCTTAGTTCAGGATGGTAGAGTGGAGAAGCTGTCAAACTCAGAGGCAGAATCTAGGTTCATGGCCTTCTTCCATGTATGGGCTGTCTGTCCCTGAGCAACCTCCCTGTTTCCCAGGAAGAATAACTAGTTAAAATGAGACACTATCACGTGGGAGCAGATGTTGGAGTTAAGTTCTCTCCCATGCCCTTGATCCCCACCCAACATGGGCATTTCTTCACCTTGGGTGGGTGTCTTGGAGCTTTGGCATCATCACCAAAAGGTCCCCTTTTCCCCAGGTGCCTTCGTGCCCCATGCCTAAACACAGCAGTTCATTGATCCTGCTCTGCTTCTGACCTCTCCCTCCAAGGCAGCACTGCTTTGATGATCCTAGGAGCCTCGCCAAGTAGGTCTGAAAGAATAAGACTGCATACCACCCTACTTCTCTTTTGGAGAGTGTAAAGAATTAATTGTGATTTGAGGTTTCTATGACCCCATCTTTGGCTAAAATTAGAAGCACCAGCAAACACCCAGGCCAGCCTCAGGCACCACCGCCTCCGAGCCAGCATGATGCTCCACCCACTGGTTGTGGCCATCGCCATGTCTCTGCAGCTCACGTCATCACTACACGCTGCTGCCTACATGGGCCTGGCCAAATTACCATGACTAGAAACCTGGTGAGGGGAGTCAGGTGACCTTTAGTGTCTAGAAGTTGGGAAGGCTGACAGTTCTACAGCTGCCTGTTAATTCTGTCAATCAGGGCTGCCAGCCAATTAGCTTGGGGCTGTGTGCAGATGGCCTGTTTTTTTCTGTTAGGAGTGGGGTTTTCTGGGAACGAGAAGGGAGGAGAGATTCACTCTAATATGAGCATTTGAGGGAGCAAGACACTGGAGCGCTGTGCAGCGGGTTTCTCTTTGAAATTGCTGATCTCTGGGTGGTGGTGAATTGTGGATTGTATCTTTTTCCTTCTCCTATTGCCTTTTTCTCTATCCCTAGTTCTATTAACCTTATTTGTGTTTTAAATTTGTTCCCATTAATAAACCCTGTTTTGTTTTTTTAAAGAGGCTGTTAATCTCCTTTCTTACCCCAATATTATGGTGAGCCGCCTAATTAACACTCCCCATATTAAATTTGGCCCTTACAGGAGATATCACAAAGAGTTCTATTCTACATTCATTGGCTCTGCTTTCATAAATGTAACTCTCACAAAGATATTCATTTCCAAAGTTTCTTCTCTGGGATAGTAAGTCAGTGGTCTTAAATTCTTCATTTTTTTTTCATGAAAGGCAACAATCATCCCTGAAGTTATCAGTCTGCTTTAAAGTGACTCACACAAAGGAGGGTTCCATAAATAGGTGATGAATTGGACTGAAATTGATTTAGATTTTAGAATATGCATTTTCTCCCATTCTGGGCACAAATTGAGTACCTAAGAGAGCAGTACAGATGGCAACCCACCATCTGCCCACTGAACAGTCAACAAGTCAATGACTCTGTGCTCTGATATGGTTTGAGGCTGATGTGTGTCCTGGGAACTTCCCAAGATAACCAACTTGTGACACAGTCATCAGCAGATGGTTTGGTCCCTATTGATGTCAGTAGAATAGAAACTGGTGCCCTTTGGATGCAAAGCTCTCACGTCAAGCTGTCTGACCCTTGATGATTCTTTCTTGATCCACAGCTGGCTGTGGAATTCTGTGCTCAGGTCTATATGGAGCTAATCTTTTATTATTTTTCTTGCTGAGATAAATCCTAGAAGAGGTAAAGGGAAATGACCTCAAGGCAATGAGCCTTCCTAAAATTATTTTAATGTCATCACTGTCTTTCAAAGATATCATTCTTTTAGGCATATTCCAAACCACAGGGGCAGAGTCAGGGCTTGCCAAATTCCACCAGACCAGGTCTCTTCAATCAGAATAAAGTATTTCCTGTGATGTAACTCCTCCTTCTCCCACAGACACTGGAGAATGAGTTTACTGCCCTAGATTATACACATGGTACTATTGACTCACTTCCCATTCACATTGAGTTGGTTTTCAATAATGGTAATAAATCCATAGTGAGCCCTCCACATTTCTCCTTGTGACCAATGGCATATCTCTAAGGGACAATCAAATAGGATTAAGCCATAATTCTGTGACCATATTACCCCAAGACCTTGGAACAGGGGTTCTTGTCATTTTGGAGTCACAAAACTCTAACCATTTTCTTTGCCAAGATAAGCATCTTCAGTTCCAAGAAACAATCCTCATGTGATGCAGTTTTGAGTGTCTACTCCAGCTAGGTGGCCCAGTAGATAGGATATCAGGCCTTGAACTCTTCCTGAGTTCAAATCTCGCCTCAGTTACTTACTAGTTGACACTGGACAAGTCACTTAACACTGTTTGCCTCAATTCCCTCATCTGTAAAGTGAGCTAAAGAAGGAAATGGCAAACCACTCCAGTATCTTTGCCAAGAAAACCTCAAATGGAGGTCACAAAGAGTCAGACATGACTGAAAAGAACTGAACAAAAGCAATTCCATTCTTGTAGCCCTCAAATAGAAAAGTTTTCATTCATCCAGGTGACTCTTTGAATGTACAGCCCAGAACTGGTCAGAATATTCCAGATATGGCCTGACCAGTATGAGGTATGAGAGGAAAGCATCTCCCTTGTTCTATGAATGCAGCCTAAGATCATATCATCATAGGATGGGGTGGTGTGGGGATGTGACATTACATTGTCAACATGTATCAAGCTTAGAACCCATTAAAACCTAAAGATCTTTTTCACCTGCATTGCCGCTTCATATCTTTAGAAAAAACAATGAAGGGAAAGAGAAAGCCTAGGGAGCCCATTGAGGTCATTTCTGAAGGACTTTCCATTGTCATCCTTCACAGAGATCTCTAACAGGGAAACACAAGGCTCTGCCTTTCACCCTCTTCTGCTCAACATTTGTCATTTAGTTAGATGAAGGCATAGATGGGATGCTTCTGAAATGTGTGGATGACACTCAGTCATGATATACGAAGATTAGACAACAATCTTTTTTTTTAAGTGAGGCAATTGGGGTTAAGTGACTTGCCCAGGGTCACACAGCTAGTAAATGTTAAGTATCTGAGGCCGGATTTGAACTCAGGTCCTCCTGAATCCAGGGCCAGTGCTCTATCCACTGCACCACCTAGTTGCCCCGAGAACAATCTTGATTAATGCAAGTGGTAGAAATCACAGAGAAGTAGATTTTGAGTTTAAGTTAAAAAAAAAAAACTTCTTAATGGAACTATAGCAAAGTGGAAGGCAGCCATAGGAGGCCATGCGGATCCTTGCTTAGATAAAAATCAGGTGGGATTATCTCTCAAATTCCTTCTGAATGAGATTCTAGGGTTCTGGGCTCTGCTTTTTAGCTTTGGGGTTCTTCTAAACTTTCCACTCAGTTTCAAAAAGAAACTTTCTCTACTCCTTCATTTAGCCCCAGGCCCTTTCCTACCTTAGTAGGTGGTAACTCAAGCCAAACACACCCATACACATATATACATGCATAACTCACACAAAGTAAATATAGGTTCTTTTTTTGAGTAGGGATCACTAGTAACTGAGGATGATGGGTGGTACAGGAAAGGCTTCATGTTGAAGGGAGCATTTGAGTTGAATTTTGAGGAAAAGTGAGGCCTTTAGGAGACAGGGGTGAGGAAGGAAGGCATGGCAGATCTGGGAGACAGTCAGGGGAAAGGCAGGGAGATGTTAGGGAGCTGGCGGGGAGAGCCAGAAGTCTAGATTTTCTGGACCCTAGGTGTGAAAAACTCACCTGGCAACACTCCCAAGTGCTGCTCCAACCAAGTTGCAAGGTCGTTGGGAAATAGTTAACACAAATAAATGGAAATAGGACAGAACACAGATCATGTTAAGATGTGGTTTTCTAAGTCTACATGTAGCCTGCAGGCATCCTTATGCATGGATTAGTAGCCCCCTTTCTATTTGAGTTTGACCCACCTCTCTGGAACAGGGTGTGTGAAGGTTGATAATGTGGGATAAACCATGAAAGACAGGTTGGCACCACTAGTGAAGGGTTGTCAGTACCAAAGGAGTTCCTCTTTTATCCTAGGGGCAATAGGAAGCCACAGACGCTTGCTCAACATGTAGAGTGATGTGGAGGATTTTGAGAAAATCACTTGACAGATATAAGGAGGATGGATTGGAGAGGGTGGAGATTTTAGGCAAGCTGACCAGTTAAGAGGCTAGCACAGGAGCAGCTAGGTGGCGCAGTGGATAGAACACTGGCCCTGGAGTCAGGAGTACCTGAGTTCAAATCTGGCCTCAGACACTTAACACTTACTAGCTGCGTGAACCTGGGCAAGTCACTTAACCCCAATTGTCTCACTAAAAAAAAAAAAAAAGACTTTAGCACAGTAGTTTAGGCAAGAGGCAATGTGGGCCTGAATGAAAATGAAAGAGTAGAGAGTAGGGGGCAGACACAAGCTATGCTATAGAGGCAAAATCAACAGAAGTTGGCTGCTGGTTGGCTCCATGGGATGAAGGAAGACAATGAATTGAAAATAACTGAAGTTATGAACCAGGATGAAAGAAAACCATCCTTCCACAAGCACTTCATCTCCTCCTGCCCCATGAGTTGGCACTGACTGGTCCTCATTCCTTAGGGCACTATCCCTTTCACCTCTACCTTTTAAAATCCTCAAAGATGGCGGAGGAAAGGCAGTGAGCTCCCAAACTCATGACACGATCGCTGACAGAGAAAGGGGAGGACCATAGAAAGTTTCTTCAGTAAAATCCTCATTTTTCTTTTTTTTTAATCCTAATTTTTCTTCAGAACTCAGCTCCAGTATCATCCACGTGAAATCTTTCTTGATGAGTCAAGCCCCACATCACCAGCTGCCTGGTGAATACCTTTAGTCATCCTAGAAATTCTTGAAATTCAACATATCCCAAATGCAACTCATTATCTTCTCTCCCAAGTCTTCCCCTCTTCCCAATTTCCCTATTTCTGTTTTGTTTTGGGAGGCAATTTGAGTAAAGAGATTTGTTCAGGGTCATATAGCTAATAAGTGTATGGTGCTCTATCCACTGCATGAGAAGTTTCAGCGATGCTTGAGATTCGTGGATAAGCCTTGTTTGTGAATGACCCAGCTTCTTTCTACAGTGGCTGGTAAGCCCATAGGAGCTGAACCCTAGGGCCCAGGGCTTATTTACAACCCCCATAGAGGGGACAAAGGATGTGAGACTGGGAGGCAACATGCCCCATTGCCCCATCTCGCCCCATGCCTGCATATTTTCAATAAGTACATGAAAAGGGAGTAGGCATAAACAACTATTTTTATTTTTTACTGGACCTGAGATTTCAGTGGTGTAGAGAGGTCTTCCTAAGGAAGGGCTGCTGGCAACGAGTCCTTACACTGCAATTTGTATCCTTAAAGAGGGTATGGGCAACTTCCTTTGGAAGGGACAGAGTCAGGATATGTGAAATACAGAACGGGACTCCACGTCTTCCTAATTCTGAGGCCAGTGGTCTAGCCAATAGACCACACTGCCTCTCTAGACATCACTTTATAGTTCTGTTTTGTCTTCTTCTTCATCAGCATCATCTGGGCATCATTAGGTAGTTGGGTGGTGCACTGGATAGAGGGCTGGCTTGGAGGTAGCAAGAACTGAGACCAAATCCAGCCTCACTAGCTTTGTGTCCCTGGGCAAATCACTTCACCTCTGTTTACCTTAGTTTCTTCATCTATGAAACGGGGATAATGATAGCATCTACCTCCCAGAGTTGTTGTGAGAATCAAATGAGATGATAACTGTGAAGCACTTGGCACAGAGGAAGCTCTATGTGAATGTTAGCTTCATCACGAGCATTTTTAAGCACTGTGCCAACATCTAAGGATACAAAGAAAGTCAAAAATAGCCCCTGCCCTCCAGAAGCTCATAATCTAATGGGGAGACCACATCCCAGCAAGTAAGTTCCAGCCAAGACTAACAAAGAGCAGATGTTGGGTCATCTCTGAGGGAAGGCACTTAGCACCGGGAGGGATGAGAAAGGGCTCAGGCAGAAGGTGGCTGTTGAGATAACTCTTGAAGGAATCCAGGGACAGTCAGCAGTGGGGGTGAGGAGAGAAAGCATGCTACCTATAAGGCGAGGCATAGAGTAGGAGGACGAAGTGCCCCGTGAACAAATGGTGCAGGATCTTCAGCATGTGGAGAGGAGGGAGTGCCAAAGGCAGTGAGAGCAGGGAGGTGGAATTGGGAGGTCACCCTGTGGGGCTTTACACAAGGACCTAGACGAGCACTCTCAGACTGGACTGAGAGAAGATTCACTCCCCAAGGGGTCAGACTGTAGGCCCATCAATGTCTGCAGCAAGACTCATCCTTGTGGGGTGGGGGGTGCGGTATCTGAAATGCTTTTCGGCTCGTTTTTATTCATTTTGTGAATTTGTCGGGAACTGGTTTTCAGCTTCTTTCCAAGAAATCAGAAGATTTTGCACCATGGAGGGGACAGATGAGAGGCTGGAGTACTCCCTCTGTGGCAGGAATCAGCCTGAAGTAGAGGAAGGTCTGGACCCAGTCTGACCATGAGGAAGCAGCCTTGCTGCTCGGCCCGTGCGTGGTGCAAGGCAGGTCACTCAACCAGTCTGGAGCTCTGCTTTCTCATCTGCAAAATGAGCCGGCCATGAAGGATGGCAAAGACCAGCTCCGCTGCCTTGACCAGTGAACTCATGCCTGGTCTGGGCAGAACTTTGGAGGCCCTGGGAGAGTCTACCCAATGTGAACATTGCTCTGACCCACGTAAGGACAGCGATTCCTTGTTTTTCCAGATGCAGGCTCAGGAAAAGGTCTTTGCCACCAAATGAGAATGACTTGGCCCTGGGAGGATTGAATCAGCAGCCAGCTAAGTGGGTGTGGAGAGTTAAAACATGCATGCTTGGACACACGCATGCAGATGAGTATGTGTGTGCAGAGAAACAAAACACGTGTACATGCATGCTCATGTATATTATATACCTTTGTACACACACGTAGACATGTGTGTATCTATGCACATGTGGGTGTGTTTGTGTAAACACATGTAATGTCTACACACATATCTATATCTATATCTATGTGTGTATGTATATATACACATATACACACACACATACACATGTACACACCATGTATACATAAGGCACACTTATATGTATGTCTGTCTTTTTAACTTGCCCAGCAGCTGCCATCACAGCCAAGCTTCCGCCATAGGTACTAGACTCACTGACTCCTGGCATTCACCTGAGTGTCTGGGCTCAGGAAGAAAGGAGCTGTTCACCCGGGAGCTGGCAGCAGGGCCATTGTGGGAGCACTAGGTGGGGCATGAGTCCAGCCGTACAAATCCAGGTCTGAGTCGGAGCTGAGCCCTCAGGAGGAAGGAGACACTCCCACAGCCCCAAATATGAGTGAGCTGGGTAATAATAGGCCAGAAAAGAGTCCAGCCCGGCTGATTTCAGGAAGGGCCTCCTCCGACTGTTTCTTTATCTCTAAATCCCACAGTCCAGCAAGTTCAGCCTCCACTGGGGGCAAAGAAAAGATTCAGGCCAGTGATCCAGACTTCACTTCCTGTGTCTCCTGGGGTTGCTCCAGGCCTCTGGCCAAAAGCACCAAACTCTTTGAAGAGGGATATGAGTCAGGGAGGCCACAACGTCTCTGCATTGGGACATGAGGCCTGGCAAGGGGCCCACGGGCCTGACCACTTGCTTTCCCAGTAACTCCTGGTGACCTTAAGCCAGCCACTCCCAGCCTTTTTTTAAGCCTGTCTCCTTTCTGAGGAATAGTGATGTGATTCCTAACACTGACTGCCTTTTCAAATGCTGGAGTCATCGGGAACTTCAGACAGGTCTGTGTGAGGCCATTCATGTCCCCCCTTGCCAGATACTAGTTCTTATATTTTACATATTTTGCATAATATCCCACCCTATCTCCCTTGACAGGGCATAAGATCCTCAAGAGAGCAAATGACAGTTCGTCTCTCTTGATGCCCCATTCAGAGGGTAAGCATAGATGTGAGTGAGGTTTTCCCCACCCCTTAGTTATAAGTGATTTAAAAATTGTAATAATTAGTATATTAGCTAGAATTGTGACTTAGGATATCTAGATATTTTATTTTATTAGTAGACTAAATCACTAATAAATGGTTAGGTTTTGATAGATGTTAGTAAGACTAACCACATACTACATTCAAGTAGGTTTTCAAACACAAGCTGTCAGTTAAATCCATACATAATCATGAGTCAAATCCACAACTTTAAAGGTCAACTATCATACCAAAAGAGGAAAATGACAGTCCTTGCCCTCAAAAAGCTTATGATCCACTGGGGGAGACAACACGCAAACAAATAGATGCCAAGCAAACTCTATACAGGATAGATAGAAATAATTAACAGAAGGAAGGCACTACAATTCATAGTGGTTGGGAAGGCTTCCTGGAGAAAGTGGGGTTTGAGTTGAGACTTACAGGAAACCAGGAAAGGCACAGGGAGTAGAGGAAAGGAGGGAGAATATTATTCCAGGCCTGCTCATCCCACTGCCTTTTGCCAACACATTTCCTTCAAGGCCAGAAGGTCACTGTCTTTCAATTCATATTTTCAAAAATCTGCTTTTGATTTCTTTTCAAATACTCTAAATCTCTTTTTACGAAGTTATAGAATTCCACAGTTGGAAGCACCTCCGCAGTCTAACACTACCAAGCTATATGGTCAGTCCTCAACATTCATAGGGATTTTATTACTTTCCTCATTTTCCCTTTCCCATTGGAAAACACATTCATGCAAAGCCCAGGAAAGGTTGAGAGGCATGATCACCACAAGATCATGGGAGCAGCTGGCACACCACTAGGTGCTCCAATGGTCTTGTTCCTCCTACCTCTGTAAAGAACTTCCCATGCATTCCTTGCACATTTTCATTGTTTGACTTTAAAACTCAAGTTTTGTGTTGCAATGATGCCCCCAAAGCACAGTGAAAGTCCTTTGGGCTCTGAACTTCAGCAAGAGCAGTCAGTGATGAGGCTTAGTGAGAACACAAACTCGTTAGAGAAACTTCTTGCTGGGATATCTACAGCCCACCAATGAAAAGATAGTTCATTATCTGCAAAAAGGGAGAAAGTGTTCCCCAAATGTGTTCATCATCCACTCCAGAAAGTGCTCAAGTAACCTCTCAAGTAGGCAATGAGGGATGGTTTGGTTTTTACAAAAAGGAAAAGCCGCAATGGTAGCAAATATACAGTGCAATTGCTCACACTGCTATCTGACACAGTGGAAGGTAAGATTCATGTTAAAAAGATGGATTTAGTTTTAAGAATTTTATTTGCTATACAGTATTTATACTATTATAGATTCTGTGTGTTATTAAAAGTAAATATTGTCTGAAATCAATGGTTTTCTTTTTAAATTGAGATTTTAACACAAAAAGCACAGAATCCTAGGAAATTACTAGGAAAAAAATTTTGCATGTTACCAATTTCATTTTCTTTACTGCTTTATGGGTAATTTCATGGTTACTGTGTTAGAAAACATATACATATACATATGCATTAGCTTAATTAATGTTTTGTTATAAAGAATTTTATGCAGAAAACTTATTTTCACCAAACTCATAGGAACCTATCCCCTTATCCACTCTGCCATATGCTCAATGTAGCAACATTAGCATTTTTTTCACACTGTTTTATAAAACGCTACCCCTGTGAAAGTTGAGGATTGATTGTACATGGCAAGTGTTCATCTAACCACTGTCTGAAGACATGCAATGAGGGGAAACTGACTGTTCCAAGGCAGCCAATTCTACTTTTGCACAGCTCTAATTGTGAAAGAGGACTTTTCCATCCAATGAACTAAAATTCCACTCTTGATTACTTCCATTCACTCTTTCATCCATCTATCCATTAAACAAGCATTTATAAAGAGAAAAAGATCTATAACTTTTTATAGATATGGCTAGAAGGAGACTTCTTAGTCAAAGCAAAAGATGAGGGCAATCATAAAAGATAAGATAGACAATTTCAATTATATGAAACTGGAAAGCTTTTATGTAGACAAAATCAATCATACAATATAAAAAGAGATTTTGTGTATATATGTATACATATATAATAATATAATATATAACAAAACAAAACAAAGCATAATATAGCATATTAAATATAGTGATACAACACAATATATCACAACATAGCACAAAACACCATACCATAACATATAACATAACATGACATAACATAGCATAGCACAGTATAGAAGTTAGGGGAAGAATAGCACCAAATAGATCTGTTAAGGATCTGATATCCAAGATATAACCCAAATAAATTTATTTTTTTAAGTATTTTATTATTTTCCAGTTGCATATAAGTATAGTTTTCAACATTTGTTTTCACAGGATTTTTAGTTCCAATTTTTTTTTCTCCCTCCCTCCTTCCCAAGAAGGAAAGGAGTCTGATATAGGTTGTATATGTACAATCACATTGAACATATTTCTACATTAGTCATCTTGTGAAAGAAGAGTCAGAGCACAAGGGAAAAACCTCAAAAAAAGAAGGGAAAACAACAGCCCAAGAGTAGAAACAGTATGGTTCAATTTGCATTCATAATTCACAATACTTTTTTCTGGATGTTGAGAACATTTTCTATCATGAGTTCTTTGAAACTATTTTTGATCTTTGCACTGCTGAGAAGAGCCAAGTCTATCCCCATTGTTCATCATACAATGTTGCTATTACTGTGTACAGTGTTCTCCTGGTTCTGCTCCTCTCAGTCAGCATCAGTTCATGTAAGTCCTTCCCGGTTTCTCTGAGCTCCGCCTGCTCATCGTTTCTTTTTTTTTTCTTTGCAACAAACATTTATTTTATTTTTTCCAGTTACATGTAAGGGTAGTTTTCAACATTCATTTTCATAAGACTTAGAGTTTCAAATTTTTCTCCCTCCCTCCCTTTCCTCCCCATTCCACAAGACATCAACCAGGTTATATATGTACAATCCACAAGTGCTCGTCTTTTATCAGTTCTTTCTATGGGGATGCATAGTATGCTTCTGTCATTAGTCCCTTGGGATTGTCTTGGATCATTGTATTGCTGAGAGTAGTTAAGTCATTCACAATTGCTCATCAAACAATACTGCTGGCACTATGCACAATGTCCTCCCAGTTCTGCTCACTTCACTATGCATCAGTTCATATGAGTCCAGATTTTTCTGGGATCATCCTGTTTGTCATTTCCTATAGCACAATACCATTCCACTACAATCATATACCATAGCTTCTTCAGTCATTCCTCAATTGATGAACATTCCCTTGGTTCCCAATTCTTAGCCACTACAAAGAGTTACTATAAATGTTTTTTGTACAATTTTCCCCCTTTTTCTCTTTTTCATGATTACTATTGTTAACTGTTTCCCTCCATGCTATTTCCTTCCCCATGATATTTACTCTATTATCTATCTTCTTTCACCCTATTCCTCTTCAAAAGGGATTTGCTTCTGTCTGTCCCCATCTCCAATATGCCTTCCCTTCTTTTGCCCCCCCCTCTCTCTCTATCCCCTTCCCCTCCTATTTTCTGTCAGGGTTAGATTACTCCACCCAACTGAGTGAGTATGTTATTCCCTCCTTGAGCCAATTCTGATGAGATTGAGGTCTTTGAGCCAATTCTGAAGAGTGTTAGGCTCATTTACTGCCCAAATTAAATAGATTACTCCACCCAATTGTGTGTGTGTGTGTGTGTGTGTGTGTGTTAATTCCTCCTTGAGGCAACTATAATAAGTTTAAGGTCTTTGAGCCTATTCTGATGAGTGTAGAACTGATTTACTGCCCTGCTCCTCCCCTATCTCTTCCCCCACTCCATAAGCCCTTTCCTGTTTCTTTCATGTGGGATTTCACCCCATGCTAACTCTGCCCTTCCCCCTCCCCCAGTGCATCCCCCTCACCTCTCAATTTAACCCTAAAGATGTCATCATGGGGCAGCTAGGTGACACAGTGGACATAGCATCTACCCTGGACCAGGGGGATCCCAGCCAAAACCTGGCCTCAGACACAAGACAGTTACCCACTGTACAACCCCAGGTCTGTCCCCCAACTCCAATTTTTTATGGTACTCTAGGGTCTTGTATTGGAAAGTCAAATTTGCCATTCAGTTCAATTCTTTTCATCACAAATATCTGAAAGTCTTCTTTTTCATTAAAGTCCCATTTTTTCCACTGAAAGATAGTGCTGAGTTTTTCTGGGTAGGTGATTATTGGTTATAATCCCATTTCCTTTGTCCTTTGGAATATCATATCCCATGCCCTCCAGTCCTTTAATGTAGAAGCTGCTAGATCTTGTGCTATCGTGACTGGGGCTCCACAGTACTTGAATTCTTTCTTTTTGGCAGCTTGCAATAGTTTCTCCTTGACCTGAGAGCTCTGGAATTTGGCTATAATATCCCTAGGAGTTCTCCTTTAGGGATCTCTTTCAGGAGGTGATCAGTGGATTCTTTTAATTTCTATTTTACCTTCTGCTTCTAGAATATCAGGGCAATTTCCCCTGACAATTTCTTGGAAGATGATCATGGTTTTCATATAGACCAATAATTTTCAGACTATCTCTCCTGGACATATTTTCCATGTCAGCAGTTTTTCCAATAAGATGTTTCACATTGCCCTCTATTTTTTTATTCATTTGGATTTGCTTTATTTTTTCTTGGTTTCTCATAAAGTCACTAGCTTCCATTTGTTCAATTGCTCTTAGGCAATTATTTTCATCAGAGAGCTTTTGTACCTCCTTTTTCATTTGGCCAATTTAGCTTTTCAAGCTGTTAACTTTTTTCTCAAGTCTTTCCTGCATCATCCTCATTTCTCTTTCCATTTCATCCTCTACCTCTCTAACTTTATCTTTAAAGTCCTTTTTGAGAGCCTCTGTGGTCTGAGACCAATTCATATTTTTCTTGGAAGCTTTAGATATAGAGGCCCTGATGTTGACATCTTCTCCTGAGGGTGCACCTTGATCTTCCTTGTCACTGAAGCAACTTCCTATGGTCCTCACCTTTCTCTGTATGCTCATCTTGCCTTTCTTTTACTAGACTTTTTTTTTTGGGGGGGGGGTTAAGCAATTGGGGTTAAGTAACTGTCCTAGGGTCACAGAGCTAATAAATGTTAAGTGTCTGAGGCTGGATTTGAACTCAGGTCCTCCTGACTGCAGGGCCAGTGCTCTATCCACTGTGCCACCAGCTGCCCTTTACATGACTATTAGCTCCTTAAAGTGGGGCACTGTTTCCAGGCTGCAGTATCCCAAGCTTCGGAAGTCCCAGGTGATATGATTTAAGGAGGAGCAGGTTCTTTACTCGCCTGGCCTATTCCCTAGTCCATAGAGGACCCCAGAACAATTTGCTAATCAACCAGCTTTGTGTGTTATAGTTGTCAGCTCCAATGAGCTTGTGACCCTCCCCCACCTGGGCCACTGCTAATTGAGCCTACCTCCTAGTTCCCAGCAGGGGTGAAAATCCCAAGTTCTGCCTCAGCACCAGCATAGACCCCAGGGCTCAGCCCTCTCCCCAGACTGTGAGCTTAGTTCCAGACAACACTGGCACTGCAGCTGATTCAGAGGCTCTGGAATGTCTCCTTCTCTGGTGAGGCCTTCCTGGGACTGCATCTGTGTCAGGGTGACTGTGGGGTTGGGCTCCATTCCTGTATCAGCACAGCAGCTCCCTCCTTCCAACCTTCAAAACTGTATTTGGTTAGAAGATGATTTCAGCCTATTCTTCTGTGGGTTTTGCTCCTCCAGGAATTGTCCTATGGCCTTTCCTCTGCCACCTTCCCAAATAAATTTAAAAAGCCAAAAGCCATTCTTCAATAGGTGAGTGATCAAATGATATCAACAAAAAGTTCTCAGAAAAATTACAAACTATTAACAACCCTATAAAAGAGTGCTCCAGATTATTAATAATGAGATAAATGCAAAGCAGAACAATTCTTAAGTTTTGCCTCATACTCAGCACATAAGTAATGATGACAAGAGATGGTGATACTCAATATAGGCAGGATGGTCAAGACAGGCACTTGATACATTTGGGGGGAAATTTTGAAAGTTTTCAACCATCCTGGAAAGTCATTTTGAATTATGGTAAGAATGTGACTAAAATGTTTACTCTCTTTGACTCAGAGATTCCAGTGTTTGAAATCTCTCCCCAGAAGGTCAATAACAGAAAATAAGTCCTTTTGTGAAGATTGTGTTGTACTCCAGGCCCTCTGTAATTATTGAGGTAGACCTCAGTATTGGCATATGATGCCCCTCTTTCACTCTCTAAGTGGGCTGAGTTAAAGTGGATGGGGTCATCTCAGAGACGTTATGGAGAGTAACTGCCTCATAGAACCCTAGCGGTAGAAGGGATGTTGGAAATCAGCTCATGCAAATGTCACTTTACAGATGAGAAAACTGAGGCTCATAGAGAAAAGGCTTATTTACCCACATCTTACTGCTAGTAAGTTGCCGAATGAAGAGAATTGAGGGTGTTTGATCCCAGCAACCTGGTGTTTACTTCAAATAAAGCGGAGCTTCTGAACATTGTGTATGTGCCAGGGCCCTTTGTCAGTAGTTTGGTGATGCCCAGGCAACTGTTCTCAGACTCAGGTATTGTGTTTTTAAATCATTTAAGGAAATGACAAATTTCAGCTAGAGATCAGTGAACATAAAGGTGTTGGGTTTTTCTAATTGCAAATTCACACCCCCTGAAATCTATAGGAATCCATGGACCTTTGGTGAAGGACTTTTGATAGCTTTGTTTCATTTAATTATAGAATCTCCAAGTTGGAGAGTCTTCAGCAGGAATGGAGGAAGGCAGCCCATCCCAGAAGAAAGCTCAATCCAGCTACATTACCAAGGGCTCATCCTTTTCTTGGAGATCTAGGGGGGGGCGGGAAGAAAGAGATCATTGGACTCAGAGTCAAGAAGAGCTGGTTTTGAGCCCCTCCATTGACACTTACTACTTGTGTGAACAAGTTGTATAGACCTCAGCCTCAGTAACCTCATCTGTAAAATGGGGGTGATGAGCGCCTACCTACTCCTCAGGCTTGTGAGCCTGAAATGAAACAACACAGTTTTGATCACTTAAAACTGAAATTAAATGTTTGGGGCACCCTCCATACATGTACACACACATACAAATATACACACACATTACATTATATTACATTATGTCATGTTTCATTTATACATGCATATGTGTGCATGTACACACATATAGTGTGACATGGATATTGCATAGGTATCACTTAGCAAACTACTATTATAGACTAAAATCCCCAGGTTTTTCCTTTGAATGATCTATGCTTGACTCCCAAACATGGCCAAGGAGAGTTCGGTTTTGCAACACCCATGGGAGACTTGGCATTTCTCCCTACTTGATTTCTCCCCAGACTCAATTCATCGTTTGACCCTTTCAGTCCCATCCTTTTGTGACATGCTTGGATCCTGACCCTGTCGTCCCACTTCCTTGGGTCTCTCCCCCAATGACTCTCTCCTGTTGGTCTTATTCTTCTCCCTTATCTCCTATGACATGGCCATGCCCTTGTTCTCAGCCTGTATCTCCAGGGCTTCCTTCTATGTCTTCTTTGCTGGACAATCAACCACCTCCCTCCCCTTAAGTGGGAAGAATCACAAGTCTTAATCCTAAACCCTTGTCTATTTTCTTGCTGTTTCTCCCTCAGTGATCTCAGGTGCTTACTTGCAAGCTCTACACAGATGATTTTGAGAGAGACAGAGACAGAGAGAGACAGAGAGAGATAAAGAGAGAGACAGAGACAGAGACAGAGAGAGGGATGCAGATACATAATAGATACACACACACATATATACATGTACATATTTGTATATGTGTGTGAATATTGTACACATACATATAAATGCATAGATCTCTAATCTTTCAGCACAGCCCTACTCCTGCATTACTAAATTCATGTTGCCACAAGGATTATCTGAATTAGCATCTCAGATGAAGCATGACAAATTGGAGTTCACCATCCTCCGCACCTCAATTCATCCTTCCTCCATTTTTTTCTATTTCTTTTGAAGATTTGTAACCTGCAAGGGATGCTTGACTCAAAGCATCAGCTAAAAGCAAGAGAATGTTGTACACAGAGACAGCCATATTGTTTGATGAAGAACTGTGAATGACTCAACTATTCTCAGCAATACAATCATCCAAGATAATCCCAAAGAACTAATGATGAAACATGCTATCAGGCCCATCGAGGTGGTGCAGTAGATAAAGCACCAGGCCTGGATTCAGAAGGACCTGAGTTCAAATCTGACCTCAGATGCTTGACACTCATTAGCTATGTGACACTGGTCAAATCACTTAACCCTCATTGCCCTGCAAAAAAAAAAAAAAAGAAAGAAAGAAAGGAAGGAAGGAAGGAAGGAAGGAAGGAAGGAAGGAAGGAAGGAAGAAAGAAAGAAAGAAAGAAAGAAAGAAAGAAAGAAAGAAAGAAAGAAAGAAAGAAAGAAAGAAAGAAAGAAAGAAAGAAAGAAAGAAAGAAAGAAAGACACTATTTACCTCCAAAGAAATTATATTGATGGAACACAGACTGAAGCAGGCTATTTTTCGCTTTCTTTTTTTCTTTTATTCAAGTTTTCTTGTATAAAATCACTAATAGGGTCATGTTTTACATAATTGCACATGTATAACCCCCATCTGATTGCTTATCATCTCAGGAAGGGGGAAGGGAAGGTAGGAGGGATAAGATTAGGAACTCAAAACTATAAATAAAATATCTATTATTTTTTAAAAAGCATCAGCTAAAATAATTCAATGTACGCACAGGCCAATGGTCCCACTCTCCTATTCTAAGGTACTCAGTGATTCCCTGTTACTCTAGGGTAGACCACAAACTCCTCAGATGGATATTTAATGTAGTCAAGTCAACAAGCATTTACTAAGCACTGACTGTGGACCAGGCACCGTACCAAGTGTTGGCACTTAGGGCTATGGATCTGGGCAATTTAAATCTAAGCCATGTTGTTTCAGGTACTCTTGATACCAATCAAGTGGACTATTAGTTCATCTCTTGAACTCAGTCCACCACCATGTACCTTTGTGAATTTACTCTGTGCTATTCCCCGTGTGTAGAATGAACCCTCCCTTCACTCCCTTCCCCAGATGCCCATTCAGAACATCCTAAGTTTTACTTTTCCTTCAAGCTCTCATCTTCTCTGTAAAGCCTTCACCGAGCTCCTCCATTGTCAGTGCATTCTTCCTCTTCAAAGTAACACCCATTTACTTATCGGTGTACAATATATTCCTACAGAAAAGCTAAGCCCACACAGACACACACACAGACACACACCCGCCAGCATGTGGCTTATACACAGTGGATGCTTAATAAAAGCTTGTTGAATGGGGGCAGTTAGATGGCGTAGTGGATAGAGCACCAGCCCTGGAGTCAGGAGGACCTGAGTTCAAATCCGGCCTCAGACACTTAACACTTAGTAGCTGTGTGACCCTGGGCAAGTCACTTAACCCCAATTGCCTCACTAAAAAAAAAAAAAAAGTTAGGTGAATGGATTTGAATCAAGATGCTGCTGCACTTCCCCCTGAATCATAGGTCAAAATTTTGAAAGAACAAGTCAAAGGAGAGATCCCTAAGGAAACTCACTCTTGCCAAAATCAATAGCAACCAATTAATTAATTATTCGGGATGCAATTGTTGAATCCACCGTGAATATGCCTAATTATACCATCATTTTTTAGAGAGGCATCTGGTCCACAAGAATAGCACTGAATCCTGGTCAGAAGCTTGGCTCCAGTCTAAGTATCCTGTTCCCCAAACATGCCTCTGTTCTTTTTGCCTACATCCTTTGCGTCCAAAAGGCAATAAGTTCACATTGGCATGACCAGCTCCTATTTCCAAGCCTTTAAACCCTCTTTATTTCCTATAGAAAGACTAGACCAAGATTCCCTGAGTTCTTAAAGTTCTTTCCCTCCCCAAAGTCTCTGTGTGTATATGTTTATCTCTTTGCATGTTAGATTGCTTTATGTAAAGTCCTTCAGGGCAGAAACTGGTGAGTGTGTGTGTGTGTGTGTGTGTGTGTGTGTGTGTGTGTGTGTGTACATGGCAGGTGATGAATAAAACTTATTGTTGATGCTATGTGATGCAGTGGCTAGAACACCAGGCCCACAATCAAGAAGATGTGAGTTCAAACCTATATTCAGACATTCACTTGATGTGTGACCCTGAGCAAGTCGCTTAACCCCTATTTGCCTCAGTTCCTCGTCTGTAAAATACTGTCCCATGATGTCAGGCATGACTGAATAACAACAAAGGTGGTTTGATCGCATTGGATGGAGTGAAACCATTTTGGTTTACAATTATTACTTTCTAAATGCCTAGAATCCATCACTTTAATCATGTATTAATCATGTATTTCAGACTCTACTTCCTGTGGAACACATTTTCCATTCCTAGTGTGCCTCTTCCATTCTCTGTGACCTTGAAAGAGATCACTGGGAGTAGCTCATAAATCCTATCTTCCACTGTCTGCTCTTAGACACTTACTGACTGTGTGACCTTGGGCAAATCACTTCACTTCTGAATGTGTCCTCGCCCCCCTTGTAGGGCTGTTGGGCCAATCGGGTGAGGCAATATTTGTAAAGCACTAAGCCCTGTGTGTAGGCACTTAACAGCTGTCCTGCACTCAACACCTGAGAGTGAGGTGACCAGAGTGTGTGGGCTCCAGTTCACTGATGATAGAGGCAAGCTCTACCTTCCCTTCACTGATCTTTGGTTGAAAATCCCTTTTTACCACCTTCCTTTATTCATGCCCCATCTAAAGACCATTCTCAATTTCTGATCTTGAGAAAATTCTGTGGGGCCCACAAAGCTAGGGTCCTGCATCAGTCTTCTGAACCCTAACATGTGGTTTAGATGGAGGTCAGTACCAGGGAGGATGGCCTCTGAGAGGAGAGAACCAGGCTGACTTTTCTCAAACTCATTGGCTCTGTAGGTGGCCCACCTTCCACACAGGCATGATTTTATCTACAGTTCATACCTAGAGTTTCCCCAAAATAGGGGAGTAATAATAATATTCGGTATTTATGTAGCACTTTAAGCTTGCAAAGTGCTTTACAAATATTATTCCATTTGATCTTGACAACTGTCTTTTTAATAAAGGGGCTATTATTATTCTCATTTACACATAAGGAAACTGAAACACAGGGAAGTTAAGTAACTTGTCCATGATTACACAGCCAGTAAATATCTGAGGTCAGATTTGACTTCAGTTTTTCCTTACGACAAGCGCAGCACTCTATTTATTTCACCACCTCCCTGGCTCTTCAAAGATACTCAAGAGTACTCAGTGTACAATATGAATCAAGTATAGTCCAGGTCCTTTGTCCACCCCACACAAATAGTGTGGTTAACTTGTGGTACTCAAAAGTATGCATTTCATAAGAATAGACTCCAAATACAATTTGAGAACTTAACATATATTTACACTCTGCTGGCAAGTTGATTCTTAAACCTGATGAGAATATAAAGCAGAATGTAGGACTGATTAGGCATGTTACATTTCCCCTTAGTTTGGCACTATCCAAAAAATGACCAGTACGGATCAGCCAGCTGAGGCAACCCTTTTGTCGGTGGCCATGCTGTCCAATTCAGAAGGTTCACCGATGTCAATCCAATTCTACCACTGCTACAGACAACGACTCTTGTCACTGGAATCAGGATCTCTTAAACACATAATGTCACCCTCCATGCTGGACATATCTATCATGGATTAAGTTTTCATTTAAATACAAGGAAAGGGCGGGCAGCTAGGTAGAGCAGTATAAAGCACTGGCCATGGATTCAGGAGGGCCTGAGTTCAAATGGGGCCTCAAACACTTGACACTTACAAGCTGTGTGGCCCTGGGCAAGTCACTTGACCCTCATCAGCCCACAAAAATAAATAAACAAATAAATAAATAAATAGCCAAATAGATGGGTAAACAAATAAATAAAGGAATAAATTAATAATAAATGGATAGAAAGACAAGTACATCAATAAATAGAAAGATAGAGAGAGAGATATAAATGAATGAATGAATGAATGAATGAATGAATGAATGAATGAATGAATGAATGAATGAATGAATGAACAAATGAACGAATGAATGAATGAATACAAGGAAAGAACAAATTCATAGGTGACTGCCCAAACTTAATCTCAGCCTTGCCTGGGTAGAATATATTCTTTGGATATCATGTCCATCTCAGCAGCTAGATGGTACAGGAGATAGAGCAGTGGGCCTGCCATCAAGAAGACTCATTTTCCAGAATTCTATCTGGCCTCAGACACTTACTAGCTGTCTGACTCTGAGCAAGTCACTTAACCCCATTTGCCTCATTTTCCTCGTTGGTAAAATGAGTTGGAGAAGGAAATGGCAAACTACTCTAGCATCTCTGCCAAGAAAACTCCAAATAAAGTCATGAAGAGTTGGACATGACTGAATAACAGCCACCATTTCATGACTAACATGAGGCAGAGAGTGGCCATTGGGCTAGCTGACCTTGTTCTACCTCTTTCTGTAGAATTCCAAACAGTTATAGCATGATTGAAGCCCAAGAAGAATAGAAAGGTAGAAAGGTTCTTCACCTCCTTTTTTTTCAGTTTCCTAAGTTTTATTGTAATGCTGTGAGTGACCACAGGGAGAGGACCCAAAGGAGAAAGGTGTCTCCTTCACCTCCTTTTGTGTAATCACTGAAGTAAGTTAAATCAACTAATTATTTTTAAGTACCTCAATGTGTCAGGCATGGTGTTAAATGCTATGAATAAAAAGAAAGGAAAAAAATAATTCCTGATCTCAAAGAGCTCACAGTCTAATGGGAGATAGTGAGTTATTATAGCTTTGGAACCAATTAGTGGGTATTTAATCACTTCAAAGTTCCATTCATTTAGCCCTAAGGGCATGCATGAGTGAAACAGGTACCAAAAATCCCAAGGAGGTGACTGGAACCAGGAAGGGCCACCTGGAGCACACTCTATGGAGGGGCCCCTATGGTTAATGCATTATACTTAAAGAAAAATGTGACCAAAGAAGAGTGGAATAGTGTCCCTTTCTCTCCTTCATTTTATTTCTTTTCACCTGAACCACCCTGGAGACTGATTGTGACCACCCCCTCTTTTAACCTCCTCTTGCCCCTTCATAATTACTGAATCCTATCTCTCTCTCTTTTTTTTTTTCTTTTGGGGGTAATGAGGGTTAAGTGACTTGCCCAGCGTCACACAGCTGGTAAGTGTCAAGTATCTGAGGCTGGATTTGAACTCAGGTCCTCCTGAATCCAGGGCTAGTGCTTTATAAACTGTGTCACCTAGCTGCCCCTCCTGAATCCTATCTTTAAACATTCAGCACCAGTCTCCCATCAATCTGTGCTGTAGGGCTCCTGACACTTTTGTTTAGCTCTGTTACTCTTTTCACCCTCCTGATTTTGGGTCCAAATTCTATGCACAAATTTTATGATTTCTGAGTTGGCTAATGAGTCCCTTAAGTGGACACATTGTTTCTTTTTTTGCCTCTTCTTTGTCAAAAACGTTTTTGTTGTTGTTGCAGAATTTCTGTCTTGGCAGTTTCCCATTCCATTTGGGCAAAGCATTCTGGGAGTATCCTACCTACCCTTCCTCTGAAAGCTTTGAACTCTGTTCTCCTCAGTGGGAAGGTGTGTCAGACAAATCCTAGATTTTTAGTTTACTCTCAACACTGGATGTTGGGGGGCCAGTTGCCTCTAGAGTTCCCCTAGAATTTCTACATTCTAAGGCTATCATTTCCCCCTTGTTGGTCAGAGTCAGGTCCAGAAGAGTGGTGCTCTTTATAGTCCTTCAAAATTTTGAAGAAAGTAAATTATAGTATGACAGTTCTGTCTCTTCATCCCCGGATGTCACATTAGTTGAGGTCCCCGATTAGTGCATCATACTTGGGTACCAGATGTGTGAATTGTTTCTTGAACTCCTCACCAACTTCTACCTCCTGCCCAGCAGGTCTGATCTACATTTTCATGGCTTTATCAGTCTTAATTTCCCTTCAGTTAATTGTCACCTAAATCTTTCCCACCACATTTCTTCCATGAAAGTCCTGAGTTTTCACATATGAACATGTTTTCCTTAATATTACTTCCCAGAATAAGATACCAGTCATCAGAAACAGCCCAAGTTTTAGTGCTGTTCACAAGGACCAATTCCTTTCTTTGGGTGAATGTCTCTATACCATCATTTTCATTACTAGATTATATATGTATACATACACACACATGTGTGTATGTTTGTGTGTGTGTGTGTATAAACACCTGAGATCAGAACCTTTAGTGTTTATTTTTTCTCATGATGGAGAACATCTCTTCTAGTCTGATCTTCATCTTCCTTCATTTTAGCTGCTATTGTCCAAGACGCCAGGCTTGGACAGATCTCTGTGGTCAGTTTTTTTCCCTCCCAATATTCCGACATCAACCTGGACTCCATGCCCACTCAGCAGCACTTGAACACCCTGGGAACACAACACCTCCCAGACAGCCAGCCAGCATTACCTCCAATGCCATAGGCGTCTTCTCATTCTTTTGGATGCAGACTCGCTACATGTAAAAGAGGCCTCTAGCCACTAGGTGGCAGTGTGAACCCATTCTTTATCATTTGGCGCCACTGGCCAGACTTCAAGGCTATTATTTTCCAGGGTGCAGGGATCCATCCAGCCCATGCAGTACAAAACCCAAACTTGTCATATCCCTTGACATGATAGTGTACGAGGGACAAGACAGAAGAAGGAAATGCAAACACACACAAACCAGGTTCCAGAGAAGACAATGCCATAGATGAGAGCACTAATAGACCCAGTGTTAACTGCAACAGCAACAATACAAGAAAGCATTTATAGAACTTGAAGGATAGCAAAGTACTTTGATGATATTATATTCAAGCTTCACTCTAGTGCTTAAAGATACATGCTGTTATTCTCACCATTTTACAGATGGGAAAACATATTCATGGAAGTTGTGACTTGCCTAAGGTCATGTATCTAGGATGTGTCTAAGTTGGCATTCAGACCAAGACTTCCTAGCTTGCTCATTATCGTAAAAAATTAATTGTTATTTGAGGTTTTTATGCCTCGGCGAGCACTGGCCTGGGGCTCCGCAAACCGCACGGTGCTCCACCCACCGGTTGTAGCCCTTGCCAGGGCTCTGGCACCTCACGTCATCACTACTCTCGGAGGCATACATGGGCCTGGCAAAATTATAATGATTGGAAGCCTAGTGAGGGCCGTCATGTGACTGTCAGAGCGGCCATCCCATTGGCTGGGGCTGTGTGGGGGTGTTCCTAGGTTTGGGGGAGGAGAATTGGGCATTCTAGGTGGAAGTTGGAAAGCGACAGGCGTTCTGCTGCGAATTTTCAGCTGATTCCTGGGCGGTGGTATTTTTTCAGGTATTATAATTTCCCTTTCCCCATTTTATTTCCTTTCCCTTGATCCTACTGATCCTGTTTGTGGGTTTTTTTTTTTTTTAAGTTTGTTCTTGTTAAAGTAAATCTTGTTCTGTTCTGAGGGAGGCTGCCAGTTTCCTTCCTTGCCCCAATATTGCGGTGAGCCGCTTAGCTAGCAGTCCCCAATTAAAAAATGGTCCCCACATTATCTTCTATGCTTGCTTTTAAATACACAAAGGAAATGAGAGCTTCAGATCTAGAGAAGACCTTAAAAGCCAAGTCCAATCTTTTCATTTTAGAAGGAAGAAAGTGAGCCACACAGAGAAATGACTTGCCCAAGGTCATGCGGGTAGGCTGTACCAGAAGTTGGGGGAATGCTCCCTACAAAAGGTGGGGTTTTAATTAAGACTTAAATGAAGCCAAGGGGGTCAACAGTTGCAGTAGAGGAGGGAGAGCTTTCCAAGCATGTGAAACAGCCAGAGAAAATGCTCAGAGCCCAGAAATTGAACGTCTTGTTTGTGGAACAGCCAGGAGACCAGTGTCACTAGAGCAAAAAGAACATGTCAGAGGGCAGCTAGTGATGCAGTGGATAAAGCACCGGCCCTGGATTCAGGAGGACCTGAGTTCAAATCTCGCCTCAGACATCTGACACTTACTAGCTGTGTGACCCTGGGCAAGTCACTTAACCCTCATTGCCACCCCCCTCCCCACCCCCCCGAAAAAAGAACATGTCAAGGAGTAAGATATAGAAGACTTGAAAGGTAGGAGGGGCTAAAGTGTTTAAAGCATTTTGTACTTTATCCTGGAGGAAATAGGGAGCCACTGTAGAATATGGGGAGGGTGATGACATCATAAACAAAACAATAAATCGAGCCTTGATTGTAATATTTGTTGATTTCCCCAGTGTAAATGTTCATTGAAAATTTAACAGCTGGTTCAGGCTGGCTCCAGCACACCCTTGCCCACGTGCATCCTGTAATGTACTTCACTACAATTATACAAGTTTAGGCCAATGCTTTCTTTTTTTTTTTTTTTTTTAGTGAGGCAATTGGGGTTAAGTGACTTGCCCAGGGTCACACAGCTACTAAGTGTTAAGTGTCTGAGGCCAGATTTGAACTCAGGTCCTCCTGACTCCAGGGCCAGTGCTCTATCCACTGCGCCTCCTAGCTGCCCCCTAGGCCAACACTTTCAATGGACACTTTATGGAAGAATAAATCCTAGGTTATGGGGGAAATATAGGAACAGTTCTTACTGTACTGCTATCTTGGTCTTTTCTAGAAAAATTGCATGAAAAATGGAAAGTATACTGGTGGGGACTTAAAAGCTAGAACCACAAGGGTAAACCTGGAACCAAGAGAGCAACCACCTTCTGGGGACCCAAATCAAGGGTCCATGGGAATGAGGGGAGTAAACTAGAGGAGGTGTTAGTCATAAAGGAGAAGAACAATTTGCAATGGTCCCTATAGAAGGAGCACCCACAGAGATGAAAGCAGAGATGTAGCAGTCTTATTATCACTTTTTTATTCTCATCTTTGTACTCAGCATACTATTAATAAGGACTACAACTCCTGTTACCTCTTCCACTAATATCTTGCTCAGTCTTTCTCATCCCCTTCTTATTCTCTCTAAGCTTTCCCTTCTTCCACAAACATTATCAGATTTCTTCTATTCTAAAACAACTTTCACTAATCTCTTCTACCCTTCTGACCACTGCCTATGTTTGCTTTTGCTTCACTGCCAAAATTATTTTTTAAATTCATGAAAGTATTTTATTACTTTCCAGTTACATGTTAAGATAGTTTTCAACATTTGTTTTCATAAGATTTTTAGTTCCAAATTTTTCTCCCTCTCTCCCTTCCCTCCCTTCTCCCCAAGACTGGAAAGCAGTTTGATAGAGGTTATATATGTACAATCACATTAAACATGTTTCTGCATTAGTCATGTTGTGAAAGAATAATCAGAACAAAAGGGAAAATCCTCAAAAAAGAAAAAGAAAACAGAAGCAAAAGTCAAAACAGTCCAGTTCAATCTGCATTCAGAATCCACAGTTCTTTTTTCTGGATGTGGAGAACGTTTTCCATCATGAGTTCTTTGGAATTGTCTTGGATCATTGTATTGCTGAGAAGAGCTAAGTCTATCACTTCACTGCCAAAATTCTCAGCTGACTTGCTGATTTCTACCACTTCCTTTCTATCTACTGCTTTCTCTATCCTATGACAGACAGTTCCAGTCCAACCACTTCCAAATTCCAAGTCCACTGGATTTTTCTCTGACATCATCCTCCTTTCACTTCTTTGGAGCATGCTTCTTTCTTCGAGCTGCTTCCTTCCTTGGTATCCAAGCTAATGCACTTTCCAATTCCTCTATCTTCATCTAGGAATCTATGTCAATAAGCATGTACTAAGCATTAATTGTGTCAGGCACTGTGCTAGGGATTGGGAACCCAAAGACAAAAGAGCAAAGAGTCCCTTGTGAAAGGAAGGCATTCCTCTATAAACACAACCCAATGTGGAAGGGGGTGGGGGGTGAGGGGTGGGGGGGGTTACCTATGTATAGCAGGTGTGGGGGCTTTGGTAATCAGTTCACAATCAATGGAAGAGAAAGATGAACTATTACAGTCATCTGTTTTACATCTCATTTGCTTATTGTTTGCTTGTACTTCTCTTTTTAATTAATGCTTAGAAGATAAGCCAGGCTGGCTGCTTAGATCTCCTGTGCTTGGGGAGCAGGGCTCTAAGGCAGAATAACAATGAATCACACACACTATTTAAACAAAAGGTGTGAATAACTTTCCAGCAGCCTTGCCTGGATAAAAGCCAGTCCCCTCCACCATTAAGTACTCATCTATTTTTAAAGTTTGTATCATTTTCCTTCCAAGATTGTCCTACCTTTTGACTATTATTTCAATTTCTCCAATGTTACCCCATTTCTTTCAAGCTTCCTTAGATTTGTCTCTTTCTTTAGGCTTGTGTCCCCAGTACCTACTAAAGGGCCAGGTATATATCAGATGTTTAATAAATACATGTTGATAGATTGCTGAGTCACTGATTTTCTGCTATTCCATTTATTTACTCATTCAACAAGGATTTATTTTTATCTTTATTTTTTTGCAGGGCAATGAGGGTTAAGTGAGTTGCCCAGGGTCACACAGCTAGTAAGTGTCAAGTGTCTGAGGCCAAATTTGAACTCAAGTCCTCCTGAATCCAGGGCTGGTGCTTTATCCACTTTGACACCTAGCTGCCCCATCAACAAGCATTTATGAGGTGCATACTATGAGTCTGGCCTTGTGTTAGGTATCCAGGATCCAAAACAGTGAAAGAAACAGTGTCTTCCCCACAGAAACTAAATGGCTTCCTACCAAGGCAATTTCATGTTTGTTTGCTTTTTTACAGCTCCTTATCATCCTCTCACCAAGGGGTTCTTACCTGGGGGTCCATGGTTAAATTTCAGGTTTGTAATCTTGGATGGGGAAATGTGTCTTTATTTTTCACTACCCTTTGATTTCCTTTGCAAAGTTGTATTTAGTACTTTTAAAGATATTATTCTGTGAAGGGATTCATAAGCTTCCTCAGACTGCCCAAGAAGTCTAACACACACACACACACACACACACACACACACACACACACACACACACGGTTAAGAATCTCTGGTCTAATTCATTTTTCCTCACACTCTAGGTGTGCACCTTGACTCCTCCCAGTGCCTCACCTTCCATATCCAATCTGTTGTCAAGTCTGGGCTTTTCACTTTGGAAATATCCCCCTGAATTGGCCCCTTCTCTTCTCTGACACCACCTCCACCCTGGCCCAGGTCCTTATCACCTCACTCCTGGATTCCAATAGCCTGCCTCAGAGCTGTCCCCACTCAAGTCTATCCTCCAGCCACCAAGTTGACTTTGTTGAACTGCAAGTTTGACCATATCCTCTCCCCCTATTTAGTAAACTCCAATGGCTTCCTAATATTTCCAGGATCAAATAGAAATCTTTTCATTTTTTGTCTCTTTTCTTTTCTTTTTTTTGCTTTCTAACGGCCTTCATGACTTCTCCCCTTCCTACCTTCCAGTCTTGTTCCACATTGCTTCCCCACAGGTACTCTCTGATCCAATGGCACTGACCTCCTGGCCATTCCATGAATAAAACATCCTATCTTTCCACTGCGCTTTTCCTCTGTCTGTCTCTTGTGCCTAGCCTGCTCTCCCTCCTCATCTCTGCCTCCAGGGCTTTCCTGGCATCCTTCAAGACCCAGTTAAAATCCCAACTTTTCTAAGTCTCCCATTAATTCTAGTGCCTTCCATCTGCTGATTATCTCCAGTTTCTCTGTATCATTGGACATAGTTGTTTCTATGTTATCTCCCCCATTTAACTGTGAGTTCTTTGAGGTCAGGGACTGTCTTTTGCCTTCATTTACACCTCTAGTACTTAGCATACTGCCTAGAACATAGAAAGTACTTGGTAAAAATTTATTGACTGGCTAACCATGACTTCTGATCATGTGTACATATATATGTATATATGTTTATACATGTTTAGGTTTTCATGTGTGTGTGTGTGTATGCATGTATGTGTATGCACGCATTCAGGGATGTGATAGTAAATGTTTAACAACTGGTTCTCCAGAAAAAGACACTGCACATCACATTCTAAAGTTTAATATGTATTAATAACATTTTTCTCCATCTCTTTCTTAAGTCTAGTCAACAACAACAACAAACTAATCATAGCAGGTTAACCCTGATTTATAGTGTTTGCAGATTTCTGAGGTATTGTAATGATTGGAATGACGCCACCTGCTGGATACTTACTGTAGAAGAGTTCTGCCCATGAAGGGAAGGTCTTTGAGGGCAAGATCAGGAGTCAGGAAGTGACGCGGGCTAGTGGGAGGAGGAAGGAAGAGACTGGCGCTCAGTCTCGCTCTCTTTCCTGGGGACGCTGGCGGAGAAGGGAGCTAGAAATGTGCTCTCCCTTTAATAGATAGGAATCTAGGCCTTTCTCTCTCTCTTTACCAAATTCTTGTTTTCCTTAATAAATGCTTAAAAGTCTAACTCTTGCTAAAGCTTATAATTTATTGGCGACCACTCATTAGATATTTTAGACAGTTTAGCTAGAATTTTAGCCCTTAACAGATGGCTGACCACGAAGAGGAAAGCTGAACCTCAGTCTTCTTCTGATCTTCTGGTTGGGTAAGAAATTTCCCCTCCCTCTCCCTTTAACTGCTAAGTACTGGCGTACTGGCTATGTTTTCCTTTAAATTTTTTCGAATGGACCTTTTAAACTCCCTAATTATCCTATTTTTGATTTTGGTCTGTTTAACCAGACAAATGGGAGATAAGATCATGTTAATGCTTTGTTTTTGTGGATTTTCTATTTTTCTTTTTATTTTTGTTAAAAGAGCCAGCAACTTACTCACACAAGGAAATATCTCTCCCTCTCCCAACCATGCTTTTTCAGAGAAACCTGAAGAGATTCCCGCAGCTTTTCCCAGTTCTAACACTAATTGTTGCTCTAATTTTGCATGCCTGGAGGCAATGACCCACCCTCTAGAAGCTTTTAATCCCCTAGCACCTGGAGGTAAAGTGGGGGAAGAGGAATCCAGGCCTGAGTTCAAAATCAAGTCTGATTCAAATTGCGCTGGTCCCTCCCCTCCTCTCCAAACCCCACCCTCTACTCCTCCCATGGCCAAGCCCATTGCTTCCCCTGCCTGGGAAGTCCAGAGATCTAATGCTCATGCGCAACTTTCTCTACCTGCATTTGCAGCTTCAGGCTCAGCCCTTCCCCAGCCTGGCTGTGCTTCTGAAACAACCTTAGAAAACCCTTTAAATTCCAGATATGCTCGTTTTGTTCTTAATTTTGCTAACCTGCTTTTGTCTTTAATTAGTAATCTTATAAAGCATTTGTATGGTGAAAAGGCTGACAGACAATATAGAGGGGTTAAAGAAGAAAAACTTAAGCCGAATAAGAATGACAATCATCAACATAGTTCAAGACTCCGATTCTTTTGCCATGGAAGGGTATATATTTTACAGAAATGTAGAAGTAAGCAGCAAGGTATTGATATGAGTATTGGGGATTTTAGATATCGGAATCAAAAGTGTTCTGAATTCACTCAGAGTAATAGTATCAGTTCAGAGGTTACATAGGATTTCTATGCTATTATATATACATTTTTAAATTAATGGTATGGGTTTATTTTCGTAGAGATTTTCATGCATTTGAGATTGTGTTTTATACTTAGTTTCTAAAACAAAGAGAATATTTGTAAAAGCTTTTTATAGTCATGTGGTCCAGTTTATATTTTATAATACTCTTATTGATATTAAGTTCATATTCATTTAGATTTCCCTAGTTTGAATTTCATTGTCTTTTATTGTTCCACGTGTATCTTCTTCTATTCATTCATCTATCTAATTTTGAAACATGGTTTTGATTTCATAATACATTGTTAATTCTAGGAGTATTGTGCTCCCATATTCTGAGTTGTTTGTTTTTGTTATTTTTTCTCAACTGATTATTTGATCAAACTCTTTAAAGCATTTCCCTGGCAAATTGGTTGCCATGGCAAGTATAAATTGATTCTAGAAGTATTATTTTTGATAAGCATATTCCAAAAAAAAAAAAAAGAGGGGAACATTTGTAAAAGTTTTCTTTTTTTCAAAAAAAAAGTTTTCTTTGAGATTCTGTTGTGCTTTAACTTATATTTAAATATGTTCAGATTTTTCACAAAAGTAATTGTATACTAAGTAAAAAAAGGTATTATTTGAAATTGTTGCATAATTATATATTATATTCTGAGTCAAGATGTATTCACATTTTTTGCAATCATTTATTATCCTCAATTTTTAAATCCATATGAGACTTGGATTATGGGAACTTATCATTTAAGACACTAATTGCCTTTATTCTGAGTTATCAGATGCCAGTTGGCCAAGATGCCATCCAATCACAAGAGGAATACATGCAAGAGCAGACACTGAACTGTCACATGAGGGGAGACATGCATGAAGTCAAGGTATGGCCGAGGGAACGGCTTTTGACTAATGTTGAGGTTGGATTCTCTTGGTTTAATATTTTATTCTCTTTTTCCCCACAATATTGTACAGATGGCTGGAAGTATTCATCCCACCCATCTCACTTCTACACCTGGCTTCTATGCTCCCTCCTATATGCCTGATGCCATGGACATCTCAATCCCATGCATCTGATTAAGTCTGACTCAGTTTCCTCCAATATGTTCGGTGCCATGGACATATATTCCATCCACCTATTTTAAGTCTGGCATACTGTATGGGCAGTACATATTGCTCAAGTGTGGGAATGCTCACATCCCATCATTTCTCTGTTCTTTTATGGTAACCCCCATAATTATCTCAGGTGTCATGATAAATACAGTGTTGAATTTGGCCTTGACACCTGTTACCAATTATATTAGATTTTTGAATTTCTCATAATGGCATGAGGATAATTAGGCAGATGATGCAAAAAGTGATGAAACAAAGATAAAAAATTATTTTTAATAATTAATATCGCAGCAATTGTCTTCTCAATTACCCTCCATAAGGGGGGGACTATAGTAATATTATAATTTTAAAGAATGGTTCAATTTTTGTTTTATTATATGTTTCATGTGTAACAACTAAGATTCTGAATTCCCTTAGACATGTTTTTGAGAACTTTCATTGTTTGATTTGATTATTGACAAAGCTATTTTAAAGTTGTGTTAAGCTCAATTTTGTAGGAAATTTTCCTGGCTGATTACCAGCATCCACACATCAACCCCTGAAAAGACTTCCATTCCATGACTACACCTAGAGGACATCTGAGAAAAGACTTTCAGAGACTTTAAATGAACAGTTTTGATTTGTTGTTTTTTTTCTCTTTCTGTTATAATATACACCATCTGTAACATGTATTCTCTGCAGAGGCCCTCCCTTTGCAGGACTAATGTCAAAGCGTCGGTTCATGAGGACAAAAAAAAATCGTCCCTCTGGACAAAACTTTCCTCTCTTCCTTTTCTATATTGTTGTTCACATATTATTAGTTAGCAATAGTTATTATATTCTTTTTACTGTTCCGTCAAGGAAACATTTTGTTTCTTGAGGAACAACAGGGGGGACTGTAATGATTGGAATGACGCCACCTGCTGGATACTTACTGTAGAAGAGTTCTGCCCATGAAGGGAAGGTCTTTGAGGGCAAGATCAGGAGTCAGGAAGTGACGCGGGCTAGTGGGAGGAGGAAGGAAGAGACTGGCGCTCAGTCTCGCTCTCTTTCCTGGGGACGCTGGCGGAGAAGGGAGCTAGAAATGTGCTCTCCCTTTAATAGATAGGAATCTAGGCCTTTCTCTCTCTCTTTACCAAATTCTTGTTTTCCTTAATAAATGCTTAAAAGCCTAACTCTTGCTAAAGCTTATAATTTATTGGCGACCACTCATTAGATATTTTAGACAGACTAGCTAGAATTTTAGCCCTTAACAGTATAAGTTCTCATACTGAAAATTTAACAACCAGCTGTAACAAACTGGCATGAGTTGGCTCCAGACCAACAGTGCACACATACCCACTTACAAAATAGGAGTACATACAGTATATTCTTGCATATTCATGGATGTAACAGTAATATTACTATAACCATGTAATGAAACATAAGTTTAGAGTGGCCAGGTATAACACAGGAGAGAGTGTTAGACTTAGGGAGTCAGCAACAAGAGTGTTAAAATCCAACCTCAGATATTTACTAGTTATGAGACCTTGGGTAAGTCATTTCATTGTTCTCAGCTTCAGTTTCCTCTTGTGTAAAATGGGAATAATGATGGCAACTACATCACAAGATCATTTTAAGGATCAAATGAGTTAACATATAAAAAGCACTTTTCAAACTTTAAGCTACATAAATGCTAACTATTTATGTAATTGTAGATCTGTGTGTATGTAACTACAGGAGAGATTTGCTTTAGAAAGCAAATGTATAAGTGTGTGTGAGAAAGAGGGAGAGAGACAGAATCATAGGATCCTAGATTTACACCCAGAAGTTCCCTTAGGAGCCATCAAGGCCATTTTCTTACTTTTAAAGGTAAGGAACCTCAGAATGGGAAATGTTAACTGACTTGCCTTAGGAGATCAGATTCCAATTTTTCCTTCCAATTCAATGCCCTTTCCATTGAACCACCTTTTGGTGGCACAGTAGCACAGTTAGAGAAATACATCTTTGGGGTTGTTTATAATACTCATTAATGCCTCTGGCTTCCTGTTGCACTACTGAGGCTATGGCTTGGCTGCATAGATCTCCAACTGTAAGACAAAGGGTCTGATGACATAGGGTCATGTAAAACAAGCAGCCAACCATCTTTGTACGATGTCAACACTGTAAACATTGACAAGGATAGCCAACTCTTTCGCCCTATAACCCATTGTAATGAGATAATCCTTCAGGCATAGATTTGGAAGAAGGCAATACATAACGTCATGTCTCCTCACCCATGAAAATGCCAGGAAGTCCAAAGCCTACATTAAGGCTGGAAATTCAAAAATAGTATCCCTAAGAGAATGTAAATAAGAGAAGTCAATGTTCTGACTTCTACTATTTGCTGTCCTGTGGGCAATGGCACTTGATTCCTGTCAGTTGTTGGACTGGGTCACTTTATACTCCAGAAAGGAATGCCCCCCCCCTTACGAAATATGTCATCTTTCCCTCAGCTTATTCCTATGTTCCTAATTTATCCCTGGCCCCAGTAAGCTGTAAATCTCAGTACCCAGGCATTGAGCAAAGGGTTATTCTTTTCCATCTTGCTTGCAGTGGGGCCAGTGGCTTACCACAGAGCAGCCTGAACAATGAGAAAGGGCTGTGAGAGAGTGGTCACCTCTCTGACTCACATCACTAAACCTTGGCCCATGACATTCAGCCCCTACCCTGATCAACTGGTGCTGGAATTCCTCATTATGACTGTGGTTAGAAGACAAAGGAGATAAGACACTCTGATAAGACAGGCATGGAGAGAACATTGATGAGGTTTTTAGGAAGGTTTTTTTTTTTAAATAGAGCAAAGGAAAAACCAGATGAAGGTTAAGCTAATAGTAATAATAGGAATTAACCAATAGGTATCCAATATCAAGGGCAATTTGTTAAGAATTAAAGAGGGTTTCAGGGAAAAAACTCTTTAAAAATGTTCATTTCATCAAATATTTCCAATTTTTTAAAATTTAACATTCATTAAAAAATTTTGAGTTCCAAATTTTTCCCTCTATCCCACCTCTCCCCCACTCATTGAGAATGCAAGCAATATGATGTAGATTATACATGTAAAGTCATGCAAAACCTATTTCCATAGTATCCATGTTGCAAAAGAAAAAAAACAGACAAATAAAACAAAATAAATTTTTTTAAAGTATGCATCAATCTACACTCAGAGCTCATCAGTTCTCTCTATAGATGTCAATAGCATTTTCATCATGAGTCCTTTGGAATTAGTCTTGGATTATTGTCTTGACTAAAGTACCTAAGTTCTTCATAGTTGATCATCATCACAATATTGTAGTTACTTTGTACAATGTTCTCCTGGTTCTGCTCACTTCACTTTGCATCAGCTCATATAAGATTTCTGAGGTCTTATTCTGTTCATCATTTCTAATAGCATAACAGTATTACATTACAGTCATATATCACAACTTTCTCAACCATTCTCCAATTGATTGGCATGCCCTCATTTTCCAATTCTTTGCTACCACAAAAAGAGTGATTATAAATATTTTTGGTACACATAGGTCCTTTCTCCCTTTTCTTTGATCTCTTTGGGATACAGGCCTATTAGTGGTATTGCTGGATCAAAGGGTATGCACAGTTTTATAGCCCTTTGAGCATTGTTCCAATTGTTCTCCAGAATGGTTGGAATACAATTCTACCAAAAGTATATTAGTGGGCCTATTTTTCCATATTCACTCCATTTGTCATATTCCTTTTTTTGTCATTTTAGCCAATCTGATGGGTGTGAGGTAGGATCCCAGGGCTGTTTTAATTTTCATTTCATTAATCAAATAGTAATTTAGAACATTTTTCATGTAACTATTGATAGCTTTGATTTCTTCTAAAAATGGACTGTTCTTATCCTTTGACCATTTATCAATTGGGCAACAGGCCTTATTTTTTATAAATTTAGATCAGTTTCCCCTATATTTGAGAAATTAGGTCTTTATCAGAGAAACTTGTAATTTTCACCCCAATTTCCTGCTTTCCTTTTAAACGTGGCTGCATTAGTTTTGTTCATACAAAACCTTTTTATTTTTTATTTCATGTAATAAGAATTATTCCTTTTCCTTCCTGTGATATTATTTCTTTTTTGGTCATAAATTTTCCCCTTATCCATAGATCTGAGACATAAATTGTTCCTTGCTCCCCTAATTTATTTATGCTATCTCCCTTTCTGTCTAAATCATTTATCCATTTTAATCTTATGTTGGTATACAGTGTGAGATGTTGGTCTATGCCTCATTTCTTCCAAAGTGCTTTTTAATTTCTTCCAGTAATTTTTGTCAAATGGCGAGTCCTTGCCACCAAATCATGGTTCTTTGGGCCTATCAGACACTAGTTTGATGTTATTCAGTGATGTCCAATTCTTTGTGACCCTCTGGACCATAGCACATTGATATTATTCACAAGATTTCTTTGGCAAAGATACTGGAGTAGGTTGCTGTTTCCTTCTCTAGTGGATTGAGGCAGAGGTGAAGGGAGTTGTCTGAGTTTAAAGTCAGGTCTTCATGATTCCAGGCCCACTGCTCTTTCCATAGTGACACCTAGATGCCTGTCACTTACAACTGTGTATCATGTACCTAATCAATTCCACTGATCCACCATTTAAGTCTTATCTAGTACCAGATTATTTTGATGATTACTGATTTGTGGTATAATTTATGATCTCTTACTGCTAGTATGTCTTCCCTCACATTTTTTTCATTGATTCCCTTAATATTCTTGACCATTTTTCTTCTTCCAGAGGAATTTTGTTATTATTTTTTCTAACTCTGTAAAATAATTCTTTGTTATTTTGATTGGTATGGCACTGATTTTTATTATATTAGCTAGTCCTACCCATAGCAATTAATATTTCTCCAATTGTTTAAATCTGTTTTTATGTGAAAAGTGTTTTATAATTATGTAATATACTTCTAGGCTTTGTCTTGGCAGGTAGCCTCTCAAGTATTTACTTTTGTCTACAGTTATTTTAAATGAAATTTTTTCTATCTCTTCCTGATGGGTTTTGTTCATAGAACAAAGTTTATAGAAATGTTGATGATTGATATGGATTTATTTTATAACCTGCAACTTTGCTAACATTAATTATTTCAACATTTTAGTTGATTTTCTAGGATTCTCTAAGTTTCGTTGTGTCATCTGCAAATAGTGATAGTTCTGTTTCCTCATTTATTCTTTTTTTTTTCTTGTCATATTAAGCTGTAGCTAGCATTTCAAATATGATACTGAATAATGGTGGTTATAATGAACATCCTTACTTCATCTCTGATCTTATTGGGAAGGCTTCAAGTTTATCCATGGGACGGATAATGCTGACTCTTGGCTTTAGATAGATAGTACTTATCGTTTTAATAAAGGCTCCGTTTATTCCTATGCTTTCTAGTGTTTTTTGTAATACAAATGGCTTTTGTATTTTGTTTGAAGCATTTTCTGCATTTATTGATACAAACATATGATTTTTGTTGTTTTTGTCATAGCTATAGTCTAATGTTGATAGTTTTCCTAATATTGAACCAGCTTTACATTTCTGATATAAATCCCACCTGGTCATAGCATATGATCGTTCTTATATATTGCTGTAATCTCCTTGCTAGTATTTTACTTAGATTTTTTTTTTGCATCAATATTTATTAGGGAAATTGATCTATACTTTTCTTTTACTCTTTTTATTCTCCCTGATTAAGATATCAAAACTATATTTATATAATAAAAGCAAATTGGTAGGACTTCTTTACCGACTTTTTTAGATAGTTTATATAGTATTTGGGATTAATTGTTCTTTAAATGTTCGGTAGAGTTCACTTGCAAATCCATTTGATCTTGGGGATTTATTCTTAGTTTGCTTATTTATGGTGATTTCTTTTTCTACTATAGAATTATTTAAGTATTCTACTTCTTCTCCTGTTAATCTGGTCAATTTATATTTTCGTAAACATTCATCCATTTCACTTAGATTGTCTGTTTTACTGGCATGTAATTGGGCAAAATAACTTCTAACAATTGCTTGAATTTCATCTTCATTGGTGCTGCATTCCCCTTTTCATTTTTAATAGTAGCAATTTTCTTTTCTTCTTTCTTTTTTAAATAAAATTAACTAATGATTTATCTATTTTATCAAGTTTCCCCCATAAAACTTAGTCTTATTTATTAGTTCAATATTTAATTTAGGTTTTTTTCAACTTTTAAATTTTATTACTCTCTGGTTTGATTTTTCAGGATTTCCGTTTTGGTGTTTAAATTTATTCTTTTTTCTAGTGTTGATTTGTTTTGTTTTTGTTAGTTGCATTCCTGATTCATTGATCTACTCTTTCTCTTTTATTGATTCATGCATTTGGAAATATAATTCCCTCCTAAATACTGTTTTGGTGATATCCCACAAATTTTGGCATTTTGTCTTATTGTCATTCTCTTTCATGAATAGCATTAAGGAAACTGAATCACTTACCTCAGATATTTTTTACAAAATAACTAATTAAAGCTTATAGAGCAATGCATTTGAAAGGGGAAATGAGGCATATGTCATTGTTGTGGAAAAAATACCCATAAAAGCATAATCCTGTAGGGAGGGCAGGGAGTTGGTGCTTGTAAGAGTACAAGACAAAATTGACCAAGCCCTTTCAGTCTTGGGAAGTTAAAAAGTACCTAGGGATTCATGTATTACAGTGGGGTAAGAGGAGGGTTCAAATGAATGAAAAGCAATTTTAGTACTCCACCCAAATCAAATAGTAGACTGGGGTCACAGAGTTGCAGTTGAGGTATAAATAAAGGAGATTGGATGACAAATAATCTAAACTGGAGGGTTCTTCTGGCCTTTGCTGTTTGGGCCCAACTCAAAGGAAAAAAAAAAAAAAAGCTTGAAATAGCCAGGAGCTATAGTTAAAAGAACTGAATTTCCTACCTACCAGAAAGAGGCAGCATAATAAGTGCAATTCATTAGGAGATCAGCAGATGGCAGCAGAGAGAAGGGGAGGTGAGACCAGTCATGAAGAGAGATGCCCAGTGAAAACTATGCCATGGAGAACCACATAAGCAACTCCCATCACAGCAGCAGCCCATAGCTTGAGGATATCACCAGGCCAATCAATGATCACAGACACTCTTTGGGGACAAGCAATATGCAGCAGCATTCAATAGGGACTTGGATTAGTGAAGAAAATGACTTAGAGTTGTGTGTCCTAGTCAAGTGTGTGTGTGTGTGTGTGTATGTGTGTGTGTGTGTGTGTCATACACACATAAACACATACCCATTCCTAAGTCCATATCTGCATGTATGCAACTATGTATATATACATATATACACACATGTCCTCTCTCACTTCTATCACCAAGGTTATATATGTTCTTCACATGTTTGCCTCATGCTTGTTCCCTGGCTATGTCTTTTCTCCTACTAGTGTTATGTTAGTCTCCTAGAGAGTATACCCAATGTTATATGTGTATACTTTCTGAATGAAGCACAATTGCAATAGCTCAAAAGAAATGTAAGACACACATTTAGAGTGATCTCCACTCCAAACGTTGATGTGGACCATTTGTGCCCAACCTGTGGTAGAGTCTTCTGCGTTCATATTGGTCTGATCAGCTGTACCTTTGACCCCAACATAATGATGAATTTTGGTCCTTTTCAAGAATGAAGGACAATAACCATACACAAGTGTATGTATGTATAGATAGGTCTAAGGAGATATATAGAGATAGAGATATCTATGTATATGTCTATCTCTACCTATAGAGTTTTTCAGAGATTTAGAGATACAAATGTATAGACAGGGATAAAAATATATCTCTATCTATACATCGATATCTATCTGCCTGAAGATCTTTGCCTTTTCCATTTCTTGCTATTCTTTTTAATCCTTTTTTCTTTGAAATAACATACCCTTTGGTTGGTCTATTAAAAGAAATATTTATGAGGGCTTGTGAACTATAATTTTGAGGCTAGGCTGATTCTAAATGGGTTTAAATCTGGGGTAATTTTCAGGAAAAGGTAACACATGAGGACTGTTAGGTCTGGAAAGGTATTTGATGGATTCAATTGACCAAATACTCATTGTATGTATGAAGAGAATAGGGACCCAGGAGAGGAATAGATTTGTCCACATTTATAGAGGGACAGGACTCAAATCTAGCTCCTCTGGTGCTATTTTCCCACTTTTTACAGGAACTATTTTCATATCATGCCTTCCTATTCTGTACATATATCATTGATATTACTATTAGATTTCATCTCCCCCCAAAAGTCTGCTCTAAGGACTTTTAGTCTTGAGATAACATGTAGTTCTCAGGAAGCATTCTTTGTGGGCTAGCTTTCCAACACCCACTCACAGGTTGCACTGCCCTCTAAGGCTGACTACTCCAGGTTCAAGTTATTCTGTCAGTCTACACTCCTAAAACTAGCACCTACCAATGAGTTTAACAATCAACCAGAGAATACAATAAGCTAAAATAAATTATTTCACCTGAATTAGCATTATAAGAACAGTAGCTCTCCAATATTCCCCCACTCTTCTAGAAACCCAGAGTGGTCATTCCACAAAAGAATTTTTGTGGTGATAGGGAAGAGAAAACACACAGTGTGAGGGTACCCTAAAAGAAGGGCACATACTTAAAGCCCACATGTAGCCAAGAGAAATCATGCCTCTGGTACAACAGGGTCTCAATGTCTGAACATTCCTATCTGTCAGTGGCATTCCAGATATTTCACATTAAACAATACCAAAACACATAATTCAATTATGCAGAAAATATCAGGATTTAAACAGTCAGGCAATCAACAAATGAAAAGTTTGAAGAGTTACAGTGATGGAATTGACTTGTGAGGCAGCTCACAATGGGAAAAAAAAATTGACTGTACAATTGCCAGCTAAGAAAAATAGAGTGAAGTCAACTAACATTTATACATATTACTTACTGTTCCAGGCACTGTGCTAAGTCCTCTGAATACAAATAAAGGTAAAAAATAAGTCCCTCCTCTCAAGGAGCTCACACTTTATTTGTGGAGACATCACAACTATATACACACACAAGATGTATATAGGAGAAAGGGGAGATAATTTCAGAGGGAGGGCACAAAGGGAAGAAAGGAGCAACTTTTAAGCCAGTGGACAACTTCTGCAAAGGCAAGCGTTTTACTCAACAAGTATTTATTTAGTACTTACCATGTACCTGGAACTGTGCTAGATGTATAGAATATATCAGTCTGACACCAAGAACCCTAAGTAGGTAGCAACCTAAACAGACTAAGGCCAATTCCTTAACATTCTCACTCAGTATTCCCTACTCTACCCACTAGCCATCACTCTCTGTCAGAGAAGCACAATTCAACTTACAGACTTGAAATAGTATTCGACTTTGTCCCCAAACCTCACTCCCTTTCACTGGGGTGTGAAGGTATAAGAAAGTGGCAAAATTGCTCTGTCTTGAATTGGAGTGTGGCAGTGCATTTTTTTATAATACAGTTCAACCAGAGAACTGAGGAACAGAGAGAAATGGGGCTGGGCATCAGTGTGTGTGTGTGTGTGTGTGTGTGTGTGTGTGTGTGTGTGTGTGTGTGGTGTTCCACTATGTCTGAAGAAGTGGACTGGCATACAGCTTAGGATAGTTCTGTTCCTCTGGAAGTAATATGGAGCACTGACTAAAGTCAGTAAAAAATGAATTTCTAATTGTGTGAGAAGGCTGACAGTTCTGAGATCCAGTAGTCAGGATAACTGCCATCAAAGTGGAAGAAGTCAGAAGGTGAGAATTTAGGGTTAAATAGGAGGATAAAATGGAGGAAAGATTAAAATTTCCAAATATTTCAGGAGGAAGAGAATTCAGTGAAAGACCTTGAGAACAAGCAGATAATCCAACAGAGAAAATATTAATATCAGGTGAGATGATCTCCATGTCATCTGAATGAGTCCAAAATATTTCAAGAAAAAGTGTCCCCAAGTGGTTTGAAAGGTTAATAAGAATTCTGAAGGCTGATTTGATGGTTTACCAAGAAGAAATAGTCAATCAAATAGGAAAACTTGAATCCATGGTAACAAACCTCAACAAAGAAGAGAAACCACCTAATTGAACATGAAAATATGCAACAGAGAAGAACATCAGGGAGAGAAAAAGCAAGAATGGTAAAAGGAAAAACAAAACTACTTCTATGAGTTAATAACATGATCCAAATCACTAATAACAAGATCAACCCCAAGGTCTAACCTCATACCCTGCAATTTATCAAAGATGGCAAATTGTCGATCTTAATGAGGCTACGAGCAGATAGGTACACAGATACATTGCTGATGGAGTCAGGATAAAGGTTTAGAAAAGCAATATAGATTTATAAAATGAAGTAACTAAAATGTCCATACCTTACCTCAAGGAAGCCTTTGAGAAGAAGAGATTTCCTTTATACAACTCACAATATTTGTAGCATCATTTTTGTGATAGTGAATAATTTGAAACAAAGTAGAGGTACACAGATAGGAGAATGACTAAAAAGATTGTGATACATGATGCAATTGAGTATTACTGTGCTGTAAGAAAAGATGTATATGATGTATACAGAGCAGCATGGAAACTTTGACATGAACTGCTGCAGAATTAAACAGAACCAAGGAAACAACATACGCAATAACCACAACAATGTGAATATAAAGAATAACCACACACACAAACAAAAATGAATGTTGCAAAACTACAAAGAACAGGTATGGCTTGGAAGAAGAGATGTGAGAAGATGCTCCCACAAACCTCTTTGCAAAGATGGAGGGATCTCAAGTGTTGTGCAAGGTACATGTTTTCAGATTTTGTGGCTACATTGATCAGCTGGGCTGATATTTTTCCTCTACTTTTTTTTTCTTTAAAATATAATTTCTTACATGGGATAGCTCTTTGGGAAGGGAGAGATATCAGGGAAAAGAGTGGTTGATATTTTTTAAAAACCTAAATAAAACTTATTTTAAAAGAATTAATGGTACCATATTGGCTGGTTTGTTCACTGGGAAGTACACTGGCAGAAGATTAGGAACTCCAATCTCAGTAGTAGGATTGTCTTGTGCTCACCAAATGTGTTACCCATAGGATCATGATAGAGTGAGTTATATGTATTACCTTGGCCCCTTCCTTCAAGAACCCCTGACGTACCATTGTGAATGAAAGCTAGGTGAGTAAGTAATCTCTGAGAGAGATAAAAAAGTAAGGGATGGCACTGACAATCCATCACAATATAATAAACTCTCCTTACATTGAAATCCCCTCTCAATCTAGCTCCAATTTGTCTATCCAAATGTTTATCAGAGTATCCCCTCCCCATCACACACTGCTCTTTCCTAAATCTATTAATCATCTTGATGTATTTCTTCTTTGATTTTCTAAGTATACCATCACTATCATCTGCAAATAAGAATAATGATGTCTCCTCTTCTGGAAATAATCCCTAGATATAGCAATTAGAAAAGAAACAAAGATGTAAACATTGAGAAGGAGACATGGTCTCACTATTTGCAGACATAGCATTACCAAACCTCACACTATATTATAGAGTGATAATCATCTCAAGTATTTGGCAATGCTTTTTGTCTTAAAAAGCAGAAAACTAAAGGAAGGGATGAGATGAGTATGAAACAGAAACAACAGAAATCAGTAGTCTAGTGTTTGATGAACACAAGAATATAAAGTACTGAAGGTAAGAATCTAAGGGTCATAGCTCTGGAGATAGAAGGGAATTTGGAGGTTATTGGATGTAATTCCCTCATTGGAAATATGAGTAAAAAGCTGAGGAAGTAAAGTGACTTGTTAACTAGATTTGTCCAGGCTTACTCAGCTGGGAAGTAAGTGCAGCAGGACTCAAACACAGCACTCTGCCCACTGGATGACCTCAGAAGGTCTGAAAAATTGTCATCATTAGGTTTATACTAATATCCTACTAAATAGCGCCCTATTTACCCAGATAAGGTCAACATGAATAAGCAATCTAAATATTATTTGCAATATTATATTATTATAAAACACCATATTATTAAAATAGAATGGGGATGGTTTCAGCTACTTTTCACAACTCCAGTTATGGGAATATTTTTGGAGAAAGATTCTTAACCAAAAAAGTAACAGAGAATATCAGAAAAGACAACATACTCAAATTTGATTGTATTATAAGGGGGTAAAATTCCAGCTACACTGTCTAAAATACCTAATGAGTGGTAGCCAATAAATTATAAGCTTTAGCAAGAGTTTAGACTTTTAAGCATTTATTAAGGAGAATAAGAATTTGGTGAAGAGAGAGAAAGGCCTAGATTCATCTGTCTATCTCGGGGAGCTACAGTTCTCTTGCTCCACTCTCCACGAGAGTCCTGGAGAAAGAGAGGGAGAGAACCAGACTTGCCCCTTCTTCCTCCCACAAGCAAACATCACTTCCTGACTCCAAAGAAAAGCAGCATGGCTTGCCCTCAGACACCCTCTCCTCATGGCGGAGCTTTCCTACAGCAAGTCTCCAGCAGGTGGCGTCATTCCAATTGTTACAGTATAAAATAAAAATACTTGTATTTGAATAAAATCAATGAAGATAGAATAAGAAGAAAAGCTGTAGAGTTGGAAACTACTTGTATAAAACATCTCTAATGAAAATCTGATATCCAGAATATACAAGGAGTCCACACAAGCATATAACACCAAGAGTAATTCTTCAGTGCATAAGTGGTCAAAGAAGAATTACTTTCCAAAGAATAGCAAAGTACAAAGACCAAAGGAAAACATGTTTCAAATTGATACCAGTAAGAGAAATGCAAATTAAACAATTCTGGCTTTACCTCACACTAAAAATCAGAAACGACAAAAAATGAAAATAGATGTTTTAAGAATGACTATGGGAAAATACTTTCACTGATGTGCTGATTATGAAACTAAGGCTGATTCCAACATTTATGAATTTCAATGTGGAATTTTCAAGAAATTTGACTACTGTACATAAATGACTAAATGAGTAAACAAATGAATGAATGATTTATCCAGTTTGGGAAAATCTTGTTAATCTAGTTGATGTGACTACACTGTCCATTACTTTTGATACAATAATTCAACTAAATGGCATACATGCCAACAATATCAAAAGCATAGCTAAAGTTCAACTCTCTATCAAAATAATAAGAACTGTGCTCTTTGTGGTAGCAAAGAAAAGCCCAATCTTTGGAATAGTAGAAAAAAGTATAGCACATGAAAATGATGGACTAATATTGTGCAATAAGAGATGATAAAAGTGAGCAATTCAGAGAAATGTGGGAAGGATTTACATGAACTGATACAGAATGAAATAAGCAAACCCAAAAGATCAAAAATCATAATTACCATAACAATGTTAATGAACCTATCACTAAAAGGAAACCAAGCTAAAATAATTAAAAAAAAATTAAGGTCCTGGCAAATAGAAACCAAGCATATTCCTAACCCACAGCACAAAGGTGACAGATTGATTAGCAATGAAGAATTTCATATGCATTTTTAGATAGTACCACTATATATGAAATTTTTGCTTAGTCATTTTTTCAATTATTTCTTTTTTATTTATTTGTTTGCTTGTTAATTTTTTTAATTTTTGAATTCATCTATTCATTCATTTATCTGTTTGTTTGTTTGCTGTTGTTGTAGGAGAAAGTTCAAACTTTTTGTGGGGAAGGGGGAGAAATGTTCTTTTTGTCCCCTAGAAACAGTTTTAATATAAAGACAAGAATCAATAAAAAGTGTTCTAAAATGGAATAGAGATAATTATTTTTAAATTAATGACAGAATTCCAGAATGTCAGAGCATGAAAGAACTAGTGACTCTCATCTCCCCCTTAATTCTAACAAGTGGTCAAAGCCCTCCAGTGAGAAAAAACATCTCCTTTTTGAGGCACACCATTACAACTTTGGGAATCTTTAATTGAGAATTGATTTTTTTTTCTTAGGATGGGGCTAAAATGCCCTCTTTCCCACCTTCACTCATTGTTCCTAGATCCACTCTCGGGCTAAACACACCAAACCCAATTTATTTTCTCGGTGATAGCCTTTCAAATATTGAAGCCCAGCTGTGGTTCCCACCCCTCCTCTCTCACCCCAATGCATAGCAAACAAATCATCTCCTCTCCAAACAACTTTCCTAGTTTAGGTCCTTCAAATGATTCTCAGGGAGCCTGAGCTCCATAGCAGTCATTGTTTTGGGAAGCACTGGGTGTCTGAAACTGCATGGTGTTTGGGGGTTATAGAAAGAAAGAAAGAAAGAAGTGAGAAAGAATCATTCTCACAGACCCTTCCACATCCCAGGCACTATGCTAAGCATTTTACAACCCTCACAACCACCTGGGAGGCAGGAGAGATTCTTCTTCTCATTTTACAGTTGAGGAAATCGAGGCAGGCAAAGGTTAAGTGACTCGCCCAAGGTCACCCAAAGATTGTAAGTATCTGAGGTCAGATTTGAATTCATGTCTTTCTGATGTCAGTCTGAGAGCTCTATTCTCTGTACCACCTAGTTGCCTCCAATAGAAAAAATGTGGTTATCATTATTATAAAAAAGGCTGTTATCTATGGCTCAGAAAGTTTAAGTGACTTGGCCAGGGATATTCAGCCAGTGTGTGTTTAAGGCAGCATTTGGATCCTGGTCTTCTAATCCAAACCTAGCTTTTTAACCCCCAGGCCATTCTGCCTCCTTGAATTCAATTTTGTGGGGTTTTTTTTTGTTTTGTTTTGTTTTGTTTTTGGTGGGGCAATGAGGGTTAAGTGACTTGCCGAGGGTCACACAGCTAGTGAGTGTTAAGTGTCTGAGGCTGGATTTGAACTCAGGTCCTCCTGAATCCAGGGCCAGTGCTTTATCCACTGCAACACTTAGCTGTCCCCTTGAATTCAATTTTAAGTAAAATTACTTTATGCATCTGTAGCACTAAAGAGTTTTCAAAATCTCTCTACCATTATTAACATTGATTGGAGTAATACTAATAGTCCGATTAGCTCTCTCCTCACTCCTACTCCCCCCACTATACCTTTCTATTTCTGGTGACTGGCACATTAATAAATGCTTGTTAAATGCTTGATTGACTAATTGATCATGACAGTCACTTAAGGAGTGGAAAAGAGGTTAGAATTTAGAATGGAAAGGGGATAGGAAAAGGTGGAAGGGAGAGCTTTGTGGAATCTAAAACCCAGCCCCCTTTCCTGGTGAAGTTTGGAGTCTTGTTTTGTAGACTCTTTTTTGGCATAATCAACAATGTTTGGGGTTCTCTTACTAACCAATAAAGTGTAATGAGGTGTAGGAGGGCAGAGCCAGACTGAGAAGACTTGGATTCGCCCTGGGGAGGGGGTACTTTTAACAAAAAATCTCCAAAATGAACACAAAGGGAACATAAGGTGGAGAGGAAATGTCTTACTGAAATAAGGAGAAGCACACATTTTAGAGAAGAAAAGGGTAAATTTGATATCTTGGCAAGCGATATATTCTTCTGGCATTTGGCTTCTCATTGTTTGGGGAATGATGTGCAGTTTCTTAAGACATCATTATTTAGGGTCCTTCTGTCATCTCCAAATGAAAAAAAGGCACGTCAGCTGACTCTTGAGAAAGTGACCACATTACACAACTTTTGTCTTTCCTTGAGTAGGTGGGAAGAGTGCCTCATGTTCACTCCAAGATAGCTTGTCTCTGTCCCAGTGAGCACCTGCTATGCCCCCAGCTCCATGTGCAATGCCCAGGGTCATTAAAAAATTATCCTTCTGTTGCAAGTATGTGTGTGTGTGTGTGTGTGTGTGTGTGTGGTGTGTATGTGCATGAGTGTGTGGCATGTGTGCATGTGCATGAGTGTGTGGTGTGTGTGCATGTGCATGAGTGTGTGGTGTGTGTGTGCATGTGCATGAGTGTGTGGTGTGTGTGCATGTGCATGAGTGTACTGAAGCAGACATTGGTCACAAACCAGTCTTTGCTACTACCTAGCTCTGTGACCTTAGGAGTCACTTCCTCTCACCGGCAGTTTTATCTTTCAGGAATGCACTAGAGATGACCTTCAGGACCCGTTTTCCAGCTCCAGATGGCTTAAAGGTTTACTTTTACCACTGGGAAATTCCTGAGATTTATTTTCTTTTGAGGTTCAGCTGAGTCACTTACTCTTCTGGGCAGCCCTGATCCCAAACATCTCAATATTTCTTCCTTAAAATACCTTGTATTTCATAGGGTCATAGATGTAGGACGGCAGGGATCCCAGAGGCCATTATTTCTCATCTCTTCATTTTACTGTTGAGGAAACTAAGACCCAACAGGATAGTGACCTCCTTAAGGTTATGCAATTGGTGACAAATTGGGGATTTGAACCCAAGACCTCTGACTCCCAGCCAGTCTTCCTTGTACTGCACCAGGCTATCTCTTAGAACATCAGCTCCTTCTGAACAGGGATAGTTTCTTTTTCTTTTTCCTTTTATACCACCAAAGCTTACCACTGCATCTTGAATATGACAGAGACTTAGTAAATGTTTGTGGAAATTGAATGTTGTATGAAATTCTTCCGGGAATATTATATTAAAAAGGACTGGGAAGTCGGTCTGCATTGCATGCATCCCTCTGGCCTAGAGTTCACTAAAATAATAATAACAAGAACAGAAGAGTTTAAGTACAAAGGGCTTTTTATTGACATTGTAAGAAACATTGTTTTTCTTTGTTATGAAAGAACTAAGTGGTTCTGAAAGCAAAACTCCAGGGGTTCTGTCCATGGTGCTATAAACCCTTCAGTTTGATGCAAGGCCTTAAAGAATCCTATCACAACTGCAGGTTTATCCAAGAGGACCCAAGGCCCTGTTACACCCCAGCACTAGTCCTAAGATACATAAATGTATTTACATTTTTTAAAAGAAAGGATTACACATTTTATTTAAAAAAAAAACAACTAAAAAGATTGGGGGCAGAGAGGAAACTGTGGGCTTATCTTACACACATCTGCAGGATGCACAAAAGGGAACTTCCAGGGAACATTCAGACAAGGGAACAGTGAGCATCAGAAGTTGCTATGATAGTTCAGATTATGGGAAACAGCACGTGCTCTTGGCTGACCAATGAGGGCACCTTCCATGCACTCATCGGGCAAAATGTCTTGGTCCCTCATATTGACAAGATTAACATAAAATAAGGCACATACATTGTGAGAATAGAAACACTGTTGGTTGTCAGAGTCCAAGTCTGAAAATGTAGGTCAGCCTAAATCATTTATTTTTCTTTCTTCAAAGAGACAGGGGTAATTAACAGAAGTACCACTTGCAGACCCTCCTTGAGGTCAGTGCTATGCTAAGCCTGGTCTCCTTAGCCTCAGATCTCCCTCAAAGAGAGCATGGAAGGCAGAACAGACACAGGATGCTGCAGCTAGGGGAAGGGGATGGGAAAGGCCTGATATTTGGATTCACCAAGCAGTGGGCGGGGGAAAGCCCGCCTATGAAAGCTGGTCTGCTCTGAGGTAACCTCAAAAGTACCTTTCTAATACTGAAATGTACCTTGTTTCTGGAAATACCTTTCATGGATCATTTATATTAGAATGAGGTAAACTTTTTTCCCAAACATCAATGCCACTTGCAAGATGGAAAGCAACTGCACATTGAACAAGAAGGATACTAGATAAAAAACCCGTTCCAATCAATAAAAATAAGAAATGGTGCTCTGGATAACAGAGAGGAAGACTTCAAGTTAAAAAGGAAAAAGAAAAGAAAGTGGGCCCTCAAGATTCTAGCAGTTCTTCTAGGCTTGTGTGTGTGTTTATGACCATGGGCATTTGTAGGAAGCTCAGCTGTGTGGTCGATTTCCAAAATGGAGACTTGGTCATGGGCTCTTTACACTGCGTTTACCAGGACAACTATATGTCCAACAATAAAGAATAAAAGCCTGGCCGGGTGTCACTGATTCTGGCTGCCCATTCTGTCACTGGCTAATCAGCACTTTTCCTTCACACACAGTGATCCCTGCACCCCATCAAGGTTCAGCAGTGTCACTGCTACAGGAGTTGGGACTTACAGGGCTCGCATGCACTCCCGTGAGAAACCTAAAATCTGGAGGCCCTGAGATTTGGTCAGATGATAGAGAACGCATTGGCTGGTTTTAGGGATGAGTCATGTACAGTGGGGCACAGACATATCTTGGAATATTCTCTTGTGTTCTGGGCCAAATGGGGGCACACTGGTGATTTCAAACAAAGCAGTGTCTGCAGAAATGTTAAGGAGAAGGTGGGGAGGGAGAGAGGTAGGAAGCAGGAAATGGTAAGGGAAAGGCAGATAGTCACCTTTAGGTGTCATAAACAATGAGATCCTGCTCCATCTCTACCTTAAGAATACTTGGCCTCGGGGGCAGCTAGGTGGCACAGTGGATAGAGCACCGGCCTTGGAGTCAGGAGTACCTGAGTTCAAATCCGGCCTCAGACACTTAACACTTACTAGCTGTGTGATCCTGGGCAAGTCACTTAACCCCAATTGCCTCACTAAAAAAAAAAAAAAAAAAAAAAAAGAATACTTGGCCTCAGGCAGCTAGGTGGCACACTGGTTAGAGCACCAGCCCTGGAGTCAGGAAGATCTGAGTTCAAATTTTGCCTCAGATGCTTACTAGCTATCTGATCCTGGGCAAGTCACATAACCCTGATTGCCTTAAAAAATGCTTATTCTCAGAGTGTAATAGAAGTGTAACCTTGGGCAAGTCCCTTGCTTTTCTGCGTCTCAGTTCTTTATCTATAAAACAAGGATATTGTCCTCAATTGTCTCTGAGGTCTCTTTCAGATCTTTATGATCCTATCATATGAAAAAATGAATTAGCAGCAGCTAGAATGCTTGGACCAATTAACAGAGAACTGCATTGGGGAGAGAAGAGCGATTCTAACTTTCCAATTCTTTCTTTTGAATTTCTTTTATTTCTCCTTTTAAAAACACATTTAAATGGGGGAAAAGGAAGATGTGCAGAATTGCTTCATGAATGACCCTCTGAGACACAGAACCTCAAGAGTTAGAAGGAAATTGAGGCCAGCTACTCCAACTCTATCTTCTTGAAAAACAATCAACAAAAACAAAACCCTCTCCACAACATCCCGGATTGGGATAATTTGGGGAGAGAAGCAATCCAGCTTTCACTTTCACTTTCTAGTGAGTCAAAATGGGACCGGGGTCTGCAGGTATTTCAAGGTATTCCTGCCTTCTAATAATCTACATATTTAAAAAAAACAACAGTAACCTGAACAACCCATGTAGTATTTGTGCACATACAGTATATCACAATGTGTATCAACTGCAAGGGGGAAGGAGTCCTGCCAGATACTAAACAGTTTCACTCCAAAATAACAATATCCATCCGACTTTACATTATGGACAAAATGAATGGAAAATTCATTTTTCCCCAAACTTATGTGGTATGTAATAGATGCTGGTGAAAAATCAAGCTGTCCACACAAATAGCTTCCATTGTACTTCCAAGGAAATTCAAAAAATAAGTTGAGCGATTTATACCCAAGTGCAATACCCCCCAAAAAAGTGATTTTTCCTCTCTTACTCTTTTGTAAGTCCCTTAAAATAGGGGTTTAAATAGCAATACTCCTTCATGATTGTGGCAGTTAACAGATACTAAATACACAGCCAGCAGCGGGCTGATGTAGATAACTTGTGTTTCAGAACTCTACAAACAGTTCATTTTCAGTTCTCCCTGCATATGGTGGAGAGCAGATGACTCATGGATCAGACCTACATAATACTCTCTCTGATAGCTTTAGTCTCAGCATCCACCAAACTTTTTCCCCAGTTACCTAGTTGGACTGTCACTTCTTTCCCTTTCTCTCCCTCTGGCTGAAGGGTTACAAAAGCAGAGGAATGTCTCAAAGTCAGGAAGAAAGGAGGAAGAGGAAGAAGAGGAAGGAAAACAAAGATACCTGAGAAGTGACCATTGACACAGACTCACTCATACACATTTCAATTCACAGACCATCTGGGAGGAAAAAAGAAAAGCAAAAACATGGAGAATGTCATAGTTTATCTGTAAGGGTTCCCTTATTTCCCTGGGCCCACAGCAATAAAAAGCCTGCTCTGGATTCAACTAAGTTGGGATGCAGGACAGTGGGCGTGAGAGGGGAAGATGTTGCAAATCTGTTGGACATAGTATATACTACACCAATGGGGATCACATTCTATTCTTTGCTTGTTGTGCCCAGTGTAATCAAATTCAAAATGGAAAAGGAAAAACAGAAGCATGGTCCTTGGGAAATCGGTCCCAACACTCATGTGTCTTTTGAGTAATAGAAAACTGTCCCATCCTTTCACTGGACTTCTCTTTTTTTTAAAAAAAAAGGAAAACATGCACATGACACATTTACACTGGTTTACAATTCCATAACAGGTTACAGAGCTTTAAAAAATGAAAAAGGGACAGGGATGAGGAGGAGGACAAGAAGGAAGAGGAGGACGAGGAATGGGTCTAACAATACTGATTCAAAATTGAAATGGAAGACAGTTTCTCCCTACAACACTTTAGGGTTTCTCAGTCCTTTTTCCATAAAAGGAATATACTTGAAACACATCCCATTCAGGTGAGATGAGATTACAAAAATACATACACAACTAAAAAGAATCCATTTCACCTTTAAAATTCCTAAAGTTGCTTGTTTTTTTTCTTTTATCTTAATTTTCCCAACTTCTATTGCATCACTGCTAGAAACTTGCTTTCTTCTGCAAGGGAGGTCAGCAAAGAGTTCATGTCCCCAATTGCCATATTGGTGGTATTAACAGGCAGGGTGGGGAACGTCAGAGATGCTCGTGGAGTGGTGAGGCGAGAGGAACTGTGGGAAAGATTCTGGATGATGCTCGGACTCAGGGCTCCTGAAATTAAACTGGCATGGTCCCCATCATCTATGATTGCATCAAAATCAATCTGCACCCCTTCCAGGCTGTTGCTGTCAATGTTATCAACTGTGCTGGTTACCTGGTTAGCACCTGGGGAGAGCAGCTCAGAGTTTTCAGTGCCAGTTCCCTGAAGCAAGCAGTTAGCTTCTGAAATGGAGAAAGACCCTGTTTTCATGTCTTGCTGACTAAAGCCCAGGGTCTGGTCATACAACTGACCAGAGTAATGTGGCAAATTAGAGCAGAGCTGTTGGGACTGACCTTGGGCCTCCATCTTAATACCATTGACCCTACAGGTCTGATTGGCATCACTGACATGTCCTTGTTGCTGGGCCAGGGTATTCCTCAGCATAATTTGCCGCCTACTGCCCCCATAGTTGGCATATGGTTGGTAAGTCTTTGACGTGGCCAAACTCAATTGCTGATTCCCAATGCCATGGGACACTGGCAGACAGCTCTCTGGCCCTTGGTAGGCATTGCTTTGTGAGGTAGGACTGACCTGCCCTATCATCATCTGACTGGTACGATGGACAGCTGGGAAGTGAGTACCTTCACCCAGTGGTTGGCTCTGGATACACCCCTGGCTCTGTGTTCCATTTGCCATGCTGCCGGGCAGCTCACTTGGGGCCACTGCCATGCCATAGGTTGGCTGGCTTCCGCTCAGTGGCATGCTGCTGCTTCTCAGCTTCTGTCCCAGCATCAATGAGCCACAGGAACCATCTAAAGCCCCACCAACTGTCGACTGCCTGTTCAGGCTGTCCCCGTACTGCTGAGCCTTGTTGGACTGTAAATGGAAAGATGGGCCGTTGGTACCATGGCTGCCGCCATTGCTGCTGGGGAGCAAGTTCTCCTGCAGGCCACAGGAGCTATTTTCCATCAGCTGCTGATAAGTGTTGCCTTGGGCTCCTCCATTCCTCAAAAGATTCTGCTGCTGGACAACCATGTTATTATACAAACCAAAGGCTCGAGCTTGAAGGGCTGATGAACGTTGGCCACACTTCAGTTTGGATGGGGACAGGTCAGCACTCCCTGAGCTGACTTCATTCCATTGAATGGGAAGGTCACTCTTGCTGGCTTCTGAACTGGGTGGCTCTGGAGCAGGATACTGAGAGATAACGTGGCCGCTCGGCAGGTGGGGCTGGTCAAGCCCATGATGGCCATTGGCCATGGGGGTCCCATGTGGTGCTTTGCCATTCTCAGGAATGCTGCTTGGGAAGTGTGGCTCATAACCACCCTGGCCCTGAGAGTTCAGGTACTGCACCACGTCATCTGGCAAGAAGTCCTCATCATTCAAGTTGGCATCAGATTCCATGGTCAAAGACTCCAGGGTGACATTCTCACTGATGCTCGGAGGACAAGGAGAAGAGTAGAGATTACGGAACAGGCCGCCCTCAGGGCGAGTATAATTCTGGAGCACAAAATTATGTTTTTCCACGGATGGAGGCAAAACAGGAGGGTTAAAGCTATTTAGACTGTTGACACGCTGAACTCGAGGCAAAGAAAGGTTCTCTGAGACCATCCGTACAGGGTCACTGGCTCTTCTCATCCCATTCCCCAGCATATCATGAGGCAAAAGGGTCCTCCGCCCATAACTGTTGCTTCCACCATCACTGCATCTTCGGGGAGGATTGACAGGGGGGAATGGAGAGAGGCCAGACTCCCTACAATCCCCCATCAGTGCCATCCTTGTCTTCAGGCTCATCCTTTCCATGTTAGGTAATGGGGTGGGTGGGGGCCCCCCAGTCGCTGCTGCGTACTTGGCCTTCAGTCGGTACTGCTGTGCAGGGGTGAGGCTGAGGAGGCTGGGCAGCCCATCGGCTTGACTCGCCTCGCTGGAGCGACGGGAGGCATCTGTGGAGATGGGGTCATAGGAGTCGGCCACACTCACATTCTGGGGCCGGCCCTCAGCTTGGGAAGCCTCACTGGACCTGCGGCTAGAGAAGCAGGGGGAGATGCCTGAGGACCTGCGGCTACTCAGGTAGGCTGAGCTGATAGTGCTGGTGTTGCTGTCCCGTCGGTTCAGCACATTCAACATGGTGACATCCATGCTAGAGAGTTCATTCCGATTAGGAAGGATAGTCATGGGCCCATTCACGCTGCAGTTGGGGTTGGACTGTATTCCTGTAAAAAGAGGAGAGGGAGAAACCATTGAGGAGATGAGTATCAGGGGAGCACTGCTCAGAGAAGATGCTCGGCTCTCAAACATGGCAGGCATTGATGAAAGAGGCCCTGACAAACCCTCTCTGGGAAGAATGAAAGAGGACAAGGGTAGAAACCCTGTTGTTGGTCTGAGCAAGGAGGATAAGGCAACAGAGGCTGGATCACAGAGTTAGAAAGGACCTCGGTCCAACCTCTCTCTGAGCCACAATCCCCTCTACAAAGGACCCACAAGTGGTCACTGAACCTCTTCTTGGATCTCAAAATTGACGGGGAGCCCACTACTCCCAATGCAGCCCATTCTGTCTTGGGAGGACATGACTGTAGGGAATCCCCCAATCTGATTTTGGACAGCTCCTACAGAGAGCTCCTGATTCTGCTTTGTGGGTCCAAGCCAAGTCCTCTTCTACCCGAGAATCCTCAAATATTTGAAGGCTGGTTTTGTTTCAGTGAACAATCACCAAACATTTAGTAATCACCTACACATACTAGACACTGTGCTAAAGACTGGGGATTCAAAGACACAATCGAAAACAGTTCCTGTCCTCCAGGATCCTGCAGTCTATTAGAGGAGAGATGGGTACATGTCTAGCTACACACAGAATAGACACAAAGACAATACAAGGTAATTTGGAAGAAAGGGAAAGACATGAGCAGGTAGAATGATCAAGAAAGGCTTCATATAGCAGGTGATGCTTAAGCTGAGACTAGAAATTCATGGAGGGATCCCACAAAGCAGAAGTGAAGAGAAAATTCATGCCAAACAGGCAGAGTCAAAAGACAGAGACAAGAGATGTTGGGTCATATAAAATGAACAGTAAGAAGGGAAATTTGGCTAGAATGTAAATAGCATGAAGGAAAGTAATGTGTAATAAAGTTGGAAATGCAAGTTGTGGCCAAGGTGTGACATGCTCTGGATGTCAGAGGAATTTATATTTGATTCTTATGTTAATAGAGAGTCACTGGAATTCAATGAGTGGAGGAATGATGTGGTCAGATTTGGCAGCTGAGTGGTGGGTAGATAGGAAGGGCAAAGTCCAGAGGCAGCAAGGCCAATTGGAGAAGAACCTGAATTAGGGTGGTGGCCATGGGAGTGTAGAGAAGGGGATACACATAAGATGTGGAGATTAAATGGTTGCCAACTGCTTTGACATGTTATAGATAAGAATGAGGAGACAAAGATAATGTCAGGGTTATGAATTTAGATGACTGGAAGACTCATTATGCTCTCAACAGTCATCAGAAAGTTCAGAAGAGCTGTGCATACCCTTTGACCCAGTAATATCACTAGCATGTCTTTATCCCAAAAAGACAAAAGAAAAAGGAAAGAACCTATCTGTATAAAAATACTTATGGCAGTCCTTTGTGGTGGCAAAGAATTAGAAATCAAGAGGATTCCCATCAACTGGGGAATGACTGTCCAAGTTGTAGTCTATTAATATAATATAATATTATTGTGCTATAAGAAATGGCAAGCAGGATGACTTCAGAAAAACCTGGACATGAACTGATCCAAAGTGAAGTGAGAAGAACCAGATCTTTGTACACAGTAATTGTATTATTTTAATGACAATGCAACTGTGAAAGACTTAGTTACTTTGATCAATAAAATGTTGCTGTTCATTCAGTTGTATCCAACTCTTCATGACCCTGTGGACCACAGAACACCAATGCTGTTTATGGGCTTTTCTTGGCAGAGGTATTAGGGTGGCTTGCCATTTCCTTCTCTAGGGGTTGAAGGCAAACAGAAGTGACTTGTTCAGGAACACACAGCTATTAAGTGTCTGAGACTGGATTTGAACTCAGGTCTTCCTAACTCCAGGGGCAGTGCTCTATCTACCAAGCCACCTAAATGTGGATCAATACAATGATCCAAGACAATTCAGAAAGACTCATGATGAAAATTGCTGACTACTTCCAGAGAGAAAGAGAACTGATAAACTCTGAGTGAAAACTGAAGTATGATTTTCTCATTTTTCTTTAACTTTCTTGCTTATTTGTCATGGTTATATTGAAGTGTTTTACATGTATAATGAGTTTCATATTACTTGCTTTCTCAATAGGTGGGGGAGGGACTGGAGAGGGAGAGAATTTGGAATTAAACATTTTTAAAAAATATATTAAAGGAAATAAAAATAAGTTTTTAAAAATTTAAAGGAAATTCAGAAGAGGAGTAGGTTGTGAGGGAGGGATAATTAATTCTTGGACATGTTGGGTTTTAAATATCTATGAGAGGGGCAGCTAGGTGGTGCAGTGGATAGAGCACCGGCCCTGGAGTCAGGAGTACCTGAGTTCAAATCCGGCCTCAGACACTTAACACTTATAGCTGTGTGACCCTGGGCAAGTCACTTAACCCCAATTGCCTCACTAAAAAATAAAAAAAAGTTTAAAAATTAAAAAAATAAAATATCTATGAGACATCCAGTTTGAAATATCCAATCACAAATTAGAGATAAGAGAACAAATCTCAGTAGAAGTCCTTGGGCAGCAAATGAATACTTCAAGCCATCACTGGTTGTAGAGTCACTAAGTAAGAAAGAAAGAGATGAGAAGAAAAACTCAGCCAAAGTCATGGGGAACACTTAAAGTGATGAGGTGTGATACAGATGATGAGCCACCTGAGAGACTGAGAAGGAGCAGTCAGACAGGGAGGACAGCCAGGAGAGAACACTGCCACAACAGCTCTGAGAGAAGGAAGACTCTAGAAGGAGAGGGTGACTACTCAACAATTTCTGATATTTCCTGTAAATCTATCTTCCCATGGTTGAATGCCCCTAATTCTTTCAACATTCTCATTTTACAGATGAGGAAAACTGAAGTTGATCGGGGTGAGGTGACTTTCCCAAGGTCATATGGATTCAATAAGTGTCTAAGGCATGATTCTAACCCTAAATTCCATATGCAGTTGAAGAATAAAAAAGGTCATTTAAACCTGAGGCAGGCAGGAAACCAATGACCTCCTGTCCTGGGATACATGGAGATCTATCCGAGGTGACTATCAAAGGTGGTATGAGGTGGGAGGTGGAGGAAGGATAAAGCTAAGATCATAACAAGACAACATGCCAAGGATGGCATGCTTACAGATAGAAATCCCCATGTGTGACATGCTGCTAGCCGTATTTGTGAAGTCACACAATCCTTCAGCACCCTGGACATAAGGGAAGATTGTACAGATTCCTAAGGACCTTCTAACTCTCTCTGGGGACACCGGCAGTTGTCATATTCATGTTTTCCATGTCTGGAATCCTCCTCATCTCCATCTCTTAGAATTCCTAGCTTGGGGTTTTTTGACACTCAATTCAAGCGTCCCCTTCTACATGAGGGAATCCTCATTCAGATTCCTGACATTCCCCCGTATTTCCTCCTTGCATTTGACTCTGTCCCCGTCATCCCCCACCCCTATGGTATCAGCTCCCTGCAGGCAGGTACTTTCTCCTTTTTGTTTCTGAACACCCAGGGCTTTGCCTGGTACCTGGCAGATAAAAGATTCTCGGTAACCTTTGTTGGCTGCCTGCTCCTCTTTATAAGGAAGCATGAAGCCTTGGGCAAAGCTGGTGGCTGGTGAGTTTCTTACCGTTCCCTATGATAGGAGCTAGCACAGGGGCTTTAGGAGGCGGGATGGGGTTCAGTCGTGGAAGCATTCCATTCACTTGTTTAAATCTTTCTGCTTTTACTTGCTCCATCCATTTGGTCCCTGTCGTGTTCCTCCGAGCTTGCAAAGCAAGAGCGGCGGTCGCCGTAGAAATGGTAGAGTCCATGATGGGGGTTTCGTCAATGGCGCTGAGGTCTCCTACACTGCCTCCGTTGGTCAGATGGAGCTCGATCCCACTGTTGGAATAGGGGCTGCTGGGGGACTGCTGGCTGCTGCATGAAGACTGACCACCAGGGCTTGGCTGAGATGTCTGTTGAGAGGAGGGAGACCAGAGAAGAGACATGTCAGGCAGAGGCATGAGCCTTGGCTAGCTATTGAGCTAGCCAGGTTACCACAGAGGAGCTCAGGAGTCAGGGAGAAGAGCCACGTCGGGGGGAGTGACCGATGACGCCTGCCATTTTGGCTGCCTACTGCCAGACACGTGTGCCCCAGCCACTTTTAAAAGGGGGAGCCAGCAGAGAGCTGGTGGTTGTATATGCCCAGTATAGGCATCACCAGGGTTGCCCTGACTCTATCTTAGCCTAATTCTTTACATTCCTTGTCTTCCCCTTTCCCTCTCTAAAGCATAAGTTGAAGGAGAGAATTACACACACAAGCACACACACTCACCCACATACACATGTTTTTGCACACACATATACACATGTGTTTCTGTGCATGCACACACATGTCACAGAAGACTGAGGGTTAATTTTCTAGCTTACCTATTGCCCAGCCCCACCCCCCACCCCCTGCATGCCTTATTAACAACTAGAACAGGATATAGACAAAGCTAGGGCTAAACTCAGTCTGAATTAGCTTCTGCTCCAGGTATCCAGTCCAACTGAGAGGTCAGAACAATTCTAGGATCTTCCTCACTCATCAACATTGTCTTGCCCCCATTTACCAGAAGAAAAAGAAGAATTGGCTAGACTTTTAAAAAATATTTTGCTTTCAACTCTCTCCCATGGCTGGCATATTCCTCCTTCTCATCCCTTTCTTTGGGAATCTCTACTATCCTTCAAAGCTGCCTTCTGTGGGGGCCTTTGCTGATGCTCCTAGTTGCTGACCCTCAGGTGACCTGGCATTTATTCCATGCATGTTTATGTTCATCTAAACAGAACATAAACCCTTTGCAGCCAGGGCTGTTTTCATTTTTGTTTCTGTATCCATGTGCCTCACAGTGCCCCGCATGTAATAGATATTTGATGAAAACTTGCTGATTGATTGCTCCTCTGGCTAGGCAGAATCTCAGTGGCCAATAAGTGCAACCCTCTGGTCTTCTGGAGGACATGCCAGGAAGTGACCCAGCTGCTGGATGCCATGAGGGTGAGCACTGGCAATGCCCAGGGCTCCCAACTCCTTCCATTCATCCCACCCTGCTCTCCTCTGCTGTTGTGGTCTGGGGCTATGTCCCAGAATGACAACATCTTCAGAAAAGGGTGTTTCTGTGTACACACAGCTCTGCCTTCCCCTCCCACCATACATACCCCCATCACACGCACAAACCCTGCATATACATGCCCCACACATCCTCACACATGCAGAGCAGTGCCCCTTTCGCATACATCAAATACCCCTGAACAAGCATGCTACATATAACCTTACCCCTGGATTCTTACCAACATATACCACACACACCTTGATACATGCATCCCTGGCGACATACACCCTAAACATCTACATTGGCACAGTCATACCATACCATATACTCCCATACACACACACACACTATGCCCCCACATTGTATACACTCATCCACATACAAACATACAGTGTACCTATGTATCCACACACACACACACACACACACACACTGTACATGCCCTTGCACTGAAACACAACAAATCACTCTGCATAAGACTGTCCTCTCCATGCAGGCCTTCACCATAGCCTGGGTCATGTACAAGATCTCTTGAAGAACAGTTGTCTCCATGCCATCAGTATGACTATTGCATGCATAGAGACCAATGGGGAATCATCTTCCTTTACTTATGCCTGTCTCACTGGTCCCCAAGTCTCTACCAGCTGGGTATGGGCAGCCATCCAGCATGAATGGACAAGCCCAGTCCCAGTATAGCTACAAGACATGCTTTGTCACGTGTCTGGAGCCTCAGCAATGGCCTGAAGGGGGTCCTCATTCCTGAGCCATGAAGCCTGGGAAACTGCTGGCTCACTCATCCTCCCGCCTGCCGGTGCCATGACATCTCATCAAATGCAAACAAGAACCAGATTCATCACCATGGCACAAGAAGCCTGAAGACTCATGCAACTCTCATTGGCCAAAGAAACGAGTCCGTTCCAACACATCATAAAATGGTCATATAAAGTAAGTCATGCCTTCTGCATACACACTCCAAGGATGGCCCCAGTGGGACCACAAGGTGACACAAATGATACTAAATGGGACCGGGAAGTGTCCAACATAAAGAGTTGGGAGACACCTTGCACTTAGGTGGCTAGCCACATCCTGGTGCATCATGCAAGATCCATCAACACACACACACACACACACACACACACACACACACACACACACACACACACAGTAGGTTGAGCCCAATTCCCACATGCCAAGCATCACCAACAAACCAAAACAAAACACAATGTCAAGGATGGGAATGTGGTTGAATGAAGGTTCACCACCAGAGACATCATGGAGGGTCACATGTACAAGGGAAAGAAAAGACAGAACAATGCTACACAAACATTCCAGCGACAAGACAACTGAGGTCAATTCCCCTCACCTGATTACCCACTGTCCTTAGGAAGTGAGAACAAGACAGTTAAGAGCATTAGACAAAAGAGACATTGGATTAGTAAGGAGAAAAGTTGACAAAATTTAATTCACAAAGCAAGGTAAACCATTACAAGTAGTCATCATGTTTAAAATAGAATGAAACCAAGATCAGGCAGGGACATGCATTAAGGACCAGCAAATGTGTACAGGGAGCTGGCAATTATTTTTTCTTTAATGAAAGACGGTCATAACCAGTTGAGCAGCTATTAGCTACTTATTCAAGGAATATCAACTGTGTCATTCCTCAGGTAAGCCACTTAATCTAGCAGGGCCTCAGATTCCTCATCAATAAAATGAGGGAATTGAGAAAAGGACATTAGCAAGGGTCTTCCTGGCTCTAACATACCATTTTTAATGAGATGACCAAGTACTCAGCATCCTGGAATATCCAAAATATCCTACAATTGCATGTCTGAATTTCCCATTTCCACCATTGACCTTCGATATTCAAAAAGGCATTGGGTATTCCCAGATGGTGATAATAATAATTAGTAATTAATAATAAATAAAAATAATAATAACATTTCTATAGAACTTTACGGTTTGCTAAATGCTTTACATATATGACCTCATTTTGGCCTCATACAAACACTCTAGAGGGAGTTATTATTATTCCCATTTTCCAGATGAGGAAACTGAAGTAGACAGAGGTTAAATGATTCTCCCAGGGTCACATAGCCAGCTGGTAAATGTTTGAGGTTGCATTTGAACTCATCTTTCCCAACTCTCAGGCTAGTGCCATTGAACCACTTAGTGATGTCCTTGGGAGCTGGCAAAACTTCATTTGGATGGGTGCCCAGCCCCTGGACTTCTAAGCACTTAGCACAGTGACTGGCATATAGTCGGCACTTAATAAACAATTATCGACTAAGCGACTGATTGATTGATAGATTGCTAAAAACAAAGGAACCAGGGAAGAGCACAGGTGCTCTGGTCTGGAACCAAGTGCCTCCATCTTTGACATGTGACCACGGTAACTGAGAAGGCACTTTCCTCTCCTTCGGATGAGAAGGGACATTGCTGGAAATTAGCACTGCTGGATATGGTGCTGCTCTACCCATGTAGAGCTCAGTGCTCAGGGAGAGGCCGCTGGTCATGCTCTCCGAAGAATGTTTATAATGCCAATTCCATGGGGCATGGGGTGAGGCTCACAAACCGAATGTATGCAAACTTATGTCCTATAGAAATAGCATTTGAGGCACTTCATAGCTAAAGGAATTATGAGGAAAATTGCCTTGTAATTTAACTACTTTGTCAATTGGTATTTTCAAACGGTGTGTTTTCTAAAAGTCCCTGGAAGGCACTAGTGGCTCCTCCATTGATGTGGGAAATCATACACTGGTTGCCAGAGCTCCCTCCCAGCAAGCAATGTAAATTGGCACCTGCTTTCTACCCAAGAGTCTTAGCGCGTCGTCTGAGTATGACTGGAAGTGAACAAGTTCATAGATGCAGAGGCTGAGAGCTAGAAGGGAATCTCAGATGTTATCTAATTGAACTCCCTAAGCTTACAGATAAAGAAATTGAGGCACAGAGAAATGGAATGATTTGCTCAAGGTCACAAATAACTAGCATCCAAGGTGAAACTCACATCCTGACTCCAAGGCTGGCTTTCTATCAGCCATATGCCATTTGGCCTCTTGTTGCCTATAAATAGAGGTATTCATGCCTAGAGAGAGTTGGCAAATGTGTTTAAGATGAGACTATGTCCACCTCACTGGGAATAGATGTTCCCGTATGTTTAACTGTAGTTTATTCTTAGTGTCTAAAGGCATGGAATTATATCTTACTCCATTACCAGAAGCTTCACAGGGCAGAAATCAATGGACATATCCAATAAAGTATATAAAAAATCACCTCACCCCCTAGCCTGACCATGAGGCCTGCCAAATAAAGATTCATTTCCAGATGCTTTCATGACATTCCATTTTGGGGGTTGTTGGAGCTCCCAGATGCATCTGTCCAGGGATTTCTGGGAATGTCTGATGGATGAGGCTTTGGGTCTCGGTCATAACCACCTGCCTCCCTTAGTCTTTGGACTCAATTGTTCCATAACTGCAAGGATTATATGATAAGATAATGGCATTCTTTCTATGAGACAATTGAGGCTGTCTAGCTTCCTCACAGCACTCTGGTTCAAGATGGATAAAAAATGCTGTGGAATTAGGTGTTGAGGATGCCCTTTTAACATGATTATCTTAGAAAATGTTCACCCTCAGGAAAAGCGGGTTGTAAGACCTGAGCTGGTTACATTTATACTGAGAGACCACGGCCCGGTGCAAGACAGACACCATGTCCTGGACCCAGCTTGTGCCCTCTCTAGGAAGGATTAGGACAAACCCAAAGGGAAGGCAAGTGCCTACCATTGGCTTCTCAGACTTGACTGTTTTCACTTGCAGGCATTCATCCCGCTTTGAGGTAGAGTTGTTGAGGTCCTTCTGCTCGCCCAGGCCCCCCTGAGTCTGCTGGCCAGGAGATCGGGATGGGGCATGGCTGCCAGGCTCCCGAGGTGGCGGAGGCCGGGGGTGGAGGTCCCCACGTTGCTTCTTTGTGACATGTGCCTCAGGGCCATGTACAGTCTTCACATGTTTGCGGAGGGAGCTGGGGTCCGTGTACCGTTTGGTGCAGCCTGGAATTTTGCACACGTATGGTTTCTGTTGGGACCACAGAGAGAAGACAAGAGGTTAGACAATGCATTATTGTCAGCTGAAGTCATCACCATCCCAAGGACAAGGTCCTCTTCATACTTGTGAAAGCCTTTGTCCCCCTTTTGGTCACTTATTTTTCAATTGTTCCCCCACCCATGATGAAGGAGAAAACAGGAATCCCGTGCCACAGAGCGCACGAACTTGGGGAGGTGACTAAAAAGCTACCTGTGGAGGGGGAGGTGAACCACATGGCACTGTTTCTACTAGGACACACAAACCCAAGATGACAAGGCATGCACCTAGCGTGCCAAACATGGGCTGCACTAATGGCCTTTAACCTTTATTCCAAAGGACACTCTTGGCAGGCCACCTCCCTGGGCCTCAGTTTCCTCATTTGTAAAATGAGGCTGCACAGCCTTGGAGATGCCTTCCAGCTCCAGGTCTAGGGTTCTAGAGTCCTAAGGCCCAGACCCCTTCTAAATTGCAATTTCCCCTGATGTCCCTTTCAGCTTGAGCTCGGTGAGCCCACGACATTATTGTCACTTAACTTCTCTGCACTTTATAAGAGTTTGGTAATGCTCATGATGGAATAAATCATAGCTATAAAACTGGTAGTTACTTAGTCCAACCTACACATTTTACATATAAGGAAACTGAGGCATAAGGAGGGAAGATGACAACCAAAATCATCAGAGTAATTAGCGGCAATGCCTGGATTTGAGGAACAACCTAATTTGATCTATATCCCCTGTGTGGCTCTGGATAGAACCAGTAAGAATATCAGGCCTAGGGGGCAGCTAGGTGGCGCAGTGGATAAAGCACCAGCCCTGGATTCAGGAGGACCTGAGTTCAAATCCAGCCTCAGACGCTTGACACTTACTAGCTGTGTGACCCTGGGCAAGTCACTTAACCCCCATTGCCGCGCCAAAAAGAAAAAAGAAAAAAAGAATATCAGGTCTTGGATTGTGAACACCATTTATTTATTTGTTAGGTTGGGTTGCTCTATAAAGTAGGAAATTTCTACCCTATTTGGCAATGCCTTTTGGTTTCTTGAAAACCCAAAGGCAGTGAGATGAACTCATCACCTTTAAGAAACTTTTCTGCTATAAAACTACAAATATGGCTATGAGAGGCATGGTACAATAGAAAAGGTCAGCCTTGGGATGAAGGAGACTTGGGTTCAAGGTCTTCCCCAGACCCAGCCTAGTTATGTAAAGATGGGCCGGATAATTGATCTGACTCAAGGCAATTTCTCTAAGATTATAGTAGGTACCAGAAGGCAACTTCTCATCACCACAGCAGTGGCTATCCTGCGAGTCCTGAACAGTGAGGAAATCAGAGATCAGTCTTCTCCCATCCCCCAAAGAGCTACTAATTTCCTTTACTCCTTATTATGGCCAAGAAATCTGTGTCCCCATGTTAGACTTATAATATAAACTAATTGTATCAATATGAAAAATGAAGCACTGATAAGCCTGAATAATCTTGCCCATTATGGCTTCTGTTAATTTCCCAATTTCACCCTAACATTCTCATGGCCATTGTTGCTGTTTAGTTTTCTGGGCTTAGAGGATTTCTATGTCCCCATCTCCATGCACACTCTTGAGATGATGGCCTATTAGAAAACCAACTCTGAGGAAATGCACGAGCTGTCCAAGGTGCCTATTATAAAAACAAGAAAGGACATTTCCTCCCCAAGCGTGCTTCCAGACACATTTTTTCACTAAAAGCTGCCAGGCAGATTACCTGCTCCCTAAAATGCTGAAATGCACTCACTAATGTGGTGAGGCTGAGATCCCTGAAATTACCCTGAAAGCTTCACCCCCAAATGGGAGTTTCCTTTAGAAAGAATTGATTCCCATTAAAGAGAAATTACTCCTATTCAGGAGGCCATGTGATTCGTGGCATATATAGAATGAAATGAGCACATCAGGCTCCATGCATTAGACAGAGAATGGCCCTAATGAGCAGCCTAGGAATGGTATAGCTGCTGGTGATTAACACCCCCTTATCCTACTCCCTCCATTGGCACAACTCCCTCCTTCAATATATTAGGACATGGGCCATAGGATGGGACCAGATCTGTTTCTCATATTTTTATAGCTGACCTTTCTATAATTCACCCATGTGCACGTGTGGGTACATCCATTAGCATATATACTCATTAAATATAATATATATGCATCCACATGATGATGTAATTTTACCCAAATATCAGAAAAGGAGTCCCATCTCAGTGCTCTAGAAGCAATTATGAAATTCTTATGATGTCCTTGTGGCCCCCAGGATCTTTAGATCAAGCCCCTGGTAGGAACTCAGTAAATAAGTATTATATTGGTCTCAATTGAATTGTGAGTTAGTATTTTAACTACTAGGAGACAAAACCCGATGACAAACATTCCCGGGCTTTACTTAGGAAGTTTACCTTCTGCCACACTAGTGAAAACAACAAATACAAGTGGACAGTTCCAGTTTCGTTTGCCCAAACAAATCCAGAAGTGACCAGGACATGTTGGTTGGTTGGTTCCTTACTTGTTTGTTTGCTTTTTAATGCTTATCAATTTTATTGATGCCACAAAACTGGGAGGAAAAACGAATCTCCTTCATAACAGAACCAGGAACCCAGACTATCTGAACAACCTGGAGAAGGGAGCTGATGCTCTCAAGAGAGAATTTAGAAAGCAGAAATAAAGGGTCCCCAAAATGAGTTGGACATATTGAAGAGGGTGAAAATGCATTAAAGCCGAGGCCCTAAACTTCTTACCTGAATGACCAGAATTGCTCTTTGACTGCTTTCCCTCCAGAGGGAGAGTTTTTATAAGTCAGGCCTTGAGGAGATTTCAGAATTTGTCCCAGGGAGCCCGGGCTTTTTTTTTTTCTTTTTTACCCCACAAAAGAGACACACTGAGGTGAAGTCACCATGGTGATTTTAGCTCATGTTTTGTTTTTTTCATTATTGGCTCAATGGGTTTAGGTAAATATCTATTCATTTTTACTTATTAAAATTGAAAATGTCTAAAAAAAATCTCCTGCTCTTAAAATGCATCATCGGCAAGCCTATTTTAGACCCTGTTTGTTGATTCACTAGATCTTCCTAAGCCTAGACGAATCATTCATTCATTCACTTGTTCACTCGTTTATTCATTCATTCACCTGTGAGCCAGGCAAATCTGACAAATTTGTTTAAAATAACAATGAATTTTATGAATTGGAAATAACTTTGATCCAGAGTGGGGATTTGCATTTCTAATGTTTATACAAACAGATGTTATCTAGAATAAGAAGAGAAAATATCAGTATATATGACCCTAAGAAGCATTTCCCAAATGAATTTTGCCACTTTGGGGGATGAAACATAATCAGAGGATTATAGATTCTGACAGAGCTAAAGAAGAATGGAAGAGCCTCATGTGCCACCACTTCATTTTACACAAGAAAAAGCTGAGTAAGTGACTTGCCAATCCAGTAGAAAATAACTCCCTGAATAGCAATGATAATAACAATAACTAACATTTCTATGGTACTTTAAGGTTCGCGGAGTGCTTTACAAATATTATCTCACTTGATCCTCTCGATAATCCTGTGACATTGTTGCTACTGTTCTCCCCATTTTATAGATGAGCAAAAAAAGGTTCAAAGAGATCAAAAGTGATTTGTTTGGGTTCATACAGCTAGTAAGCACCTGAGGCAGGATTCAAACTCAGGTCTGCCAGACTCCAAGCCCAGACACTACCCAGCTGCCTCCTAGTAGGCAGACATATTTGGTTTCACCTTCTTATTTGTATGCCTAGCCCCAAGCACACAGTTCACACTTAACAACTGCCTGTTGATTGACTGTACAAGATCATACCATTAGTAAGTGGCAAAGCCTGAATTTAAACTTAGCTCCTTTTATTATGGGATACGTTTACAAGGGGCTGCTCTGGGTGGGCTGTGCTAGAGACAGTGTATTATGAAATGTTCAGTGGGAGCATTTCCACCTCAGAAATGAGCAAACACTACAAATCAAGCTTTAGTTTGTTGTTCTGTTGATTGTCTAGACTTAAGAAAGTGATGGAGAAAATGCAAATAAAGCAATTTATACTGAAAAGTGTCATGTGTACATTTTGTTGTGTGATCCGGTTGTTAAACATTTACAATCATGCCCCCTACGTATAAAATCCTTTGTAATAAAGGACAAGTTGTGGGATCAAGAAAATATTTGAGTGAAATATAAGAAACCACCAGGCTTATTTTCCATACTGAAAATTTCTTAATTTTTGAAGGTTGGGCTTCATAACCAATTTGTTAATTTGTCCTTTAGAGGGTGAGTCCCTTTTAGCACTTCCCTTCCCCCCACAGAGTCCCCATTTTGCTTTCTCTGGATTCCCCAAAACATGGCTTGGGGAGAATACTGCCCTAAACCACAAAGACTCTATGGGGTATGTGAACAAGATGCCATACTCCTGCCAGTCACTCAAAAACCATCTAAATTTATAGGGAAGCTGGCACTTGATTAAAACAGTCTACCCAGGCACGTTTCTTTTCAAATAGAGGAGATGCTGACTAAAGTACCCAATAGAATTGTTCCACAGGCAGAGACTGACTGGCAGAAGCATCAGTTTCCCTGTGCCAGAGTGTTCTTCATATAAGTTTCCAACTTCCTATGGATAGGAGGCTAAAAACAAATCAGCCCCCAAGCCAACACCCCCTACATTTTCATAGAGCTTCACTGGCATTAAAAGCCATAATCCTAAATGGATGGCCTTGAGTCTTCCAACTTTCTTCAACCTCTTGTTCACATTCTGATGATGATACCCATGTTCACTGGCAGAAGCACCAAGCATCAAGAGCATTCTTGGAGGTCCTCACACACACAGCTGCACGTGCTTCACTTTAGGAGCCTGAATTCCTTCTGCCCGACAGCGTTGCTTTATCTTGATTCATCTCTGACCTTCCAACATTGACATCTCCTCACACCTTGAGCTATTTGGTCAACTATCTAACCAAGAGCTAAATAACCCAGCAGGTACCAGACGAATTCATGGTCTGAAAACCATGGAATCCTTCTGTCCTGGGAATAGGCTCTGCCAAACTGACCTGTTTGAAGAGGTTGGATTTTCCTAAGCTGATTTACTTGGAGAAAGGGCTGACATGAATGAACCAAAAAAAGCTGGTTGGAAAGAAAATTAAGGGAGGACAGAAGAGAAAGCTTGTTTCCTCCTCCAATCACAAGCAGGGGAATTGGGTGGGAGGAGTCATCCTTCAAGGTACTTGTCTTCTCTTTTAAAGTTGGTGCTTATGGATAAAACCTTGAACCCTGTACCCGAGATTGTAAGTAGCCCTGTGGAGACCTTGTGGTGCAGAGGAGACAAGGTTCGCTAGATGATGAGCTGGGGGAAGGTCACTTCTCCAGGTATCAGTATTCGGCTACAACTAAATTATCTCTGTCACTTCTTCCAACCCTAAAGATTGACAGTTGCACAACTCTATTTTAAGGAACTAAATGCTGTGACTTGAACTGGGGGTACGAGTAAAAGGGAAAGAAGATAATTTAGTTCCATGTTGTTTGAGTTGCCTTATAGAATGTCTTTTGTATTCAGCTTTTCCCAGGTCTTAGTGTCTTCCATGCCACTGAATAAGTGATAAATTCAGACTTTTTCATTCATTGATTTATTCTTACACAAGGACTAAGAAAGCATGGGGGGAGGAGAGGTTTGCCTAAGAATGGAATAGATGAATATTTTCTTAGAAAGTGCTAGGACCCACTAACTTCAAAATCTTAGAAAGGATGGTATTAAATAGTAAGGGGTCTGAAAGCACCATATTTCTTTCCTTCAGTTTAGATTCCTCTTGGCTTTAATTAATATATACTTTACAAATCAGATTCACAAATAAAAACAAAAACCTTCTCAGGCTCTTAGTCTAATTCCTTGAATTCTTCTCCTAGCATCTATGAAAAAAGCATTGGATTTCAAATCAGAGAGCCTGACTTTGGATTGTGGTTCTGTCACCTACATGACCTTGCCTAAAGCAGTCTCACCAATTTTCAGTTTCCCAATATGTAAAATGAGAAGATCGGACTAGGAGACCTCTGAAGCCCTAACTAGCTCCAAATCTATAACCCTATGACCACATTGGACTCAATTTCTTCATCTGTAAAATAAAGGAGTCTGCTGGGACACATGACCTCTGAGGTCCCATCAAACCATTCATGTATGGTCCTATGACCTCTGGAAGGCCAACTTAGCTGAGTTTGCTTCTGACCTCTAGGTCCTGCTACCTCTTTTCCTAATTTTTGAGAGTAGTATTTAAGTAAAGAGATCAATAAAATAAGATTTAAAGATGCAACATATTATCAGCTGCAACACTGGAATGGAATCAATTCAACCACAGAGGTTCATGAAGTTGTGCAAGGCTCATGCTTCTTTCTCCATGTCTAGGGTGCGTGAATGCTGGTCATTCAATGGGCTTCTCCGGCCAACAGGATTCCATTGGGAGTAAAGCAATACACGTGGATGAACAGAAGATGGAGCCAGCAAACAACAAGAAGAGAATGCTCTGCTTGGAGATTTCTTTGCTAAAATAATTTTCTTCCCCTTCCAGGTCTCCCCTCAAGCACCACCTCCTTCATAAAGTCTTCCTTGACCCCACACTCTGCCCCAATCCCAAAGAGTTCACTTCCTCATGAATTGTCCCCAGAAGAGTCTCCAGACTAGGATTCTGCATTGCCCTCATCCCATCCACAGCACCCTCAGTATTCAAGGACCCAGAGAAGGTCAAGGGCCCTCAGAGGCCACTGTATCCAAACATTTCACTTGACAGCAGAATAAACAAGCCCAAGGAGTTTGAGTGACCGGCCCCAAGTCACCCAGATGGTAAAATGGTGGAGACTCAGGTCATCAGACATACTTCCTACTGTCCCACACAGCCTTTCCCAGGCTGCATCTTCTCTTAGACTGTAAACTCCCTGAGGACAGTCCTTATGCCAGTGCCTGTCTTTGCATACCTCAGAGGGCAGCCTAGGGTCGTGCGCATCCTACTTGGTGCTGCCTCACAGAATCCTCAGCTTCCTTCCAAGCCTTACTTGTTCATCCTTCCCTTGCTTGGGTCCCCCTCCCGTGACCAGTCCCTGTGTATGCCCTGTGTTTTGCATGTATTTTGTTTCTCTCTGCACATGAATGTGCTGCTTACCCTGTTAGAATGTAAAAACACACCTATTTGACTTTTGCTTTGGAATTCTCCAGTGTCCCCTGACCCTCCTAGGTAGGACGCATGAATCCAAATGCATGCCTAAACTACATGGGGCAGAGACCTTAAGGTTCAACTAGTACAACCCCCCTGCCCCGCGCTGCCTACCTGCTTAGCATCAAAGGGAAAATTGAGGAAGCATTCCAAATGTCCCGAGATGTGAAGGGAAAGCAATGCCTAACTTATTAGCATCTGTCCATACACTCCAGGAAGGAGGGAGAGCCTTTAGTACCAGTAATCACGCCCAGGCCCAGTCCAGAGGTAGCCTCTGTAGTGCCGTGAGAGTGGCCAGTATCTCTCTTACCTCATTGGAATGTGTCCTGTTTTGATGCTTGGCTCGGTCCGAGGCATTGGAAAATGCCTTGTTGCAGCCTTCATGCTCACAGACGTACGGTTTCTCTCCAGTGTGAGATCTCAAGTGCGTTTTCAAGTTCTCTAGTCTGGAGTAGGCCTTGGTACAACCTTCAAACTAAATACAGCAGGTACATCAAGGTTATTCCAGGGATCAGGAGGGGCTGGCTAACCAAAGAGCAGCCCCTGAAATCCTGGGGGTTATCTGACACCAAGAAACAACTATCCCCAGAAGAGTTCCCTTCCTACAGCTCCTCCCCAAATGAAGTTTCTGCTCTCAGGGCTAGAACACACCCTCTAAGATTCCCAGGACTTTCTTTTCTTTTCTAGAGGGTGGATGAGGACGATAGGTACCCATCTCAGACCACTGATTCAGGCAGATTCCGACTATTTCACACTCCGCATAAAGTTCTAAGTTGTGTCTTTCAATGAGCAGAACGTGTTAAGGTCTACAAAGCAACTGTGTACACCTCACTTCTCTCCACCTGGATTCACTCAGTGAAGGAAAGCCTCAACCTACAAGAGCATTCAAGTTGTTTCGGGGGCTGCCATTCCATTTCCCAGTGGCGGACAAGACAGGCAAAATGCCAGAACATTCCAGAGATGGGGGCCAGCTATTGACTGATGCCAACTTGATGCAAGTGAAGCTGTTGTCCCATAAATGGGCTGGCTCCTCAGTTAGAGGATAGGCTGAGACTGGACTGATGTAGGGGGACTGTGTCCCTCATTAGAATGTGAGCTTGGTTAGGGCATGAGTGGTTTTCCCACAGCATCCATATCTCAAGCATTTCTGATGGTATCTAGTATACAGCAGTCACTCAGTAATTGCTCGCTCATAGATTGACCTGTGATTTCAATGGTATGAGGAGCTCACAAAGAGGAAAACCTCTACCAGTGCAGGGCAGCACCTTCTCTGTGACTTCCAGTCTCAAAAATTGACTGGACCACAGAGAGGGTGAGTTGAATGTCCAGTGTCACACAGCCAGTGGCTGCCAAAAGGAAGAATCGAATTCTGCTCAGGTTTTCTGACCTTGAGGTTGAATGTCTATTGATGACACCATGTTGGCCCTCAACCATAAAGAATGAGAACTACTTTCCTTTTGTGTTTTGCCAGAGGCATGGATTGGGGGAGCTGCCTCAAATAACCAGGCTGCTTTTCAGGCAAATGACAAGGGCTTCCACTGTCCCATCAGCATCTGGGCTTTCCTGAGACTCTGCTAAGATTCCATGCCCAGCACTTCGTTTTTTAAAAATCCATGCTCTCTTTATCCATTCTTTTTTTCTCTTCCACAATGACCCACACGGGCTGGGGCAGTCATGAAGGCCAAACCCTCCCCCACCACTTTCACCAGGATAATCAGAGCCTGGGTGCCTGGTGTTTGAAAAGTACCCTCCAGGGTCCTTACTCACAGTGCATTTATGTGGCTTTTCTCCCGTGTGTCGTCTCATATGGACCACCAGCATATACTGGGCTTTGAACGGTTTCTGTTCCCTTGAGCAATCTAGCCATCGGCACACAAACTCCTTCTTCTCCCCATGGATGTGATCGTTATTTATGTGCTGCAGAGATAGTGGGGAACGAAAAGACAAAGAACACAGATGTGGATTATTCCATTCTATGTGGGGTGGTCAACATGCAAAAGAGAAAGAAGAAACTGGTCATCGTCTTCTTTGAATAATTCCTTAAGTCTTGCTTTTCTTTCTTTCTTTTTTCCCAAATAAACATTTTGGAAGAATTAGCAATAAATGCGTGTGTGTGTGTGTGTGTGTGTGTGTGTGTGTGTGTGTGTGTGTGTGTGTGTTCCATAGGAGGGAGGGGTGTCACTCTGTTTTCAATTGGGCCTGGTTCACCAATGGAACATGAAAGTTTGCTTTTTAAAGCCAATCAACTCTAATAACAATCCACGTGTAAAAACCTTAAAAATACCCAGTATAACAGAAAGGCAAGATGTGCTTGGGGAGTCTCTCAAATCTGATTCCCTCTGAGAGCAGCACAGGGTGGTGGGAGGACATGGCAGCTGGGGACTGCCTTTTCTCGGGCTATCCAAGGGTGAAGAGGCCTCAGCTTCTCCAGCCCACCTGCAGAAATGATTCCCTCTGCAACGTCTCTGACCCAGCATGCACATCCATGCACCAGTGAGGGAAACCTCACTCTCTCAAACAACAGCCCATCCCACTGTGAGCCAACTTCGATGGTTAGCAAGCTTTTTCCTGATGTCAAAGTGTAAATGTGGCTTTTTTCTACCGATTCTGCCTCTGAGGCCAAGAAGGACAAGTCTGCTCCTTTTTCCCCAAGAAGCCTTTTCAAATACTCGAAGACAGTTCTCACGCCACTCCCCTCTCCCCTCCCTCCAAATCTTCTCTTCTCTGAGCTCAGGAAAAGGGTTCATCCCATAATGCTGCTAATTGCAGTCTGCACATTTTTGTACAATATCAAAAGCAGCTTTTTGACCTGCTACTCTACTAGGTGGCCTGGTACTTTAGAAAAAAGCCATTTTATCCATTAAAGTATCAATAAAAATCTGTTCCCAAAGCTTTAAGACTGATGGTGGCACTGAGATAAAACCACTCTGCATTCTAGAGATAGCTTAGAGAAAAGCCTGACCCACAAAAAGCCAGGAGTGCCTTGTCAAGGCCAAGCAAAGAAAAGCAATCTTGCCCCAATTTCTGAGAAAAGGGAGAAAGAAGAAGAAATGAAGGGAGAGAAGGTGGAGGGAGAGGGTGAAGAAAAGGTAAAAGAGGGGAGAGGGAGAGGGATAAAAAGAGAAGGAGCTGGGGAGAGGGAGAAGGAAAGGAGGTAGAGGGGAAACAACAGAGCACAGGAAAGAGAAAGGAGAGAGGGGGAGGGAAGAAAACACCATCTCTTATGTTGATAATTTCGGAGCATTCCTGTGGTAAACAAATGAGGGTTTCCTGTAAAAGGAACAGGGGTTGTTTTTTTTTTATGTTTTCTCCCCTTTATTAGCATTTCTGAAAAGTTAAGATGGTGAACAGAAGTATATGGAGAGAACAGATGTGCTGGACCATGTGCAATGTACAGTCTTTCTAGAGTTTGTGCCTCACATGCATCTCTCTGAATCTATTCATATTACCTCGGACTGTCACAAACTTCTACAGATGCCCAGCCTTTTCAAACTAAACCAGGAGAGAACAGAGCTATTTAAATGCTTCTTATTTCCAGGGGAAGACGAGGAATGATACAAAATCCATCAACGAAAGTAATTGCTGGTCTAATTACCCAAGTCTAAAAAAATCAAACGATGCTGGTATATCGGGCTGGATTAGCCCAGGAAAGGACCTGAGGAATCAACTGCCATAGAGGAGATAAAGTCAAATCTGCACGTGTTTCCAGCCATGCTCCTAGAACCAGTCTGGATTCACAAAATCTGCAAAGCCTCTGCTCACAGACCCCATCTGACTGATTCTAAAACAGCCCCCAAAGACCCAGAAGCCTCAGTAGGTACATCTCGTACAGTGCCTTGTATGTCTGGTGCCTGGCAGTGTAGGTGCCTAATGCTTGTTGCTTGGTTAATGCATAAGGAGAAAGCCAGATGAGGAATAATGAATGTGCAATTCAAAGGAGCAGCAGGCACTCTCCCATCACCTGCAGTCCTACAATGACAAAGTTCACTCGTTCCCTGACCCTGGTGCTGGCTTCCTGGCAGGGCAGAAAGGGTGTTTGGACAGCACCTACAACAACAGCCATGAGCTTTCTGGGGTTCTCGATCCAGTCCAGAACTCAGCAGGCTGCACTCTCATTGTCATCACTGGGGTCCAGAAAGGATCGTGGTAAGCTCACTCTGGAAAGGGGTCCCTGCTTCCAATGCTTGTGAACACCTATGGATCTTGTATTTTCATCTTTCTCTGTGTATCCCCAGAATCTAATACATTGCCTGGCACAAAGTCTAAACTTAGGGGCAGCTAGGTGGCGCAATGGATAGAGCACTGACTCTGGATTCAGGAGGACCTGAGTTCAAATCCAGCCTCAGATATTCGATACTTACTAGCTGTGTGACCCTGGGCAAGTCACTTAATCCTCATTGCCCCATAAAAATTAAAAAAAAAAAACCTTTAGGTGATCTATAAATGTTAACTGTTACTTTTATTGTTTTTGTCCTAGTATCTCAGCACCTAGAACTGGTTTAGCACATATGAGGTGTTTAATAAATGCTTGTTGGTTGGTTGATTGCAATTCTGAGTGACTTAATCTATTTGGTTCCTTCCTTTGGCCGGCTTGCCGCCTTAAAAGTTCCGGAATAGATGTCTGTGTGCAGCCTCAGTGAAAATTTGATTTTTTTTTTGTTTTAATCAAGTAAATAAATAATTTAACTGGAAGGAAAATACCCGTGTGTAAATTCCAAACTAGTCTTAGACAAAGACAGGTGGCCTGCCAAAGACCCCAGAGGCAGAAGGAGATAGATGGGGTAAATTACAAGCATTCTTTATATCCCCTTGCTCTATGAAGAGGAGAAAACGATCTGCCTCCCAGCCCAGTGCCCTGGTGGGCTGGTACCCAAGACCCTGAACCTCCCTGTGGGCTAGGTCTGATCTGCCAGCTTCCCAGAGAAGTGTGTGCCTTGGGCAAACCACAGCTATAGAAGAGGGGGTGGTTTGTGGGCCACACTGGGCAGCTTTAAAGGTGGCCCTTCCCAATTCGATTCGAATCCACGGCGGGTGTGTTAGTATGATCGACTTCCAGCTGGCAGCCCCCAGGACTCCTCCAAGCCTGGAGAGAGAGAGGTAGGTGGGCAAAGGCTCCAGTCTCTTGGTGAATGAGGCAGGGGAGGCGCTTGGGCCTTTTAAGTGCCTCTCCTTTTGAAGCCTGGCACTTAACGCCAACCAAGTAAGCTGAGTACTGCTGTCACAAGAAAGGGGCTCGTTAATACCTCAAAAAAAGCTGCACTGAATGCAGCCTCCCTTTCCCTCCCAGACAAATGGACGTCTGGGAGGGACTGAGCCTGAGTCCTTCCCCCCATATCTGAGTTCACACAGTTTTTCTTCAGACTCTCAACTCCCACCATCTGTGGCAGACACAAGTTGGTAGTGCTTTTCTTTAACCCCATGGGGACCCTCCCTTCAGCCTTGGATCCTACATCAGACAATCAATCCCTTTCTGTGTGTCCCAGGACAAGTTAATCCCCCCTCTGAATCTTTATTTCCTTATCTATCCAATGGGGATAATGATAGAGTAGCACCTTCCTCACACAGGGCTCAGTGAAGCTTTTATCAATTCCAATCATTATCAAACAACAAGCATGCGTTGTAAACTGTTAGCATCTCTTTCCCTAAGTTTCAATGACATTATATGGTTACATATCAGTAACAGACATTTACACAGTATATTATCATCAGCTAGGTGCTTGAATCTGACAAAAATATTGTCAAGTGGACAGAGCACCAGGCCTGGAGTCAAAAAGAGTAATCTTCCTAAATTCAAATCTGCCCTCGGACACTGACTAGCTGTGTGACCCTGGGCAAGTCTTTTAATCTTGTTTGCCTCAGTTTCCTCACCTGTCAAATGAACTGGAGGAGGGAATGGCAAAGAACTCCAGTAGTTTTGCCAGAAAACTCCAGTGGGGCCACCCAGAGTTGGACACAACTGAAATGACCCAGCAATAATGATAGCTAGCATTTACATAGAGACTTTAGTTGCACCATTAGCTTGGAATACAATGTCACATTTTGTACTCACAACAACTCTGACACTATGATAATCCTCATTTTACGGGTGAAGAAACTGAGGCTGAGAGAGGTTACATGACTCACCTAGAGTCACACAGAGGGAGGATCTGAACTCAGGACTTCCTGATGCCAGTGTTACTAGTCTCTCCACCTCCATGAGAGAGATAAAGGAACAGGTTAAGGGAAGTCTGGTGTTTCCCTCATGTCACACCAGTAACTATAGAGGTGGGCTTTAGGACCAGGAATTCTGACTCCCTGCCATTGAAAGAGTCTTCCTCTCCTGCACCAGTCAATCAAACAATCAAAATGTGTTAACTGGCCACCACGGTTCCAGGCACTGTGCTAAGCGCTGGGGACAAGAAAAGAGGCAAAGGACAGTGGCTGTGCTCTGGGAGCTTACAGTCTAATCAAGGAGATAACATACAAGCAGATATACACAAAGGAAGCTGTATCCATGAATAATGAGCAGAGAGAAGCCACCAGAATTAATAGGGGTTGGGAAAGGCTTCTGGAGAAGGGATTTTAGCTGAACTTACAGGAAGTCAGGGAGGTCAGCAGTCAAAGTGAAGGAGATAGGGCATCCAAGGCATGGGGGAGAGCCAATGAAGTATGCCCAGAGAGGAAAGAGGAGCATCTGCTTTGGGGAACAGCCGGCAAGCCAGTGTCACCACATCAAAGCCTAAGGCATAGGAAGACTGGAAAATCAGGAGGGGACTAGGTTATGAAAGGCTTTGAATGCCGAGCAGAGGATTTTGTATTTGCTCCTGGAGGCAATAGGGAAGCAGATGAAGAAAGGATTCATTCCTCTTCTCCACGAATGTGGCGGCACTACCGTTACTAGGTGGGCTCATTCCCTAGGTCTCCGAATCTTCATTCAGAAGCCTGACCTTCCCTACTCCATCATGTCCATCTCTCTGACTCCTTCACTGCTATCTAGCTGCAATGGTGCCTCATTTACAGATGAAGAAACTCAGGTCCAAGCCTTGAAGTGGCTTGTTCAAGTTTGTACAAGTAGTAAGTCATAAGTAGTAGTGGTCAAATTTGAACCCAAGTCTCCTGGGTCCACATGCTGTCTGACCCAGCTCTCCCTTCCTCTGAGTTCCAAGCTAGAAGAGGGTATGGTGGGCACAGACACCCCGGACTGAAGGCAGGTGGAGTTCCTGGGATGGCTACAATCCCAGGTCTGAGCCTTGAGAGCCCTGAGGAGATGAATAGCACAGTATTACATGGGTTGGTTACGTAAGGGTTTACAGTTTTGTAACCGATCACCTTAGCCGCTGGGAACTGGTGATCTGGAGAGGGAGCATCCGTTTCAGGATGAATGTCATCTCAAAGGAACTGCTCTAGTTCATGGTGTCAAGTTGCTGTCTGCAGAGCCCTTGGACACTGGTCCAAGTCAGGAGCAAGATCTGACAGTTGTGTGAATATTTTACAATGGCATCTGCTAGGGGAGAAAATGATGCTTTTAGAAAATAGCTTTTTAATGTTCAAGTTCTATAAATGATAGGTGGAAACATGAACTGGGCTTGATGTGGATTCATTTAAAAATGATTCTGTCCTGGGACTTCTGCAAAATACTTTTAAGGGAAAATGAGGTCCATAGGAAAGAATTTTATTCCTATCATTGTCCGCCAGGGTCATCTTCCACCCACTTCTGTAGATGCCTTCATCAAGCATCAATCCTTCAAAACAGCCCAACTTGCATGTTCTGAATGCTAAACATTGAGGATTCCCAAGGGACTATTCATTTTTTGGCTCCTGCACAAAGAAAACACTGCGTTTTTCTCTGAGGAGTTTTTTGTAGCAATTTTAACACAGTGAGACAGACATGCTATCCTGTAGAGAGGTAAACCCAAGGAATTGCATTCCTGACCCAGGAGAAAGCATTCACCCTCAGGACAAAAAGGAAATCGGAGTGTGCATGTGGGGGAAGGGGAGAGGTTACCGGAGAGTTATATAATCCCAACGGTGAAGAAGTTCTGAAGTAAGCTTGGTGACTAGGCTTTTATATTTGGAAATTCTGCTGTAGCACATGATCTACAGAAAAGATGGCAAATGTCATTTGGTTCCAGGCCACAGGGATTTTTCTGAGACTATCCTTGAAGTTTTGGAGAAAGGGAAGGGGCTCTGGAGGAATTTTCAGGGGGGTGTCATGTGATGATAAAAGGATTCCATCTCGCTAAAATCACTTCTTCCGGCTGGAGATGATGTATCTGGAGGTGGTGAGTGAGCTACTCAAGAGGCTGGGCTCCAGAAATGCCAGGGTTTTACCACACACCAGCCTGGATTGCTGTGGAAGTTGATGGGGCTGTAAAGGGCTGGATCCTTCTCAGAGGAAGCTGCCAGGAAAGGGGCTTCCCTCCCCTTGCTCCCCAGAACTGCAGGGGACAGGGAGGACTTTCCTCCGGGCTGTTTGTGTTTCCTGGGTTTTATCTGGGATTCGTTTTTTGTTGTCCCTAGGATCCCATTCTGTGCTGGAGTGGAAGAAAGACTCCAAGGGTGTGCTTGTCTTCTGGGGGTGAGGGGGGGAGGAGAAGGCTCCTAGAACACGGGCATACTGGTTGCCAAAGGCACCAGGGCAGCTGAACGTGGGCTAATGCAGTGGGACTGGGTTCCCTCTGGCCTCTAGGAGAAAGTCACTGCTTGCTCCAAAGTTCCTATGACTCCCTAGCACCCTCTGCTGCTTCTCATTTCATACCTTTCCCTCTCTGGCCAGACTGAAGGCCTCTTCACACCCTTGACCTTCTAGCCCAAGTGCCCAACTTCCTATTTGGTCATGGGACCCCGGGGCCTTTACACAGACCATCCCCATCTCATGCCTGGAATGTTCTTCCCCCGGCTCCACACAGCCAAACCCTTAACTTCCTTCAGAGGAGGCTCCAGTGCAGATCCCAGCCCCTCACTGAAGAAGGCTTTGGGGGGCTTCTTAGTGGTCTCCTTCCCGCCCAAATTACTTTGTATTTGAAAAGTAATAATAGCCAACATGTAAACAGCACCTCCGGGTTTGTAATTTGCATTACCAATGTCATCTGACTTATTCTCACCACCCTGGGAAGTTAAGTGCTATTATTGGAATCATTTTACAGTTGAGGAAATTAAGGCAAATTGAGGTTAAATGACTTGCCCAAGGAGGCAGGATATGAACTCGAGTCTTGCTGAGCCCCACCCCCCACCCCCAGGGCTCTAACCACTGAAACATCTAGCAGCCTATTTACTTTATAACCATTCTACATAGGGGATAAAATGACAAGGATATATCCAAGTGTGAGAAAGCAAAGAAAACAAAGCCTTTACTTGGAATATTTCTCATATACACTCAGAAATCTCCATTTTCTCCATCTCATTAGAAGGGAAGCTCCTGGAGCCTAAGGACGATTTCTGCATTTTATTCCTATCTCCAGAGCTTAGCAAGGGCCTGGTACACAGTGGTACTTAATAAGTGCATTTTTAATTGAGATTCAAAAATTGCTGAGTTAAGCAAAAATAGTGAGGCAGAGTCAGTTCTGCTTATTCCAGGTAATAAGAAGAAGCAAAAGCTTATAAATAGAATACCCAGGATGCCAACACAGCTGAACCCCAAGGAAACACATCGAGTGTTAGATGATTTACATATATCTAAGGCTACAGGACAAACCAACATAATTATGACTCAACTAATGCCAGACCTGTAAGAGCAATACCACTGCCTGACAGAGGGGAATTCAAATTAGTGAAGCATTAAACAAGGCTAACAGGGAAATTCTGTTGTGATTAAATGTACCTCTGAGGACAAGAGAATATCAGTACTCAACACCTGTGCAACACACCTCAAAGTAACTGAACTTAGGGAGGAAAAGTTAATTGATTTGTAAAAAGAATTTGTCAGATAAACACACACAGTGGGATATTTCCATCCCCTACTGATGGAATATGATCAATGAATCAAAGGCAAATAACTAGATTACAGGCATGAACAGAGTCCTCCCCAAAGTGGCTTTTCAGAGTCATGTGCTTTGAGAGACGTATGGAAAGAATAGATGGAAACTGAGCATTTGTGAAACAGAACTTGTCATCTCTTCCTGCCGAGGGCACGACCATCCATCAGGTCTCCCAGGGTTGTCACCTCAGTATCCATCACCCCGGACTCTTCACTCTCATCATCACCAATACTGAATGATGCTGAATCCTGCTATTCCTGCTTCCAAAATCTCCCTTGCATCAAAGCCCTTTTCCCTCCTCGCACAGTCCCACTTTAGGCCAGGCTCTCATAACTCTGTGCTTCGGCAATTGCAGTGGCCTCCTAATTGGGTTTCTCTTTCACATCTAATCTATCCTTCACACAATTGCCAAAGTGATCTTCCTAAGGCATAGATCTGACAAAGTCACTTATCTAAAAAAATTAGTCCAGGGGCAGCTAGGTGGCACAGTGCTGATAGAGCACTGTCCCTGAATTCAGGAGGATCTGAGTTCAAACCCATTCAGAGACACTTGACACTTACTAGCCATGTGACCCTGGGCAAGTCACTTAACCCTCATTGCCCCGCAAAAACAAAAACAAAAACAAAAACAAAAACAAAAAAAGTAGTCCAATGCCACATGGTCCATCCCAATTAATCTTTCAGATCATCATATGCAGAATTCCATCTCCCATCTCTGTGTCTTTGGCTGGTCATCCTCCATACACTACAGACTTCTGTCTTGTAGAATCCCTGAATTTGTTCAAGATTCAGATCAAGCAGAGACTTGTACACAAAGTGTTTTCTGCCTCCCTCCTTGCCCTCAACTTCTACAAGTGTGCTCCCTCGGTGATTTCATATGTATTCTTTGCAGGGACAGCTAGGTGGTGCAGTGGATAGAGGACTGGCCTTAACATTGGGAGGACCTAAGTTCAAATCTCACCTCAGACACTTACTAGATGTAGAACCCTGGGCAAGTCACCTAACCCCAATTACCTCAAACATCCGGGGCCATCTCCAGTCATCCTGATGTATACCTTGCCACTGGACCCAGGTGGCTCTGAAGGAGTGAGGTTGGTGGCCTTGCACAGCCCTCCCTCACTTAAATCTAATTCACTGCAAGTCGTAACATCACCCAATGTCATAGTCCTTTTGGGGAACGAAGAACAACAACGTATTCTCTGCATATTCTGATATGTCTGTGTCTCTCCTGATTGACTGTTGATTCCTTAAAACCAGGACTGTTTCTTCTTTGTCTTTGTATGCCCAAAACCTACCAGAGAGCTTGGTATGCAGGACATGTTTTGGAAATGTGCACTGACTGAAAGAACTGAGTGGAAACGGATAGAGAGGAACATTTCAAATTTACATTAAACATGCACAAGACTGGTTAGATGTTAGGGCATGAAGAAAAGATGGGTAAATTCAGGAAGGCAGAAATTTACAGGAGAGGCAGCATGATCAGCTGCATAGAGGGATGACCCTGTACTTATCAAGATCTGGATTCAAGTCCTTCCAATGCCACATACTGGCTATGTGGCCATGAACAAGTCACTGAACCTCACAATGAGTCAAGAAACCCTCTAGGACTATAAATTACAGGTGTATCTGTGGCGAGAGTCTTAATAGGGACTCTTTCCTACAATAACATCACAGGTCCAGGCTAAATAAACAAGGATAGATCAAATTGCAATAAAATAAGTATTAAATAAATATGATCACAAGATATGTCCCTATGTGGACACCGAAAATTTTTTTTAAAATAATGCTGAACTCAAGAGCAAACAATATATAAACAATCACTAATTAGGTCAAATAAAATGCCAACCTATTTTTACCAAACATAAATACTTATGGAGTATGTTGATAGCAATATTAAGAGGTCAGCTTATATCCCCCAAAGCTTATGTTGACAAAATAGGTGGGAAAAGAGCTTAATAAGTTGAGTTTGCACTTAAATAATTTTTGAATGAACAAAATAAGAATGAAAGTCATGGCAAGAAAGAAATTGGCAATATAAAAGGAGAAATCAATGAAACCACAAACACAAGAAGAACTCCATTGATATATAAGTCAAATGATTTTTAAAAGACTAATAAAACCAATAAATGATTAGCAAATTTAATTTTAAAGGGGGAGAGAAAAATCAAATGGTCAAAATTAGGTATTAGGAAGAGATCACGAAAAATGCCAAAGAAATAGAGAAAACTAAGACGATCGTCCACCTGCCGGGTAGAAATGGAAAGGAAATGGACGAGTGTGTTCAGAAATATAAAACACCCAAAGTGACAAGACAGGAAATGGAAAAATCCCACCCAACTATCAATGGGACCACGATGCCCAATGTCCCTAAATTCACCAGAGATTTCTACCGAACATTCAGAGAACACCTAACACCTCTACTATTATAATGCTATCTTAAATAGTTAAAAAAAATAATAAAAGACAACATTTTACGTGTGTCTCTCCATGTGTGTATTCTATGAGGCAAATATGGTTTGGATCTCCAATTAGAAGAATATATTGGAGGGGGGATACACCTATCATGATTGACTATCCTGATAAGTGTCATATTGCTGATAGTATAGCAGGGTAGGAGACAGAACTATTCTTTGTGTGATGAAATAGAATTTATATCAGGAATCTGAGGATGCTTCAGTATTAGGAACATCAGCATCCTAACACACATCAATTAGGAAAAAACACATTAGAAGCCTGTGAGTTTATCAAAAGGCTCAGTGAATGTTGTTGATCTAAAGGAAGTCAAGTCACAAGTACTTATTAAGCACTTACTGTGTGCTAGGAATTGTGCTAAATGCTATGAATACAACAATCAAAATAAAAACACTCATGGATAATAACAATTATAACTCGTGGAATGAAAGAATTTTTCATGAGCATGTTAAAATATATTTCTTTTACATGAAAGGCTGGTGTTCCGGGTAATGCAGAGACATTAGAAGGGCTCCCTCCAATAAGTGGTGAGGCTGCCCACTCTTGGGGGGGATCAGCTTGGGTTCAAATACCTCTATTTTCAAATGGTACAATGATTTACTCCAACATTGCAAGGGAATTTTAAAAATAAATGAAATACTAAGTGATTTTAGCAACACAGGGGGGAATCAGTCAACCAACAGGCACTTATCAATAACCTTTTATGTGCCAGAAACTATCCTAGGTACTAGGGATACAAATAAAAATGGAACATACCCTGCCCTTACAGAGCTTATGTTTTACTGGGGGCCAAAGGGGTAAGAAAAAATAATCCCAGAAAATAAAAAGATATTAATAGGAAGAGAAATACGTTTTCCAATAAAGATAAAATATATTGAATATTTGGGCAATGACCTAGTTAGGTACACACAAGACCTTTATAAAGACAAACATAAAAAAATAGAAGTCACAAAAATAAATCCAAGCATAGACAATATCCATCAGCAAGTTGAACCAACAATGAAAGTCCTTCCCATGATACTTTATAGATTTGGTGTAATATCAATCCAAAAGCAATGGGATGCACTATAGAATTAAGGAGAAAATACTAAGAACATCTCATGGAGTACAAAACAGATGAGATTATAAAGGGACAAGGGCTAGAACTGCCAGATCTCCAATTATTCTTTAGATCAGTCATTATCAAACCATTTGATATCAGATACAATTGAAATAGATCAAAGGAATAGAACAGAAAATAGAGGGATCAGCACTAGAGACAAACAGACTAATTTTTGATGAGTCTGAGACCACAAAAATACTGAGAAAGGCTGCATTCTCTGTACAACAAAACTGTTGGGAAATTTGGAAAGCAGTATGATGAAAGATGTTAAGAGCTCTATATTTTACCCTCATGTGACATTTAATTCAAAGTTGACCAATAAACTAAAGATACATTCTAAAAATGTATACAAAAATGAATGTGCATCCATCTCAATTGTTTAAAGAAAGAAGATTCTTGTATAGTCAACACTTGAGCAAATATTGGAGAAAATGAATGGATCTAATCACATGAAAATAAATGAATTATTCATAGCAATGCAATCATGTTTGCAAAGGATACAGTTAACCCAAAAATGCTACTTAGAAATTCGGTGGCATATAGTGGTTAGGCAATGGACTCGGAGGCAAGCTGGTCTGGGTTCTAGTCACATCTTATACACAGTAGCTAGGTGACCCTTCAGTAGGTCACTTAATCTCTCTGGGTCTTATCTTCCTTATCCGAGGGTATCTGGATTTCAGGGATTTTAAATTTCCTTCTAGGTTTTAATCTATGATTCTATGATCTATTGATACACATGTGAGCCACTAATAATAATAACTGTTGTTATTATTGCTGCATCCAGAATAAGAAAAAAGAAAACAGATTGGGGGAAATTCTTTGCTGTTTGAATTTTGACATCTGAACCATAAATTTAAAACAAATTTATAGGAGTAGGATTTTTCTTAAATCTTCGTGTTCCAAATTCTCTTCCTCACTCCCTCCCCCACCCAAGAACTCAAACAATTTCATGTAAGTTATACATGAGTAGTCATGTAAAACATTAGATGTAGGATTTTTCAATGGATAAGCAATCAATAGATATAACCAGTTTCCAAAATTCAGAAACTATCAAAAACAACTGAAGATTTCGTTAAACTTCTTCAGCAATTAAAGAAATTGAAATGAACACAACTCTGATATAAAACCATAGACTTGTTAAATTGACAAAGCCAATTAAAAGTGGTAGAATTCAATGCTGGTGGGGCTGTGGAGAAAAAGGCATTCTGTCATATGGCCAAGCTGTGAATTAGTACATTCTTTCTCTCATATGACAGCTATAAAACTTTTCATAGTTTGAACCATCAATCTAGCTATTTGGACTCCACCCTAAGGGTGTTATTAAAAAGAAAAATATGGCCAATTCTACCAAAATATCTACAGTATTATTTGCAGTAAAAAAAGCCTGGGAACAGCCCACGTGTCCACTTCTGATCTTTATGTTGTTGTTTTTTCCAAATCGTTTCACTCTATTCCCTTCCAAATTACTCACTTTCCTAATCTATAAAATGAGAGTAACAAGACTGATCTATGCAGAATCCTTTGCTCAGGAACAGCCAGTAAACAACTGTAAAGCAGGTCACAGGGGAAAGGGAAAATGTGGTCAACTAGTATGTTTCCAAAGAAGGCACACCTTAGGGTAGTGGGTAGAAATGAGAAATGCTAAATGTTGTTCTTACTTGAGCCCCTTTATGCCAATGAGTTCATTTTTTCAAAAAGTTTATACTTTTTGCGAGTCATAAAAAAAGGAGAAAGACAATGAGACTCAGCTAAGAAGCCTCCTCCAGTTGCCTGTCTTCATCTCCCAACAATGGGAGCTTCTTTGGGTTCTGTTTTCACCTCCTTTTTTCCCCTCTCCACCTTTCCTTCCTGGTTCTCAGGCTGCATCAGTTGCCAAGACCCACCCAACAAGGTCTTCAGACCTTGAATGTGACTTCAGAAGAATTAGAACCTGTGCAAAGTGGAAGGGGCTGCCTCAGTATGTAGTGGGTTCCCCATCACTGAAAGCCTTTGAGCAAAGACTAGATGACTATTTGTCAGGAAAGTCAATATGGAGATTCTAACTCAGTTTTGAGTAGAACTAGGTAGTCTCCAACTAGGAGATTCTGTGAGTGATAGAATTACCCACATAGCTTGCCTAAAATCCCAGGCTAGAATACCTCTGCCTCTTCCACACACAGCATCACCCATTTATCCAGGATGATCCCCACAAGAAATGACAAAATTCAATGGATTCTACAGCTAGGTTTCACCCCCTAATCAATTCATATCTGTGGGTGTCCATGGGCAAGCTTAGTTATCTTCACTGTGGAAACTGACAATATACCTCAAAGGTATATTGTGCATATTGTGTAAGGTAGAACAGTTGTAGGGAAATAAATGTGGTGAAGTCTCTTGTGCTATGTGTGTGTGTGTGTGTGGGGGGGTGTATGAGAAACGAAATGGAGCTATGTGGGCTAGCTGAAACAGGTGTCAGAGTACATAGTATCCTAGAGATGGAGTAAGGGTGACCTAGGTTTGAATCCTTCCTCAGCCACTTAACTCATATATTAAAAAGAGAGGGTTGGATTCAGTGATCTCTTGCTCTAAATCTAGGATCCTGGGATAAGATAATTAGATGGATTTGGAACTATCGAGTGGCTGGATCCAAAGAGTGATCATCAGTGCTATGATGTCCTGATTCTTCCAGCTCTGAGGATCCTCTCTCAAAGTTACTTTGAGTTTATTTGGTACATACACACACACACTCACACATAAACACATACATATATATGTATGTGTATGTATATGTATGTGTGCATGTACATATACACCTATGTGTGTTATTCCCCCCCAAAAAATTGTAAGACCCTTGAGGGAAGGGACGGTTTCATTTTGTCTTTATATTCCCAGGGTCTAATATAGTAGAACTGACTATAAAGATTCGACAAAGTAGAACACATGACCCAAGGATAATATCCAGAATGATAAGGAGCCACACCACCATGCCTTATGAAAATCACGGAAGGAATGGGGGATGTTCAGCCTTGAAGGGAATAAAAAAAAAAGCTAACTTTGGGTAGCAGGATGTTAGCCGTCTTCAGTATTTGAAGGACTTTTAGATGGAAGATGGATTAGATCTATTCTGTTTGGTTCTAGGGGGCAGAAGTAGGAACCATGAGTAGACGTTACTGACAGCAGATTTGGGTGCTGCCACTTGAGCTGATCCAAAATGGTGCAGATTGCTTAACGAGGTGACAGGTTCCTCCTCACTGGAGGTCTTCCATCAGGTACTGGATGACCACTTATGCGGTCTGCTGTAGAGGGAATATGTGGCTAAGATGGTCTCAGAAAGACATTCCAGCTCAGAGGTTACCCAATGCTGGGACTCTTAGCCACCAGCCCCCTCCATCCCAGACTTCCCTTTCTTCCCACCTGCCAGTGTGGTTCTTGGCTTTCCATCATGGCTTTGTCTCTTTAGAGTTCTCTGGACTTGAAGGGGAAAGGACAGACCTAAGGAGCAGAAATGTCAGTACAATATAAATGACTGTGAGGGGAAAGCCTGACGCATGGCTCAGGATCTCCAAGAAGAATGTCCCCCATTGTGTGTGATTATGGATCACATCACAATCTAATAGCAATTTTTATTTAATCAATAATTTCCATGCTGAACAGACAGCCCTGTTACAGAGAATCGACAAGCAGGTACTGATAGCACCAAGCCTTGTTATTAATCTTCACCCCGCAGCCTTATCAGCCAAACTACTGGGAACCAGCTCCCAGGCGCCGGCTTGGAGGGGCAACATCCCTCCTTTTGCGTCTTCCCTTTTCTTCCAAGTACATGGGATTTTTTGTACTTTACACATGAAGTTTATTGGAGTTACCAGGGGCTTGATTGCCACAAAAAGGTAATTCATAGGAAGCAATTTCACAAATCAGTAGGACTGGGCCTCGACCACTGCTCAGTGTTAGCCTTTCCAAGCTCATAAATCATACCTTCTCTTTGAGATGTCAATCGCCAAGGAGCTTTGTAAAAAAAAAAAAATGTTGCCATCTGTAATTCAGCAAAGCCTTTTCATCTTGAAATAAGATGCTCTAGACTGATAACAAGAATAATCCTCTCTTGATCAAAAAAAAAATCTGCATTTTCCCAATTAAAGTGGCTGCCAGGAGCCAAAGGGAGTAGCGGTGGAGAGTCGACTGAAGTTTATCTCGGCAGAACACAAGGAGGAGCGTGGCGAGTGCCTTGTTTCATTTCCTGCCTCCCTCCCTTATCTTGCTGCAAGAACTCCTGCATCTCAGCCCCAGGGAACCAGGAAAACACAGCAGGAGGGCTCCCTCTCACCTACCTGCAGGAAAGCCCTGGGAGCCATTCCCTCTGACCCAAAGCCCACCCAGCTGCTCTGCAAGTTGGGCATGGGGGCACCCTGGAAAACTGCCAATGCCCTTGTGAAGACATTTCCAAACCAGAACATCAGGTGTGTTTCATGATGGTGAAGGGAACAGATGTCCTCATTCCCACTGTGTTCGTATTTATAAAGAGGTCACAAAAGCAGAAGAAACAAGCCGAGTCAATGGAAAACACATCTGGTTCAACTTGGTCCTCCCCTTTAGAGAGAAGCCTCAAGGCTTGTTGACTAAATTGTGGCGGCAAAGGCCTCTATTCCCCTCCAGCTCTGCCTGGCCTCAGCTGTTAACGCTTGTGGAACCTCTTCGGTTCGGCTCTAGCCCTTTCTAAGGATGTCAGAGGCCACAGAGCTGGCCCCTGAGTTTGATTTGGTTCTGGATGATCCAATCATGAGGTCCATCCTGGCTTAGAGGGTCTGCCCAAATCAAGCTCTTCATCACCCTCACTTTCAGTTCTACCTGCCTGGAAAAGTTTCAGATGCCAAGGAACCACCCCCCCTTTAGCTCTGCCCTAAATCATCATGATGGGGAAGAGATGAACAGGGCCCCCTCAGCTGCTACTTCTTCCATCCTAGGATGAGCAAACTCTCACACCGTGTCTTCCAGGGCCCCTGAGGCCAACTTGCACACTCCTTTCTCCTGTTATCACTTCCCAGCCATACTCTACGCTTTCTTAATTCTTGTCATCCCTTGGCTTCCCATTTCTCTGTGCCCTCCCGAATCCCTGCTTTATCGTGAGCAAAGGTGCCTTCATCTGAGTTCTCTTCCTCTCACGTGCCTTCCAGCTTTGTCTGTTCCCAAACTCTGCCCAGATATTTCAAAGACCCTGATTTGCCCAGGTTGTGGACATCAAACTCTCCTCGATATTCATGTCCTCCTTGTGGATCGCACCTCACCCATCTACTGCACTCATGAGTTTTCACTCTAAACCTTCCCTCCTCCAGCTTCCCTATGACTGTCCAGGACACCCCCATTCTCCCAGTCCCTCAGCTTCATAACCTAGGAGTCAGGACTCCTCACTATCTCTCACCCATATCCCATCTTTTGCCAAGATCAGCTGATTTCACCTCTGCAGTATCTCTTAAATACGTCCCCTTTTCTCCTCTGCCACCACCCTCATCCCCTCGTGCCTGAACTATTGCAATAGCTACCGAGGCGAGGGGGATCCTCCCTGCCTCACCACTCTCCCCATTTCAGTCCATCCCCCATTCAGTCACCTTCCTAAAGCTCAGGGCTGACCATGTCCCACCCCTCCCCCCAAACTCAAACAACTCCCATAGCTCCCTATCATCTCCAGGATCAAATATAAAATCTCTCTGGTACTCAAAGCCCCCCCCCTCCATAACCTGCCTGCCCCTCCCCCACACCCACACATATCTCCAGGCTTTTTACACCTTCCTCCCTGCCTCACTGCCCTGGGACCCGGGACGCTGATCTTTCTGCTCTTCCTCCAACATGGGCCTCTGTCTCTCTCCTCCTCCTCCCTGGCTGGAATGTACTCTCTCCTCTTCTCATCCCACCTGCTGCTAAAAGCACTGTCCCCCCGCTGACTGTTCACACCTAGTCTGTATATAGTTTGATCGTATGCAGTTATTTGCATGTTATCTTCCCTAAATTAAATGAGATAATATTTGTAAAGCATTTAGCACAATGGCCAGCCGTAACAAGAGCTTTTTCCTCTCCCTTTTCCATCACATTGTGTCTTTTGTCCTTGAGTCTTTTGCCTTTCTTTATATCCCCAGAAATCAGCATAGCACTTGGCACATGGAAGGCACTTAATAAATCTTTATTGACTGACTGATTGACCCACTACCACCTCCAAATTCTAGAATTCTGAAATTCTGGGAGTTGGGAGGAAAAGAGAAAATTCTTAAAGAAACACCTTAATTTTCTTATGTCCTTTTACCTGATTGCTACTTCCTCAAATTATCATGTTCTATCTCTAGGGGGAGTTAGGTAGCACAGTGGATAGAGCACCAGCCCTGGAGTCAGAAGGACCTGAGTTCAAATCCAGCTCAGACATTTGACACTTCCTAGCTGTATGACGCTGGGCAACTCACTTCATCCCAACTGCCTCAAATATCTGGGGCCATCTCCGGTCATCCTGTTGTCCATCTTTCCATGGGACCCAGATGGCTCTGGAGGAGAGAGTGAGGCTGGTGACTTTGCCCAGCCCTCCCTCACTGAAACCTAATTCATTGCAAGCCATGACATCACCTCCACATCATGGTCCTCTTTGAGGATGAAAGGCAAACAGCAACAACAAAGCTCCACCTCTATTCCCTTTCATAGCCAAACTCCTAGAAAGTGAGTCTATGTTCTGCTGTCTCCACTTTCTCCCCACCCCGTGCAATCTGGCTTTGAACTCCACCATCCACCTGAATTCTGTCTCTCCAAAGTTTTCTCCTTAATGCTCAATCTAATGCCTCTTTCCCCCTTAACTCACACCCTCCTCAAGTTCCATAACATCTGACTTTGTAAAACACTCCATCACCGGGGAACAGACAAGAAGAAAACACTGTTGTCAAGATTTGAACCTAGGGTTCTGCTGACTCTATGCCCAGCATCTTTTCTTTTAGAGTCCTTTACACCATTGTGTGCTGATGCCTTAAGGAGATGAAAAGATGAGACACCCTCAATCCCAGCAGATTTGCACATTGTTTTTTCTTTGTCTTTCCTCAAAAATCAGTGAGTCTAGGGCAGCTAGGTGTCGCAGTAGATAAAGCACCGGCCCTGGATTCAGGAGTACCTGAGTTCAAATCCGGCCTCAGACACTTAACACTTACTGGCTGTGTGACCCTGGGCACGTCACTTAACCCCAATTGCCTCACAAAAAAAAAAAAAACAGTGAGTCTCGGGATGGACACCTGACCCACAAAATTTGTAATGCTTCTCATTCCCATTTTTGACTTCTATCAGGAAGTGTTCCTAAAACCCTCCAGCTGTGATTGTTTCCTCCATCAACCAAACTCCTAAAACATTTATTGCCTGGGCCACATAATTTAACCTTTAATTACATCCTGTCTTATCTCTGCCTAAAGTTGTTCATGCGTTAGTTTGTCTTTCCTGTAAGAGATAAGCTCACTTCTTCACGGTGGGAGGAGGGTCTCGTAATTCTTTTTCTATCCTCAAGAGTGGTTGGCTCTAAGACCCGATCAACAAATACTCATTAATTTGCTCACATCATCTCCTCCTTGAAATCAGGGCAATAACCAATTTCCTCCCAGCAAGGGATGTCCTCTGCAGTGTCCACATAAACACATGCTCCTAACATCTCCATAGGGCAGCAAAATGGGCTCCCACATCCGCTGCCTTCCACTTCCACTCACTCATGTTGAACTGGAAGGTGTCAAAGGTTGGCAGAATTGGAATCTGACCAGGAGGGACTCATTAGCATTCCAGAAGAAAACGGCAGGACAACTGCGTATGGCAGAAAATCCCCTCACGGTATTTTGAGGTAACAGGACAAGACTTTCAAGCCACTCATGAATCAGTTACAGATAATAAAGGAATGGGCAAGATCACAGAGGGAGTTCTTAAAAGAATACAACCAAGAAGCCATCAGCAGTTGGTCACCCACATGTCTGCTTTTTTCATCTCTGTGTGATGCTCATGAGAAGGATCTATACATTTGGTGAGGATACCCTTGATGAAAGAAAGGATGGGAGTGGGTAAGAAGGCTTTCACAAACAGGGTTCTACAACAGAACATGTTTCACAATCACACACTTCCTTGGGAGGGAGAGAGAATAAAAGATCTTTCTCTGTTTAGTGTTTGCTGATTTCTTTTAAAAAACAGACTAAGCAGGGCCAAGCCCGGCCTCAATAGCTCAGCTCAGATAAAACATGAGGCCAATTGTGAGAAGATCAGACGAGAGTCAATGACAGATGTACGTACACAGATAATACTCCTTGGAAATCCATTAAGTATAAGCATCAAGTAAGGAAGGAAGAAAATAAATGTCTTCAACCAACATGTTTGGAAATGGCATGGAGGATTCCCCTTTCGGGGAGGCATTAGGCTGAATGTTTCCAGGGTCACTCAGTATCCCCAGCCTAGCAATCCAAGTGGATGAAGTCTGCATAGTAGCTAGACAATGTCATGAAGTTGAATATAAGAGACTTACCAGTCAGTCAATTGAGTTGGAAGTAATTCCAGCTCACTGTTACTCAGCCTGTACCTGGTGCAGATACTTCAGACCGTGATTTGGGGCCAGAATAGAACATGTGGAAAAGAATGAGGCATGAGTGTGTTTGAGGAAATGTGCAATGCTTCAAACAACAAGAGGCATGTGTAGGATGCTTGATCTGGATTTAGATCACCTGGGTTCTGATCTCAGGTTGGCCGCATTTGCCTTATCGTGATCTTGGGCCCATTCTAACCTGTGAGAAGCCTGTTTCCTTGTAAGTCAAATGGAGGAACTGGACCAAATGGTGATTACAATCCTTGTAACTGTCCAGATATGGTCCTGTGATCCAAGCTGCTTCCTGTTGCAAAAGCCCACCACTTTGACACCCTTAATGAAGCACCAGGATCTCAGAAGTATCAAAACTGTGGGAGTGCCCAAAGGCAATGCAGGGCATACTCCCCCAAATGACAAGCAGCCCCCAAAAGTTGCACTGAGGTCGTGGAAGATGGCTAGGTCACAGCTTTTCACTTCTTGTGAATGAGAGATGGTGGGCAGACTACTGAGGGCCATTCCAGTGACCCTAAAATATTAAAGAAATGAATGAAAGCCTCTTGAGTGTTGAGTAGAAACTTTCTAGTGGATTTAGAGAAAGACATAGACACAAATCCTTGGGATTTGGTGGTGTGGATGTTTACTGGTGTATACAGATGCCACATTGATGCAACCACAGATTTCTCCAAGTGGTCATTATTGTGATTGTTGTATTAACAGCATATGAAGGAGATAATAACTGCTAGAATTTATATGGTGCTTTAAGGTTTGTAAAGCACTTTACAAATATCATCTTACTGTATCCTCACAACAACCCTGGGAATCAGGTGCTGTGACTATCACTATATTATAGTTGAAGAAATGGAGGCAAACAGAGGTGAAGTGACTTGCCCAGGATCACACAGTTATAGCCAATGTCCAAGACTGGTCTTAAATGCAAGCCTTCCTAACACTAGGTCCAGAGCTCTATTTATGATGAATTGCCCAGAGACCTACATATCCTCAGATGTCAGTTGCTTCTATTTAGTCAAATGAAGAGTTAGGTATAAAGACAGGGTTGTATCACATAACCTCTTCTTCCTATTTGAGCATCCCATTCCCTGGGAGTGAAGGAGGGGGAAGAGCCCCCCACAGAAACATCTGCTAATATCATGCACTCTCGATTCTGAAAACACACAACTTGCTTCAAGGCTCAGATCCCATGTCACCTTCTCATCTGAACCTTTTCGGCAGCTACTAGCGGTCTTCACCACCACCACCACCACCACCACCTTGTAACTAGTCTGTATTTAGTTCTCTGTGTACAGGCTGTGTCCCCTCACTAGAGTGTAAATACCTTGGGGGCAGGGACTATGTGAGTTTGGTGTCCCTGGAACATAGTAGCTGCTTTATAAATGGCTGACAAAGGACTGAACAATCTTGAATCTCTGTTCATGGAAACTCTTTGGGCAGGCATAGCTGAAGGGTCCCCTTTGTTTTGTTTTGTTTTGTTTCAGTGGCCTCTAACCTACAATTTCCAGTGTGGTTTTAGATGCATGGGACACAGCCTGCTTCTCTCCCCAGCATTCCTGAGTATTCAGGATGTCTGAATGAACTAGAAAACCCCTGGGGGGAGTGTTCTGATCTCCCTTCACTTCTGCCATTTGGGGTTCCAGCAACAAGCAGGCATGCCCCCATCTCAGTGTACCCTTAGTTTGCTCTTCATCCAAACTGACAAAATAGGATTTTCACAATCAGATAAAGATTTATGGGAGGTGTGTGAAAATAATGCCTACTCGTCTTCAATCACCTCCCTGTCCTTTGATGCACCATCCAGCCCAACGGAAGAGAAAGTCCTTTAGACAATCCGCGTCTCCGTCATTAAGGAGCTAACCATCCATTTCTAGGCTCCCAGACTACAAGGATGCCGTGTTCCATCTGATGCATGTCAGGAAATGGAGGATGGTGTGTTCTTGAAATGTTTAAAACAGGCTGCTTGGGGGAAGGGGCAGGAAGGAGGGGGTTGTGACCCATTCACGGGACCTGGAGCCCCAAGGTTCAGGTAAGTGCTAGCAGGCTGACCATCCCCACCTCTCCCAGGCTGGCTTTGTTGGTCCCTGGGGAGGTCAAGGTTTGCTCCCTCCCTCTCTTTCTTAAATTAGGCAGCATAACTAAGTAATAGAAGAGACAGTCTCCAAACCAGGAAGCACTAAGTCCAAGAGCTGCCTCCAACGTGTGCTGGCCACGGCCCGAGCTAACTCTAAGCTCTAAGCATCTCTCAAAGAACATGTGTAGAAGCGGGGACCTGAAACTTCATTAGTAGACGACATTTGCTCACCTGTGAGTTCCCTATGCCAATAATACACAGGCCCGGCCCTATCCTAGGAAGCCGGAGGTGGCCACAATGCATAGACTATTGGGTCTGGAGTCAAGAAGGACCTGTGTTTAAATGGAAGTCATTTAACCTCTGACTGCCTCAGTTTCCTCAACTGTGAAATCGTGATGATTATAACAGCACCTCCCTCCCAAGACTGTCACGGCAATCAAGTCTGATATTTGTAAAGGGCTTTGGATACCTTAATGCTCTCCACAAATGTGAGTTATTATCATCAATGAATCCATCAATAAACATTTATTAACTGCCTACTATGTGCCAGGCACTGTGCCAATTACTGGAAATATGGAGGAGGAGGAGGGAAGGGAGGGAATAAGCCAGGCACCATAGAAACACTTTTTACAAATATCATGATCATTATTGCCATTATTACCAATCACCATTATCCCACATTTGTCAGGTGGACTCAAGCATACTCTAATATAGGGCCTCTTACACTCTTTCTACTCAGGACCCCTTTTCACCAGAGAAATGTTTTTGTGACCCCAGGCACATAGGTATATAAAATAGGCATACATAACCTCTGACTGCTGCCAAATTTTATGTGACCCCCACATTTAGTAAGGGATCCCCTGTGGGGTGGTGACCCACAGCTTGGGAAGCTTTGCCCTAATATATTTTTATAAACCAGTATTTGGTGTCTCATTTTAAAAATTTATATTTTAAGTTGACAATTTTAAAAATAGTTATGATTAAGTTAGCTGAATTTGATGAATAAAATCAATATTCTTCACATTCGTTTTTATAAAAATTCTGTGAGTCTTCATGAAATGATCTTCATGTGTGCATGAAACTTTTCTGCTTAGAGGAATATGAGCACCTTGAGGTCAGGGACTGTCATGATTGGAGCTCTACACCCCCTCTCACACAGCTGGTGTTTAAAATGGTTTATTTGACCCCCCCCCCATCCCTTCCAACACACAAGAATATAAACTCTCTGAGGGCAGGGACTGCCTCCTTTTCTATTTCGTACCTCCCCTCAGTCCTGACATAGTAGCTTTTGGTGCTCAACAGTCACTTGTTGAATGGGATGGAATTTTACTCCTCCCTAGTAGAGTGTAAGCTCCCTGAGGGGTGGTATTCCTCTGTCTTTTGATCTTTAGCAGCCAGCAGAATGTCTTGTAAATAGCCAACACTTAATATTTGCAAGATTGAATTGAATCATGGGCATGTTACCTGTGAATTCTCAGATGCTCAGTTTCTTCACCTCTGAAATGAGAATGAGAATACAGGTGCTGCTGCCTAGTGTGGTGCAGTGAACAGAGCAGGATTTAAAGTTAGAGAATCCGGGTTCGAATCTCAGCTCTACCATTTACTATCTGTGTGACCTTGGGCGAGTTATTTGATAGGTCTGGGCTTCAGGTCCTTGTCTATAAAAGTAGGAAGTTGGCTTGGAATGCTTCACTCTACGATCCGAGAATTATGATGTCGTCGAAGTGCCCAGAAGATCCTAAGCTGCTAGAACAAGTAGTTACTATTATCACGTTAAGCCTGGCAACTAGTAACCCTCAGTGCAGATCCTCCTTAACGGGGCAGGAATGGCTCCTTTCCTTTGAGTCCTCCCCCAAGAGTCAGTACTCAGCCACAGGGCATGCTCTCCTCCAGCACCACATGGAGAAAATAGCCCCAAGTACCTTCCCTCTCATCCTCCTTTGCCACTTCCATCCTTCTGGGGAAGAAACCCTCCCCCAATTTAGGAAAGTACTTCTGGAAGCAGGGCCAGCAAGCACAAGCCTGGTCCATGGGTATTTTCTGACGCTTCTTTAGAGCGCTGAGTGGTTGGTTTGGGCATCGTGAAGGATGAGAGGGAAGGGTGGGAATCACTGGACCTGCGGGATCCACCGGTGAATCCTGCCTATGGTGAGTGCTGCACGGAGAGGCATCTGCTGGATGATAAAGGCATCCACTCCATATGTACAATCACAGTCATCCCTTCTCAAAGCCCTTAATGACATCTGCTACACACGATGTCAGTCCCGAATGATATGCACAGATTTCAACAACCAGTGACTAAGCTGCTAGACACCTGCGCATACTTCAAATGCCTCCGATGGGAAAGCAAACAACAGGTGGCATTTACCTCTAGCACAGTATAAATAAGGAAGAGGGGGGCAGATGGGGGAAGCCCTGGAAAATCCCTCCACCCTAGCAGAAAAGAGAAAACAGACCGCTTACTGGATCATGCGAGCCTTTTAGAAAGTCAAAATGTTTTTAGAAAACCCCTTAGAGAAAAAAAAAAGCCTCCAAATTCATTACTCTTGCATTTGGATAATATGCCTCACAGCAAGGAATAACAGGGTATTGTTATAAAAGAGAAGAAAAAAAAATGAATACAAACTGAGTCACTTACATTGACAGTGAGGAGACAACTCGATGGCCTCTACCCTTGGGGGAGGTGCCTGTGACCTTGGATCAGTCACTGACTTTCCCCTGAGTCTGTTTCCTTATCTATAAAATGAGTGAGTTGGACCAAGAAGGCCTTTAGGTCTCTCCTAGCTCTTCATCTCCGTACTTCAATTTTTTTTAAAAAAGTCTGTCCATCAAATAATAAATCACAAACATTTATACGGCACTTAAGATTTTGCAAAGTTCTTTGCAGACACAGCTCCTACAATGCCTTCCTTCCTCATCTCTGCCTAGTTGAATCCCTGATCCCCCTGGTGACCCAGGTGGCTTAGGTGCCACCACCTGCATGTGGCTTTCCCTGATCTGCCCATCCCTGCCCCCCTCCCCGCCCCCACTCAGGAACACCCTCTCATTTTTGGAATTACTTTGTGCTCATATAGGGACACAAACAAGGACTTGGTAGGGGGATCTCTGAGGTGAGGGGACCAATGGAAGCCAGCACCTTCTCCGCCATTCCTAACGTTCCAGGTGCTTAGTCCACAGAGAGGTGACAGGAATTGCTGGGGTCCCATTGCCAGGATGGGGTAGATGGAGCCGGTTTTCCCAACTGATTATCTGTTACACCGAGATGCTTGTGACTTTGGAAAGCCTAGGATTTACTCCCTTGTGATATGTTGTATCTCCAGGCTATGTTGCAAGGTTCTTCAAGGAAGGTGCTATTTTATTCCCCATGTTTTGCACACAGTAAATAGGAGTTTAATGAATGCTCCATTCACCACCAGCTACACTACTTTTAGAATTCTTAGGACATGTGGGTCCCTTCAACTTCCTTCTAAGTGCTGTCTTTCCCCAATAGACTGGAAGCACCTTTAGGCAGCGACTGGCTTGGTTTTTATTTGTATCCACAGAGCTTAGCCCAGTGCCCAGCTCATAGCAGATGCTCAGGAAGGGTTTGTTGACTGACTGAGCCTCACAACTCTGTGAAATAAACAGCATAAGTGGTCCACCTCCATTTTTCAGAATGGGCAACTGAGGCTCAGGGAAGAATGAGTCACAGAATTAAAGAGTTCCAAAGGGACCACAGAGGCCGTGTAGTCCAACCTACAACAACGAAAATCCGCACCACAGCATGCTTGATGAGTGAGTGGTCAGCTCGCCTGGGAGGGCGAGGCAGCTCATTCTAGGTTCAGAAAGTGCTCATGACCAGGCAATATTAAGCCTAAATTGGCACCTTTACATCTTCTCCCATAGTTCATCTTCCTGTCCTCTGGTGTCAGAATTGTGATCCTTTGTCCATCTTTTCAAACAGCCAAATAGCCTATAGCTTTTCATATGATGGGGGGGGGGGGGCAAGGGAATGCCTAGTGATCAGTCTTCAATTTCGGAATAAGCAAACGAGCCCAGACCAAAGTTGTGACCCAGTCAAGATTCCACAGGAGTAGAATCACGACAGATGGGCAATGAGAACCCAGGTTCTGACTCCAGATGTGGGGCACTCCCCATCCAACCCCACTCCTAAAGAGTAGCTCAATCAGCACTGATCTTCTCCTCTTACCCTTTCATTAACTGTTGTGTTCTCTTGCAGTTTAACTGATCATCAGGAAGATGCTTGGTGCCCCCAAAACACTGATTAAAGAAAACATACCCATCTCTTAGCTCCTGGGCATGGAAGTAAATTTGTGACGCTACATTTAATAGCAACTGGAATCCAGCTAGGCCCAATTATAATATCTTGCTGTGATGAGAAATTAATTAAACATCTCCATGATAAAGACCCCAGGAGCAAGCAGAGATTCTCCAGTAAACACATCACTGGGGAGGGACAGGAGAAGGAGGAGACAAAACGAGGGGGAAGAAAAAAACATATTTAGCCCATCTGTTCTGACAGTAATGGGCTCTGGTAATCTTTTCAAGAGTACATGCAGGGCATTGTACTGGAAATGCAACTACCTGGCAGGCAAATTCATCCCGTTTCCTAATTCTGCTCTTCCACTTGGTGACTTGCTAATGGGAAACACATGTCTCCCTCCTGCACCAAGTTCCAATTGCCCTGGAATTCAGCGGCTGAGCCAGACAGAGGGGAGAACATGTCACCATTTGGAGCTTTCAGCAAAGCCCTGCAGTCGCAGTCGGCACCCTATTCCAGGGAAGGATATCAATTATAGATAGGGACTTGCTTTAGCAGCCCGGTCAGGACTGTCAGACACTAGATAGACAGCCATGGAGACTCATGAATCTTTCTATTAACTGTAAGAGAGGGGGGAAGAGCACAGGTCGGGCTATAAATAAGGCCGAGTGGCATCGAGTGCTTGAACACCATGACTCTGGGCTGTCTGTGTCGGGAAAATTCACCGAATTCAAGAAAACTCTTCTTTCTTTGAACAAAGTTACAACAATCAAAGTAGCTTCATGTTTCCTCGAACCTCCCCCACCCTTTTAAGCCCCTTCTACACCTTATTTTTCCTGGTAGGATTAGATGAATGCACATCAGTTATGTGCCACTTCTGTAGGAAATGTCGCAAGGGAGAGAAAATTTACCCATAGTGACCCCACATAGTAGGCTTTCCAAATGCACTTTGCCACAACGTGAAGAATACTTGTCATGGGGGAGAATGGAAGTCGAGACTTTGGGAAGGTTCAGAAACTGAACCTCATCGAGGGAATTCAATTCTAGTAGAATTTTGACTCTTGGAGGGAAGGGACACAAGAAGGGCAGTATTTTATAGTGGATAGAGAGTGGGCTTTGGAATCAGGAAGACCTGGGTTCAAGACCTTGCTCTGACACACACTGGCTGTGTGACCCTGAGTGTGCTTAATGTCCTCCTCTAAGCAACCCTAAAATGAGAAGGTACCAAGAAATTGACAACCTGCATTGGTGGATGGAGCCTTCACACCAGGAAATTCCCATGCCAATTAAATCATAGATCAGGAAGTTCCCAAATAGCAACCTCCAGGGCACAGTGCTTTGCACATAGTAGGCATTTAATAAACCCTTGTTGAATTAAATTGGGAAGAATCGGAAATAAATGGTCTGGAGCTAGAAAGAATCACAAAGGCCTTGTTTTTTAAAAATACAGTCAGAGGAAACAGGACTCCAGGGAAGATAAGGGACTTGTCCAAGGTCATAATTATATAATCCAAACTTCTCATTCTAGAGAATGTCCAGATTTGGGGCCATGACTCGCCCAAGGTCACAAAGGTAGAGGAGCAGAGTTCAGGACTTCTGAGTTCAGACCCAGAGCTTAACAGGTAGTGGTAGGAAGAGCCCTAGATTTTCAGTCTGAGGACCTGGGTCCAATCGCTGCCACCAGTGGTTAACGAAGCTTTGCTCTCTCTGCACGACACTCCTCCTGAACAAAACAAACAGGAGCAGTTCTCTCTCATGGGAAGATGATACTCATGGTGGGCATTTTCAGGAGTTGACTCAGGCCATTGCATGAGAGCTGGAGTGGCTTCCTGTAACCCCGACAGCTAATTTTCACTGTGAAGCAACCAGAGATGAGCCATAGCACCTTAGCTGGCTCCCTCTATAGATCCACTGAGCTCCCAGCCTCATGAATGCCTTGGGGAAAGCACACATTTATAGAAATATTCTCTCCCAGGCAACCTACTTGCTCTTCCCTCCAGTGGCCCTGCCTATTTTAAAGAGCATCATAAGAAAAGGTCATCGGCTTGGAGGCAGAAAATGGGTTGGAGGCCTGGCCTTGTCAGTCTCCCCTTCTGTGGGTTTGGGTGTCAGTTTACGGCTCCCTGAAAGGAGATGCCTGGCCTTGACCCTGGTGCTCCAAGGTCCCAACAGACTAATATTCTAGTCCCGGATGACTTGTCTGCAGGTGCCAAAGGCTGCATCCACATACTCACTGTGAGCCAGTCAATTCCCATCAGGGGTAAGCTCAGTCGGAGAGAAGCCACCGCCTCTCAGAACATCCCAAGTGGAGGGATTCAAGGTACCGCCTCAAGGGAGGTGGGATGCTCAGCCTGCCAGCTCCCTACAAGGAGATGCCTTTTATGAGCTTCTCTAGCTGCCATTCATTGCCAGCTAGTAGCCGGCCGCCCTCTGGGGAGGAATCTCTCCATCCTGCAGATCCACAGTTACAGGAAGCAGGCAAGATCTCTGGCTGTGCAACAGCATCCTCATCTTGGATTTAATTCATTTTAACATGCATTTATTAGACACCTACTATGTGCCGGCACTGTGCTAGGCATATAAAGACAAAATTGAAAATCTCCCCTACTCTAAAAAAGCGTCCCTTCCACAGAGGGAAGAAGGGAAGGGGAGTAATCTTAGCCCCCATTTCCCCAGCACTTTAAGTGGATTTTCCAAGTACTTGTCATCTCATTGGCTCCACAAGTAAGCACACAAAAGATGCCAAATGATTTCTGCAGGGAAAGAGTCCTGCTCCTGGGGACAGGGGAGGAGGCAGCAGCCACTACAGGGCTCTGATTAGGGATTCTCCAAAGTGAAAGGGAGGAGGACATGCCTTCCATGCATGAGGGACAGCCGGCGGGGATGGAAAGGCAAACACGGGGAGCAGCTAGCTGGCTGACCAGTTGGAGCAGAGTGGCTAGTATGGCAAACAAAGGGAATGATGGGAAATAAGGCTGCACAGCTAGCTGGGGGTCAGGGTGTGGAGGATTTGTGATGCCAACCTCAGAAGTTGAGTCCAGACTCAAATGCATGGAAGATTTTTGAGGGGGGGGGGGGGTGGTGCCATTCAGTCACATGGAAATTAATGGTGTAATGTGCACTGTAGGACCATTTTTCCCTCTTAGAAATGTCCCAAAATGCATTTTCTTGGCTATTTGGATGTTTTCCCTTGCTTTTATTCGACTAGTCATCCTGCACAAGAAGAATGGTCTAGGTTTCAAAGTCAGGCTCAGCTTGAAAATAATACTTGCACCAGATTGGAGGGAAGAAAAATACAATTCGGTTCGTGGAAAATGTCTAGATAGCCCTTTATTTATGAATGTGACTTTCTAGCTTCCACAATGCCTGGCCCCTAGTAGACACTTCATGCTCTTTTAAATGAAGTGACTTTCTTCTTCCGGGCAGTGCCCAGCACTCTACCCCAAAGTTCTCAAGGATTCTGCATCTTCATTTAACAACAAGGAGGTGAAAGGGGTCTTCTGGAATAGAGATGCTAGGACCTGATTTTTAAAAAAGCAAATGTCCTTGCATAGGGGATGCATGGGCTGCGTCTCAGATGGTGCATGCTGGCCCTGCACACACAGTGTTGGATTGTACACTAATGTTAAAAATGTAAAGGTTTTTATTATTCAATATAATTCTCCAAACATCTGGGTTGGCCAAGAATGAAAACCAAGGGACATGTGTTTGCCTGCGTGCACGCATTCCTGATCCTTTGAGGAGGGAGGGAGGAATGGTCGCCCTCGGCTGTCATGTTAAGAGCATCTTAAAGCTGAGGTAGTTGGACACTGGACTTCACACCAATCCCTGGCCCTGGCCTGAGGCACCTGCTGAGCTGCAAGAGCCTTTTATTGCTGATTACCCCTAATTGACAATGATCTCAATGACGCTGGTCGCCTTTCTGCTCTGCCCCACCTCCTCCCTCAGTCCCTGTCTGCTCTCCACTGTCCCCTCCCTGTGAGGACACAGGAAGAGCAAAGAGCCAGATGTGGGAAATGATGTGAAAAATTCCCCAGTGCTGCCTGGGCTTCAAACCCCAAGAGTGTCTCTTTGCTACCTTTCTCACAAAGGGGAATCACAAATTAATGTTTGTGGTGCTGTGGGAGTGCGAAGCCCTAGGTGCACACCTGGAGAAGACAATGAGCCTCAGTTTCCCCATCTATAAAATCATGGGTTTGGACTCAGTGCTTCAGAAGTCCTTTCCAGCCTCAAATCTATGACACTGACTCTGGTGTGAAATACCACGAGCTGTGTCCTAACCAATCCTCCTGCATTTGTGCAGAACAGAAAATATCCAATCCCATAAAAAGGAACCTGTGGGCCCCGATTCCTGCACAAGGGAGGGCACTGCAGCTCTCCACTGAGGATCCCCAGGGAGACGGACGAGGTGTGCAGAAGAGGACTGACTGACGTGCTGCCTCCCCTCCTCTGTTGTGCCCGGCCTTGGGGGAGGGGAAGGAAATGCCGCCTGATTCAAAGGTTAATCATAATTCATGTCCAGCTTACTATCACTCAATAACCATCAAAGTCTGAAACTCCAAATAGTGTTCTCGGCCTTCTGCGATCAGAGCCATTATGTTCTCTGTGGAAGGCTTTATTGAATTTCCCAGTAAGCTTTAGTTGACTGAACAGGTCAAGAACTGTGGCTCAGAGTTTTCTTTCTTCTCAGAAACTCATAAAGCCCTCTCCGCCTTGTGACGCTGCTGCCTGAGAGACTCGACTCGGCCCGGGGTCAGTGCCGCTGACCTCCTGGGAAGAGGTCACGCCATGTGGAAGCCCCCTCCAGAATACCATTAACTTACATGCACAAGCTGCTCCTGGGTGTCAAACTCCCGCGCGCAGCCCTCCCAGTGACAATTTGTCTCGTAGACCACTTCAGGCTCCTGCTTGTTTTCATCTTTGTCCCCTTCCTCCTTGACCAGGGTCATTCCTTCGGGTTGTTCCTGAAAGGCAGAAGGTGGAGGGGAGGGAGAAGAAAGGAGGACGCTGGGTCAGAGGAAGAAGAAAGCAGAAGAAGGCACTGGGGAGCAGAGGCTAACGAGGACAAGGAAAGCCGGACCAAGGATGCGGCCCAGGGCACTGGCAAGCACTATTGCCTCGAGTCTTTCACAGGCTGTGTGACCCTGGCCAAGTCCCTTACCCTCTCTGAGCCTCAGAGTCCTCATCTGAAAATATTCAATGAGGGCAGGGACTGTTTCTTTCATGTCTTTTCAGCTTCCAAAGGTTACTTTAGTTTCAGATTTAGAACTGAAAGGGACATCAGAAATGAGCTAGTTCAATCTTCTCATTGCACAGATGAAGAAACTGAGGCACAGAGAGGGGTAGAAGTCTGCTATCTGAGCCAGGGTCGGAACTCTCAGATTCCACTTGCAGCAGCTTTTCCCATGTGTCCTCCTGCCTCTTATATGCCAAAGGTATTTAATGCTTGTGGAATTCTTGAATTTACTGACTTGTCATCAACTGATTGATATCGAGCAGCTTTTCTTAGCTGATGACCTTGAGATCCTTGGAAATATTCCTCTGGTTTTCTCATACTTTTAAAGAAAAGGATCTGATTTGAAATCCTGCCAAGGTGGTATCACCTTGGGCAAGTCATTAGCCTTTCTCAGAGTCAGTTTCCTCATATGTAAAATGAGGTAGTTGGACTCAGTTGAATTCTTTCTGAATTCATAATCTCTGCTCCTCCTGTCCTATTAAACAGACCCTCATCCATTCCAAGAGGCTTCCCACTTGGTGATAGGAAAACCGCAAGGCACTTTGAGCACACGATTCACATTAATATGGCCCTTCCAGGTTCACTTTTAGAGGTCCGTGGCTATATTGTAAAAGGTTGAACATGCATGGGGGGTGGCTAACAATGCTCATCAGCCCCTGCTTGCCCATCATCCATAGAAATGGAGCATGCTCCACATTCTGGGATGGGGTGGGTCCTTCCCCAAGGAGCCACCGAGGCCATTCTGTCCTGTCAGTCTGGGAAAAGATTCAAAACCTCTCCCCTCAAACTTGATTTAAAAATTCATGAAGGTTCACTAGAAAACTGAGTCCAAGTCCAAAAGTCAAGTGCCGCCTGTGGATGGGCCTGCGTCACACCTCTGGGGCTGCTTCCACACTGGAATTCTAAGTGAGCAAGCCAAATGCCAGGCTGTGTCTTGGTCATTTCCAGTTTACTGAGCCATCCCCATCAACTGGGACACGGGCTAGTGTGGGCTGCCTGGGCAGTGGCAGCTGTGGGAGGGGTGATCTCTGGTTCACTTAAGACTCGGGAAAAGAGAGAAATTCTAAACTAAAGCCCGGGTCCAGGTCAGTATAGAGCTGATCTACATTCATAGAGTGGGTTCTATTGTTCATCCAACCAATGGATGGTGGATAACGAAGCCCCACCTGGTGATTGCTGTTACCGCATTCCTTTACCTAGAACTCCTCTTGTTTTCCTTGTGTTCGTGTCAAGTTCTATCCCGAGGACACAAAGACACAACGATTCAGTGAGTTGGGGTTGCTATGTTGCTCCCGGCAACAAGGGAGGGACCAACGCAAAGTTCTGAGTTGGATGAAAAGAGCCTGAGGTGAACTCCGGAGGTTACTTAGCCACCTCTGGGGAGGAAGGTGGGGAAGGGCACTCCAGATGCCTACCTGCAGACTTCCTGCCCCAGGGCTGGGCAGGTCTTCATCCGCTTTGATCTTGGATCGCTTATTGTGCATCGGGTCCCCAGTGCTGCTCACTGCAGACTCGCTGGTCGGTTTGTTTTGCTGCTCAAGTTCAGTGCAAAACCAAAAATAAAGCCTTGATCAATGTACAATCCCATAGCCGGACACATAATTTTATTTAGTCAGCTTTGATCGGATTGGAGGACAGCCTTAATTAGAGGGAGAGCTCAGAGACCTGGCCTTAGACTGAATGAAGCATCCTTTCATTTGGATCAGAATAGGAAAAAAGGATGCTCATCTTTTCATTCATAGATATAAATAAGCCTCGGTTAAAATGTGGAAATAGCATCTGCACCCCAAGTCTTAACGGCTCTCACCAGGAGCAACCCTAAATGGGGAAAACACAACATGATGAAGAAATCCCCCTGAACAGAACAGATGGGCGGTTTCTGTTCATTGAGACGCTGCCATCTTCTCTGCTGGATTAAAGGTGCCTCCACAGGAAGACTGACCCACTCTAGAAACTCCTCCCCCTTGCCTTTGGTGGTCCATGTGCTAGATAGAGACCTTGGGACATGTCCTCCTGGGAGGCTGAGGGAAATGGAGGGAGATGAGGCCTCCTGATTCCCGATCTCCTATTAGGATTGGTACAGGTTGCAGGGGGAGGCGCCAGGAGACTTCCCGGGGCCTTCCTTAGCATGCTTTCCCTGAAGTTATATGTTGGGAAAGGCCACTGTGGACTGCTTGAGATGCTGGCCAGAATTACTCAGGAGGATGCTGCCTGGATTATTAAGGAAGGGCTAATAGCCATCATGGATTAGAGTAGCTAGTGTCTCTATGACACTTTAGCATGTGTGTAGCACTTTACAGTATTACCTCATTTGAACCTCACACCAACCCCAAAAGGTAGGTGCTATTATCATCTCTGTTTTACAGATGCAAAAACTGAGGCAACCTGAGGTTAAGTGACTTATCCAGGGTAACACAGCCAGGAAATGCCCGAGGCTGGATTTGAACTCAGAAATGACTGACTCCAAGTACATGTCCTATGTGCTATGAAACCACCCAGGTGCCGCATCCAGGTGGCGGTCCTGGACCTGGCAAGGAGCCAATGCCCGGTCTAAGAGGCTGTTTTATTATCTACTCTCGGGACTATGTGGTTCTCAAGAGACAACAATGGGTGTTTTCTCTCCCTCTCACCTGTGCAGCCTCCGACAACCCGGAGCTCACTTGGACAGGGTTTAGGACGCTAGGGATGCCAGGAATGGGTCTCTGAGTAGGAAAGGTCGGGGCCGGGTGGATGAGTGGAGGGCTGTGTCCGAAAGCGGATCCCAAACTTTGTTGACGACTTAAAATCTGTTGATGCATATGCTGGAAAGAGACTGGGGTAGGAGGGTAGGTGAAACTAAGCGCCGGGCTGCAGCGAGGGAGGAAGCAGACAACAAAGACAGAGCATTACTTTGGCTGAATCCAGAACAGGGTCCACAGGCAGCGGCTTCGTCCCCTTGCCTCCCCCGTCCCGTGACTCAAAGGCACTAACAGGACCAGGCTGGCAGTGCCTCCAGGAGCAATCAGCTCCAAATGATGACCCCAGCCCGTCCTAACGTCTCCCAACAACAAGAGCGGTGCTTGACACACACACACACACACACACACACACACACACACACACACACACGCCTTAAAAAGGCTCTGCAAAACCAAAATAAAAGGCGAGGAGTTCAATAACAGCTATTTATTGCAATAACAAACTTTATATAAAAAGGAGACGGTGACGACATGCTTTATAGGAAGCGCTTTCCCCGGTACGGAGCTCTACGGACTCTCGTGGATGAAGCAATTCCTTTCATCACGGCTCAGGCTGCACTCTTTCATACGTCTCTAGATCTTATTACAAGAGGAGAGAAAATCAATTGGCCGAATGTGTTTTGAACACCAAGCTTGTCATATCACTCATTTGTTTGTTAAGACGGAAGGCTCGGTTCATCCAGAATGTCACCTCTAGAATTTCCATCAGGGCCGTCCGCTCCTGAAAGCTGATGGATTAACCTCTCCCCTTGGAAATTGGTGATCAATGGGCTTCGATGCAGAAATATCCCAATGGGGAAGCACATCTCCTTCTTGCAGTTAAACAGCATTAAGTGTCTATTAACACCCATTATGCATGCTAATACCTGTCATCACTTCATTACGACCCCCTCCCTGCCAGGCTTTCCCAGACTACTCTTGAGTACTGGTAAAATTGCACTACAGATTGCTCCGGGTGAGCAATGCCAAACTGCTCTTTGTGCTGTACTTCAAAAATGAATTGTTCCGGGTGAAATCCTCTTAGAAACCTATGAAATGCTCACATAGCTTTTTGCCAATGGTTTAAAATTGCATGAAAAAACCCCGACATAATTGCATTCATGGGTCTCTCTTTCTTATAATGAGTTAAAGTAGCCTTGCAAATTAAAATATTTTTTTCCACCCCAGTGTAATACCTAGCAAGAATCAAGGTTTCTTGTAATGTCAAAGGTAGATTTCATGCAAATTTCAAGTCTGGGACATTAATTACTATTGCTGTTAAGCACATTAGCCGATAATATTACAATTTTTAAAATCCAACCATTTTAAGTAACCATTCAAAAGGCATTCTCTGTCCATTAATGTGACTGCACATTCTGTCCACTGGCCCGCAATCCCTAGAAAGACAGCTCCAATGTGATTATGTTACTATTATTCAGTGAGAGAGACCCACATTACAAAAGGCTACCAATTGAGGCCTGAATATCATTAAGAATACCCTCAGAGAATTTTACTAGTCTTTGAGGATCTCTCTTTTCATTTTATATTGTATTTCTTTAATAAAGGGAGGCAGAAATGTGGTGAAAACAGTCCTTGTTCCCAGGAAGAGTTAGGGAGAAATCAGTAATAATATTCCGTTATTGTCGGGCCGGAGTTACTGCCAGTGTTTCTATAAGCAACCATGAATGATTACCACGAGACTCGGCAAAGGGAGCCACTATGGATGATTGATAGGACATTAATCAAAAGATGCATATCAGCCTCCGAATTTGTTCCCCAGCTTTCCCCTAATAGCTGATTTCATGTTCACTGAGCACTGTGCCAGTTTGTCCAATTTATTCTTCAGTGTACGAGCCATTCATCAAAGAACACAATGATTTAACACCCCCTGTCCTTTCAGTGAGCGAGCATTACTAAGTGTAACTACCTTATTCTGTTCATTAAAAAACAAACAAACACAAAAGTAAACACCTGGCTGGCCCCCTCCCATCCCACCCCAAGCAATTATAATGTCACCCATGTGAGCGTCCAAGGATGGAACTGAGCCAGAGGGGCCTTCGGTATGTAAAGGGACTTGGAGGGGGTGGCTGCTTTTCAGTCCAGGAGGTAGAAGCCCCCATCAGCAATTTGGGGGCCAAATCTCAGGGCCCAATAAAATGGCATTGAGGCATGGTACGCACATGGAGGAAATGTGCTGTCTGTTATATCCAACTGCAAGAGAAAGTGACATTATGGCCTGAATAGAAAAGATGGGGAGGTAAGGAAGAGGGGTGTGTGTGTGTGTGTGTGTGTGTGTGTGTGTGTGTGTGAGAGAGAGAGAGAGAGAGAGAGAGAGAGAGAGAGAGAGAGAGAGAGAGAGAGAGAGATGTTTTCTGTTATATCAGAAAGGTCATGTAAAAAATTTTTTTTAAACTAGGGAGCCTCGGGGCAGCTAGGTGGCGCAGTGGATAAAGCACCGGCCCTGAATTCAGGAGGACCTGAGTTCAAATCCAACCTCAGACACTTAACACTTACTAGCTGTGTGACCCTGGGCAAGTCACTTAACCCCCATTGCCCCGTAAAAAAAACAAAACAAAACAAAACAAACAAAAAAACTAGGGAGCCTCCCTTCCCTTCACAGGTACAATTTTAATGTAAGAATGGCAAGAAAATTTGGGTGGAAAAATAGAGCATTTTAAGTTTTTGAATCTTTTCATTATCATAAATATTTTGATTTTGGTGAGAGTAGGAGTCAAAAATTCAGAGTTTCATAGACTGGAAAGTGAGGGTAATCTATGTCCAGGTAGTTGCCCTATCCAACCCACTTGGAAAGCTTACTTATAAAGGAAGAACTGAGTGTAAGGTATTGAGCAGAAATATCATACAGTATTAATTCCCATTGCATTAGAAGTCAAGAAGACTGGCTTCCAGTCCCAGCTCAGCAAAATCGGGTCTTCATCTCCTTTTCCTCAGACTATCCATCCTAAGAGTCTGCTGATAGGTGCTCCTGCCCCCATGCAATCCTTGATAAAGTCCACCCTCCACACTATAGCCCATGATATCTTCCCAGTGCACTGTCTTCATTAGGCCCTAGCTTTACTAAAAAATCTTGAGTGGCTCTTGATTGCCTAAGGAATGACATATAAACTCCAAATCCTGGCATTCAAGGCCCACTGCCATCTGCTTTGTTTTATGGTTTTGCAGATATTGTATTTTTTACAGATTTAAATTCAATTTAAATTTTACAAATTTTTACAAATTGTGGCAACCCTGCATCAAGCAAGTGACCAGTGACGTTTTTCCAACAATATATGCACTCACTCCCTGGTGCCTCCTCAATCAAATACAAGCTCTTGAATTGGATTTTCTACATTCTCCACTGTTTCCTGGCTCCCCTTTCTCCAACCTCCCTTCTCATCACAGCCCATCTAAACTAAATCACACCCATTTTCCAGGCAGCTCCTGCCCTCTTCTACCTCCCCATACCTGCTGCCATCCCTTGCCTCTGGTTCAACCTGATGAAATGTGATGGGCCCCCCCGCCTTTTTTGTAAATTCCAGGTCAGGTGTCACTTTTTTTCCCCTGAAGCCTATCCTGACTCCACCCCCAACCCCCATGCAGTTGGTCCCTGCTCCTCAATGCTCCCCTCACTGCTGTTTGGACGCCCACCTGGCAATCCCACTGACTGACATCATGGCTACCTGAGTGCTAGACTCTATCCTCCCTGTGGCCAAGAAATATGTCATTTTCATTTGCTCGTGTCTGTCTTTCTCTTTCCCAGAATCAATTTATTCATATGCATTGAATAAATGTTTGTTGAATTGACATTGTGCCTCTTGTATTCCCTTGCTTCTGATAGAATATAAACTGCCTGAAAGAAGGGACTGATTCACTTTGGACTCTGCACCCCCAGCCCCGAGAACACTGTCTGGCCCATAGGAGGTGCTTTGTGAATACACACTTGATGCTTCATGGATCCAACAAACATCTGCTGAGTCGGGGTCCAAAGAGAGAGGTCCGGAGAGGGAAGGGCCACCTCTGGCTGGAGCAGGGCTCAGAGTGGGGAGACCTAAGGTACGCTTGGGAAAGTCTCCACCAAACCAGACCCTACCAACTCTTCCATCACTCAGGGTGCCTCAGTGCTGCTAAAAGATCTGACAACTGGGCACAATCACGTCCCAAAGAAGGGGGTTTCTTGAAGAGCAGAGTTTCTATTGTGCATCCCTCAGTTCAAGTCTCTAATGTGGTCACTCGACTTGCCTGTCCTGCTTCTGCAGCTATGAGGCTGGAGACCTTGAGGGAGTCCCTTGGCCACCGTGGGCCATCATTTCCCAACTTCTAGAGGACAGGTGTCCCTTGATGGCTTCTCAGATCTTTCCCACCTCTCAAATGGGATGACTCTTCAACTCTGCCTGGGGGTTGCTAATCACCTCCTTTCCCCCATTTGCTCTTTTATTGAAACCAATTCACTAAATGGGCTCTTTAATGAGATGTAACCAAACATGAATTACTTTTAAAGTTTTCACTTCTTTTCCCCCAAGTATCTATATAAAATAGTACAGAATTTTTTTAAAATCCCATATGTTTATTATCATAAACTATATAATTGTAGGTCTATTAAGTCATTAAGAGATCAGGCAGAAGGCTATATTCCCAAGGGGGAAAACAAATAAGAACAATATTCTAAGTAGATAGTTATGAAGTCAGAAGAAAATTATTTGAATTTCAATTTGCTCATTATCCCTTTAAGTAGCAGCAGTAGGAGTATGAACATCTGGAGCAGAACAAACAAACAAATAAAAACTGTAACACTTTAGTCCTGAGAAAACTCCTTAGGGATTTACTCACAGCCTATTTACTCTTAGTTTACAGACATTTCTAACTAGTTCATCTCAAGGCAGAATAGAAGAAAAGGGCATTGGAATGAGGAAAGTTTCTAGACAATAACCTATCAAGATCAGCAAAAATGACAAGTGAGAGCTAACAGGTTAAATGCCAAGGAGGAGAAAGGGGGAAAGTGATATATAACAAGTCTTTAGGTTCTTCATAGGACCAAAAACTATATAAAGATGCATGGCCATTTTGTGTGACAGAAATAAGCCCTCTATATCTCAGCACTGTCTGAGGGGCATCACTGTGTGCTTCCATAATTAAGTTGTTCACCTTCAGGTAGCCCAGAATCTTCAAAAAAGGATACATTATATTTTACATACTATATTTTGAGAAGGGATAAGAAATGTGTCATTCATGTGCCATGAAAACAGATATGATTTTTTTAAATCTCATCCCAATACTTCAGCTATCTGCAATATTCACTTTTGGAGGAATTTCTGACCTCTGACAACCCTGGAAAAGCTCTTTTTGTCTACTTAGGAATGAATGAATCCTTTCACTTACTCTTCAGCCCTCCACTGCTGCCTATTAGAGGCCATGGGTAATTTCGAGTGTGTTTGCAATCCAAGATCACACAACCTCACAAACACTAGCACACAACCTCACAAACACTAGCACACAACCTCACAAACACTAGCACACAACCTCACAAACACTAGCACACAACCTCACAAACACTACCACACAACCTCACAAACACTACCACACAACCTCACACACACTACCACACAACCTCACAAACACTACCACACAACCTCACAAACACTACCACACAACCTCACAAACACTACCACACAACCTCACAAACACTACCACACAACCTCACAAACAGTACCACACAACCTCACAAACACCACCACACAACCTCACAAACACTACCACACAACCTCACAAACAAGACCACACAACCTCACAAACAAGACCACACAACCTCACAAACACACACTACCCATCTCCAGAATAGTGAGCCAGATAGTCCTCGGACCTCAGTGCAAAGTGTACCTTCATGCAACTGTACTAGCATCTCAGAAAGTGAGAACAAGTACAGAGGCTCGTGTGCCATTGAGCCTTTCACTGGAACATAGGAATCTCAAAGAGCATTCCAAATAAATTAATAAATTAATTAGAATGTAAATAATTAGTACAATGGAAAGAGCGCTGGCTCTGCAGTCAAAGCCCCTAGTTCAAATCTTCCCTCTGATGCTTACTCCCTATGGGAATCCAGGCAAGTCATTTCTCTTCCCTATCTGTAAAATGGGAGGGTTAAACCGGATGGCCTCCAAGGAGATCCTTTCCTACTGGGAGGTTCTAGCATGACCATCGCACGCATGTAGGAAGAGCAGGGCCCATCCCGGGCTTTCCGTGGCTTCATAGAGGGTCTTCTGCATCTCACCTAAGGGCTTGGTCTGCCCCATGCTGGCATGCAGTGGGCATCAGGCTGCCTGCAGGAGTCTGGAACCAAGTGAACCTTCCTATTAGTTAGAAGCCATGGGAGAACAGAAGGAGCAAAGGGAGCCAAGTTCTGGTCAAGGCTGGAGTGTCCCCCAGAGGACATGAGGACCTGAGATGGAGCCCTGCCCCATCAGGCTGCGTTTGAAAGAATCAAACTCCAAATCCCTTTGCTTTATGTGGTGTGAACTTCCACGAGTACATGTCAACCAATCAATCAATTAGCAGCAATTATTTATGGTGCCAGGCCACAAAAATGCCAATGGACCAGTCTGTGCTCTCTCTTCCACTGGCGAAAGCCCAGGCATCCACGGAAGTCTGTGCAAAGAACAGACAGCATCTCGATCCAGTGGAATGGAAGCCCTGGGAGGGCAGGAGCTGAGCTCTTAACTTTGTCTTTCTACTCCTAGAGTCCAGTATAATGCCTGACATGGTCAAGGCTTTTCAATTGAACGGGTATTCCATGCCAAAAGGAGAACAAAAAGTCATCTCCCTATGGATTTGTTTGACAAAGCGACATTAGTCTCGTTGGCATTTTAACTCTATTCAGGAAGCCCTAATCATGGAACGTAGGCACAGTATCTGATCTAAACAAATTTAATTTTGAATTGACCTTTTTTCCATATAACTATAGAACTTTTAAAAAACATATTTAGAGGAAAGACAGATAACAATTCAAATGCCTTGGGGGGCAGTGAAGACCGAGGCCGCAGTATTTCTAATTCCCCACCCTCGGGATTATTTTTCCAAATCTCCCTGTGCCCTTGACACTTTCCATCTTGAAGCCTTGAAAGTATCAGAAGGAGGTAAAGCTGGGCAAGACACCATACTGCAAGCACGTGAGGCCGTGGCGCTTTATGGAAGGGACTTTAAGAGGAAACACTCACACACACACACACACACACACACACACACACACACACACACACCAGGCTTCTAATCGAAGCCACCCTTTGTGGTTATCGAGCGGCTGCTTCCCTAATGAGGTCACTCAGGGCCTGCTCCCAAGCAGTGGATGTGACCACAATCTTTGCACTTTGGTTCAAACAATTCTTTCCAGTACTCTGGAACAGGAAACTGTCCACCTTATTTATTTTTTTTGGGGGGGGAGGGGCGTGCACACACACACACACACACACACACAATCTGTGCCTCTCATAAGGAAAAAAAAGCCGATCTCTTTGTTTCCATGAAGCTCAGTGTGAACTCACTGGAAGACTCTGGTCCAGGACCAGGATGGGCTAATGGGCACAGAGGGGTGGAAACACGCTGAAATGGACCACGACGCTGTGCATCTAGCGCTTTGGGTGAATCTGGCTTTAAGGAATTTAAAAGGAAGACTTCTGCCTCCTTTATTTTATTAGGGGACGCATGTTCAGATGGCACTTCATCTGAACAGGGGCTGGGGGCTTCTGTGGGCGAAGTCTCAGCATGAATCCAGAGCATGATGGGGCAAGCAATGAAGCCGAGGGGATCTTGGGCTGCAGTGAGGAGCGGGGAAAACGAAGTCCCCATCTCTCCATCGCCCTGGTCAGACCACACCTGGGCTGTATCCAGTTCTTGGTACTGCAGCTTGAGAAGGCCATGGGCTGGTTGAAGGTCAGAAGAGCGACCAGACGGGGAAAGATTCATAGGATCATAAATGTCAAGGCAGAAGAGCCCTCAGGGGTCACACACTCAAACCCCTCCATTTTTACAGATGAGGAAACTGAGGTCCTAAGGAATAAGTGACTTGCCCAAGGTCACCCAGTGAGCAGGTGAGTCTGGGTTTGATCTAAGGCCCCTGAACTTGGGAGGAAGTGCTTGTTAATGTGCTGGGGCTTTTAGTTTATGCCATCTGAGGATAAGCTGAAGGGAAAGGGAAAGTTGTTTCTGCAAAGAGAAGATCAGGGGGACATGACCCACTCCATGCTTGTCTCCAAGGACTGTGAGGGAGAAGGCAAATCAGCTTTATTCTGCTTGGCCCCAGAGGGCAGAACCAGGAGCAGCGAAGAATGGGGATAAGAAGAGGAAGATGCCAAGAGACCAGCCAGCGGAGGCTCCATGCCAGGAAAACTCCCTAACAGGAGAGAGGCCCAACAGTCAGATGAGCTGAGGACCAAGGTGAGCACAGAGACCTCTAAGGGGAATTCCGTAGTGAAACACAACCTATGTCACCCGGAGGCTAACAATGTAAAAGGACAGGCACAGTTTAGAACTGTGGATAGACCAATTAGTGAGGAGTAAAGGGACCTGGGATGAAATTCCATCTCCACTACCCACTGCCTGGGTGAACTTGGCAAGGGAGGCACCTCGTCTTCATGTTGGCAAGCAGGACAGCACCGTGGACAGAGCCCTTGAAGTCAAGAAGATCTGAGGTCAAGTCTGGTCTCAGAAACTCACCAACTACATGATCCCAAGCAGGTCCTTCAACCTCTTTCTGCCTCAGTTTCCTGATATATAAGATGGGTATAACAACGCTCCGACTTGAGCCGGTTGTGAAGATGGAATGTGATATCTGTCAAGTGCTTTGTCAGTCTTAAAGTACTATGTAACTTTTTTTACTGCTACTAGTACTACCGACACCACCACCACTACTTACTACTACTATTACTACTACTACTTACTACTACCACTACTTACTACTACTATTACTACTACCACTACTTACTACTACTATTACTACTACTACTTACTACTACCACTACTTACTACTACTATTACTACTACCACTACTACTACTACTTACTACTACTATTACTACTGCCATTACTTACTACTACCACTACTTACTACTACTACTTACTACTACCACTACTTACTACTACTACTACTTACTACTACTACTTACTACTACCACTAACTACTACTACCACTACTACTATTACTACTACTACTTACTACTACCACTGCTTACCACCACCACCACTACTACTACTTACTACTACTACTACTACTATTACTACTACTACTACTTACTACTGCCATTACTGCTGCCACTACTACTACCACTACTACTACTTACTACTACCACTACTTACTACTATTACTACTACCACTATTACTACTACTACTACTTACTACTACCACTGCTTACCACCACTGCTACTACTACTACTACTTACTACTACTACTACTACTACTACTACCACTACTACTACTTACTACTACCACTACTTACTACTATTACTACTACCACTATTACTACTACTACTACTTACTACTACCACTGCTTACCACCACTGCTACTACTACTACTACTTACTACTACTACTACTACTACTACTACTACTACTACTACTACTACTACTACTACTACTTGTTGCTTTTGCTGTTATCCCTCTCTGAGCCCATTTCCTCTTTTTGTAAAATGTGCTTGGACTACATGAGACAGTTCAATGATTTACTGGATAGAGAACTGGACTTGAAATTGGAAAGACCTGGATTTTAATCCTGCCTCAGATGCGACTGGTGGCATGGTCCTGAGGAAGTCCTTTAATTTGTCTCTGACTCAGTTTCCTCTTCTATAAAATGGGGACAATAATAGTTTCTACTTCAGCGGGTTGTTGTGAGGGATCAAATGTGGTGACGTGGACCTTGTAAACCTTGAAATCCTGTGTAAGCACTCGTCCTTATTCCTGCTGCTGTTGATTAGGTTATCTCTACAGGGTCTCTTCCAGCACTCGGTCTGAGCCTGTAAAATAAGCCCACTTCAAAACTGCCTGTGATATGGGCTTGGTTCTGCTTTTGTATCTATGTTTTGGGGGTCTAAACAGCTTCTGGTGAACATGCTCCCTATACCAGTGAAGATGCCCCTTGAGGCAGTGACTCTCCCAGAAATACTTAACCTGCCTGTGTCCAGGGCAGGATTTGAACCTGAATCTTTCTGACTCTGAGGCCCTTTCTGTCCACTTCTATCACCTCTTCCACTGAAGAAACCCAACCTAAGGCATCGCACGAGGCACTGACTTGGGGACAAGAATTCGCAGCCTTCTGAGGGCATTGGCTGCCTCTCTCTGCTCTGTTATGTGCCTCAACTGCCATCACTTTGGCTCTTCTGCTATAAAGCCCGCTTCCCCTCCTGTCAGCACCTGAGAGCCAACACAGCTGGGAAAAAGCAAGCTGGCTTCCCTCCTGCCCCAGGCACCATCCCCCCAAGCACCAGCTCCGACCAGATGCCAGCGCTATCATTGCCAGGGATGGTACGAGAAGATGCCTGCAGCAGTAGAACGTAGCCAGAGCTCCAGTTACCAGGCTGAACTTGTCAGCGCTGGCTCCAAGGGAGAGCTTGCTCAGACTTGTGCCACCCAGGCTAGAGGATGCTGAATCCAGGGTGGGCCAAGAAGTGGAGGGGCTCCCGAGACCCTGGCCAGAAGACCATCTGCAACATTGACGAGGGGGCACAGCATCTGCATGGACCATCAAGGCTGAAAGGAAGCTAGTCCTGTGGACCAGGGTCCTTTCCAGTCTCCTCACAAGGCAGAGATGGAGATGCTATTATCCTAATTTAACAGATGAAGAAACTGAGGCTAAGGGACTGGTACAGCTAATAAGGGCCTGATATAGGATTAGAATTCAGGGCTTCCAGTGCTCTAATATACATATATATAAATAATGTATTATATTATATGTATTTTATATATGTATGTATGTAGATACTCGTTCTAGTTTTGGTTTTTGTTTTGTTTTTTTGGTGAGGCAATTGGGGTTAAGTGATTTTCCCAGGATCCCACAGCTAGTAGGTATCAAGTATCTGAGGCCAGATTTGAACTCAGGTGCTCCTGACTCCAGGGCCGGTGCTCTATCCACTGCACCACCTAGCTGCCCCTCACTCTAGTTCTTTCAGAGAACTCTATAGAAAGTTACACAGGAACACACACAGAGATGTGTCTAGTCTCAGCTACTGTCTGATAAGCAATCCTACGACATATCTGTACACACCTACATAGCATGGATGTCCCATGCCCGGCTAACACCAGATGCCATCTAAGCATCAGACAGCCCCAAGGCAATCGACAAAGTCACTACCAGTTTGTCTTGGTGTTTCCTCTTCCTTCTCTCCTGAGGGTCTCAGCCTGGAGGTTCCCTTCTCCTCCTCCTACCATTCCTATCCCTGCCTCTGCCTCTTGGAAGGCCATCATAATGAGTGTGTTATTATTATGTTGGTTATATTCCAGCATCATCCGGCACAATATGCAAAGGCAAGGGAAGAACTGGTGATGATGAATTTCCTTCCCCAACATCTGTGTCAGTTGCAGAATGGACGGCGACCAATTCGCCAGGTCCTCCCGGAACCTCCGTGGTCAGGAACGTGCTCAGACCAGCCTGGTCTTTCTCCCTCTCCAAGTTCCACTTTCAGTTTTTGGGTTTACTCTGCCCTGACACAGAGACCTCCTCACTCTGGCATCTGCTCCATCCCTGGACTTCTCGAAAGGCCCCTCTTCTTCTGACAAAAGCCTCCTCGATGTCATGGGGATGGGGCAGGTATTGGATGAGCCCCGGATCTTTCAATTGACACAGCCTTGTGTTACTTGGGGGAGGGGGGGAGGTTAGACAGAGCCACAGCTTCCTAAGATGAAGTACCAAGGGAGGTCTTTGGTAACCAGTGAGATCTGATTCAAAATTATCAGTCACCTTAGAAAATCCCTCAACTCCAAAGGCTTGAAAATTGGAATGAAAATCATTAGACAGAGAAAAGGAAGAGGGAAAAGCAGGGAAAACACAGATGGCCAAAATTCATCTTTCATCTTACAACATCTGCTATACAGTCAGCACTTAATAAATGTTTGCTTATTGAATCCAGGGGAACGAGCACTGAACTCAGATACAGACTTGGGCAAGTCTCTTCCACTATCTGGGCCTCAGTCTCTCCATCTGTAAATCGAGGGGGCAGAGCTGTGTGACCCTGGAGGTCTCTTCCTGAAAGAAAGGTTGGCCTTGCTCTGTACAATGGGACCATCATCACCTACTCGACCCAGACGTTCCCCCGGTGTCTACACGCTCTCAAGCTGAGGCCTCAGACGTCTGCCGGAGATCAGCACAGCTGCCTGGTGCTCTTGGGGCCAATCTAAGAACATCTGAGGTGTTGTGGCATCTCATAATAATGACTCAGGAGCTGGCCAGGCTCCCTGAAGATCTACACAACAATCAGAGCCAGTCCAAGATGTCAGAGCCTCAGGGAGCCATTTTCTGGAGGCCCAGCTGCCATGGGTAATAAAGGTGGCCTGGGCCTTTTGCCATGAGGGGGGCTGTTTCCATTGGCTCCCTGCCTCCGCCTGACTTTAACTCCTCAATGCACACTTCCTATACTTTCATCAGGATCAGAGTCTCTCTCTGTTTCTATCTCTCTGTCTCTCTGTCTCTCTCTCCCTCCCCAGGTTCACATTATGGCTTCTAAAAAAGTAAACTACTTTAGGGTCTGACTTTGGTTATCGGTCATCTTGGAAGAGCTGGGGCACAGGAAGGAAGGAGGGATGAGAGGATCAGTCACCCAGCCCCTATTTATATAAGTACCGACTGGATGCCAGTTCTGACGCTGTGTGCTCAGGACACAAAGACACAAGTTTTTGAGACAAGAATTAGGGAAGATGGATTGGGGTGGTTTGGGGTAGGGGAATGAGATGAGGATAAGTAAGACACTCGCAGGAGGTGGGGGTTGGTTCTTTATTGGCCTCACAAAACAGATCCCGTTTTGCTGGTCTTACTGATCACTGTGATGCTGTGATCACTGATTTTGATGCTCCATAAGAGTCTCCATTACAGATGTTCCAGAGGAGCTGCCTCTCTGTTTTGGTGAAGTTTCTACACCAGGAATTTCTTCCCATTCATTACATTTCAAGTAGAGGAAAAACCTTTTAACTATTTTAAGGAAAGAAAATAGGGATTTTATTTCTTTAAAAACAAGTGGGCAGACAAAGCCAAGAGTTGCACAAGCCCAGAAGACACAGGTCGGTTGCAATTTGCACCAGCAGAGGGACCGACCATCTGGAGGAGAGCAGACAAGATTGGAGAAAGCATCCCTTTGGTCCTTTGCTATTAACAAAGTAATCTCACATGAATGATCTCATCTGATCACCTAGATAATCATCTACCACCTACATAATACCCAAGTCCATTTATATGTGAAAAAACAAAAAGGCCAAAGAACTTTAGGAGCTTCTTGGAAGTCATGTAGTTTAAGGAGCAGGTGAGGACCCCCATATTGGGATCATCAGTTGCATCCCCCACCTAACCCTTCCCATCACAGGAGGCTGCCTCCCAAGGAGACTTGCTTCCTTCAGATCATCTGGGAACTCATTCTCCTGAGGACACAGTAATTTTCAAGATCATGGAGAATGCATGAGCTTAAATGATGGCTAATTGATGGTCAAAGCTCCATTTTCTCACCGTTGGGAAAAATTGCACTGATGACTTTTGTGCTTTCTCCTAATGAAGATGTACCAATTTCCTCCTCTCTTTAACCACCATCTCTCTTCAGAGGAGTGTAATGCCCTGATCTGATACCATAGCTTTCCCAAGATTCCACCTTGGATGCCAAGCACTTTTCATGATCATTGAAAACCATTATTTGGAGAACAAGAAAAAAGCCTGTCTCCCCAAATCCTGCTGGCCCCAAGTCCTTTCCCTCCACACTCTGGGAAAGTTTTACTGCTGTTCCTGATTGGCTGGGGCTTCATTGAAAGAGGCTTTGTGGCAGGCACGACTCTGGGGCTACAGCAGGTCCTCCCTCAGGTTTGCGCCCCCCCCCCCCGACTTTTTTGGGCACAGCCCAAAAGACCATCACAAAAAGCCAGAAAGACGGGGTGGTTTAAAGCACACGTACCTTATTGCGCTTGCAGACAAGTGGCCGTAGGAACCGCTGGCCGATGAGCTGCTGCGGGAATTATTGAGGATGGTGACCAGGGAGTTGGGTGATGTCCTTATCATGGTCTGAAGGTCAAAACTATGGTCAGACAGCGGGGAGATGGACAGCGTCCGTTTCCGGCTCGGTCTCGTGGGCACCCTGGGGCTGGGGAATCTGGTGCCTATTACATAAACAAAACGAGGCCCGATTACCTCTGATTGTACCAAGTACCTGGTTATCTATTACTCGTGGGCATGTGCTGGGAAAGTACAAGAGAGACACCCCCCATCCCAGGCGCGCGCACACAGGCACACAGGCCCACAAGCACGCAGGCGCGCGCGCGCGCACACACACACACACACACACACACACACACACACACACACACACACACAGGAGCGGTCGAGCTCACCTTGACAAGCTCCACTCTTCCCATCTGTGATCTACTAGCTACAATTGAGGAAATTAGGGAGAAATATTTATCTTGCACTAGCTTACCTCAGGGGAGCGCTGTTTATTAATGTGCAAACAAAGTGATGAATTGCTAAACAAAAGGGAAAGACTTTTATGTGTTATCCCGCCCATTTCTGGTGATTTATGGGTCTGACGGCTCTTTAGACATTCACATCATTAATTTGCCACGAGCAACAAGACAGAGGCTCAGAAGAGAGTCCCAAAAGACTTAAGCCCCCACCATTTCCAAGAGAGAAACTGAAAGAAAACAGGAGATTCCCATCGAGTCTGGTCTGCCCAAGTTCCCCACTGATTTTACCTAATCCAGGTGATACCTGAAGGGAGAATAAAGCTCTCAATGAGACACTGTTTTCCCAAAAAGGAAAACCAGTGACTGCAGGAAACACAAGATGCAATCAAAAATCTGACTTTCATTTCTACCCAGAATTTCTTTGGTGGGTGGAGGAAAAGGAATGGGAATGGACTGTGTGATAGCCACTTAACTTCCTAACGGAGGCTTGGCTTGGCCTCTCAGACTCTTGGAGGAGGAAGGGGCTCAGAACATCCTTCAGTGCTAATGGTCGGACACTCTTGTGGTTAGCACCGACAGCCTCAGGGCTCAAGTGCACAGAGGAGGGCAGAATTCAGTCATTTTAATGAAAGAGTTAAAGAATTACAGGTTACCATGTTGCCTCCCCCATCTCAGTTCTATTAAAAAATACCAGTTCCTGGGATTCCAGGTTTTAAATCTGCTTTGTATTGGCAGGGATGCCCTGCCGACTTAATAGTATCATCTCCAATAGAACATTTTCATTACTGAACCATGGAAGGGAAACTTAATGAAAATGCCCGATGACCATTTCACCCGATAAGAGGCAAACCAAACATGACTGGTCTTAAGTGGAAATGGAAGACTTTTCTCTCCCGGCATGGTGATTTATCAGCTGACAGTATGTGTACATAGCCCTGTATTTGTGGAAATCTGGACTTAATGTAAGCCACCAAGTTATCCCTCAGAGATCAAATCGAGGGGGTAGAAGGCTGGGCCCCTGAGGCCCATGGCTCTCCATTAGTGGGACTGGCATGGTCAGTTAGACACCAGGTCACCTCTGGAAGCTCCGGGAGCTCATTCCACAAAGTGGAGTCTTCCTATGTGAAATAATGTCCTTTCAAATTGGTAAAAACAAGCACACAGACAAACATGGAACAAGACAACAGTAATCCTCCAGCTGAATGAGTTTGTCATTTCCAATGTGGAAAATCAAAATTAACTTTGTCAATTTTTCTAGATCTTTACAGTTAATCCAAGTCTTTGCTTTCTTAAAATTTAAAGATCTGAATTTTTTTAACTTTAAAGATCTGACCTCTATTCCTTTCATTTTTCTGCTGTGAATAATATGATATAACGCTGCTTTAAAAGGAATAGCAATTGCTGGCATCACAGTGTCTTAAGGGAAAGGAACTAAGTAGAATAAGCATTTATAGAGCACTTAACTACATGCTGGGCATTGTGCTCAGAGCTTGACAAATAGTATCTCATTTAATGCTCATGATTATTCCTATTTAACAGTTGAGGAAACTGAGGCAAACAGAGGTTAAGTGACTTGCCCAGAGTGACACAGCTTGCAAGTGTCTGAGGTTGGATTTGAACTCAGGTCTTCCTGACTCTAGACCTGTAGCGCCATCAATTGAGCCACCTGGCTGACCCATGTTGTTTTGCTCTTGACTGCCTCCATATTACTTTACTCTCTAATTCTTAGTGTCCTCCCCTGCTGGGGGGCGGTTCCCAGACTGAGGACCTGGCCTTAAGTCTCACCTGTCTGACCCACCAGGGCACTGGCAGCAGCGAGGGGGTCAAGGCTGGAGAAGACATACTGTCACCAAGAATCACAAGGGGATTGAGGCAGCTAGGCACACACCTTCCCCCTTGGTGCTCCCCATAGCTGGGGGCCGAGGCAGGCTTCCCACCCCGACCCTGCCCCAACACCCACAACCCACTTCACATGATCCCCCCTTTGTCTCCTCCTCTCCTATGATTTTTCTATGATATTTCACCTTGAAGACACTGATTGAAACGAGATTCTGCCTGCAGAAAAGGGGGGCATTGTAGGTAGGCAGACCCCAAGTATGGTCTGCTCAGGGCAGAGAGCCCCCTCTCCTCCCCATAGACATCACTGATTCTGCGGTGATTTAGGGGGTGGATCAGAACCCACAACCCCATAAGCGAAATGGCCTCCACATTGGATGATTCCGAGCCAAGGCTGGCATTGAAGCCCTGAGCAATGGGAAGGAGCACGCTGGGGTCTGGGCCAGAGAGATTCTGTCCGAGCTGAGTCTAGAGACTAGCACTGACTGTATTGCTCCACTCCAAACAGAGCTGGAAATTCAGGAAAAAGAGACTGAATTCTGAGTAGGGAGGAGGGACCTGAGGGTGTGCAGAAGTCTCGGATCCCTTCTTTGGTGAGATCATCTAAGAACCAGGGGATGTTTACTTTGGAGATGAAAAAGGACTCAGCAGGACTTGGTGGCCCTGTTCTAGTCACTGTGGCTTCTACTTCCTGCCTAGGGGAAAAGAGGCTAACTCCTTAGTGGGCACTACAAGTGGGCACTTCTAGTCACTGAAAGATTGGCAGGTGGAAGAGGGAAGCCTTTCCCAATGCCAGAGCTCCTAATCCCTTCCCTCTGAGATGACTGTCCAGATGTTTGTTATGTTTTCCACCCCTCTAACCACCTCCCCGACATGAGAATGGGAGCTGGTAAGGGCTATGGATCTGCCTTTCCTTGAATACCCATGGCTTAGCCCAGTGCCTGTTACTTAACAACTGCTCAGTGTCTGACTTACTGACTTTTCCGTTTGACCCTGACAGGCAGGAGCAATGGGCACAAGCTGAAAAGAATGAGAATTGGACTTAAGACAGATGATCATTAGAGGCGTTTCCAAGGGAAATGGGCTTGGCAGTTGCCCTGTTCCCCCACTCTCTTTGGGGTCTTTTAGTGGATAGATGGCCACTTGTCAAGTACACTGGAGAAGCATTTTGCATCTATGACTTCATTTGAAAATGCTTGAGAATTGATGGCTGGTGAACTCCTTTAAATTCTGTGATTTTTATGAAGTCAGAGAAACAACCCATTTTTGTTTTTGTTTTTAATGTTATGGGCCCAGGGCACCCCAGAAGTTCTCTGGGGCACACCAAAGAACCTTCTCCTTGAGAAACTAAACCGGGGCAGCTAGGTGGCGCAGTGGATAGAGCACCAGCCCTGGAGTCAGGAGTATCTGAGTTCAAATCCGGCCTCAGACACTTAACACTTACTAGCTGTGTGACCCTGGGCAAGTCACTTAACCCCAATTGCCTCACTTAAAAATTGGGGCAGCTAGGTGGTGCAGTGGATAGAGCACTGGCCTTGGAGTCGGGAGTACCTGAGTTCAAACCCAGCCTCAAACACTTAACACTTATTAGCTGTGTGACCCTGGGCAAGTCACTTAACCCCAATTGCCTCACTAAAAAAAATTAAAAAAAAAAAAAAAAAAAAAAAGAAACTAAACCAAAGGACAGACACACCTAAAGAGATAAGTGGAACCAGATGGGACTGAGCTAGCTCGGGACCTCCACCCTTCATTCTAGTCTCCCTCAACCCTGGGGAGATAAAATTAGGTGTGGCTGCTTCCTTTGTGTCCTGAGGAGAGAGATGGCTTGAGAGATCCACAGCCACCCCTCACCCAATTCCTCCAGCCACCACCAGTGGGGGATGGTCCTCCCTCACTAAAGGAACTTTCCAGTCAGATGGTCACCCCCATCAGTCCTCTATGAAAGTAACTGCCTGTCTCCTTGTCGAGGAGATTGGTATCTCAGAGCCATGCTCTGTGCCATGCCTTCTCCCCATGAGAAGTCCAAGAACTTATGGTTTCCCTTGTCTTCCCTTGCCCCTAAATACACTACCATCTTATTCTAATTGCTTTTGTGTGCAAGAGGCTGTAATTCTTTAAAGAGGAATTCCTAAGGACCCCAAACCCCTATCCCTTCCCAAACCCCCTACATGACATTAAGGTTGTTTCACCTCTGAACTAGAAAAGCAGGTGGTACAAATGGTCCTGCATTGGCAGTTTTAAAGATGGTAGAGGGAGAGTGTCCTTTGAGAGCCTTCCTATGTAGCGTCCACTCCCTGTGGGAGAGCTGGAAGACAAAGACTCGGGGGTGCTTTGAGATCTTTGCTTACAAACCACTGCAGAATTTGAAATGGTACGCCCCATACAGTGGCGCTTGGCAGCGACTAGCCCCATTATTGTTCCAAAGAGACATCTTCATTTTGGCTTCACGCTAATTGTTTTGTTTCTCTGGTGTAATCTAAAATCCTGACAAAGAAGAGAGGGGCTTATTTCTCTATGATGAATGATGGGACATTGAGATTTCTACTTAATGACAATCAATTTTACCAACGACTCCAGCAAGTTAGGGTACTTTTAATTAATTTTTACAAAGTAAAAGGGTGACTTCAGCCTTTATTTACATCAAAGAGGCCTTAGTCTGACTGAACACATTCTCATCAAATGCAGAAGGTAATATGGGTTGACCTCCCAGCACCCACTCTTATTTTAATTCTCTATTTACTCTTTTAAAATAACTGATTTGCATAATAACAGTGCACTGTGTTTTTTTCTTCAAAGCTGAGACAATCTCTAATTGAAATGTGTTTATGATGAATCTGAAATGTAAGATCAACACACACACACACACACACACACACACACACACCAGCATACTCACCCACCTCCATCCCTCCCAACAGCAGGTAAGAACACATCAGATTGGGGAAAAACAAGATGAGCACAGCTCATGTGCTGTCCAGGGATGGAGCTCATAGGCTTAGGGCAGAGGGTAAGCAGCTCTATAATGGGAGACTTCCTATCCTGCTAGATCAACAGGCTGCTATTGATCACAGACAAAGGTTGAATAGCTAAACTTGGCTCCTGAGTGAGTAACTCACCTCAATGGGCTCAAGACAAATCTGGCTCAAAACCTAATCTGACGAATGGATGCAAAAAGCCTAGGCAGTGGCTCTTCTGACTGTGGTTGGACAGTCTGGTATCATAAAGAAAACAGTGGCCTCGAAGAAAGAAAGATCTGAGTTCAAATCCTGTCTGAAATATACTATTAGTGTGATCTTGGACAAGTCACTATGTTTTTCATCCTGAGTATCAGTTTTTCATTTCTCAAATCAGGATAATAGTAATTGTCATTACTGTTTCACAGAATTATTGTGAAGCTTGAAAGAGGTAATGTAGATAAAGTGCTTTGTTAATCTTCAAGTGCTCCAAACAGGCCAGATATTATTACATATTATTATATACAAATGATGATGTGTGCTGATAGGTACTTAACCACTTTTATTAATGCTGTTCATATATGTCCATGTGGATAGAGCACTGGGTCAGGAGTCCAGAAGACCTGAGCTCAGACACTTATGAGTCGTGTGACTCTGGGCAAGACATTTCATCTGGGTCTGCCTCAGTTTCCTTAACTGTAAAATGGGCATGAGCCGAATCCCTACCTCCCAGGGGTGTTGGGAGGATCGAATGAGATGAGATTTGTAAAGGCTTTGCCAAGTGCCTGGCACACAGTAGGTGCTTAATAAATGCTTGCTCCCCCCCTCCCTCCCTCACTCCTTGAGGTAGAGGGTTGTTTTGCTTTAAGTCTTTGCATCCCTAATGCCCAGCACAGAGCAGGGCAAAGAGTAGGTGCTTCTTTATGGACTGACTGATTTTTTACCCTTTTCGGAGAGAGCAATGGACACACACTGGCTCAAGTCCCACCTTTGTGCTGATTGCCCATGTGGCCTGGGGATGGGCCGAGAAGGCTCCTTCCAGCTGCTGGTCTGATGCCGTGAATCTCCATCCTTAGCACTGGCAGCTAGCACGTATCCAGGACTTAAGACCGGCAAAGTGCTTTACAAATGTCTTCTCACTTGACACTCGAAATGACCTCACGAGGCGGGTGCTATTATCATCTCTATTTTACAGTTAAGGAAACTGAGGCAAAGAAGGATGAAGTGACTTGCCCAGGGTCACACAGCTAGTAAATGACAGCCTTGGAGGTGCGGCAAATGATATATGTCCAACTATGTGATAGGCTGTCATTGGGAATAGGGTCTCAGAAAGTAGGACTGACAGCAATATTGGGGAGTTGCAGAAGTGCAGGTTTAGACTTTATGTCAGGAAAACCTTCCAAGAAGTGAAAATGTTATGATAGTGAAATGGACTGTTCAAAAGGTGATGAGCTCCCTGTCAGTGAAGGTCTCCAAGCAGAGCTGAATGACCACTTGCCAGGTTTTCTGTAGAGGAGATACTTATTCAAACACAGCTTGGTCTAAGTGGTCTCTAGGGTCCTTTCTGACTGAGATTTTTTGATCCTCCCTGGCAAAAACCAAACTGAACTTTGAGGGATCACAGGGAGACAACAGGATAGGCAATAGGGAGTCACTGACAATGTTTGTGCAGAGAATTAGCATGGCCAGGTCCATAGCAAAGGAGCATCATTCTGGTAATGCTGGGAAGAAGGCTTTGGAGGGGAGAGGGAGTGGAGGTCCGCATTAGACACATTAGGCAGCTACTCTAACAGTGAGTCGAAGCAGTGAATGATGAGAGGCTTGGAAGGGCTGCTGATGATCACGGGATGGGCGAATGAAAGCTCTGCAACCACAAAGTCACTTTGCATCTATCCTCTCAGCAACCCTGTGAAGAGCCAGGGCGGACTGCACCAGCTCCATTTTTAGGTGAGATGTGGGAGGCTGGCAGGGAACAGGGAGCTTCTTAGAGGACTCAGCCACCAGCCAGAGACAGGGAACCTGGGCCTCCTGACTCTCCATCGTCACTGCCGCCACCTTTCCGATTTTGAGAGGCTCTGCCAAGACGTTGCGGCGGGGAGAGGGGGGATAACCTGGTCGTCAGAGGAAAATCATAAAGGGAGGCTGGCTGTTTCCAGATACGACTCACCAGGGCTGATAAAAATGACGGGTGGACAAACTTATCCCACAGCCACAGAGAGGTTTGCCATAATCGCCTTTATTCTAAGGAGAGGCATTATGGATTAATCATTGCTATTTTAAAGGGACAACACGTTTAGGTAATGAACACTGCTGTGGTGTTGACTTGTCTTACGGGTTGGCATTTTGAGGCATAATGGCTATAGCTTTATTGAGCCTTCTTGGAACCAGAGAAGGGTAATGGGAGGGGGTCTAATGGGGTGACCTAATGAGAACAGAGCCCCCCACGGGTGAGAAGGGAAGCAAACAGGCAGGATCCCTGGCTGGGGCATCTCTCTTCCTCCTGCGGATCTTGGTGATAGGGAATCCAGTAGCCAATAATGTCCTCTTTTTAGATAACTCCCAGTTCTATAACTACAGACTCTCATCTTGCCCCTAGCCTCCAATCCTACATCCTAATTGCCTGTGTGTCCTCATTGGCACCTCCAATTCAGCATGGGGAGAAGTGAGATCATCATGCGACTGTTGACACTTGCTCCTCTTCTCTACTTCCCTGTTCCTGTGGATGCCACTCCTGTCCTTCCCCTTTCCAGAGCTCACCACTCTCTCATCCTTCCCATTCAGGTGGTTGCATCTGTCCCTGACTCCCCACTCACATGTCCAGTCCCCTGGTTCAGGCTATCATCTCTCCCCTAGATGACTTTTCTCTGTAAATACTAATCCCTGCCTCCAAATTCCCTCCGTTCAGATTCACCTTTCCCACAGCAGCCAAAATCATCTTCTAAAGGCCTATGGGCCAATGTTCTTGACCCCCTTGCTCACAACCTTCTGTGGCTTCTACTTCCTGCCTAGGGGAAAAGAGGCTAACTCCTTAGTGGGCACTACAAGCCTTGCACAAGCTGGCTCCACCCTACTGTGGTGGCTTAGTTTCTTATTTCCAGCCCCGACTCCCATAGCATAGAGTATATTTTAGCCAAACTGGACTAACCACCATTGCTCTATTTTGTCCTCCTCCCTTGCCAATGTATTCATGCAGACGTCCCCCAAATCGCCTCTCTGAAATCTACCTCTTCCTTTAAGGCCTCACCCAGGAGTCACATCCTCTCCAAAGTATTCTGTGGCCTCCCTCCCCCACAAACTAGAAATGATCTCTAGTGCTCTCATCTTCTTGGAGCCCAATGGTCTAATATTGCCTTTGCCTTGACTGTGGCCTACTTTGTAGCTCCCTTAGTAAACTGTTATCTCCCACAGGGCAGGCATCATCTCTCTTTGCACCTTAATATTCTAAGGGTCTGCTAAAGTGCTTTATGTAAAACAGTGCATGTAAAGAGCAGGAACTGAAATACTTTTTAAAAAATTCATTCATTCAGTATATTGAATGACCTTTTAATGTATTGCATTGAAACATGGTGGTTGAGTACTAAGCAAGGCATGGACTTGACAGGAGGCTCTGAGTGGTCACTGAGTCAGCCAATGGGGCCCCACCACCCCTTCTTCTTAGACCATTAAGGGGACCATGGCCACTACCCTGGTCACTCTTCGGACCAGACCTTTTCCTTTGGCTCAGTATCTAGCTGGCTCCTGATGGCCCAGTTGATCATAAGGCCATAACCCTGCATAGCTCAGCTGAACAAACCATGGAGATGCCCGGCTATAGAGATGCTCAAGAGGGGCAGGGGATAATCCTCAGATTCCAGCGCTTGGGCAGGCAGGCCATGCTCTGAATCAGCATTTGAGGCACTTTCTCCCTTGGACCAAATGATTAGCTGCAAAAAGAAACGTCGGATGACTCAACCAGACTGTTCTTTGAGGCTTCAAGTGTTGTATACCTGCTGGCTCTCCAAGTAGAGCACTGTCAGCCAGGACAATGGAGACACTTCCACGAGGGAAAGTTCCAAATTAAACCATGAACACAGGAGGAAAATTTTGCCATGAAATTAGCATCGGCCCCATCCCTCCCCCAAATCACAGGACTTACTGTCCATGGCGTGGAGGTATTCCATGTGAATGGCCCCAGCCCCGGTAGCTGCTGTAGCAGGAATGATGTCCGCGTAGGGACTTCGCTGGCCCGCCAACAGGGCCATCTGATGGTGATAATACTCGGCGGGACTGACACCTGCATGTGGGGCTGGAGGAGAACAACACAAGTCCAATCAGCAATCCTGTCCCTCATTCCTTCCACCCTTCAACCCTAGGTGCTGTGCTAGAGAACAGCTACATGCTAATCTCTAAAGTCATAAATCAAATGTTTGCTAAGTAGATTCAGAGCAAATGTGAATATGCAGGATGTTTAACAACAAGAGAACAAACTACCTTGCAAGAAATTAGAGAACTAGATAAGTATATAATGGTACTAATGACAGAGGACTCTTATCTAGTCATTAAAGCAGGTCCAGCCCAGGGCAACACTTGGCTAACTGGAATATCCAAGATACCTTTTGTTGTTGTTCAATAGTATCTGACTTTGACTCCATTGGGGGTTTTCTTAGCAAAGATACTGGACTAGTTTGCACTTTCCTTCTCCATCTCATTTTACAGATAAGGAAACTGAGGCAAATGGTATGAAGTGACTTGTCCAGGGTCATACAACTAGTAAGTATCTGAGGCCAAATTTGAACTCAGGTCTTCCTGACTCCTGGCTAGGCACTGCACCACCTCGCTGCCCAGTAGTATTTGTTACTTGAAACTAGACAAACAAATTTTTTAAAAAATTCTTTTTGTGACCCTGGGCAAGTCACTTAACCCCAATTGCCTCACCAAAAAATATATTAAATTTTTTTTTAATTCTTTTCAATAGAGAAAAAAGTAAGCTCACTGAGTCAGGGGCTGTTTAATTTTTGTCTTCATGTCCTCAGCACCCAAGACATAGTAGGGATTCAAAACTCGCCTCTTTGCCTTTCTCTTGACTTGGGGCCAAAGAAGACAATATGAAGGGGGCAAGGTAGAAAAATCCCCATGCACAAAGCTGTCAAAAATGAGCATTTAGTAAGCGCCCACAGTGTACCAGACCCCACGCTGAGTCTAGTGCTTCAAAATCACAGAAGAAACAGTCCCTGCTCTCAGAAAGCTTATGTTCTACAGGGAGGCCGCAACACGTTCACAAGCAGACCACTGTAAAGAACTGGCCTAAGTGGTTCATGCCGAGTTTTGGGAAATACTGTGAGTTGTTTCTCCAATTGTGACCTCTGTTCTAAGGCAATTCTCCTTCATTGATCTGAAATTAAAATCACTAGAAAGGACAAGGGAAAGCCCATAGGCAGAAATAAAAAAAAAAATCCCCCCCAAACCAAAAAGCCCCCTTGGTTTAGCTCTTCAGGGACAATTCCAATCTCATCTGGGATGAGCACAGTCGGCCCCAGCCTCCTCTAACAAGCAAGAACATATGTTTGCCAAAGAAGAATGAAGTAGCTCATTATCTCAAGCCGCGGTTTGAAAGTTTCTTCCCGCAGTAGACAACCAGAGTATCTTTCCAGACACACTTAAAATACTTCCTGAGCTTTCTGACATAAGTGTCTGGGTTAACTAACAATAACACTGGCTGCCTGGCCTGGAAGAAGCCCACAGCAGCCCCATAAAGGCCCGTGGGGAGGACCCAAAAGATAAACGACATTTTGTGCGTGTGTGCTGCCATTGGAGTGGATTTTCCTTCCGAGGCCCCAACAAAAACACTGTGATTTCCTTAGTAATAGTCGAATTATTGAGATTTTAAAGTGTGCGGGGGGAGGGGGGGTGAGGCGATGGGAGAGTAAATAACTTGGAATGTTTCCAAGTGCTCACTGGGAGGAAAATCCCGTTGCATTGGTGCCCCTGTGAACACGGTCCCTCCACAAGAACATACCAAATGCTGACTATGTACGCCAGCAGTGGGCTAAGTTCAAAGAAGACAAAAGTATAGTCCCTGCTGTCAGAGGTCCCCATCCCAACAGAGATAACAACATATAGCATGAGCATGTGCCTTTTATAATGCCAAAGAGAAGTAATCTCAAGAGAAAGGTGTCGGTAGGGGGAAGGTGGGGACCAGAGAAAGTCTTGGGGGAGCTGGCAGTGGGGCTGAGCTTTGAAGGAAGCAGGGGGAGTGTTCTAGGTTTATGGGAGTCAATGCAAAGGAAGGGAAATGGGAGGCTGAGAGTCATGTGTGAGCTAAAGTAAGAAGCCTAGAATTACTGGACTGGAGAAGACTGGAAAGGTAAGAAGAAGACACCAGAGGATGGCATTGTTCATCCTGGAGGTGATAGGGATACTGAGCATCGAGGAGGCATGGTCAGACCTGTGCTTTAGAGTGATCATCCTGGCAGCTGAGTGGAAGATAGGCTGGAGTGGAGAAAGACTTGGGGGAGGGAGATAATGAGAGGGCTATTGCAACAGTTGGGGCAGGAGGTGATGAGGACCTGCATCCAGGGAGTGGAAGAGTCATCTTAAAGAAGGAGAAGCTGTTCTTAAGGCAGAAACAACAGGATTTGGTTTGGGTAGGGTGAGAGAGTGAGGAGTAGATAGGGATAACAATGTTGTTAACAGTGAGGATGACAAAGCATGGGGGACTAGGAGGATGGGAGCCACCATAAGGAAGCTGAGAAGCCCCGAGAGCTTGGGAAGAAAGAGAATGAACTCAGTTACAGACATGCTGAGTTTGAGCTGCCTGTGGAACAGCTAGTTCAAGTGGCTGAATAGGCAGTGGATGCTGTAAAACAGGAGATTAGAGAGAGGTGGGGGCTGGATTTATCCATCTAAGAATCATCTGCATAGCTAGGATCACTGACCCTAGGGGGGGTTAATGAGTGAAATGGCACAGAGAAAGACAAGAAGAGGGACCATGAGAGACTGGAGGGACGCCTGTGATTGGTGTTTGTGACCAGCAGGGAGACTGAAAGGAGGAGGTCTAGGAGTAGGAGGAGAGCCAGGATCAAGAGAAATGTCATGAACACCAAGGGAAGAGCAGCTATTGGAAAGAAGGTGGTCACTGGCAGTGTCAGAGAAGCCAAGAAGGATGACATCAGGGAAAAGGCCCCAAGATTCAGGAATTAGAGATTACTGGCTAGTCTGAGAAGCCATTTTAGTTGAATGGTAAGGTCAGAAGCCAAACTACAGAGAGTCAGGAAGAGAGAGAGAGAGAGAGAGAGAGAGAGAGAGAGAGAGAGAGAGAGAGAGAGAGAGAGAGAGAGAGAGAGGAAAGGAAGTAGAGTCAATAAGTGTAGATGGCCTTTGCCTGGACTTTAGCCACAAGAGGTGGGAGATGTCTGGAAAGATAACTGGCAGGTTATAATGAGATGGTTCCAGCATGTTTGGGCATGGTTATAGGGAGCAGGGAAGGGGCTGAGTTCAAATCTGGTCTCAGACACTTATTAGCTGTGTGACCCTGAACAAATAAACTTAACCTCTGTAGTACTCATTTCCCTCATGTGTAAAATGCGTGTGATCATAGCACCTACCTATCAGCATTACCATGAGGATCAAATGAGATCCTGTTTGTAATGTGATGAGCACAGTGCCTGGCACTTAGGGGTGATAATGTCAGATTATAGGATATCTCAATATTTGATGATGATGATAAGGGGTAGTGTGAGGATGACAGAGGAGCCAGGATGGAATGGAATCTCTTATGCATGTGGAGAACTATCCTTGGCAGGGAGAAAGACCGGCTCTTCAATGGGACAGTGCTGAAAGAGAGAGCAGCAGAAGGCAAAAACCTGAGAGATATGGGGGGCAGGGGAGGGAAGCAGGGAATGCTCATCCAGCATTTCCTGCACTCTCTGTGCAGGGAACCCTGGCTGGTTCCAAGAGAATAATAATACTAAAAACAACACCAATAATAATAGCCAACATCATAGATCAAACTAAAATCTTCACAGTGATTTACATGTGCCCTCGTCCCGACACCGCAGTGAGGCGAGTGCTGCGGATAAAGGAACTTGCCCATGGCCACACACGTAGCAAGTGTCTGAGGTAAGACTGGAAGCCAAGTCTGGAGTGCTCTTGGCTACCCCGAGGACCCTTGTCTACTGAGTGTTCTCATTTAGTCCATTCCCCCCTCCCTCATTTAGAAGTCTTCTGGGGAAGATCAATGCCCAAGACAGCAGAGGATCTGAGACTGAGCCAGAAGGTACTGAAGTCCAGGGGTTTGAGCCAGGGATCCATGGGCAGCTTTCAGGGGGTCTGTGAACCCGGATGGGGAAAAAGAACCTTCACTTTTTACCAACCTCTAACTGAAACTTAACATTTCTTTCAAGGGGGTTGAAGGGGGGCTGAAGATTTCACCCAATCACCCAAAGGATTGATTATAAAATAAAAGGGCACAAACCTCTGATCCAAGGCCAACCCCCTTGTTTTCCAGACGGGAGTACTGAGGCACAGAAAGGTCAAATAACTTGCCAACGGGCACACAGCTGTTAAGGGTCAGAAGTGGAATTCGAACCCAGAGCTTCTGAATGCCAGGTCTAGTATTCGCTTTACTATGCCACCCGATGATACCCAGATTGCTAACTCTTAAAGTGTTTCTATGAGGCTTAGATAAAATAATCCATGTGAGGCTGAGAAAAATAAGCTATCTTAATTTTATTATTTATTAGCTAAGTGCCTGGGAGGCAGGAAAACAGCATTGGTTGGCCATCAGAGTGCTGCTATACAATTAAATCCATTTCATTCTGATCCCGTATAATTAAAGTAGGAGAAGGGCAAACAGGACTATGATTTACACCAGCCCAGAGGCTAAATTCACAAAATCTGGAAGTGTGGCGCTTTTCCTGGCTCTTGTCCTAAATTCCCTTCAGCAACTCTGTCTCCCCTCCTATTGTTTGTGGATGTCATGACTATCAGCCTTCTTCTCCGGGTGTCTCCAGCCTCTCTTCCCCTGTGCTCCCCACCCCCTTGACAGCTGAAGTTGTCCAGGGGGAATTCAAGCAAGCGGGGGGGGGGGGGAACCACACTTTCTCCTTCGGGACTACCAACTTGAGCTGCCAGCAAACCCCTGCGGCACCCCCCCCAACCCGAAGCCAGGGAGCTGACCACCCAGTCAGGAGGCCCCCCTGGGACACATCCTGGCTGAAGGGCCCAGGAGGAGGTCTCTCATCTCTGTCCCGGGGCAGCGACTCTCCAGCATGAACGTCACACAGCAGCTGCCAGGTGGAGGTGGAAGGGGGAGGGATGCCTTTATTGGGAGCTCCTCAAAGCAACAATTCCACAATTCTTGTCCAAAGTAAGTAAAAGGGCTGTGGTAATGAAGCAGATTCTGCTCCACTCCCACCCCTGCCTGGAGATACTTCTACCTGCTCCATCTCTCCAGGGGAAGGGCTAGTAGGTGTATAGCCTATATCACCAGCCTGTACCCCATTCTTCAAAAAGATGGGCTGCAACGGGGAGGTAGGGAAACTTTAAGAATTTTAGGTCACTCTGCTGTGAGGGTCTGGGTGACTCAGCTCAGAAAAGAGTGGGTGTGGAGGGTAAGGTAGGGTGTAGGGTGGGGGAAGGGGAAGAGAAGAGGGGAGGGGGGGGAGAGAGAGAGAGAGAGAGAGAGAGAGAGAGAGAGAGAGAGAGAGAGAGAGAGAGGAAGAGAGGAAGAGAGAAAGAGGAAGAGAGAGAGAGAGAGAGGGAGGGAGGGAAGAAGGCAGAACATTTATTTATTAAGTTCTTATTAGTACCAGGCATTATGCTAAACTCTGGAAATATAAACCCAAATCAAAGACAGTCCTTACCCTCCAGGAGCTTACTTTCTATTGGGTGAGATGAGCATCACCTCCCCCCCACTCCGGAAGCTTTCAGTCCGGGGAGGGGTGCCCTCATCCAGACTGACATACATCCCTGTAGGTCAGACTCACCGTCGGTAGGACTGAGGCCTCGGGCTGCCGAGATCATAGACAGAGACGGGCTGCTGTGCAGGGATCGGATGTAATCCATATAAGGGTTGATGTACGGGTGCGGGGGGCTGAAGGGCGACTCCGAAGTGGCTGCTGGGTTTCTGTGTGGGGAGATTCTAATGAAGGGCAGGTCAGAGTACGTTGGGCTACTCGATAAGGCAGAAGGCCTGGAGAAAAAGAGAGAGAGAGAGGAACATTATGAGATCTGTAGCAAGACGAGGGGTGTATGGGGGGAAATGATTAATTGAAAACTTCTGGGAAAGCTCAGGCCTCCACACTTGGCAGGACAAGCCCCGGAGTCGCTGCAGGAGCTGCAGGTCAGCTTTTGAGCTCTCACTTCAGCAAAGAGAGCTGAGCCCTGGGAAATCCCATGGCTTGGTTCAGAAGCCGGCATAGCTGGGAACAAGCATGACAGCTCAGGGGTCCCCACGATAGCACAGCCCAGCAAAGCAAAAGAGGGAATCCCAGCCACAGATCCCAGAGAGCAGATGCCCTCTTTGTTCTGCGGCCCATTTGTCCTGACACCGTGTTTCCTTAAGCCTCAAGCCTGATCTCAGAAGGACTTCTCTCATCCTGGAGACAATGGCAGAGGGGGGCGGGGGGGGGGGGGAGCTGACTCCTTAGAGCTGTCATTTAATTCTTAGTGTCCATAACACGTGAGAGTAAACAAACACCCCAAAGCGATGCTCTGTCCCCAGCCCCTGTTATATAGGAGAGCCCCAGGAGGCCAGGCTTCACCCTTGCCCATGAATCATGTAAAGATGGCAGGGTACATGGCCTGGCTGTGACCAAGGCGTGACACAGTACATCACCATCCCCAGAAAGAAAGCTGGCCCCTCAGAGCTGGGCTTCACTAGTTTGAACATACATTTTTGTTTTCCCTTGATGGTGTTGCAATCTGTGTAATTTTCTGCAGGCACGAATTGTTTTATTTTCTTTCTTTTAATGCTGTTCCCTGATTAGCTGCTTTCTGAAAACCATCAGTAACTGAGCATTTGGGGGTTGGCAAGTGGGAAAATAATGGGGTGCTCTGGATCATACTAAGATCCCGATTATAATGAGTTCGGGCAGGAGTTGATGATCTCATTTGACCAGAATAACGAGCTTCTCCTGAAAACATCTTTTCTTATAATATCCTGATGAGAGGAACAGACCTGAGCCCCTTCTCCAGTGTCTCTGCCCACAGAAGTAAGCCTCAAGTCCCCAGATACATCAGACAGAGATGTCTCCAAGGGCCAACTTGTTCAGAGCCACATTCCTTCTTTGATGAGAAGCAACTATGAAATCTTTGCGCAAATGTTCCACGTGGCCTGGCTAGGACAACAGGTTCAATGCTTTGGTGTCCACTGGCTTTCCCATGAACCAAGGGTGGTTCCCACCAACCAAGACTGATAGGGAATAGGAAACTGTGATGATGGCATGTGTTTAAGAAATAACAGAAGAACAAGGTGGGGTGGGGGTGGCTTTAATCCAACTCCAAACTCTCCAACCCCACTTCAGAGACCAAAAGAATGCAAAGTTCACCAAAACCTGGCAGGAAGTAAGTAGTCTTAGGGAAAAGCCAGTCCCATTGAGGCCTCAGCTTAACAACCATAATGAATTGAAACCCACACTGGTTTGTGCACTTCCTGTACACTTTTTTTTTTTTTTTTTTGGTGAGGCAATTGGGGTTAAGTGACTTGCCAAGGGTCACAGAGCTAGTAAGAGTTAAGTGTCTGAGGCCAGATTTGAACTCAGGTCCTCCTGACTCCAGGGCTGGTGCTCTATCCACTGAGCCACCTAGCTTCCCCTCCTGTACACTCTTGAAAGGGGGTTGTGGCATGGGATGGATGGACATCGATCCTTTCTTGTTCTTCTGTATCCATCTCTCTGCATGTATTGCTCTGTATCTCTGTTTATGTCTGTCTATAACATTATTCGTCTCTGCCTCTCTGTCTCTTCTCCTGGATCTCCATCTCTCTGTCCATGTGGATTTCTCAATGGGTCTTTCTGTCTCTCCCTTAATTCTGACCCTCTACAGGTCAAATACTTCTGCTTGTGATAGTAGTTCTAGTCTGGCAGCAAAGGAGAGGACAGACACACATGACTCTTCTTTAGAGCTGAGAATAACGAAAACCATCCCTGGAAAGCAGCAATCCCAAACTCCCACAGAACCATCTTGAATGTCCAGGCAGAGGTGTTTAATATTGGATCCAAGTCCATTGCTGATTTATAATGGGAAAGGAGCCTGCAGCTTATCCTGCTCACCCCTATCTCCTGTAAAGGTGGATTCATCTAGTTATTAAAAAAAATAACTGGCGCAAAAACTGAAATCTACTTACAATCTTGGCATTTTATTCACTGATAGATTTACCTGGTGATAGAAACTCATTTTTAAAGTGTGTAGTAAAATTCTGACTCATGCTCATTTGTACCAGAGTCCCTGAGGTTCCACCTGGATGTGTGTGTGTGTGTGTGTGTGTGTGTGTGTGTGTGTGTGTGTTGGGGGGGGACATTATTTTAGAAAACAGGGTGGGTCAGTGCTGAGATATATTACCAAACCCTCTTGGCTAGTTTAAGGGAAAAGCTCCAATATAACTTCTTAAATCTGTTGTTGAAACAATTGTCATCATCAATAATGATTTTGTTAAGTCATTTTTTTCAGACTTGTCTAACTCTTTGTGACCCCATTTGGGGATTTCTTGGCAAAGATACTGGAGTGGTTAGCCATTTCCTCCTCCAGCTCACTTTACAGATGAGGAAACTGTGGCAAACGGGGTTAAGTGACTTGCCCAGGGTCACAGGGCTAGTAAGCACCTGAGGTTGAGTTTGAACTCAGGTCTTCCAGAACTCCAGGTCCAGTGCTCTATCCACTGGGCCACCTACTCGCCCTATGCCCAGCTATGATAATAGCTGGATTTATTTATAGCAATACGTTTCATAAAGACTTTACCTTTATTATCTTACTTAATTCTCACAATAACCCTGTGAGGAAGGCACTATTATTACCCCAATTTTACAAGTGAGGAAACAGACTGAGCAAGGTCAAGTGACTTTCTTCAGGATACACAGAAAGTAAATGTCAAAGTTAGGATGAAAACAAGTATATGTGAGTTCAAAACCAAAGCTATTGCTCCTGCTGCTCCTCTTCCTCTTCCTCTTCCCTTCCTCCTCAGCAAGTGAATTAAGGATGTTCCTTCTTCTCAGCAATATAATGGTCCAAGATAGTTCCAAAGGACTTGTGATGGAAAATGCTCTCCAAATCCAGAAAAAAAAGCACTGTTGAATCCGGATGCAGATTGAACCTTACTATTTCTATTGTTTTTGTTGTTGGTCTTTTTCTTTTTTGAGGTTTTTTCCTTTTTGCTCTGATTCTTCTCTCATTACATCACTAATGCAGAAATATGTTTGACGTGATTGTACATATATAACCTATATCAGATTACTTGCTGCCTTGGGGAGGGGGAAAAATTGGAAACAAGAAATCTTATAAAAACAAATGTTGAAAACTAAAAATAAAAAAGGCTGTTCCTAATCTCAGCACTTCTTGTGAATTCTATCACCGAGAAAAGTCTTTTCCGAGCCTCCCTAACACAATATTGAAGGTCTGTTTTCTGCAGGCTGACACACAGATCATTCTCATTGAGCTCTTCCACATCCAAGGAGATCAATGTTCAGTTTCAAAAAAACTAAATAATGATAGTTCTTCTTTTCTTTAAAAAATTAGTAGTAGTAGAAAAACATTTTTGAGTATGAGTATTTTCCAATAATTCCAGACTTGAGGGCTACTTTGGGGTAGATTTCTTGTCAACTGCCAAGTACTCAGAGACGAAAAGAAGGAAGGAGGGATGGAGGTAGAGAGGGAAGGAAAGAGAGAGGAGGAAGGGAGGGACAAGAGGGAAGGTGGAAAGGGAGGAGAGAGGAAAGTGAGAAGTGAGAGGCAGAGTCAGAGAGAGATGGAGAGACAGAGAGAGAGGGAGAGGGACAGAGGGAGAGGGACAGAGACACAGAGAGAGAGGGAAAGAGGGAGAGAGAGAGAGACAGAGAAAAAGAAAGAGAAAGGAGGGAGAGACAGTAGCAGGCATTTCCCTTTTTCCAGAAGTCAGCTTGTTCTCAGTGCTGTGGGTCAGAGTCCCTCAGACCAGTGGCCAGAGGAGCAGAGAACACTGGGGAAGGGAAGGGGTGTGGTGTGGCTATGACTAGCAGGGGCAGCTGCAAAGCCTCTAAGACAACACGGGTGACAGACAGCTTTATAAGACCCGTTATAAACTAGAACTGGTAAATATTTGACAAGCCTTTAAAAGGCCTGCACTTCCATATGGGAGTCCCGCAGGCAGGGAACAAATAAAGGATTGCTATGTTTTGTCATCTTGGGTTGGCAAAGAAAGAAAAAGATCATAAATCTATCCAGAAGTAGAGGGAACCATGGAGGTTATCCATTCCTCTTCCTTCCTGAATTTTACAGATGAAGAAATGGAGGCACAGAGAGGTTGTGGCTTCCCCAAAGTCTCACAGGCTCTAAGTGGAAGAGAGAATTTGAACTGGGACCTTGCGCCTCAAAGCCCAGCATGTCTTCCATTGCTGCAGCAGAGCCCTGCAACCCTGGTCTCTAGTCCATGGGTCCTGGGGTCAGGAATTGAATTTCTCAGAGCTTAAGAGTCCTCACTTAAGAAATAATAAATTCATATTATAATTCATAAATAACCATCTCTACCGCCCCTTCTAGTGCTAACACAATCATGTTATGCAGAGTTTCCTTCTTTGAACATAATTAGGCACTTGCTGCATTTTTACAGACAAAATCTACTCTAGGAATTGAGTTGGGAGAGCAATGGATTCTGGTTGCAAAGTCATCCATTTCTGTTCTGTGTGAAGGAGGCATCCTAAAATGGACCAGGCTCAGCTGCCTTGGCAGGTGATGACTTCCTTCTCCTGGCACTGAGGGTCTTCAAGAAGAGGCTGGAGTCACACTTGTTGAGCACACTTTATTGGGGATTCTTGTCCATGCTGGGCTCTCACATTCCTTCCAGGTGGGAGATTCTGCAATGACTTAAAGGCCCTGGTCAAGGGTAGAGCAGGATAGACAAAGAAGAAAGGCCATTCTCAAGTCATCTCTCTGAGGTAGCAGATAAAATCATTTCAAGGTACAAGACATTTTCTTACTGAAAATCTAATATCTGAGCTGTTTTGTTTTTTATTTGTTTAAACAAAAGCAAAGACTTGGTGCTTAAAGAAAACAACCTAAATAATCGTGGGAGATCTGTTTCCTGCTGTTTTGCCAGAAGGATGTCCTATGGGCCACCAAACTCCATCAGGAGTCAGCATCCAATGGAAACGACTACAAGGAAATCCACTCTGCTGTTTTCTGCAAGCCCACATGCCCGAATGCAACTTTCTGTCCTTGGCCATTGGCCACAGACAGTTGGAAGCTGACACCTTGTGATGATTAAAACTTCAGAAAGAACCATATCAGGCACTGCTCTTGAAAACAAATGAGGAATTTTATTTCCCTCTGGAAAAATAAGCAATGAACTCCAAAACTATCTTCATTTTGTAACAGACTGTGGTAAAAAAAAAATGAAAGTTTTTAACAGTCGGTTAGGATAACTGAAGGACCACCCTTTCGGGGAGGAGACCAACGGTATGAGCTACGCGGGCCAGTCCGCCTGCTGCACACATCAGACTGCCTGCTATGCACTTGACTTCCGGGGTGCAAGCTTAAAAGGCAAGGAGAGAACGGAAGTGGAAGCTTTTTCCTGCTCTGCTGGTCTCCTGACTGGGCTGCACAGACTGATGCTGACAGGAATTTTTCTCGGTCCAGCTCGAGGTTAGCAGCAGCACTCGCTTGACACGGTCTCTCTCTCTCTCCCCAAAGGTGGCCTTGGGATTTTGGTGAGTTTTATACGGAATATAGATGAAACTTAGACTTAAGACGATTTATATTGTATTTCTACTTTCCTATCCTTCTAATCAACACCACCTTGTGACTACCATACAATAAAAGCTCTAACTAGAAAACCAGAAGCTTCTTCCATTTACTAGTCTGGAAGATAAATTAAGGGAAAGGTTAAAGAGGGGATATTTATGATCTAATATCCAATTTTAAATCTCACAAGACATAGAAAAATTCACCACCGTCAACAAAGATACAGGGAACTTTCTTTTCTCTCTCTTTATATCACGTAGATACCAAAGGCCCACAAGAACTGTTTGATGGTGATCCTGCATTCTCACCATGTGACCAACCCATCCACGTTTTGTGCTCAAGTGTTTACCTTTCTGGTCATTATATGAGTAAAGAAATGAACAAAAGAAAAATGATAAAAACAAATCAATTTGATGTCTTTGAATAATTCAAGTGTCTTGTAAATATTGCATATACCTTCACAACCCCTTGGGGGGAGCTTTTAAAGGAATCCTGAATTGTTTGTTTGTTTTTCAGAAGAAAAAATACCTATAGGGAGATTTGTAACCTTCATTGTCTGTGAATAAATTCCCTCTTCCCTCTCCACCACCACAGAGTAAATCCAAGGACATGGGGATGGTGTGATTTTGTATGAAATTAATGCTGAGTTTAAGAGACATAGAATGCATTCTGGTGGTGGACCAGCTTGTGGCAACTCAAGGAACTTTCCTCTTCTTCCTCAGCCAACTCAAGTTCAATCATAATGGCTCCAGGTTCTCATGGTCATTCAACAAACTAGAAACGGACATCAGCAAAGAATGAGGAGGAATAAATTATGAAGTCATCAGATCGTGGTATCTGGAAGAGATTTCAGAGTTCATCTACTTGAACTCCTCCATGTAGACAGCTTCCTCCTTCAATGTCCTTGGTCAGTCATTCAGCTTCCTTTGGAAGACCTCCTGAGATGTGGAAGCTCACTCACTCTCTCGAATAAGGTTCTTATTTTTGCTCTGCTCTCATTCTTAGCAAATTCTTTCTTATCTTGAGTCAAAAGCTCTCTCCTGTTTGCTCCTTATTTGCCTTCCTTAGACACGAGTCATATGAATCTCATCCCTTTTATATATGATTGGCCTTCAAATACCCAAAGGCAGGTAGGATTCCCTGTTTTACCCCATCTAAACACTCACGCTTCAATGCTTGTCCTTGTGTGATATGGTTTTAAGCACTTTGTCATGTTCAAGAAGCCCACCGACACCCTCCCTCCAATGTGGTCCCCAGATTTGGGATAATACCAGGGAGAGGGCGGCGTCCGGTAGCCCCTCATCACTCACGCTGCTTATGACGTAAGCTAGTGCGGCTGATGACTAGATTCACACTTCTTTACTCTCCTCCTCTGACACAGAAAGTAATTCAGCCAATGCTAGGTAAGCCACAGAGGCCAAGGTTGGCATTTGTCTTACAACAGGGAACTCTTTCTAAAACACGGGGTGATTGCCGACTGTTGTCGTTTTTACTAAATGATTCATTATGATGTGACTGCTGAAAATGAATACAAGCCATTAGACTTGTTTGCTAGCTTGTAGATACATTTGTGTTGTTGTTTGTCTGGACATTTCCATCAGGATTCGCTTTTTAATCATCATCCTTCACGTTTCCCCTGATACGGTGATAGTTCCTGCTTCTGCTCCCTCCTTCCCTCTCCCCACACTTTGTATTACTTCATGAGGGGCATTCCAGACTGCTTTGATCTCTCATGCTTCTCACTCTTAGCTGCTTCTCATAAACTCGATGAACCACAATTTATTAACCATTCCTCTACTCTTGGACATTGGGGTTGTTTCCATTTTTTTAACCTTATAAATAATACTGGGACAGCTAGGTGGTGTGGTGCTAAAGCACTGGCCCTGCATTCAGGAGGACCTGAGTTCAATTTGACACTTACTAGCTGTGTGACCCTGGGCAAGTCACTTAACTCTCACTGCCACACAAAAATAAATAATTAATAATAATAATAACAGCAACATCAACAATAATAATGCTGGGAGGTTTCCCATTGAACAGAAAGTGCTTTTGGTTTTTTTTGGAAATAAAACATTCAGTGAAATTATCTGTGGCAAGGGTAGGGTTATTTCCATATCTTTTTCTGTACACAGCCAGCTTTCAATTCTACCAACCATGAATGAGTATGCCTGCTTTTCTACTGAGGCTACTTTACATGGGGTCTGACCAATCCAATTGGCAGCAGTGGCTCACACAGGGTAGAGACAAACAAACAAAAAATGCAAACAGACTTGATTTCTCCAAAATAAGTGCCCTACCCAAAGGAGAAGGTGTGGAGTAAGACTGAGGCAAGGCTGGCCCTCCCTCCTTCCCTCCCTCCCTCCCTCCCTTGGAGCCAGGTTCTTCAGAAGAAGAATTCTCTTCTCCAGTCTCCCCTGGCTCAACACTTCCCCTTCTCTATGGCTACATCCCCCAGAGCTCTGGCATTCATTCCATCCATCATTAGGCAGAGCTCAGCTGGCTTCTTTTAAGGGAATCTTGGGAGTCGGGACTGTGCTGCCCACCTGCTGTTTAAGGCTCTTTCAATTGGAGGGCAACAACGTACACAAAAGGGAGGAGCTGAAAATTGTGGGTGCAAACTAGAGCTTCTCTGACCACTCAGAAGATAAATGGCGAGCAGAAAGGAATCCTGTTGGATTTGATTTTTACATCTGCGAAGCTCTGAGCCAGTGTCTCTTGTTGAAGAGAAGGGCCTCACAGCAAGGAAGTCTTGGATACGGGGTGGAAATAATTAATTAGAAACACACAGTTGGGCTCCAAGTATTCAGACTTGGTTTCATGCTGGGCCGAGCTTGCAGGTGTGCTGGGGGTGGAAGGGGGGGCAGAGCGTCAGAACCCGTGCTTAGCCCCTCCGGCTACCTCTGGAATTCAGGGCCAAGATGAGTGCCCGGGACCTCATTTTATTTTTTAATTTAGATTTTTACAAGGACTTCAGTGCCTTAATGGAGCAAATCCCCTATCAACCGCAATAGTGTGGAGGGTAGAGCTCAGGCTTGTCTGCCAAAGAGTTTGCAGAGTGTGTGTGTGCGTGCATGTGCGTGTGCATGCATGCGTTCATGTGAGTGTGTGTGTTCATGCATGCATGAGTGTGAGTGTGTGCACATACATGTATGTGTGCGTGCGTGTGTGCGTGCTTGACTCCTATTCTCCCTTCTCATAATTCCAGGCAAAGTACCCATGACTCATCCTTCTCTTCATTCCTTCAAAGAGGATGCTTTTCTGACATAAGAAGAGTGATAGAAGTCATCAGCAGGGATGCTATTAGGGGATGAGGGTCCATCTCTGAGAACCAGGATCCTCGATAGCCTTGGTTTGGGTTTTCCCCCACATACAAGGCCAAGGAGCACAAACTTCATTTGGGTAGCAGGCCACCTAGATTACCCAGGGGTCAGGGCCCCGGTACAGGTACCAGCTCTGTGTACTCTCATGACCATCTGTGAGAGCTGGCGTCTTTGTGTCTCCAGCACCTCTCACAGACCTTGAAACAAAGCAGGAGCTTAATAAATGTAGATTGACTGACTGATGAACTGTGGAAGGTGGGGAGGGGGCTTCTTCAGTCATTTTTCTAAGAGAGGAAAGTGCCACTCCAAAGCATGGGGTCAGCCCATATCAGTCCCCACACTAAGTCCCAAAGAAGGAAATTACAACTCCCTAGGGTTTAGCTTTATAATGGTTTGGGGAGAAATGTGAAAGTCAATCTTGATCTCAATAGCAGGAGTTAGGTGGGTAAGAGAAATGTAAACTAAGTCTCAGAGACCTCCCAAAGGAGCCTCAAAGCCTCGGGATCACTCCTGGGTTCACTCCCTCCCTCCCTCCCTTCCTCCTCCTCTTCTTCCTCCTCCTGCTCCTCCACCTCCTTTTGAAACCAAGACTTTCTGCATGAGACCACAGAAAACTGTAAAAGACCATCACTGAATGTCACTCTCTAGAGCTCGTTCTGGACTAACCATTCTAAGGCATTTGGGGGGAGAATTCTTTCTGCAGGTCTCACCTGAATAATCCCCAAATCCATAGGCAGCTCAGGGATGCTGGGGGCCATCTTCACAGTCAATGTGAGTAGCACCCTATGGTTTTCAAACCACAGTGTAAGCATAATTTTCATTGAGCCTTCTAATTCCTCTGGGAACTGAGGCTTGGAAAGGTTAGGTGAATTGTCCAAAGCCATTCAGCATCAGAGTTAGGACTGAAGCTGGTGCTTCCTAACTGGGAGCTCAGCACTCTGGCTAGAACTCTGGGGTAGTTTTTCCTTCTCCATGTTTCCAAAGAATATCTAATGTTTAAGTTGCATCTCAGAAGCCAGATTCACAGGCGGATTCTGATTAAATAATTATTCTTTTTTAAGTTCATCACAAGCACATCACCATCTTCTCCTTACCCACTCAATGATCTGTTCACTGCACAAGAAATAAACAGGAATGTACCCCCTTTACTCCCAAGTCTCTTGTACATCACAACAAAGAGAGAGATCTTATTTTTCTTCCCCTTCTTTGGTTGGGGCGTCATTAGCTCCATTATTGTGGTGACGAATGTCCCGGACGGGTCCATTACGAGCCTCAACTTTGAAATTACTCCCGGGATGAACGATCAGCTCTGCCCCAATGCTGATTGGAGTTGGATGGTGATTGATTAGGAGGAAGTGGGCCTGAGTGCTCGGCCCAAGCCCCCCTCCAAAGCAGTTTGGATTACAGCTGCCTCCACAGCTATTAGAGGCTTTCAGATTAGCTGCATTTTCCCCATCCAGCTCCATTCATTTTATCTTTATTCTTTCAAATCCTGAAATTGCTTGGATGAGAGGGTGTGTGTGTGTGTGTGTGTGTGTGTGTGTGTGTGTGTGTGTGTGTGTGTGTGTGTGTGTGTGTGTGTGTGTGACAGAGAGAGAAAGAAAGAGACAGAGACTGAGAGATAGACAGAGACAAAGAGAGACAGAGAAAGAGGGAGAGAGAGAAAGAGGGAGACAGACAGACAGGCAGAGAGAGACAGAGACAAAGACACAGAAACAGAGAAAGAGGAAGGCAGAGACAGAGAGAGAGAGAGAGAGAGAGAGAGAGAGAGAGAGAGAGAGAGAGAGAGAGAGAGAGTTAGTTTTTAAAAATACATCCACACACACACACATTTCTAAGAGCAGACTGAACTTTTAGGGGAAATTGAAGAGGCTTTGTGTCAAGTACGGCTAAATCCAGCCTTCCCATATCAAACCCCTGCTAGAAAATTACTGTGCGGATGATAAGGCGGGAAGATAGAATAAAAAGTGACTCTACTCAATTTACACGGCAATATTGGTATGACGGAATATTTTTCATTCAGGAGGTTGATAAAAATCACTAAACTGTATTGCAGATAAATAAAGGAAGCCTGTGTCAAATATAAACACCATTAATCACAGAGCTGCTCCCGCCCTCCGAGTGGCTGGGCCGCTGAGCATCGGCCCTCATACATCACCACAGGGCAACCTTCCTTCCCTGTTCAGCCATTGAAGTTCTCTTTGGGGAAACTTTTCAATGTTTTTCTTGCCATCAGCAGGCAAGGCAGAAAGCTCAGCCTCTGTGCCCTGGTGGAATCAGGATGCCGGAGCTCAGTTCATTATTTGATGGTTCATTTGTTTGCTTCTTTATTTATCCATTCATCCCTCTTAGGAGAAAATGCCAAAAGGAAGCTCTACTTTATGGAATTTGTGGTAGAGAGAACCCTGTTTGTATGTTTTAAAAGGAAAAGCACGTGGAATTCGGGATGGTTTGTGTTTGAGTGCTGGAGGTGCCCCATGTTTGAACCGTGACACAGAACCAGTCCTTTAAGTGATAGGCTTAAGAGTAGGTGTCCAGGCTACATATTGATGTGTGAAGTCAAACTGGAGGGTAGGAGAGAGTTGTCCCAAGGGAAGATGGATGGATGGATGGATGGGTGGGTGGATAGATGGGTGGGTGGATGGATGGATGGATGGATGGGTGGGTGGATACATGGGTGGGTGGGTGGGTGGGTGGGTGGATGGATGGATGGATGGATGGGTGGGTGGATAGATGGGTGGGTGGGTGGGTGGATGGATGAATGGATGGATGGATGGATGGATGGATGGATGGATGGATGGATGGATGGATGGATGGATGGATGGATGAATGAAAAAGGCATTAAGTGTTTACCATGTACAAATCAGTCTGCTAACCCCTGGGAATACAAAGAAAAAAAAATAAGATAGTCTCGACTCTAAAGAAGTTCATATCCTGGGGTGGGGGTGGGGTGGAGAACAAAAGGTTCAGCTCCCAGATTTTTTTAAATCAATATTTCTAACAGGGAAATCATAAGTGGTTTGGCAAAATCCTATTGTTGTGAAATCTGAGAGTTGGGAAGGGCTGTGGACTCACTCAGGGGTCTCTGGTGCAGCCCTGAAAGGAATCTCCCCAGTAACATATAGGGGCTCATCAGCTGCCCAATAGCAAAGCCCTCAGTTTATGACTCAGAAGCCCAAAGGCTAAAGTGATTTAACCACAACCACATTGTTAGTGGTAGAGCTGGGATGGAGAGCCTAGGTCAGCCTAGACCTACTATGGGCTGGGGACAGGGACTGGATCTGGGACTTCATTGGTACGTGAAATGGCCACAAAACACCCTTAACCAATGGCAATTGGTCTGCCAATGCACCATATGACCTTGGAGAGCTTGGGTTACATTTGGGGTGGTCTTCTCCATGATTATCAAGAAGGAGAAAAAGTAAGGGAAGGAAGGAGAAAGAAAGGGAGGGGGGTAGAAAGAAAAGGGAAAGTAGAGAGATGTCCATTCTTAGAGTCAAGAAGAGCGGGGTACAGAGCCTTCCTTGGTCACCTCTGGACTCTTTGATTCAGAGCAAGCAAGGCACTTTACCTGACAGCAGCCCCAGGAAACTCTCCAAGACTGAGGTACAGAGGAGTGGCTACTCTGCACTCATGTAGGGTGTTTCCACACTGGGACTTCCACACAATGATTCAATCACAGATGCAGAGCACACATTCTCTGCACATGCTGCCCTACTTCCCAAAAACCAGCTACATGGACACACACACACACAGAGTCAAGCAAGATGCTTCTATAACCAAGGAACACATTTCTTGAAAAATTCAAATGAAATCTAGATCCCTTGGCTCAGCTGCTCCTCTACAGCTTCTAGCCCAGAGGTGCCCCAGGCACTGACAACTGAAGTTCTTCCTTGAAGGCTGCTGGGTCAGTATGGGTTAGAAAGGAACCCAGGTCTTCCCAACTCTGGACTCCTTATCTCACTACCCTCCAGCACAACACAGACCACATTCATTTGCAGTAATTTCTGGGATATCAGCACAAGTGGGAAACTGACAAATGAAGAGGGTTATTTTCTTGCTTTGACAGAAGCATCTGAGCCCAGCCCAGGGGGAGCTGGTGGCTTCAAATGTGGAGCCACAAGAAGCCCACGGTCCCCCTTGGCCCCAAAGGGATTCTTGAGTCCACTGAATTCATGCTCCCTAGTGCAGGAGAAGGATCCCATGGTGTCCCTCTGATGCTAGCACTGATGGCATGAACGCTGTGGGGAAGGAAGAACATGCTGGGAAGGCAGAAGACCCTCTTAACTGATTGGGCAACAGGTTTACTTGCTCAACTCTCCAGGATTCCTGAAAAAATACCTTTTCCCCCCTTTTTCAAACCCTGAAAGCCATTCATTTATTCAAGGAACACTTGCTGAACACCTACTATGTGCCAGGCATCGTGAGAAGCACCAGAACCGCTGAGACAAAAAGGAAACTGGTCCAGGCCTCATAACCTGCACCATGGATGGTCATTTCTTAACTTGCAAAAGGAAGTTCTAGATCCGGCCTTGATATTTTTTATTTAAACCGACTTTCTACAGGAGGCCTTCCCAGGTCCCCTCTCCCCCACACACACCCCTCGTGCATTCCCTCAGAGATTATTCCCCCTCTGCTCTCTCTCTGTGGTGTGTGGCTCCCTATTAGATTGTAAACTCCCTGAGGGGAGGGGCTTCTCTGCTCTCTCTTGGCGTCCCCATGGCTCACCACAGTGCCTGACACTTGGGAGATGCTTAATAAATGCTTCTGGATTAATTGATCAGTGCTTGCCCATGTTGCAAATCTAAATGCATGTCATTGTATGAATGAAAATGTTTTGCCACCATTGGCAGCAACCACAAAGCCAGGACGATCTACGGGCATGAAATACCATCCATGGTGTTGTAGGCAGGGCCAGCCCTGGAGTCTGTAAGATCTGAGTTCAAATACTGACTCAGGCACTAGCTGTGTGACCCTGGAACAGTCACTTAACTTTTTTGCTTCAGCATCATGGTAACACTCAGCTCCCAGGGCTGAGATAAGAAGTGCAAAGTACTCTGCAAACCTCAGAGTTTTGCACAAATGCTAAGAGTTATTATTAGGGTTGTTACCAACTGCTTGTTGAGGATGATCCAGTGGGAAAAGCTCTGAACCTGCCTCCTCACTGTCCTTGTGAGAGGGATTTGAGAGAGGCAGAAGCAGGAGGGAGGAGGGAGGAGCATTTATGGACCTCAAACAGATCATTCCATCTTTTCAGTGCTCAGGCTCCTCACCTGTAAAATGAGGGGAATGGCCTTGGGGGCCCTTCCCCACGATGGCCCTATGACTCTATGAATAGAGCTTTGTTCTCCTGGGGAAAGGAAGGTCAGAGAGGACTTTGGCTTGTCCCCCACCCCCAGGGAAATGCCTTATCTTTGTTTTCATGAAAACATGAGCATTATTCCCTCTGTGGAGGAAGGGCCTGTGTTTGTGAATGAAGTGACTGAATGCCCTGTCATTTTTTTTTTTTCATTAGGGACTGTTGAAAGCTGTTCTGCAGGGTTGTGTTCACTGGTTTATGTTTTATTTTGTTGGGGGGTGGCACTTGGAATTTCTGTGGCATTCCATTTTTCTTATATACAGATTTTTTAAAGAGTAAAACAGTCATAAATTTCAGTATTCTTTGAAACAAGGCTTAACATGAGGGGGCGCATTGTGCTTAAAAAAAAAGTCTGTTCCAGCTGAGTAGCTCTGAGCCCCCACAACAGGTTTGCCTGCAGCCACTATAGAGAGGACTCCCTTCTGGTTCACTGCCTGTGAATGCCTCAGTCAATATCTACTCACCAGACAAATACCACTGATGAGGGCACAAAGAACCTGGTCCCTGCTTCCTAGGAGCCTCCTGGCAGCCCTGTGAATGTGCCCAAGCATTTGAGTGGGCTCTCTGGGAGCCTGATGACAGAATTCGATATTTCAATCAGGCATGATTGAAAGTCCTAGCCCTGCGATAGGACACATGACTCCACAGACAGGACACATAGAAAATAATACCTGCAAAGTCAATCAGCAAAATCAGATCAGGCTAAGCCAGTCTGGAAGTGACACACAGGTTGGCAATGCTGGGAGGGTAGAAATTATTGTTATGGGGTGGGAAGTTTCTACCGATCTTCTACTTATAATGAGGTATAGCAAATTTGTGTAATCACTTCTTATTATTTGAAAACATGTAAAGATTTTAAAACATCCTGGCAGAGTGATTAAATATCAAGCTAATCTTGGAGTCAGAAAGACTGGAGTTTGGGTACTGGCTCTGACATATATTGACCCCACTGGGCAAGTCCCTTCACCTCAGACATCCCTGAGACTGTGAGTTACAGAGAAGTTGCTATTGTTCATTAACGAAGAGACCTTCCACCCTGAGATTTCCCACCAGAGTTTTAAAAATCATCATTCTGGGGCAGCTAGGTGGCACAGTAGATAGAGCACCGGCCCTGGAGTCAGGAGTACCTGAGTTCAAAATTGGCCTCAGACACTTAACACTTACTAGCTGTGTGACCCTCAGCAAGTCACTTAACCCCAATTGCTTCACTAAAAAAAAAAATTCATCATTCTGGGCCAAAAGAAAATCAGTAAGAATTCTGAAGGTAGGTAGGCATGCAGTACAATGTGCAAGAGCATGGTGGTGGGAGATTGAATGCCAGTATAAGAAACAGCTAGCAGGCCAGTGGGACTGTAATACTGGAAGGGATAGGGAGCATTAAATGACAGGTAGAAGATCCTCCCTCAGGATGAGTCACCATGTACCCAAGGCAGGGCAGTGGGCCAGACTACAATGGGTGTGGAGGCAGGTGGGGCTGGGTTTACCTTTTGTCTGCTTTCTTATATATACCTACCTATACACGCACATTCTGTCTCCTCCATCAGAATGAATGTAAGCTCCTTGAAGGCAAGGGCTATGTTGGTGTTGTTTCTGTTTGTTTATTGTGTTCCCAGTGGTTATAAATGTTCATTGGTAGATTGGGTTCAAGTCTCAGCTAGACCACCTATGAACTAGGTGACATCTAAATGATCATTTCACCCATCTGAGCCTATTTCCTTCTCCCAAAGGAACTGACGCTTTTTGCCTGATCCACCTCACCAGAAGAAGGAAAGCATTTGTAAAACCCTGACAAAATAGTGTCATGACTGCCGCTACCACCAGTAGGCAGGAGCTGCCAAGATGGAATATTGTGGAGCATTGAATGAAGGGTCACTTCACTCTGTCTACAGAACAGAGTGGAAAGGAAAAGACAAGGGATGAAATGGGGGGGCCAATACTATGAGAGAATCCATGTCCCTCTTTAGGTAAGGGACAGACTATCCTCCCAGGCATGCAGCAGAATTCCCAACCTAGGAGGCATGTCAGGCTCTTTGCTCACCTTAACCCCAACATTCCACCCATCCCCAGTCATGTGATTCCTCCTTTACGACATTTCTTGTAACATCCCCTTCTCTTCGCTCGTATATTCACTCTCCTGGTTCAGGCCCTCATCACTTCTTGGTGGGACCATTACAATGGCCTTCTCATTGGCCTTTTTAACTCCACTTTCTCTCCTTTCTTTTCCATCCTCCACAAAGCTCCTCAAAGCATGGCTTGACCCATATCCTTACTTAAGAAACTTCAGTGCCTTCCATTTGTCTATTGGATCAAATAAAGCTTTCTTCTTTGGGCATTCTGAGCTAAATTCCCAGCCTTATTATGTATTATCCCTGATGTGAGTTCTATAGTCCAGCCAGATCAGGTTTCTTGCTTTTCCTCACACACAAGACTTCATCTCCTGTTTCCTTGCCTTTGCCCTTGCTGTCCCCCAAACCCTGAGATACTTTCTCCTCTAGGAATCCTAAGGATTCCTTCAAAACTCAGGTCAAACTCAAGTTACTTCATGAAGCCTAAGGTAAAACTAAAGCAACATTGAGGCAATAAATACTAAAGACTACCTGAGCAGAAGAGGGAAGGAGATGAGGAGTCTGGGAGCAAGAGCACAAGACTGGCTGAGGCAGACTCACTGCAGTGATGGAGGGGCTTCAGTGACCTTGCTACCCCTCAGCTGAAAGCACAGCAGATAAACAACTCCTCGACCTCCCTTAATGATCTTTCCATCCTTCAAAAGGTAGAGGAAGCACCATGAAGAATTGCTACTTTGGGCCTGATTTTGACGATAAAAGGACAATTCACTCCATAAGAGAAATTCTAAGGAGCAAAACAGTCCATTTTAAAACGTGTAAGAGAGAAAGTGAGGAGAGCCGAGTAGACCCTAGGAGACACATGCAATTATGGGAGGCAAGGGCCCAACAGGTCAGAAAAAGGATAGGCAGGCACTCTGATGCATGGGCTTCTGAACCAGAGCTCCATGAGCTGGGGATTTTCAAATATTCTAATATTTTTCAAATATTTAGTGATTGATAATTTTATTACATTTCAATAGTTGTTTTCTTTTTAATAAGCATTTATTAAGTGTATGAGGCATCATACAAAGATCTCTTTTAATTCTCATAACAACCCTGCAAGTAGATGCTGTTAATATCCACATTTTACAGGGCAACTGAGGCAGGCAGAGGTGAAGTGACTTGTCCAGGGTCACACAGCCAGGAAATACCTGAGGCTGCCTTTTCATCCAGATCTTCCTGACTCCAGGCCCAGAGCTCTATCCACTTCATCACCTAACTACCCCTAACCTTTCCAATCCTACATATTTTATTTAACTCATTTAAAACTATGACTCCAAGAAGGGATCCATACAGGGAACAAAACAGGAGAGGAGCCCTTGCCTGAGTGGCATGCAGTTTTCTTGGGAAAGTAAAGCTGGCTCTGGTGGGAGGGAAAGACAGGCCTCAAGAACAGATTCTAGGGGGCAGCTAGGTGGCGCAGTGGATAAAGCCCTGGATTCAGAAGGACCTGAGTTCGAAACTGGCCTCAGAAACTTGACACTTACTAGTTGTGTGACCCTGGTCAAGTCACTTAATCCTCACTGCCCCACACACAAAAAAAGGTTTCTAAAGACACCAAGACCCACCGTTCTACTGGTGGGGGTGAAGCAGATGTACAGGAGGCCTGCCAATCAGTCTAGATTTGGGGATGGAGCCAGGGCAGGGCAGGGAGGGTGAGCCCTCCAGCCTGGCATGGATGGCCCCATCATAGCAGTGTCCAAAGGGTGAGAGATCAAGTTGGCCAGACACTGTGGGGAAAAGCAAGAGCGTGAAGAGGAGCAGGGAGGCCTGGGTTGTAGCTGTAACAGGCAAAGAGGCAGATGAAAGCATGGATAGGGGCTGATGAACACACCAATGATGGGCAGCAGCCATAGCTACTGACCTCGAGGTTTTTGCTTGCTTTCACTGCCAAGGAGGATGATCTTGGACTGAAAAGGATGTATGCGGAGCATCTCCGGCTGGCCTCAGCTCATCTATCCAGGCTTGTTATACGTTAATCCCCCTCCACCCTACTCATCTCGGCCTCTTGGAATGCCGGTCCTCTGCACTGACCGCCCCACACACTTGGAATGCCCTAGTCCTTGCCTTCACCCCCCATCTTCCACTTCCTTCTGCAGGAAGCCTTTCCTCATCCCCATCCACACCTACAACCCACAGCTCTTCCCCCGCCCAGCTCCCTTGTGTTTAACAGCACTGTGTTTCTTTGTATTTAGTCATTTCCCATTGATACTGTATATGGTTTCAAATGTAGTTGCCTCCCTTAGTGGAATGTAGTAACAATAACCGGCATTTAGATAAGCTCCTGACAGGTTGTAAAGCGCTTTACTAATACCTCATCAGAACCTCACAACAACCCTGGGAGGTAGGTGCTATTATCACTTGAGGTCTACAGATGAAGTAACTAAGGGAGACAGGTTATGTGACTTGCCCAAAGTCACTCACCCAGTGTCTCAGGTTGAATTTGAACTCAAGTCTTCCTACCTGAATCTGAAGCTCCACCCAGTGGCTCATTGGCAGAAGGAACTGTTTCACCCCATGTACTTGTATCCCATACATAGTAGATGACTAACAGACACTTGCTGATTGAGGATTACCTAGAGCCTTCAGTTTGGGGTACCTGATTCGAGGAAGATCATTGCTTAAAAGAGAAAGATTCAGAGGAGGCTGGCTAAGCTAGCTGCATTCTTAAATCATGCCACAAGGACCGGAGGTGCTGAGCCAGAAGAAGAGAAAACTAAAAATGGGGTCTGGTGTCCACCCTCAGGTGTCTGAAGGGTTGCCCTGGACGTGAGGGATCATCATGGTTCTGCTTGGCCCCAGAGGGCAGAGACAGGAGCTGGCAAAAGGGGGAGGTGTTGCAAGGGGCAGATTTTGTGTCCCTGACATCTGAGATTGAGAAAAGCCCCAAAGGGGAGTGGGCCTCCCCTCCACGGGCAGTGCTGGCTGGCCACACGTCGGGGGCTCCATGCAGGGAATTCTTGATCAGGCACAGCCTGGATTAGAGAGTCTCTGAGGTCCTTGCCAAATCCCAGTTCTGCATTCTCTGATCTTTTATTTACTGTTCACTCGAATCTGAAGGCTTAGGACTTCACGTTACTGACCTAGAGACAAAATTCCTATTTGTGCTCACATGAATAAACTCAGTGAAAGGATGGTCTCTCAAACAGGCTGGCGCCCAGCAAGTTCAGGGGAGCAGGCACCAATGCCGGGAAGGAGAGGAGCGCTGGTCTTGGGCCGGACAGGGAGGGGTGACGGGGCGGGGGTGGGGTGGGGGTGGAGGGGAGGGGGACAGAAAGGAAGCGCTTGCTAATTGAGAAAAATGAATATCAAAATCTACTGACTCTTAGGAAAGGAACAGAGCCAAGAAAACAACACCCACCCACCCCAAGCCCCCTTTCCCCACTCATCAGCACAGAAAGGGCTCCCCTTGCTCTATGATGGGTCATCCCTGAGATGCTCTACATGGAAGTCATTTGGCTAATTAAGGAAGTAGGCATTTATTAAACGCCTTCTGTGTTAGGTGCTAGAAATGCAAAGACACTCCCTGACATTGGATCAGAGAGACAATGTGAGTCGGGGGCAGAGAGAGGCCAAAGGCACCTCAGGTTCTATCCATTTCAATCCCTTCCTTTTACTGTTGGGGAGACTGAGACCCAAAGAGGTTAATTAGCTAGCCCTCAGTCCCAGACTGGGGGGCTGCTCTACTCTGCTTGCCGGACCAAAGCATGATGAAATCCTAATAAGGCCACCATCGAAATAGTGACCAAATGGCAGGTCGCTTCAGCATATATTGTGTGTGATCCTTCCCAAACGTGTCCTGAGGTAGGAAGAGAAATGTCGGCACCCTCTTTTTGTGGAGGAAGAAGAGCCTCAAGAAGGCTCCGTAATTGCCCCCATTCACACAGCTCACAACGTTCTGGACTCTGGACATCAGGAAGATCCGGGTCTCTATCTTCCCTCTGCCCCCTCCTCCTTCAGTGACCTTAAGCAAAATGCTTCTCTCTGAGCCTCAGTTTCTTCATCTGTAAAACTAGAGAGTTGGATTCGGCTGGCCTGAGTCCCTTTCCAGTTCTCTACAAATCTCTGATCTCAGCTTCCCGTGTGGGACTTGACAAATCATCCTCGGGTCCCTTCCCTCTTGCACCCTCCCCACACTGCTGGGGGGAGGCCATGATGTTTAAGTCCCGCCCTTCGGAACTGTCCACTGTAGATACCCAAGGAGGAGTTGACGCCACCCAAATCCCCCTGGGGACAAGCCCCGGCCTTCATTTAACAAACAGGTCCCTGGAACACAAAGTGACAGGCCTCAGTACATATTTATAAGGCTTGATGCTTATTATTAGACTGTAATTGCAGTTGTTCTAACACCTAATAAGCCACGGTCGGAAAAACAAAGGCAGGTTAATTTGTGATTTCCTCTCCTCATTCAGAGGCAAATTAAGTGTCAAGCAGCTAATACAGAACATCTTTCATTTTATGAGGTTTTAATTTAATTCTGCACCCTGGTGTTGATGCCTTAATGCCGGGTGGTTTATCTAAGGAGAGGAGCGATTTATAAACCCCTTTCCAAGGAATCCTTAATGATAGGATATGAGAGCATAATTACAGCAGTCCCCAGTCCTGCTGCCCTTCTCCGATCTGTCAGCATTTCCATCATCCGCAAAAAAAGAGGTCGGGCCTCAGAAGGCAGTTGTTGGAGGTGGCTTGAGGAGAAGTGGCCGCCACTTCCCCCCTCCCCTTTAAAAAACAAAAAACAAAAAACTGCCCCATGTGTGTTGGGCCTTGGAAGGTCCACACTAGAGCCCTACCCTTAAAAACCTTGGGACCTCAGCTGACTTAGCTCTCACTGGTCAGACTAGAACAGACATATGGAGTAAGGAGGCATCCAAGAATTCCAGGTCTTCAGGTAACCCCTCGACTTCACCAGGCCATGACTTCCATCACTTATTAAAGACCTGGTGGTTCAGAACAGGGCCTTGTTGGCTAAGGCCAGACTTGGGCGGGGGTGGTCCTCGTATGAAATCATATCCTCCCAGCACCAAAGGCTGTGGACTGGTATCTTCCCTCACGGGTGCCCCAGCATCCCCCTAAGAGGGAGTGTGCTACAATGAGGGGCACTGGACTTGGAGTCAGGAAGCCTTGGGTTCAAATCCTACCCTTCCACACATACTAGCAGTGTGATCCTGAGCTCCTTACTTAACATCTCTGTGCCTCCATTTCCTCATCTGTAAAATAAGGAAGATTGAATTTGATGGCTTCTAAGGTCTGTTCTAGCTCCAGACTGATGTTTCAGTGTCGTCGAGCTTATGTCAGAATGAAAACGCTTGCACCGCAGAGGGGCCCTTGGACAAACCTACCACCAACAGCACTACTGACCCTTTTAATGCTTCTGAGGGATCACCTGCCTGTGTCTGCATGTGTGCCAACTCATCTGGTTCTCCCAAGAATTGGCTGAGCTGGGAAGAGGAGGGCATGTGCAGATGCTTCAGCTGTCAGCTGAGCAAATGGAGGCTGAGGATTGTAGAGAGAAGAGAAGGGAGGGGAGAGAGAGGGGAGGGGAGGGAAGGGGAAAAGAAAGAGAAGAGAGTGGGAGAGAACAGAAGGATGGATAGACAGATGATAGATAAATAGATCTGGACATAGATGCAGATACACACACACACTTGGAGGGCTTGTGGTGTAAGGGCTAGAAGATGGAATTTGGAGTCAGGAAGACCTGGGTGCGAATCCCATCTCCAGGCCGTCCTGGAAGGTGACTTCTTTTTTTCTTTAGGACTCACTTTTCTCACTTGTAAAATGAAGGTTGGCTTGGACAGCCCCTGGGGTCACAGCCAGCTCTACATCCACAGTCTTAAGACTCGGCTGCCCTGGAAACCATTGAGCACCTTACAACATGGCTGAGAATCATCAGGACTATCACAATTGTACACCACTCCAGCAGCCCCTCTTCTCTCCTCTGACACTGCCCCCACCCTGGTACAGACCCTCACCACCTCACATCTTAACTACTGCAACAGCTGCTGGGGACTCTCCCTTAAGTCTCTCCCCCCCCCAGTCCATCCACTAAAGAAATGTTCCTGAAGCTCAGCTCTGACCACATCGCACTCTCCCCCCTCCTCAGTCAACTCCAGTGGCTCCCTATCACCTTCAGGAGCAAATCCAAAATGCTCTGTCCCCTCCCTCCCTTCCAGTCTTCTCACTCCTTAGTCCCCACCATGTATTCTTCAGTCCAGGGAACAGACCTTTTGACTATTCCATGCACAGACGTCCCATCACTCTACTGTCCTCCAAGCCTGCATTGCTCTCTCTTCTTCGTTCTGCCTGCTGACCTCCCTGGCTTCCTTTAAGTCCCAATTAAAGTCCCTTCTTCTACTGGACGCTTTCCCCAGCACCTCTCAATGCTGGTGCCTACTCTGCGTTGGGAGCTTTGCAGGGTGTGGCCATACAGAGGCTGAAGTGAAACAATACTTGCCCCACAAGGAGCTGCCATCACATGGTAGACAGGCATGGACCCACATAAGTAGATACAATCTGCAGAGACAAAAGGGGATAGACACCTCTAGCCATCCTAAAGGCACCTCCCCAGTGGGCCTGTGTGTCTGCACAAACAGCATCTTTCTAACCCTTTCGGGAAGGACTCCCATAAACCCACTTGTGGTAGCACTAACATTAGCATCTCCTTTTAGGGACAACACTCAAAACTAGAGCACAAATATGAAGCTTAACTTTTCAAACAGCTTATTTTGTCAATGGGCAGTTTTTAAAACAGTCTTTAAAGAAAATGACCAGTGAATCCTACCAGCCAGGCACATGGGTGGAGGCTGGAACCCCTGCTTGCACTCAGGCAGGCTTTGGTCCAAACACATATTTATGTACTGATTTTAACACCAACACATTGCACATTGCACATTGGCAAAGAACAAAAGATTCTTCTCCTCAATTCCTATTGCCTTGAAATAAATAACAGACCACGATTGCCCAATGGGAACTATGAGAATCTACTCTTTCCACAATCAAGTTTTTAATATTTCAATAAGATCATAAAAAAAAATCAAAGAGCTCTTCTCCCACCAAAGACACTGACACTCAAAATCTATGTGAAAATATGTCCAAGGAGTGACTGAAACCAGAACCTCCCCAGTCAGCACTTGGCATGTCACTGACTGAGCCCTGCCTGGATCCAGATATTTTGGTCTCCAAGGAAGAGATTCCCTCCCCATGTACCATGAGATTCACTCTCATCTGAGAATGTAAACTCTGTGGAATAGGGTGAACAGCATGTCACGTTTTGGCTTTAATTTGGAATTTCCTTCCATTTGTATAGAAGACCTCTTTGGAGCTAAATGTACTTTTAGTTTGCTTCCGAACCCTGTAAATGCTTCCTCGTGTATCAGGGGCCTTCTGGAGGATAAATCACAAATTCCTGGTCCCTCTCTATAAATACCCACTTTTCCTTAATGCTCATGGGAGCTAGCCACACAGATTTATTACCTCCCTCCAGGCAAATTTGCTCTGAAATTACAATTCTGTAATAGGAGATGGCTCCAGAAGGGAAAAAAGGCAGTGGGTAAAATATTATATGTGTACTTGGGCATGTAGTTAGGACTGTTAATATCAATTAATTCTGTTCACAGAGGAGGACTTGTTTTAAAACAACTTCATTTTTCTTCCGCCCATATGTAATTATGTGGCTGTAACTAATAGTCAGAGAGATGTAATCTACCACCGAAATAACTGGCACGATTCTTCAAAGTATTTTGTGGGCTCCCCTCCTTTTATTGTCTCAAGATGGTGGATGATTATTAGATATGATTAAATACACAGATCAAGTCTTTTAGCAAACGAACACCTCTCTTTTTCTCTTTCCCCAGCGAATCCTCCCTCTTCTAGTTTCCTAAGGCTGTGACAGCTTTTGGTCAGGACTATAAAAGATACCATTTTAGTTTGTCATCCCACAATTCCTTTATCCTCCCTTAACTCAGGTAAGATAATATTTATTTCCCCCTTTTTCCCCCTTCCCTAATGTATGTTATCACCTCTATTCTTTCTTTTTATCTCTGTGTAAACCACAGGCTCTATCTCATTTACCATTTTGTTTGGGTGACATCCCCATCAATCACAGCAGCCTGGTATATGCACAATGGGGAATATGAAAATTTACCATAAAAATGTGATTACATTGCAGAGCACTCCAGAGGAGAGAGCTTGTGTTTGACCAAATTTTCACAAAGGAGAATACCAGACAAAGTCCGTGTTTTGTCTTGGGCTCTCTCCAGTCTGGCTCCTTTGAAAATTTAGTATTTAGAAAATGGCAGCCTACAGAATACACGTCAGCAGAATATATAGGTAACACTTGCCAGCTACCTATTATCCCAGTCATTCCTAAGGAGACAGCAGGGCTCTCTGCTCCAGTGAATCCCTGAGCAGATAAACTCACTGCCTTTCAAAAGTAAATCTTCCCCTTCTATTAGTCCTTCTGAGCTCTCAGCATGTACCGCAGAGAACCTAGAATGTGTGTCTTGAGTCGTCGGAGGCAGGAAACTCATCTCTTTAGTGTGCAAAGCAGTTACTTACACGTGCAGCGGAGGGATGGGAGACGGGTCGTAATGGTAACGTCCCTCGTGATGTCTCGCATCGATCGGGACCGGAGGGTGGAATGCTGGGAAAAGATGAGGAGGGTCTGAAAAAGAAACAAGGTTTTCAAGACTGTTTAAAATGACTCTGGTGAACATCCATCCTGACCCCTCCCCCCCCACCCCCACACACAAGCACCTCTTTTTCTCTTAAAGTCTATGAAACTTAATTCCACCAAAAATGAACTTGTTGGTATTTATGCAACATAATTTTGTCCCCATACTTTGAAGAAACTCCTTCACGGTGACAGCAAATATGGAAAATCTCCATGGAAGAATGGCTGAGCCACTGTTGTGCTTGGCCAAGGGAGACAGAATGAAACAAAGAAAACACCGGTCAGGAAAAATGCACAGGAGATTCGTGTCTTCAATGCCTCAAAGTGTAAGGAGACTGAGGGGAGAATCTGATCCTCCCATCAAACTCTCTCCCTGTACCCACCAAGGGGCAATGGTAGACACACTGAAGGGAAGGAAAAGGAAGTAGTCACAAATGCACGAATACAGACCTTTTAATTCATTTATTTGAGAAAAATCAAAAGGTTAACTGAATTTTTATGACCTAATGTCAAACGAGATGAGGAACATGTTCTCATATTTTTCTGTTTAAGAGTCGTTTGATGGATCTAAGATCGCTTCACTGGATCGGATTACAACTCCTCCATACATTCTCTGGCTTAGTCAAGCCTTCCCAGAAAGCCTTGAGAAAAGATCAATCACCAAGAGACTTTCCTTGGGTC